>NW_026294413.1:91080541-91680541 GCF_007827085.1 Peromyscus californicus insignis
GAGGTAGAGGCCTAGGCTTCCATCTAGTTCCATGTTAGTGTCCAAGGGCTGTGCTTCTGCTGGGGCCAATAAGATCTGTGTGGCCAATGCTGCCACTAGGGGCCCTGGTGTCCTCCAGGTCTAGGTTGCTTTTAAAGGACCTGTCTGTATCCATTGAACTGCAACAGCCTTGTCTATGTTGATGTCAGTTGCTCCTGTTACCTTCCAAAGACAGGATAGGTTAACACAGAATTAACCTCACCCTTCACAGGCTGCAGCACTGAGGGAGCTGGACCTGCCCCTCACCAACTGCAGCAGTCGGTGTGAGTGGGTCCTGTATCTGGACTGAGCAGTACATTAGAGAGTACCTTCTTAGTGGTGGTCCAGTGAGCTGTCCCTGAGGTTGTGTGAGCAAAGAACTGAGTCCACTTCCTTCTTCCACCTTGTGTTGTTCAGGGTGAGAGAAAGATACCTGCCCCACCATCTATAGTGTAGGAGGAAGCCAGAGAAGCCTGGAACACTCACAAGAAAAGATCTATGGACTAAAGGACTCACTGGATCACACGACAGCCTCCTCTCCAAGACTTTTGTTTGTTTCTAATTTGGGGTTTGTTTCTAATTTTGGGTCTTAATTTTGTTTTGTTTTGTTTTGTGGGGGAGTTTTCAAGGGCAGAGCTCAGGTGTGAGGGAATGAGTTGGGGGGAAAGTGGGATTGGAATGCATGATGCGAAGCCAACAGAGAATCAATAAAAAGTTAAAATAAAAAAGAAATTAGGAAACCAGAACTATAGTTCTGCTATAGAGGGACTATTCTCTCCTGCCCACCTGTTCACAAATAACCCGTCCAAGGCTTAATATTAATTACAAACTCTTTGATCTATGGCTCAGGCTTCTTGCTAGTTAGCTCTTACGACTTAAATGAACTATTTCTATCATCTGTGTTTTGCCACACGGCTGTGGATAAAACTAGAAAAATACCATCCTGAGTGAGATAACCTAGACTCAGAAAGACAACATGGTATGTACTCACTCATAAGTGGATTCTAGATGTAAAGCAAAGGATAACCAGACTACAACCACAGCTCCAGAGAAGCTAGGAAACAGGGAGACCCTCAGAGGAATGCATGGATCACCTGGGAAGGAGAAACAGAGGATATCTCGATGAGTAAACTGGAGTTGTGAGGGGGGGGAGGTAAAGGATAGAAAAGGATAGGGGATGGGAGATGAGAACATAGGGAAACAGGATGGTCAAGTTGGAACAGGGATGGAGTGGGAGAGCAATGAAAGAGATACCATGATAGAGGGAGACATCATGGGCATAGGAAGAAATCGGGTGCTAGGGAAGTTGTCCCAAGGAATCCACAAGGATGACCCCAGCTTATACTACTAGCAATAGTGGAGAGGGTGCCTGAGCTGGCTTACCCAGGTAATCAGATTGGGCAAACACCCTAATTGTCATTATAGAACCTTAATCCAGTAACTGATGGAAGCATTTGCAGAGATCCACAGTCAGCACCAGGTTGAGCTCCAGGAGTCCAGCTGAAGAGAGGGAAGGGATTCTCTGAGCAAGGGGCATCAAGATCATGATGGGAAAAACTACAGAGACAACCAAACCAAACTAGTGGGAACTCATGAACTTTAGACCAAAAGCTGTGAAGCCTCCATGGGACTAGACTAAGCCCTCTGCATAGCAAGACAGTTGTGTAGCTTGGTCTGCTTTAAGGGGCCCCCTGGCAATAGGATCAGGAACCATCCTTGGTGCATGAGCTGGCTTTTGGAGCCCGGTTACCTATGGTGAGACACCTTGCACAGTCTTGATGCAGGGGGAGGGGCCTGGACCCACCTTAACTGAATGTATCAGGCTTTGCTGACTTCCCATGTGAGGCCTTACCTTTTTGGAAGAGGGAATGGGGTGGTATGTTGGTGGTGAGGCTGGGCGGGGGAGGGGAGGAGAGAAGAGAAAAGGATCAGTGGTTGGTATGTAAAATGAATAAAAACATTTGTTTTGTGTGTGTGTGTGTGTGTGTTTTTGAGACAGGGTTTCTCTGTGTAGTTTTTGTGCCTGTTCTGGGATCATTCTGTGTGGACCAAGCTGGCCTCAAACTCACAGAGATCTGCCTGGCTCTGCCTCCTGAATGCTGGGATTAAAGGCGTATGCCACCACCAATCGAATAGAAATTTAATAAGAAAAACAGTAAGTTTTAAAAAAAGGAAAAAAATTCTGAGCTATATCTCTAGTCCTTTAAAAAAAAGTTTTATACCAGGGGGGTGGTGGCCCATGCCATTAATCCCAGCACTTGGGAGGCAGAGGCAGGTTGGATCTCCATGAGTTTGAGGCCAGAACAGTCTGTAGAGCAAGTTCCAGGACAGCCAAAGCTACAGAAAAACCCCTGCCTCAAAAATCAAACAAGATCCCTGGGCACCAGCCACTCCAGGGAAGACCTGCCCAACTTGGCCCCAGGTTCTGGCCCACCGGGCAGGTTCCCTGCTAGCCCCCACCGGGAAGGATCCCCTTCTCCAAGACCCCTGGCGGACCCTGCAGTCTCCACGCCCTGCCCCCACTCCCATCCCCCTGAGCCCCAAGCCTCTTCCTGAGACTTAGAGGCTGGCCCCCAGCTCCCATCTTGCTCCGGACTTCCCTTTTGGAAAACTGGTGAGTGCCCTTCCTTGCCCCGGACCCCATCCCTGGGCACCAGCCACTCCAGGGAAGACCTGCCCAAACTTGGCCCCAGGTTCTGGCCACCGGGCAGGTTCCCTGCTAGCCCCACCGGGAAGGATCCCCTTCTCCAAGACCCCTGGCGGACCCTGCAGTCTCCACGCCCTGCCCCCCACGCCCATCCGCCTGAGCCCCAAGCCTCTTCCTGAGACTTAGAGGCTGGCCCCCAGCTCCCATCTTGCTCCGGACTTCCCTTTTGGAAAACTGGTGAGTACCCTTCCTTGCCCCAGACCCCATCCCTGGGCACCCAGCCACTCCAGGGAAGACCTACCCAACTTGGCCCCAGGTTCTGGCCACCGGGCAGGTTCCCTGCTAGCCCCACCGGGAAGGATCCCCTTCTCCAAGACCCCTGGCAGGCCCTGCAGTCTCCACGCCCTGCCCCCACACCCATCCGCCTGAGCCCCAAGCCTCTTCCTGAGACTTAGAGGCCGGCCCCCAGCTTCCCATCTTGCTCGGACTTCCCTTTTGGAAAACTGGTGAGTGCCCTTCCTTGCCCCGGACCCCATCCCTGGGCACCAGCCACTCCAGGGAAGACCTGCCCAACTTGGCCCCAGGTTCTGGCCACCCGGCAGGTTCCCTGCTAGCCCCACCGGGAAGGATCCCCTTCTCCAAGACCCCTGGCAGACCCTGCAGTCTCCACGCCCTGCCCCCCACTCCCCATCCCCCTGAGCCCCAAGCCTCTTCCTGAGACTTAGAGGCTGGCCCCCAGCTCCCATCTTGCTCCGGACTTCCCTTTTGGAAAACTGGTGAGTGCCCTTCCTTGCCCCGGACCCCATCCCTGGGCACCAGCCACTCCAGGGAAGACCTGCCCAACTTGGCCCCAGGTTCTGGCCACCGGGCAGGTTCCCTGCTAGCCCCACCGGGAAGGATCCCCTTCTCCAAGACCCCTGGGCGGAACCCTGCAGTCTCCACGCCCTGCCCCCACGCCCATCCGCCTGAGCCCCAAGCCTCTTCCTGAGGACTTAGAGGCTGGCCCCCAGCTCCCATCTTGCTCGGACTTCCCTTTTGGAAAACTGGTGGAGTACCCTTCCTTGCCCCAGACCCCATCCCTGGGCACCAGCCACTCCAGGGAAGACCTACCCAACTTGGCCCCCAGGTTCTGGCCACCGGGCAGGTTCCCTGCTAGCCCCACCGGGAAGGATCCCCTTCTCCAAGACCCCTGGCAGGGCCCTGCAGTCTCCACGCCCTGCCCCCACGCCCATCCGCCTGAGCCCCAAGCCTCTTCCTGAGACTTAGAGGCCGGCCCTCAGCTCCCATCTTGCTCCGGACTTCCCTTTTGGAATACTGGTCTGGCTGAACCAAGTGTGCTGATAAGGCCTAGTAACGAAGCACAAGGAGATGGGCAGACGTCAAGGCAGAAACATATACAACAAAATGAATAGCAATACAGCATCACCAGGCCCTAGCCCTCCTCCAACACCTAGACCTGAACATCCAGAAATTGAGAAGAAGCAGAAAGAAAACAGCCTTATGAATGACATCATGAAGAAGCTAGAGGCTTGTGTAGAGGAAAAGACAAAAAAATGTGAAGAACGCTGTAAACAACTAGAGGAAAGGGCAAACAAATTAGAAGAAATCAAATAAAGTCCTGGAAGAAAACAATAAAATACTGAGAGAAAATCAAGAAAAATCAATGAAACAAATGAAGGAAACAGTCCAAGACCTGAAAAGCGAAATAGAAAAAATGAAGAAGACACAAACAGAGGGGAATGCTGGAAATAGAAAATCTGAGAAAACGATTGGGAACTTCAGATGCAAGTATAATCAACAGAATGCAAGAGATGGAAGAGAGGATCTCTAGCGTTGAAGATACAGTAGAAGAAATACATTCATCAGTCAAAGAAAACACTAAAGCCAACAAAAGTCATGAACCAAAATGTCCAAGAAATTTGGGACACCATGAAAAAGACCAAACCTAAGAATAATAGGGGTCGAAGAAGGAGAGGAATACCAACTCAAGGGCACAGAAAATATATTCAACAAGATCATAGAAGAAAACTTTCCCAACTTAAAATGAAGGAAATGCCTATGAAGATACAAGAAGCTTATAGAACACCAAACAGACTAGACCCCCAAAAAAAAGTCCCCTCGCCACATAATAGTTAAACAACTAAACGTACAGAATAAAGAACAGAATATTAAGAGCAGCAAAGGAAAAAGAGGCCAAGTGACATATAAAGGCAAACCCATCAGAATAACACACCCGATTTCTCAATGGAGACTTTGAAAGCCAGAAGAACCTGGACAGATGTAATGCAGACACTAAGAGACCATGGATGTCAGCCTAGACTAATATACCCAGCAAAACTTTCAATCACCATAGATGGAGTGAACAAAGGACATTCCATGACAAAGCCAGATTTAAACAATACTTATCCACAAACCCAGCCCTACAGAAAGCACTAGAAGGAAAATTCCAACCTAAGGAAGTCAGATACACCCTCGAAAACACAGGCAACAGATAAAAGCCACAGCAGTAAACCCCAACGTATAGAAGTACCCACACATCACCACCCAAAAAATAACAGGAAGATGAACAATCACTGGTCATTAAATTTCCCTCAATATCAATGGACTTAATTCACCTATAAAAAGACATAGGCTTACAGAATGGATACGAAAACAGGACCCATCTTTCTGCTGCATACAAGAAACACATCTCAAATTCGAAGATAGACACTACCTAAAAATAAAAGGCTGGGAAAAGACTTTCCAATCAAACGGTCTTAAGAAACAAGCGGGTGTAGCCATCCTGATATCCAGCAAAATAGACTTCAAACTAAAATCAATCAAAAGAGATCAAGAAGGGCATTACATACTCAATCACAGGAAAGATCCACCAAGATGAAGTCTCAATTCTGAATAATTTATGCCCCAAACACAAGGGCACCCACATATGTAAAAGAAACATTACTAAAGCTTAAATCACATATAAAACCCCACACATTAATAGTGGGAGACCTCAACACCCCACTTTCACCACTGGACAGATCTCCCAAATTGAAACTTAACAGAGAAATAAAGGACTTAACTGATGTCATGACTCAAATGGACTTAATCGATATCTACAGAACATTCCATCCTAACAAAAAAGAATATACCTTCTTCTCAGCACCCCATGGAACCTTCTCTAAAATTGACCACATACTTGGCCACAAAACAAATCTAAACAGATACAAAAGAATTGGAATAACCTCCTGTGTTCTATCAGACCACCATGGTCTAAAGTTGGATTTCAACAACAACAAAAACTACAGAAAACCTGCAATCTCATGGAAACTGAATAATACCCAACTGAATCACCAATGGGTTAAGGAAGAAATAAAGAAAGAAATTAAAGACTTCCTAGAGATCAATGAAAATGAAGACACCACATATCCAAATTTATGGGACACTATGAAAGCAGTACTAAGAGGGAAATTCATAGCACTAAATGCCCACATAAATAAGTTGGAGAAATCTCACACTAGAGACTTAACAGCATACCTGAAAGCTCTAGAACAAGAAGAAGCACAGTCTCCCAGGAAAAATAGACGCCAGGAAATTATCAAAGTGAGAGCTGAAATCAATAAAATAGAAACAAAGAGAACAATACAAAAAATTAATGAAACAAAGAGTTGGTTCTTTGAGAGAATCAACAAGATAGACAAGCCCTTATCCAAACTAACCAAAAGACAGAGAGAGAGCATCCAAATCAACAAAATCAGAAATGAAAAGGGGGACATAACAACAGACATTGAGGAAATCCAGAGAATCATCAGGTCATACTTCAAAAACCTCTATTCGACAAAACTGGAAAACCTAAAAGAAATGGATAACTTTCTGGATAGGTACCACATACCTAAGTTAAATCAAGACCAGATAAACTATTTAAATAGTCCAATAACCCCTAACGAAATAGAAACAGTCATTAAAAGTCTCCCAACCAAAAAAAGCCCAGGACCAGATGGTTTCAGTGCAGAATTCTACCAGATCTTCAAAGAAGAGTTAATACCAATACTCTCTAAATTGTTCCACACAATAGAAACAGAAGGAACATTACCAAACTCCTTCTACGAGGCTACAATTACCCTAATTCCTAAACCAAACAAGGATACAACAAAGAAAGAGAACTACAGACCAATCTCCCTCATGAACATTGATGCAAAAATACTCAATAAAATACTGGCAAACAGACTCCAAGAACACATCAAAACAATTATCCACCATGATCAAGTAGGATTCATTCCAGGGATGCAAGGGTGGTTCAACATACGAAAGTCCGTCAATGTAATACACCATATAAACAAACTCAAAGAAAAAAACCATATGATCATCTCACTGGATGCAGAAAAGGCATTTGACAAAATCCAACACCCCTTCATGATAAAGGTATTAGAGCGATCAGGAATACAGGGAACATACCTAAACATAATAAAGGCAATTTACAGCAAGCCAACAGCCAACATCAAATTAAATGGAGAGAAACTCAAAGCAATTCCACTAAAATCAGGAACGAGGCAAGGCTGTCCACTCTCCCCATACTTATTCAATATAGTACTTGAAGTTCTAGCCAGAGCAATAAGACAACATAAGGAGATTAAAGGGATACAAATTGGAAAGGAAGAAGTCAAGCTTTCCCTATTTGCAGATGACATGATAGTATACTTGAGCGACCCCAAAGATTCCACCAAGGAACTGATACAGCTTATAAACACCTTCAGCAACATAGCAGGATACAAGATCAACTCAAAAAAATCAGTAGCCCTCCTATATACAATGGACAAAGAAGTGGAGAAGGAAATCAGAGATACATCTCCCTTTACTATAGCCACAAATGGCATAAAATACCTTGGGGTAACACTAACCAAGCAAGTGAAGGACCTATATGACAAGAACTTTAAGTCCCTGAAAAAAGAAATTGAAGAAGATGTCAGAAAATGGAAAGATCTCCAATGCTCATGGATAGGCAGGACTAACATAGTAAAAATGGCAATCTTACCAAAAGCAATCTACAGATTCAATGCAATCCCCATCAAAATACCAACACAATTCTTCACAGACCTGGAAAGAATAATACTCAACTTCATATGGAAAAACAAAAAACCCAGGATAGCCAAAGGAATCCTGTACAATAACACAACTTCTGGAGGCATCACGATCCCTGACTTCAAGCTCTACTATAGAGCTACAGTAATAAAAACAGCTTGGTACTGGCATAGAAACCGACATGTGGACCAATGGAATCGAATTGAAGACCCTGACATTAATCCACACACCTATGAACATATAATTTTTGACAAAGAAGCCAAAAGTGCACAATGGAAAAAAGAAAGCATCTTCAACAAATGGTGCTGGCAAAACTGGATATCAACATGTAGAAGGCTGCAAATAGATCCATATCTATCACCGTGCACAAAACTTAAGTCCAAGTGGATCAAGGACCTCAACATAAATCCAGCTACTCTGAACCTGCTAGAAGAGAAAGTAGGAAGTAGTCTTGAACGCATTGGCATTGGAGACTACTTCCTAAATAGAACACCAGTAGCACAGACTCTGAGAGAAACAATCAATCAATGGGACCTTTTGAAACTGAGAAGCTTTTGTAGAGCAAAGGATACGGTCAACAAGGCAAAGCGACAGCCTACAGAATGGGAAAAGATCTTCA
Source organism: Peromyscus californicus insignis (assembly GCF_007827085.1). Classification (NCBI taxonomy): domain Eukaryota; kingdom Metazoa; phylum Chordata; class Mammalia; order Rodentia; family Cricetidae; genus Peromyscus; species Peromyscus californicus. Next base: position 91,088,884 of record NW_026294413.1, read on the forward strand.
CCAACCCCACATCTGACAGAGGACTGATATCCAGAATATATAAGGAACTCAAGAAATTAGACATCAAAATGCCCAACAGTCCAATTAAGAAATGGGCTATAGAACTAAACAGAGAATTCTCAACAGAGGAAACTCAAATGGCCGAAAGACATTTAAGGAATTGCTCAACATCCCTAATCATCAGGGAAATGCAAATCAAAACAACTCTGAGATACCACCTTACGCCTGTCAGAATGGCTAAGATCAAAAACACTGAAGACACCTTATGCTGGAGAGGATGTGGAGCTAGGGGAACTCTCCTCCACTGCTGGTGGGAATGCAAGCTTGTACAACCACTTTGGAAATCAATATGGCGCTTTCTTAGAAAATTGGGAATCAATCTCCCCCAAGATCCAGCTATACCACTCTTGGGCATATACCCAAGAAATGCTCAACCACACCATAAGAGCACTTGTTCAGCTATGTTCATATCAGCATTGTTTGTAATAGCCAGAACATGGAAACAACCCAGATGCCCTTCAACTGAAGAATGGATAAACAAAATGTGGTACATATACACAATGGAATACTACTCAGCAGAAAAAAACAATGGCATCATGAGGTTTGCAGACAAATGGATGGATCTAGAAAAAATCATCCTGAGTGAGGTAACCCAGACTCAGAAAGACAAACATGGTATGTACTCACTCATAGCAGGATACTAGACATGAAACAAGGATGAATTGTCTGCTACTCACATCACCAGGGAGGCTACCCGGAAAACAGGACCCCAAGAAAGACACAGGGATCGCCCAATGACAGAGAAATGGAATGAGATCTACATGAACAGCCTGGACATGAGTGGGGGTAATGAAAGGCGAGGGTCGAGGGAAAGAGAGCTTGGGGGAGCGGGAGATCCCAGCTGGATCAACAACAGAGAGGGAGAACAAGGAATAGGAGACCATGGTAAATGAAGACCACATGAGAACAGGAAGAAGCAAAGTGCTAGAGAGGCCCACAGAAATCCACAAAGATACCCACACAACAGACTGCTGGCAATGGTCGAGAGACAGCCCGAACTGACCTACTCTGGTGATGGGATGGCCAAACACCCTAATTGTTGTGCTAGAAACCTCATCCAACTACTGAGGGATCTGGATGCAGAGATCCATGACTAGGCCCTGGGTGGATCTCTGGGAGTCCAATTAACGAGAATGAGGAGGGTTTATATGAGCGAGAATTGTTGAGACCAAGGTTGGATAAAGCACAGGGACAAATAGCCAAATGAATGGAAACACATGAACTATGAACCAATGGCTGAGGGGTCCACACTGGATCAGGCCCTCCGAATGGGTGAGACAGTTGATTGGCTTGATCTGTTTGGGAGGCATCCAGGCAGTGGGACCAGATCTTGTGCTCATTGCATGAGTTGGCTGTTTGAAACCTGGGGCCTATGCAGGATTGTTTGCCTCGGCCTGGGAGGAGGGGACTAGACCTACCTGGACTGAGTCTACCAGGTTGACCTCAGTCTGTGGGGAAGGCTTTGCCCTGGAGGAGATGGGAATGGGGGGGGGGGGGGCGTTGGGGGGAAGGTGAGGGGGACGGGAGGGGGGAGAACAAGGGAATCCGTGACTGATATGTAGAACTGAATTGTATTGCAAAATAAATTAAAAAAAAAAAATAAAAAACAAAAAAAACAAACAAAAAAAAAAAAAATAAAAAATAAAAAAAAAAAAAAAAAAAAAAGAAACTCAACTTTTAAAAACTCAGTACATTACAGGAAAAAAAAAAATCAAACAAAACAAAGTTCTATAGTTAATATGTAATGAGTGTATGTCTTATAAAATATTTCTAGATACATTTTATGTAAAATACTAGTAAGAAATAAACATGTAATGGTTTATGAAGGAAAGTTAAGATATGATTGATTTGGATTGCAAATATAGTAATAAATCTACCAAGTGATGAGCACGTTTAAGGCAAGAGAATAAAGGAAGGGATGTACTATGTTTGACAGTAATGCATAACCTACCTACTAGCACTATATGCTTTAATGGGAATATGATTATAGTGTAAATGAAGTGCAAGAGTTTTTTAAGTGTTGGACTCAAACCCACTGTCTCATACTAGGAAAGGATTCCATCACTGACCATATGAAACTGAAAAGCTTCTGTACAGCAAAGGACACCATCATTGGAGAAAGAGGCAGGCTACAGAATGGGAAAAAATCTTTACTAGCTATACAGTTGACAGAACTCTGCTGCCTAGAATATTAAAACTAACTAACTAACTAACCAACTAACTAACTAACTAGAAAAACAAACATCAAGCAAAAGAGCAACCCAACTGGACCATGGTTGTGCACGGCTTTAATCCTAGCACATGGGAGGCAGAGGCAGGTAGATCTCAGTGAGTTCAAGGTCAGCCTGGTATACAAAACAAGTTCCAGGATAGCCAGGGCTGTTACACAGAGAAACTGTGTCTATAATAAGTAAATAAATAAATAAAAACAACGACAACAAAAAACAGGCAACCCAATTTAAAAAATGGGGCACGAAATGTAGCCAGAAGTTTTCCTGTGTCCACCAGGCTCTTGCAGCCACTCAGACTGTTTGGCCTAATGGCTCAGGCTTCTTGCTAGCTAGATCTTACACTAAAATTAACCCATTTCTATAAATCTATACCTTGCCACGTGGCTCATGGCTTACCAGTATCTTTACATTTTTGTGTCCTCTGTGTCTGGCTGGCGACTCCTGACCCTTCCCACAATTCTCTTCTCTGCTTGTCCCACCTATACTTCTTGCTTGGCTGATCAGCACTTTACTTATTAACCAATCAGAGCAACACACTCATAGCATACAGAGCAATATCCACAGGAATGGAACTAAACAGATAGTTCCCAAAATATGTAAACCAAATGACTGATAAAGTGTTTTAAAGGGACCTCCCATCTGGACAAGAGGTGAGTACCTGGGGTCAGACCCAAAGAGGTCTGCCCCTAGATCCCATCGCTGGGCACCAGCCATTCCGGGGAAGACCTGCCCAACTTGGCCCCAGGTTCTGGCCATCAGGCAGGATCACCTACAGCCCCACTGGGAAGACCCCTGGCAGACCCTGCAAACTCCACCCCCTGCCCCCACGCCCATCTGCCCAAGACCACAGCCACTTCCTGAGACTTAGAGACCAGCCCCCAGCTCCCATAATGCCCCGGACCTCCCATCTGGACAAAAGCTCCCACCCTTGCCCTGGAGCTCCCATCTGGACAAGAGAGAGAGGCTTCCTGAATCTGTCAGCTCTGTCTGGACCAAGAGCACTGATAAGACCACGAACGAATCCAAAAGGAGATGGGCAGACATCAAGGCAGAAGTACATACAACAAAATGAAGAGCAGTACAGCATCAACAGAACTTAGCCCTCCTCCAACAGCTAGACCTGAACATCACTAAATGGAAGAAGCAGAACAAAGCAACCTTATGAATAACACCATGAAGAAGGTAGAGGCTTATATAGAAGAAATCACAAATGAAATTGAGGAAAAGACAAACAAAAAATGAGAACGCTATAAAATACTAGAGGAAAGGACAAATAAAGCAGAAGAAAACAAAAAAAATCCCTGAAAGAAAATCATCAAAAAGCAATGAAACAGATGAAGGAAACAGTTCAAGACTTGAAAAGGGAAATAGAAAAAATGAAGAAGACACAAACAGAGGGAATGCTGGAAATAGAAAATCTGAGTAAACGATCAGGAACTTCAGATGCAAGTATAACCAACAGAATGCAAGAGATGGAAGAGAGGATCTCTGGCGTTGAAGATATGGTAGAAGAAATAGATTCCTCAGTCAAAGAAAACACTAAAGCCAACAAAGTCATGACCCAAAATGTCCAAGAAATTGGGGACACCATGAAAAGACCAAACCAGCCGGGCGGTGGTGGCGCACGCCTTTAATCCCAGCACTCGGGAGGAAGAGCCAGGCGGATCTCTGTGAGTTCGAGGCCAGCCTGGTCTACAGAGTGAGATCCAGGAAAGGCGCAAAGCTACACAGAGAAACCCTGTCTCGAAAAACCAAAAACAAAACAAAAAAAAAAAAAAACAAAAAAAAAAAAAAAAAAAGAAAAGACCAAACCTAAGAATAATAGGGATAGAGGAAGAATACCAACTCAAAGGCATAGAAAATATATTCAACAGGATCATAGAAGAAAACTTTCCCATCTTCAAGAAGGAAATGCCTATGAAGATACAAGAAGCCTATAGAACACCAAACAGACTAGAGCCCCCCAAAAAAGTCCCCTCGCCACATAATAATTAAACAACTAAACGTACAGAATAAAGAAAGTATATTAAGAGCAGCAAAGGAAAAAGGACAAGTGACTTATAAAGGCAAACCCACCAGAATAACACCCAATTTCTCAATGGAAACTTTGAAAGCCAGAAGGACCTGAACAGCTGTAATGAAGACACTAAGAGACCATGGATGCCAGCCTAGACTAATATACCCAGGAAAACTTTGAATCATCATAGACAGAGTGAACAAGTCATTCCAAGACAAAGCCAGATTTAAACAATACTTATCCACAAACCCAGTCCTACAGAAAGCACTAGATGAAAAATTCCAACCTAAGGAAGTCAGATACAGCCTTGAAAACACAGACAATAGATAATGCCACAGCAGTAAACCCCAAAGAAGAGAAGTACACTACCACTAAAAAATAACAGGAATGAACAATCACTGGTCATTAATATCCCTTGATATCAATGGACTTAATTCACCTATAAAAGACACAGGCTTACAGAATGGATATGAAAGAAGGACCCATCTTTCTCCTGCATACAATAAACACACCTCAAATTCAAAGATAGACACTACCTCAGAATAAAAGGCTGGGAAAAGACTTTCCAATCAAACAGTCTTAAGAAACAAGTGGGTGTAGCCATCCTAATATCCAGCCAAATAGACTTCAAACTAAAATCAATCAAAGGAGATCAAGAAGGGCATTACATACTCATCACAGGAAAGTCCCTCCAAGATGAAGTTTCAATTCTGAACATTTATGCCCCAAACACAAGGGCACCCACATATGTAAAAGAAACATTACTAAAGCTTAAGCCACATATAAAACCGCACACATTAACAGTGGGAGACTTCAACACCCCACTTTCACCACGGGACAGATCTCCTAAATCAAAATTTAAGAGAGAAATAAAGGACTTAACTGATGTTATGACTCAAATGGACTTAATTGATATCTACAGAACATTCCATCCTAACAAAAAATAGTATACCTTCTTCTCAGCACCTCATGGAACCTTCTCTAAAATTGATCACATATTTGGCCACAAAGCAAATCTCAACAGATACAAAACAATTGGAATAACATCCTGTGTTCTATCAGACCACCATGTTTTAAAGTTAGATTTTAATAACAACAAAAACTACAGAAAGCCTACAATCTCATGGTAACTGAATAATGCTAAACTGAATCACCAATGGGTTAAGGAAGAAATAAAGAAAGAAATTAAAGACTTCCTAGAGATCAAGGAAAATGAAGACACCACATACCCAAACTTATGGGACACTATGAAAGCAGTGCTAAGAGGGAAATTCATAGCATTAAATGCCCACATAAAGAAGTTGGAGAAATCTCACACTAGTGACTTAACATCACTCCTGAAAGGTCTAGAACAAGAAGAAGCAAAGTCTCCCAGAAAGAACAGATGCCAGAAAATTGTAATTGAGAGCTGAAAACAATAAAATAGAAACAAAGAGAACAATACAAAGAATTAATGAAACAAAGAGTTGGTTCTTTGAGAAAATCAACAAGATAGACAAGCCCTTATCCAAACTAACCAAAAGGCAGAGAGAGAGAGAGAGAGAGAGAGAGAGAGAGAGAGAGAGAGAGAGAGAGAGAGAGCATCCAAATTAACAAAATCAGAAATGAAAAGTGTGACATAACAACAGACATTGAGGAAATTCAGAGAATCACCAGGTCATACTTCAGAAACCTCTACTCTACAAAACTGTAAAATCTAGAAGAAATGGATCATTTTCTGGATAGGTACCACATACCTAAGTTAAATCAAGACCAGATAAACTATTTAAATAGCCCAATAGCCCCTAAGGAAATAGAAACAGTCATTAAAAGTTTCCCAAGCAAAAAATGCCCAGGACCAGATGGTTTCAGCACAGAATTCTACCAGATCTTCAAAGAAGAGTTAATACCAATACTCTTTAAATTGTTCCACACAACAGAAACAGAAGGAACATTACCAAACTCCTTCTATGAGGCTACAATTACCCTGATTCCTAAACCAAACAAGGATACAACAAACCGATCTCTCTCATGAACACTGATGCAAAAATACTCAATAAAATACTGGCAAACAGACTCCAAGAACACATCAAAACCATTATCCACCATGATCAAGTAGGCTTCATCCCAGGGATGCAAGGGTGGTTCAACATACGCAAGTCCATCAATGTAATACACAATATAAATGAACTCAAAGAAAAAAACCACATGATCAACTCACTAGATGCAGAAAAGGCATTTGACAAAATCTAACACCCCTTCATGATAAAGGTCTTGGAGCGATCAGGAATACCGGGAACATACCTGAACATAATGAAGGCAATTTACAGCAAGCCAACAGCCAACATCAAATTAAATGGAGAGAAACTCAAACGATTCCACTAAAATCAGGAATGAGGCAAGGCTGTCCACTCTCCCCATACTTATTCAATATAGTACTTGAAGTTCTAGCCAGAGCAATAAGACAACATAAGGAGATTAAGGGCATTCAAATTGGAAAGGAAGAAATCAAGGTTTCCCTATTTGCAGATGACATGATAGTATACTTGAGTGACCCCAAAGATTCAACCAAGGAACTGATTCAGCTCATAAACACCTTCAGGAACACAGCAGGATACAAGATCAACTCAAAAAACTCAGTAGCCCTCCTATATACAATTGAAAAACAGGCTGAGAAGGATATCAGAGATACATCACCCTTTACAATAGCCACAAATGATATAAAATACCTTGGGGTAACACTAACCAAGCAAGTGAAGGACCTATATGACAAGAACTTTAAGTCCCTGAAAAAAGAAATTGAAGATGTCAGAAAATGGAAAGATCTCCAATGCTCATGGATAGGCAGAATTAACATAGTAAAAATGGCAATCATGTTGTTAGTATACCTATTTCATTTGTCCTCCTTGCCCTTAAAGCAACACAGCCTTGTCTCAGTCGTGACAGTGTGTTGGCATTTCATTGAGACTCATGTTCTCTCCTAAGAGGTTGTTTTGGTACACCATGAAATAGATTTTGCCTCCAAGCATCCCTCTCTAGCAATCCCAGAAGTCACCACAATTTTTTATATTTTCAAACTGCTTTTTAAATAATCCATTGACAAATAAATGCTGAAACCACCACCTGGCCGTTTTTGTGTTCAACAATTATTTTTGTGTAATGCTGAGTCCTTATAACTCAAAACCTGTCCCAAAATTTACAAGAGGACAGTAATTTTCTTCAGTACCAGGCCTTTGTGAGTACAGTTAAGAGATCCAGTTTCCAGGAGCTGTTGTTAGCAAACTCCAAGAGGAAAGCTTCATTTTATCTTCCACTTTGGAATTCACTACTGCTGAGGATCTGGTACACTGGGCTTTGAACTTACTCTTCAGAATCATGTCCACAGGGTCACTGTTGAATGAAGCCCCAAGAGAGCCTTGAACCTAGCCTTTCCTTTGCTCCCAGTCTTGTCAGCAGCTAACTCACCTGCTGTGGGATGTTCTGTATGGCAAATGTGTTGCTCTGATTGGTTATTAAATAAAACACTGATTGGCCAGTAGTCAGGCAGGAGGAAGTATAGGCGGGAAAAGCAGGAGAATAAAGCTGGGAAGTGGAAGGCTGAGTGAGAGACACTGCCAGCCGCCACCATGACAAACAGCATGTGAAGATGCCGGTAAGCCACGAGCTACATGGCAAGGTATAGATTTATAGAAATGGATTAATTTAAGACATAAGAACAGTTAGCAAGAAGCCTGGTATGGCCATACAATTTGTAAGCAATATAAGTCTCTGTGTTTACTTGGTTGGGTCTGAGCAACTGCGGAACTGTCGGGTGAGAGAGATTTGTCCTGACTGTGGGCCTGGCAGGAAAACTCCAGCTACACTCACCCCAAATCCATGAGTTCAGTGATGTCTAATGTTGTATGTGTGTATGTGTGTGTATGTACATGTGTGTGTCTGTGTATGTGTTTGTGCTTCTATGTGCTGGTTGTGTGAGATTTACAGCTTGTTCTTGTATGTGGCTCCCAGGCTAGCTCTCTGGGGAACTTCCAGGGATTTCCTGTCTTCATCTCCAGTCTCTCAGTAGGCTCCTTCAGACACAGACGCACCCTGGCATGAATATCAGGTCTTATGTTGCTTCCTGATACTCAAGCTTGCTTCCTTACAAACAAGTGGCAAGTTTTCTAATGACTGAACCAAATCATAACCCTATATGTTTGGCATAATTTCACACTGTTTCAGGTGTTAGAAGTTTCCCCATAAGCTTCAAAATTGTAGCCTCTACCAATTTTCATGAAGCTTGTAATTAAAAAAGAAATAAATGTAGAGACAATTGGCTAAACAGGCCTGCCTCCCAACATGATGCCCTAAGTTCAAAATCCAGAACATAAATGGTAGAAGGAGAGAAGCAACTCCCTGAATTGGTCGTCTCATCTCCACATACACACACACACTGACACACAACCACACACTGGTGTTTATAAAAGTAGTTCATCATTCCTGACACTGAAGCAAAGGGAATCCTCAACAGACTACCAACATTCTTGTACATAAACAGTAAACCTTGACACAAGCTCCTTAGTCCTCTTAACCACTGTCCAAACTGAGAACTAAATTACCAATTCTTTTAAAAACTGTCCTGTTGCAAGACTGTCTGTCTTCCAAGACATCTCAGCCTACTGCTTTCTCACTGACTCATCAGCTGAGGGGCACACTTACCTAGACAGAACCACAGCTTGGATATCACCATTGGGTCTAAGACACATAATACAAATCACATTCATCCTCATTGCATCCACAGTATGGCTTTGACGTTGTTACCCTCTGATGTGTCCTTTTTCTTTTTCACTCTCTCCTATAATTCCCCCTTAGTTATCCTAACACCCACCATCCCTACTATGAGACACTCTACCAAGAGCCATCAGCACACAATCACCTGCTGGTCAAGTACAAAGACTCAACATACACTCACAACACTCTGGACTTCCCACAAGCCAACACCTGTCAAGACATCTTGAAATGCATGATGAGCAATCACACCATACTGCCCCTATACCCAGACTGTGATTCAGGCCACAGACTCTGCTCTTCATGAAGCAGACCAGCCTGTGTCCCCATCTCACTTCCACCCAGGCATCAAGTTCTGCCTCTCAGATGCACTCAGGAAAGTTAGTTTGTGCATGAGGACACCAAAGAGGTCATCCTCCTGTCCATGAGGAAAGCTGGGCTTGACACAGTGGTTTCAAGTCAGTCAACAGAGAACTAGGCATAATGACTACCTGCTGTTGAAATCTTTATTAGTATAATGGTCCAAGATTCAGTGCAGTTCATTCCTCTAACAGGTCATCATCTATAGCTGAATGGTCAGTTTCTCCACCTTGTTCATGTCCAGATCATGCTCAGTGAGTGGAGAGTAGAAATGATGCCTTCCCAGTCATTCATGGAGGTAGATTAAAAAAGTGCATTTACATAATTGAATATCATAGGGCAAGGAGAGGTAATGCTAAGTTTAGGGTAAAAGGGCCAAGGAAAGAACTTGACCATGAAGGCTCTGAGACCAGGGCCAAGGAAAGAACATTTTGACCCTGACTTGATTCCAAGCCCATGACCTGGGCCAGGAAAAAGAATCCTATCAATCTCTGAGCTTGCCCCCAAATCAGTTCACAAAAGTCTCATCAATCCCAGGTCAAACTGGAAAGCTTCACACCCCCAAGAAACCCCTTGTATAGACTGCCTTCTGCTCAGTTCCCTGTGGCTTTTCACCAAAGCAGAGGAGCCACCTTCTTAGGTTTTCCATCTCAATAAGTACCTTGTGTGAGTTATATTGTTTGGTGTGACTTTGTGGAATTTCTTGTCTCCTGATTTCCAGGATAACTTTCAGAGTAGAGCTGTAACACTTAGATTGGGAAACCTCCCCCTACCAGAGCAGAGCTGTTAAATTTGCACTGGGGAAACCTTGCCTGCTGGGGCAAAGCTGTAACACTTCTGTTGGGGAAGCCATTCCCCCTAAAGCTGTAATAATTAGAATAAGTCCCAAGTTGAGGCCTGGGGAAGAAGTGCTTGGAACCTTAGCAGCTCTGAAAGAACAGGGCAGCTACTTTCAAGTTGGGGCACATAAGCCACATCTGTGTCCCCCACCACAATGGCTAGATATGTGCCTCAACACCCACTGCAGTCCCATGGGCCCTGGAAGCCATGCTGGTTTGAAGTACAACCTCAGCTCATATCTGATGTGGTACAGGAAAGTCCTGGAGTCCATAGTGCTTAGCATCACCAAGCCTTGACCATCTGTGTCTAGTGCCAAGAGGAACTGAATGGCTGGAACCTTGGTGAATGCCCAAGGGAGTTAATATACCTGTTATTATAATTAGATATCCATGGAACATAAAGGAATCTGCTGAGGGTGAAGTTCAGTAACACTCTATCCTGGCAGGGATTCCTCATCTATCATCCTGTGCCTCTTGCTGCCCTGTTTCCACTCTGAATGAAATTAAGGAGCTCCCCCAGCACAGGAGCTGCAGACTTGATAATTTCTAGATCTCTGCCAAACTAACCCCAGAAATCCTTCTCTGTGTCTGCTATTTAGGAACCTAGAGAAGCAGCATAGCCCCATTGTTTCCCAGAGTCTCCCAGCTGCTGAGCCCCATTCCTGGAAAGCCCAGCTCAAGGCCTTCCTCCTCCAGGAAACTCCACATTCCCTCCCTGCACAAGACTCATTGAACCTTCCCCTGGAACATTTATTTCTTGATGTTTTACCCTGAGACAGTTGGCCAGCTTCCTTCTGCCTCTCTCTCTTCTCTATGCTGTCCATTCTCTCTCCCAAGTAGCTTTCTCAGTCTCACCAACATGTCTTTGGAATCCCAGAGGCACTATACAAATGCCTTAAATGGCAGTTGGTGTTGCTTCAACAGTGGTAACATCAAAGACGATGCTCAGGGCTCTCCAGGGTAGAATAGAATGTTCAGGGAAGGTACTGTTAGGGTCACTGCCAACAGCCTTCACCTACATGCCACTGAGCTCTTCCCTAATTAACCAATAGTTGCCCTTTCCAGGAGCATTCCCATGGACACAGGGGATGCCATTCTGCACCTCCTCCTTACAAAACCAGAGGTCTCTCTCTGCCTCATTAGAACCTTTTCATTACTTAACTGTAGAGAGTTCAAGACTCACTTTTCAAAAACAGCCCAGGGAATGGCTCTTCCCTTCCTAAGATCTCTAATCAATTAGATGAGAAATAAAAGTTTCTAGGAAATGAGGTTAGGAAGTGTACTTGTTTGACCCCAGAACAAATGAGTGACATGAGGTGTACTGTGTCCTTTTAGATGGTGTATTACACTGACAAGCCATGTTAGTAGCCAAGATTAGCTATCTCAGGAACACCCGATTCCAGAAGCCAAGAGAAAGGACTGACCCTACACACTCCTTCATCTCAGGCAAACCTGACACACAGAAGCATACACATTCAGGAAGTGACTGGCAGATGAGACTCTGCCCTATCAGGATCTGAAAGCCCATTGGAGTCTCACCCCACTCCGTGGCTATCAAATCACCCACCCCTTTATAGGTAGGGGCTGTCTCAGAGGTCAGCTGGTTTCTTCTGCCTCCCTGCACCAGACAGTCTCCTTGGGCTGATTCAAGTTGCACAGAATGCAACTTGGTTTCAGAATTTTCAGTCCTCTTTTGTCAGAGCCAGAGGAAAACTGGTACTATCGACAAGCACTTAGGGAATGGGGGGTGCCCAAGTCACTGTCTGGATGCTTCAGGCCTTCATATTGATGGAAATGTCATGCAGGACAAAACTTAGTCATCAGATTCACCAACACTTCCTCACCCTGTGCTGTTAGGAAGGGACTGTCTCTGACCCAATACACTTCCTGTAAAAGCTCTCAGGCTACACTAGAGATCTGGGTGCCACCCATGCAGCTAGGGTCTCAGACACCTTAGGACTCCTTGGCACACAGCAATGCTTGGTGACTCCTGCCCTGCTAGTGGTTGTGATGTGATGTATGAGAACCTCAGGCTTTGCCAGGGCAGTTTCCCCTCCCTGTTTTTAGTGCAACAATTCCTAAAGGAATGGAGTGGGGATGAAGAGCAGTGATGGTACTAAAATAGCTCCCCTGACTCCTTCCTCACTCAGAGGGAAAGCAGAAGACCTCCAGCAGAGCAGTCTGTAAGATCCTGGCTCTGCCAAACAAACATCAGAAATCCTTGACTCTGGGTCTACTCTTTAGGAACCCAAAGAAGGATAGGCCCATTGCTTCCCAGAGGAGCTGCTGAGCCATCTTCCTGGGAGGTCCATGTCAAGTCCAACTCCTCCAGGAAGCTCCCAACCCCCTGTCGAGGAATCACATTGCCTTCCCCTGGAACATTGATTTCTTGCTGTTTTACACTGAGACCAAAGCCCACCTTCCTTTGGTGTCTCTCTGGTATCTCTGTGTTTTCCATTCTCTCTCTCTTGTAGCCTGCTCAGTCTTTTCAACATGTCTTTGGTTGAAACACATAGGCACTGGACAAATGCCCCAAGGGTCATTGGTATCTCCACAACACTGGTAATATCAGAGATGATGCCAGAGCTCTCCAAGATACTAGACACTGTCTGGAGAAGTAATTGCTAATGTCACACCTTACAGTCCTCTCCTCCCTGCTAATTATCTCACACCAAACTGACCTGCAGCCAAGGTGCCTTTTCCAGGAGCCTCTCCATTATCATAGCAGAAGGATAAGAGAGAAAGTGTCACCAGCTAGACACAGATGGAGCTCTGGGTTCAACCAGATCCTGCCCCCTCAGTGAGCTGAAATGAGATGGAGGGCAGGAAGGCCGCAGGGGCTGCTGGGACTGCTACTCACCTGTGCCCTCTGAGGACTCCTGAGGCCCATGATGCCTTTCAGGTAGAGAATGGGCATCAGGCAAGACTGTGTCTTCTCCAGCACAGCATCCAGGTACTAGAAGTGGTCCTAATGACTCCAGCTGTAATCTTCTTTATTTTCCCAATCCCCTGGCACCTCCACAAAAGTAACTTGTCACTTAAGAGGGAACTACTTCTCCAGTTTTATAAAGCAGCCAGAGGGAGGTTTACAAACTCTCTCTGATGCCCCTAAAATTAGTGGCAGGTGGGAGCTTGCCATAACACCAGTAATTATGCTGGACTCAGGTCTCCCACCACTGGTGTGTAAGATAGCAGCTGCCCGCCTCTTCCCCACAGACCCAAGCACAGAAATATGACTAGAAGATTCTGCTAAAGGTCTAACGCCCTGTACTCTTGCTGTGAAAAGACACCATGACCAAGTCAACTCTGAAAAAAGAAAGGATTTAATTGTGGGCTTGCTTACAGATTCAGAGATTTACTCCATTACCGTCATGGTGGCACCAGTGCTGCTGCAGCAGTAGCTGAGAGCTATGTCCTGATCTGCCAAGAGAGAACTGGGCCACTCCTGGCTTCTGAAACCTCAAAGTCCAACCCCTAGTGACACACTTCCTCCAAAAATGCCACACATCCTAATCCTTCTCAAATAATGCCACTCCCTGATGACTAAGCATTCAGATATGGGAGCCTATGGGGACCATTCTTATTGAAACCACCACAATATCCCTGTTCCCAATGTGAGATAGAGCTCATCCTCAGCATAAGTCACTAGTCATCCCTGGATGGCTCAGATGTCTTATGCATAAAATAGAATGATAATCCTGAACACAAATCCTGTAGGAGAAAGATGCCTGGATTTTTTGCGAGCCACCCGGTACTTCCCCACTCCCTGGTCCCCTCTAACCTATGTTCAGCTGCCATATAACACACTTCCTCTTACTTTGAGCATTCCAGAGATCTGGTTACTTTCCTTTTTATTTCTGCAAGGAACCTGGCCTCCAGGCAGGTAATATGCTTACTATTGAATATGCAGCAATTGTTACAGCTCTGGAGGGAAAGATATCCTGACTTGTAAGGTAGTCAGGCTGTGCCTGCAAGTGTTATAGCTCTGGAGGAAATGGTATCCTGACTTGTAGTAAGGCTATACTTACAGCTTTGAAGGGAGGAATCCTGGATACCTACAGCTGTGACGAGAAAGTATACTGATTTGTTGGAAAGTCAAGGTATAATTGAAGCTGGGATGCAGTGGAAGATGGTCTCCAGATTGGATGTAGCAATGTTACTTCCCTCTGAAAGAGAGTCATTACAGATGAGTTCTGCTGTGCCCCTTCCCCCTCAAGAGAGCTTCCCAGCAGAGGTATCCTTTTCTTCTGCTGCTCTGCTCCCCTATATGGTGATATCTTATTTGTACTGATGTCATTTTATTTGTATGTTAATAAATAAAGTTGCCTGGGGTTCAGAACTAATAGTAAGCCATCACAGAAGCTGGGCGGTTGTGGTGCATGCTATTAATCCCAGGACTTGGTAGGCAGAGCTAAGTAGATCTCTGTGTGTTCAAGGATACAGCCAGCATTGGAGACACACGCCTTTAATCTCAATACCAACCATAGAAGACCTGGAAGTCTATACAGCTAGAGAGTGACGAGGAGCTCATGTGGTTGGGTTTACAACCAATGAGGAGGTAGAACAGAAACTCTATAAAAAAAGACAGACTCAGGAAGTGGGTCTCTTTCGGAGAGGTAGGACCACCGCGATAGTGAAGGGTAAGGTGTTTAGCTCTTAGCTATTGCTCGGACCTCTTGGCTTTTATCTCTGTATTGGCTCTGTGTTTCTTATTTAATAAGATGGTTGGTTACTTCTACACCTCTATGGAAATGTCCCAGCAGAGATATCATTTTCTTTTCATCTCTGGCCCAAGGTGTTACTTCTTCTGGTTTGCTCTGCAAAAGAAGAACCCCTCCAAGAAATGTAGCAATATGCTCAGGCTCTGACATAAAGTTGTTAATTCTGCTCACTACCAAGGGAGCTTCCCAGCAGAAGTATCTGTTTCTTCTTCTGCACTGCTCTGCTCCCAAAGGAGCTTCCCAGCAAGTGAAAGATCTTCACCTAAAAATCTTTTAAGAAAGAGATTTATTTTTGAAGGTGGAATCCAAGAGAAGAGCTGCCTCTGCAAGGTTGGAGAAGAACAGCTGATAAATGAACAGACATAGGTGCTTAGGGATGGAGTTTTTTCAGGGAGAAGATATTTCTGCTCAGGGATTGGTTGGTTTTCCTGCTCAGGGATTGATTGGTTTAATTGTTCAAGGACAGAGTTGGCTCTGGTTTCAGGGCCAAAGTGTGTTTCTTTCACTGACCCTTTTTAGACTTTTGGCTCTACTTTCAGGGCCAGGGTGTATTTCTTTGACTGGCTGTGGTTCCAGGGACAAAGTGTGTTTCTTTGGCTATGGTTTCAGGGTCAGGGTGTGTTTCCTTGGTTCTGGTTTCAGGACTAAAGTGATTCTTTCACTGGCTTGGGTTTCAGGGCCAGGGTTTTTTTCTTTCACTGGCTCTGGTTTCAGGGCCAGGGTTGGTTTCTACAAGTGAGCTTTTCCAGAGTTCTGTACATAACAAGTCTTGGTCCTGGCACTCCTCTCTACTGATCAGAAAGAAAAACAAGCTCATAATGTTTGTGGGAAATTCTGACTGATTCAGGTTATCCCTATGAGGAGAAGCAAGAGGTCTCAGAGCAGGCACACACAGACAGACATGAGTGACCCTGGGAGCTTTCCAACAACAATCTAATAGCAATTGCTTGGGAAAACAGTGCTGTCATCCCATGGCATTTGATTTCTCTGGTTTCAAGGATTGTGAACTGAACCTGCTGTCTAAGCTTCCTTTATTCATGCAGGCGGCTTCTCTCTCCCTGGAATGATGTCTACCCAAGACTGTCACAGCATTCAGAAGGTTGATAACTACTGCCAATGATGGTCTTGGTGACATGCAGATTCCTGAGCTTTGGCCTAGACACTTTGGCCAGGCCAATAATATAATAAGCCTTCTCTGCACACTGTTCACTTTATCAGTAAGACTCCAGTGAGCCAGGCCCACGTGAATCTCCTCTAGGAAGTATCCAAGATGCTTATGACTGCATGTAAGCTTGGAGAGCATCCCTGACTTAGACTGAAGGCTTTCATGTCCAAAGGCCCAGCAATTGTCTCCAAGGCCTTGACTCTCTTGTGTGGCTAGTCAGGGTTGTGCCTGCTGCAGGATCTCCAGGCTGGTCTATCAAATAAGAGGCTTCAGATCCCCAACTGCTACATGTTCTGGGAGACAGAACCGGACAGCACACAAGGCCAAGTCAGGCCATATTTCCACATATTGCTCTGTCAGCTCTCTCTCCACTGTGAAGACAGGCTGTTCTTCATTTTTATTTATTTTATTGTCTTAGGGATTGCCTTAGGGAGGGTCTCTTGTAGCCCAAGCTTGCCACAGACTCCTGATGGTTCTGTTACTACTTGTCTGGTGCTGAGATTCTTGGCATGTCACTACACCACCATGCCTGGTAGCTCATCTTTATTGGATGCTCCCTTCAGTGTTACCCTTTGTGCCTGCTGACACTTATAACCTCCATAATTGTCAGCTGTATGAAAATATTAAGAGAAGAAAAAGAGATTGTTAACGGCTAACAATAATATAAATAGAAGGCAGTAAATGCTAAATGGTAGTGGAATGTGACAGAGAGAGTAGGGAAGGAAGGAGGAAGGACATTGCCTCCCCTCTACTGTCGCAACATTGTCAATGTTTCCTCACTGAGGGTCTCTATCCATTTAGAAAACATTAGAGATGTGTGTGTGTGTATGTGTGTGTGTGTGTGTGTGTGTGTGTGTGTGTGTGTGTGTGTGTGCTTATTGTCATGCACAGATCCAAGTCTTCATCCTTGCTGTATGTGAAATACACCTTCCAGAACATCCAAAGCCTTTAAGGTCCACTCCCTAGCATCATTCTGGCAGCCTCATCTTCTTTCATCCAACATTTGTTTAAAAATCTCGAGGGAAACACGGTTTTCCTTCATCATTTCCCCATAAATGTCTGTGTCACTTGACAAGACTAGGTTGAGAGTTGCCAGGCATGGAATTCTGTTCTCAAAATTTTAATACATTTACTCATCTGTACATTTATATATGTGTTTGCACACATGTGCCAGAGCATGGTTGTGGGTCAATGGACAAGTTGCAGCCATGAGTTCTCTACTCTCACCATGTTCATCCCAGGGTCATACTCAGGCGTGCTACTTCTGTGGATTCCGTGACTCTGGGTGGAGTATAGACAGCTCACAGCTAAGAGGAATGTGGATGACAACAGAAGGCAGAGGTGGCGACCTGGACCAAATTTGAATCATACAGAACATATCATCCTCATTAGAAGAGTTCATCAGCACCAATGAGGCATGGGCAAGCCATAGAGACTGTCTTGACATTCACCACAACATATGGGCTCTTGGAGAGAATAAGAAAGAGACAATAAATAATTGTTAGCCAGGCATCTATAGAAGATGTGTTGGGGGCATTTTGGAGTAGCAAAGGTCTTAGAAAACCTACAAATTCAAGATGACCACATACTCTTAATCTGTTTTTCTCATAAAGATTTAATATTGGCTTATTTATTTCTATGGTTCCTGTTGCCAAAATAAAATAAGAAAAAGTCCAAAATTACTCAAATGGAACACATAGTAATATATTGATAAGAGTGCATCAGATGGAGATATTCTAGCATAAATGAGAAATGGGAAGACAGTTGTCTTAGTTTCAGTGGGTCAAGACTTGGCATCCCCAAATACATGCAACTCAGAGAACAATTTCTGGCAGATTTTTTTATTCTTTCTATCAATAAGGTGGGTCCCAGGGATAGAAATGCATGTCTCCAGGCTTGTCTGCATCACCTTTACCTGCTTAGACATTTTCCAGTCCATCATCAAAGCCACAGATTTTAATAAGCTACATATCTTTGTATATGGTCTCTGTGTATATCTATCCTAATTTGGAAATATTTATCCTCAAAATGAATGTTTTCCACAGTTAATGAAGGGCAAGAATCAGAGTTGGGAGAATTTTAAATCTTCTACGATAACTAACAGTTTGATGTATTTCACTTCATAGGATGCAACAGGTTGAATTTTCCATCCCCGTCATAAATAATGTACTAATTTTGAACCTACTATATTGCACGTGCTAGGGAAGTATTCTGTCTCCAAGTTGTATTCCTGGCTTGTAACTCCATTCATCTGCTACAGCTACTACAGGGCAGACATCAAGATGAGCTTTAAATGTCAAATTAGCCCTCATAAGAATGACCATGTGAGTAGCTGACAGAATGTTTTGAAGACTAGGCATGCTTATCTGAGATAGAAGAAGCACCCCAGTAAACATTACACACTCTACACAGTTTAGTATGAGAAAGGATGATAGTAAACTGTTATCTCCCTCCAAAATGCAAGGAGAAGAAACCGTGTTAATCTATCTGTAGAATTTATCAAAAGAACCAAAGCTATGCTGAGGATTCACATGGAGGTAAGGCATGACTGAACACAGGCTACTTACCAATACTGGAAAGATGGACAGGGAAACACATGCTGCAGTTCAGTGATTGGTAGTGTAGGATGAATGAAGTCTCAGCTGGTTCCAGTGTGTCTACAGGTATTATGTCAGAGTCAGTGAAGAATGAGAAAGTGACAGATGAAAGGAAGGAACTGAAGTGAACCACCTGCTTCTCTGGCTTTAGAGATCTTAAAAGCTATGGTTTGAGAGACACAGACTTGAATTTACAAGGATAATTGCTTCACATATTAACTCTCTAACTTACTGTGAGTCTCAGCTCAGATCCATTCCAGGAGAACTTCAGAAGAATAAAGCCCACATCTGAAAGAAACCTTTCCTCAATACACTGTGACTTCTGCTGTGGCGAAAGTGCAGCATCAACCATCCCTCTCCCTTTCAAGCCTTGCAGAGATACACTCTCGACCAGAGGCATGTGGCTTTTGCTGCAGATACCATCCACCCAGACAAATGTGAAGTTTCCACTTAACACTGCTTAGCTGGTGCATCACAGGTATATCTTACCCCATCTCCATCCCTAGGCGGGTCTTAAAAGTCTGCATTTCATCTGATGGGCCTACTCTGCATTGTCATCTAAATGAGAGGTGACATAACTGCTCCAACTCTGACTTAAGAGATGCTGAGCAATGATCCTGAACCCAGGAGCACTCTGCTTGAATGCCTGGCATCCCAAGTAATCTCCCATGCCTACCTCATGGTCCTGTCCCTACAGTTCTCCAGAAATATCTCTCTTCGGTTAGGTGTAATCCAGTCCAAGTAATGCACTAGAGAGACTAGAAGGACAAAAGTCAAGTGCAGGGACTGGAGAGATCACTCATCCTTTAAGAGGATGTGTAGCTCTCCCAGAGGACCCAGAAATCAGCTAATAAACTTCTGTGACTCCAGTTCCGTGTGGAATCCATTGCCCTTTCTGGCTTCAGTGCAAACTGATTGCTTGTGGTGCATAGAAAACAGACAAAATACCCATATACATAAATACAAGTAAATGAATCTCAAAAATTTCAATGCAATATGAATGGTCAAGGCAATAGCACATTAAAAAGACCACATCTCAATATGTCTTAGAAGGTTACTACCCCTGCATTGCCACTGTCACTGGTGCTGTATTTCAGGAAAAGAAAGGCAGAGAGCTATAGGTTTCCTCATTTCTTCTATACTCCTGTAACGAATGTTCTCACTTCCTGAGATGCATTAGAAAACATAGGTGTATTTCTAAAAATCTGATATGAATGATCATGTCATGAACATGTGTGTATCTATTCTCCGTTTTTTGAAGTAGCTAGACATGTGAAGTCAGGTGTTTTATATGGATCTTTTTCCATCATGAAGTGGATATTCATGGAGTAGGCCATGCGATTCACACCCAAGATACCATCTTGGTTTGTAACCCTGTCTAGCTGAGAACTCACAATGTAGCCTAAGCTTCCTGGGACTTGACGAGATTCACCTCTGTCTGTTGAGTTCTAATGTTACCACAACTGACTACAAAGCTACTTTCAGAATGAAGAGAATGTACCAGGTTTATCTGTCCCCTATGGGAGAACTTACCCTTTTGGAGGAGGGCAGGAGGGGTGGGGGAATGTGGTAGGCAGGAGAGGGAGGAGCAATGAGAGTTGGATCTGTGGTTGGAAAGTAAAGTCAATAAAAATTTAAAGGAAAGAATGAAGAGTTGGAAATTTTTTTATTTGTGAAATTACAGAAATTTGACTGAATAGGGCCTTAAAGGGGTGTTTAGTATATCCAATGTATAGCTTTAGCAAAATATAAAATCAAAGAAAGAACAAACAACCAAAAAATAAAAAAAAACAGCAAAACAAAACAAAGAACAACAAAACCTAAATTCATGTAAACCCCAAAACAAACCAAAACTATTTACATAAGAAGCTTTCTCTTCATGCAGATATCCTGCAGTCTGTGGCTGGCTTTGGATAGAAGTTGGAAGACAACCCTGAATTGAAATACCCTCTTCAAGACCAGTGTAGTCATGGCACTTTGGGACTTCTAGGTTAAGTCCTTGCCAAAGTTGATCTTATGTCATGTTGGCCATTATATGATTCTGTCTGCCAACATGTGTCTGTGTGCCCATTCAAGAGCAAAAAAGGACATGGGGAGCATCTGTTACCAAAAGACATAACAGCTCATGGTGACATCCTTCCTAAATCATCTCTCAGAACAATTCATTTCACCATCACCTGTGCATGAAATTGAGTAGTTCCCACACTGGACTGGAGTGAGAATATGATGTTTCCTTTGTGTGGTCTGTCTGGATAGCAGCATGACATCAACACAGTCTCTGTTGACATATCTCCCTCCACATATGAAGGGCTCAACACTCAGTCAGCTACCAAAAGTTTGTAGCAATAAACTTTCAGAGTAACTATGAGTGGAAACATATTCTCTCTCCATGTTGTTGTGGCCCTCACTGGGAACACTTGCTGGTAGATGTCAGCTTTTTCTGCATAACTCTTGGTGTTTATTTTTTTGAATCTCAAGCATGTTCTTGATGGTTTCTTTATTCCATAACTAGTGAGTCAACAGACACATGGATCAGATTATGGATGGATGATCTTCAGGGCAGATGATATTTGCCTCACTGGTGATTTCACAACTAGTAGTACATGTCTTGTTCTGAGGAGGCCTTGATCATAGAGTGGAGAATGTCAGGGTTTCTAGTTGACTATGGATTCCTTCAGCCTCCTCAGTTCTCAAAAAGGGTGCTGTGAGAGAAGAAAAGGCAATCAGATCTAAAAACAGCCTTGCTAGGTCACTAGCTAGATAAATTCTGGGCCTATTCACACATAGGAAACCAGAATCAAGGAAGAACTCCACCCCACAAATGCCGAGTTTCTGGGGATGGGATGTCATGATGGCTCACTTGCTTATGACACTTAGTGCTCCTGCTGCAGCAGCTCTGTCGGCAGGAGGCTCTCATCCTGACATGTGGATTGTTCCAGCTCATGTTGGAGATTTTCTGACCTAGAGGAGGAAGTTAGTAAGGGCAGAGTCCTGGTGGGGATCCACCACGTCACCTGTCATTCAGTGATATCACAAAAACTCAATTGTGCTGGACAGTCAACACTGATATTTGGCAGCAGTCATTGTATGTACACCTAAGGAATAAGTGTCACAGAATAGTTGGGCCTTGAATTATTTTCTGCCCTAAAGAAGTATCAGATGTTGATATGAGTACTATATGAACTGTGCTCTAATGAGAAAGACCTGGACTTTTTCATACAGTATAGCGACATCATTTAAATAAAAGGAGTAGCATATTAAAGTCATATATAATAGCACAATGGAGATACACAGACTGTTCATGATGAGGTTCTCATCAAATACCTCATTTTTTCTTGTCCAATTTCTGTTTATTTCTTTCTAGGCAGGGTTACAATATGCAACTCTGGCTGACTAGATAGATATTCTAGGATGGCTACAAGAGGCCAGAGATTTCCTGCCTGTGCTCCCAAAGTGCTTGGATTAAAGACATGAACAATGACATACACCTGTCCTT
The DNA here is from genome assembly GCF_007827085.1 of Peromyscus californicus insignis. Lineage (NCBI taxonomy): Eukaryota > Metazoa > Chordata > Mammalia > Rodentia > Cricetidae > Peromyscus > Peromyscus californicus. Next base: position 91,111,116 of record NW_026294413.1, read on the forward strand.
ATGCCTGATTTTAATTGATATTATTTTATTTTCCTCTCCATGTTGTATAATGCTGTCACAGGTTTGATAGAGAAAACCTTACAATTCCAGCTGTATTCCTTCTTTTCTCTTTTAGAGGGATTACATGAGTAAGGGTGGTAAATATCATGATGAGGATATCTACAGAAACAACTGAACCAAGCTCAAAAGAAGTCAGGAAATTTAGACTGACAGTTGTGAACTTCTACATATGGGTGATAGTTGTAGAGGTGGTTGTGTTTGAAGGGCCCCTGGCAGTGGGATCAGGATCTATTCCTGGAGCATGAGCTGTCTTTCTGGATCCCATTACCTATGGTCAGACACCTTGCTCTTGCTTGATAAAGTGGGGAGGGGCTTGGTCCTGCCTCAACAGAATGTATCAGGCTTAACTCTCCTGCCATGGGAGAACTTACCCTGTTGGAGGAGGAGATGAAGGGTCAGGGAAGAAGGTGAGTGGGGAGTGGGAGGAGGGAAGAAAGGGGAATCTGTGGTTGGTATGGAAAATGAATAAAAAATAATTTTAAATAGACCACCTCACTTTATATACATAGACTTAATACAACCTTGCATCCAGGTAATACACAAGATGGAGCCTCTCATGCTAGAGCAGTATTTCTTGAGCCATGTGTCTGAGAACATTGTCACTACATTGGCTCTGGCATTAAAAAGAAGAGCTGTGTTATCCTTAGGCCTACAACTGGGAATCTACATCCTGGCACTCTAGAGGAGTCTGTTCCACAACACTCGGTGAAGGTTCAGAGACATCTACCTGGGTTCATCCTGCCAATGACTAAACGTATTATATCCCCAGTACACTTTACATGGGAAATGCTCAAACAATGAAGACAGCCAGTGTGACATCAAATAGTGACAAGGGTGCAAATCTCATCCTACAGGTGCTAATCCTGAATAAAAATGTAATTTCAGTCAGATATGGTGAGGCACACCTTTAAATCCCATCACTTGGGAGGCAAAAGCAGTCAGAGCTCTGTGAGTTCAAGGAAAGCCTGCTGAGAACATACCAGAGAGATCAGAAGGGAGTAATGGGACACAAGTGTACAGACAAAGGGAGTATCAAACATATTGTTTGCTGGACAGGAGTTCTTGTTGATGGGACCAGCATAATACTCTGAGTTCTGAGTTGGTCTACCCATTTTGGAGCAGGGAGACTTGCTGATAAGCAAAAGCCCACAAAGGACAGAGAGCCCTGGTACAGAGGACACAATTGGCTCCATACCCCAACTTCAGCCTGGGTTCCTACCTCATCTGGGAGACAGTCAAATGATGCTGCAGCTTTATTGCCAGGTGTTTTTGCTGTGTGACCAGCTCCTTCTGCTTCAGCAAGCTCTGGAGTCTCTCTTCCATTCTTTGCTGCTCCTGTTCATTACAAGATTGTGTCCTTATTGGAGGGCTGAGTAGAGTATAGTCAATACATTCTCACACATGTGCAAGCACACACACAGAATCCCAAGAGCTTATTGGTCAGTCAATCTCACGAAATTTCAAGCTCATGGGCACATGAGAAAGCCTGCTTGAAGTTCATAAGACAGAGACTGACCAAGAGAGAAACCCAGTGGTCTCCTCTAGCTGTCATCCACATGAAATATGCACTGCACTCCCACATGCCTCTATTTTACACACACACACACACACACACACACACACACACACACACACACACACACCACGGAGAGAGAGAGAGTGACAGAGAAAGGGGTGAAATGAAAACAGCAAAGTGATAGAGGAGCAGTTATCTTTAAAATAAGCACACCAGCCTTTAAGCAAAGTTCCAAAACTCAGCTTTCCATTCCTGGGAACTGAGATGGCCTACGAGGGCATACTCTTGAACTAGTGGAGTTTGTTAGAAAAATTGTTACTCTTGAACTCAATTCTATGTATAACAATCCTCCCATCATAATGACATGTAGCTGTGTGATGAGTGATTGACCTGTTTCTCCGCATTGACTACAGGTTCAAGAAGAGTATCAGGGATTGCATGCCAATGACCAAGATTCTCAGAGGAGACTCACTTCTTAGAAATACTAATGCACAAACACAGAATGAACAATTTTATGTCATGAAGTGGGTGGATGGATGGGTGTATGAATGAGGAAAGTGATGAGATAGAGCACAGGTGTCTGGATGGGTAGATTTGGTAAGGTTACATAAGTAAATGATGCTGGACCTAACTGTGACCCAGCTGCCTGTCCCTACCTGCTGTTGCTGGTTCTGGAGGTCACTGATCTCTTCTTGATCCTTACTGAGCACTTGCAAGTCACCCAAGTGGTACTTCACCATGACCCAAAACTCCAGTATGTTCTCCTTCTCTTGCCTCTGCATATCCAATTTCTTTTTGAGCTGACTCTGCTCCATCAGGAGCCGGCTCTGCAGATCACTGGAAACACACTCCAAATAGTAAGACCATGTCAGCCACCTGGTCACCCACAACACCATGCCTCAACAACCCACCCCTAACCCAGGTTCACAGGAAGATGTAAGCAAGAAACTTTAACAGTAATGACAGTTGCACTCAAGGCCAAAAGCAGAGAACAGTTATTTCCTGCAAGAATCAAACTATTTCTGAAACCCCCCCCCCAAATAACAGAAATTCATGCACTTCCATAAACAAGAGCAGTACTCCACCTTTCCTAATCCACTGTCATGAGGAAACGCCAGCAGGTAATGTGCAAGTACACTTGGGGAAGTAGGAGACCCAAAGGGTGCATAGATCCCGTATCAGTCAGCTCCTGCCTAACAACCCTCTCCTGAGGACAATTGCTCATCTAACCAGTGGTTCTCAGTATGTGGGTTGTGAACCCTTTGGGATCTAAGGAGCCTTTCAAAAGGGACACATATTAGATGTCCTATGTAGACATTTACATTAAAATTATTAACAGTGGCAAAATAAACTTAAGACAATGCTACAAAATAATTTTATGGTTTGGGGTCATCAAAACAATGAATCAATGTATTAAAGTATCACAGCCTTAGGAAGGTTAATAACCACTGATCTGGAGGCTACTGAATGACAATATGGTGCTTGGAAGAGCTAGTAGTCTCTTTAAACCTTAGCAAACCTAAGTAAAGAGGCATAAGTCCAAATGCTGCTTGCCAATGCTGCTGGCTAAGAAGCAGAAAAACTAGAAGCACATCTGCAGACCCTGCAGTTCAAACACAAAGAAAATTGGAGTTGGCTGTTTTACAACAGTTGGGGTCCCTGCCAAGATAAGCACTTACCAAAGGAAGACTTTCCCTTTGGTCAGCTCACTGAGCTTCTGTGAGGCCTCCAAATTCTCATTCTCAAACTTCTGCAGGGCTGACATGACCTGCTGATGTTCCATCTTGAGCTTTTCCCAGAAAGGATTTGGCCTGTGGTAGGGCCTGGACCCAGAAACAAAGAATTCCATGAATACAGGCCTCAAGGTTCACATGAATTCAGTGTATGTTCTATATTACTGGAATTAATAAGATGCCACATAATGGCTCCTATGTACTGGGACCTCTGGCTGCTTATTACACTTGCTCTTCTGGTCCCAGGCCAGCAGAGTCAGGATGTTAAGATGGATGCAACTGGGACTGAATATTCTCCTTCAGGAGTCCTGCACAGCTTGTTATGGAGTTCCCACGAGTCTATCACAGGTCTGGGTCCACCAGAAACTGTGATGTTTCTGCTGTCTTCAAATAAGAGATTCTCATTCCAGGGTGCTTACATTGCCATGGAGGCTAAAATCACATCATGAGCATTTCAGAAGATGGGACTCAATATTATGACAGCTTCATAAATTCCCCCAGGGCATTCCAAGTTGACACCAAGGTGAACACACTGACAAAGGGCTATGCTACTCAAAATGGGGCTCCCAGTACACCAAGTAGACAACACCTAGATACCGAGACAAGCAACACTTCATGCCCAACCATAGACACTTGATTGCAGGGTGAAGAGGTACACATATGCACAAACACACAAACACATAGACACAGAAAGATGGAGGAGAGAAAGAGAAAGAGAGAGAGAGAGAGAGAGAGAGAGAGAGAGAGAGAGAGAGTCAGAGGGAGAAACTGAGAGAGGGAAAGGTGATAAAATGCTCTCATTGAGATGACAAATTAATGCATGCAATTGTGTCATCTTAGAGAGGACCAAGCGCAGCAGACATCAGTACCAGGCCTTGCTGCCACATATTAAGATGTGGTACAAAAACTCTCCAGCTGCTACTAGAAGCATCCAGCACACAATGTCTTTCCAGGCAAGTAAAAAAAAATAACAGCATTCTCACACTAGCCACCACTTGACAGGATCTCTCCAAATGTATGCTGGGAATTCACACACTACTGCCTCAAATCCTGAGTTATGTGATTCAGGTCACAGGCTCTGATTTTCATTTGGAGGAAGCAGAACAGTCTATGTCCCCATCTCACTCATGCCCATGTGTCAGGTTTTGCTTCAGGGAAGCATTTAGAGAAATGGTGTTGGGCAAAGGGACACCCAACCTCCCAGAAGCCTGTTTCTTAGACAAAATAAACTAAGGGTGAAATTGTGGAACCGAGACAGTCACCATGGAGTTTGAAACAGTAAATACCTGTTGTCCAAGGATCCTTCGGTTACTAAGATGAGGCGATCTCTCAGATCATTGCGTTGGGCGGTCATCACCTGGAGCTGAGTGGTCAGGCTCTCCACCTTCTGCTTCACTTGCCTCTTTGTGAGGCTTGTTGGAGTGGGTGGTGGCTCCTTGGAGGCCCCTGTGGGTAGATGAATGAACACAAGTGAACGTGCATTGTGACAAGACATAGAGAATGAACAGGTCACCCTGAGACCTGAGGAGGTATTTGAGAAAGGATGTAAGCAAGCAATTCAGTGACACCCCAAAGAATTTTGCCCTGGACTGAGATGCCCCCGGTGGGCATCTTAGGTCTCCCGTCTCTGTGACAGGAGATAGGTGTCTCAGCCAGCTGATTTTCTCTGCTCCTTTAGCACATGTTTTAGGTAACTAAGGAGAGAGCCTCCTCAGGCTTATTAACAGCTCTGCACTCTGCATTTAACTTGGCTGCAGGGTTCAAATGCAAGGTAAAAGTGACACAGTCCACAAGCCTTCAGGTCTTTAAAGATGCAAAAATATCCTGACAGGTCACTCTAAGCACATGGCAAAAATGGAGAAGCTACACAAGGACAGAATATGGTCACCATCCTCACCAAGATGCCTCAGTGACAAAGGAGGTTGCACTGAGCTGGTTGGCTGTAGATTAATGAAGACACTGAGGTTGAAGTATATTGATGACCTGCTTTTTGCTGGGCACAGTTCACTTGAACTTCCTACCCTAATGCTGGCCTTTTTGTACCCTCTCAACCCCTACCCTCCTGTAGGATTGAAAGGCAAGATCTCTCAGCACAACAGCTTTGGCCTTACTCGCTCCTGATTTCTGGGACAGACAAATTACTCTTCTGGAATCCTTGAATTTCAGGAGCCATGACAAGCAGGAAAGTCCAGTTGGTTCCCAGAGACTCCTACCTCCTGTGTCCCATTACTGGAAGATTCAGCTCAAGCCCATGTCCTGCAGGAACATCCCAATTTCCTGCCCACAACTTACTGTACCATCTTCTGGACCATTTCTTTCTTGATCGTTCACATTGGGGCTGAAGGCCAGCTTGTGTCTGCCTCTCTCTGGTTTCTCTTCCCTCTCCTTTCTCTCGACCAAATAGAGTCCTGAGTCTTCCCAACATGTTCATGACTGAACTGTAAGGGCACTGAACCAACTGTCCAAAGGCAGTTGGTGTTGCTACAGCACAGGTGAAATCAGATAACATTCTAAAGTCTCCAGGATACAATAGAATGTCCAGGCATGAGACACCCCTGATGTCATGGGGAACTGACATTGCCTCCCTGCTAACCAGATCTCCTCATAACTCTTCACAAGTCAGGTTTCCCATTCTAGGAATCTCTCCTGGGACTCAAGAGAAATGCTTCAGTACCCTTTTGTTCCATAGCCAGAGATTGCTCTCTGATTTTTTGGAAATGCCTCAGTACTTCCATGAGGGAAAGAAAGTGAGTGTTCATCTCCTATTAAAGTATATATCCGGAAGGTAACAGTATTATAGACATTGATGTGAGGTATGATTCTCCACAAGTACCTGCATCTCCTTATTATCAAGAAATGATAGACTTAATGATAATGGAAAGGACACTTTTTAAACAACTTCCTGGTATGGAGCAAAAAACAGAAATTACAGCCAGTAGATAATATGCAGCTTATTTGATTTAAATTGATGACCATGGCAGATTGCGTTAGCATGTTACATGGGATCTATAGATAATCACTACCCAGTACATCAGCTTTTAAGAGTTTCTGAAAATGCTCAATGGGTATGACCCAAAATTACATCTAAAAATCCTGTAGAGTTTGCTCTTAGTGATTTTACAGATTGTTCTTCAAAAAGACAAGGAACATATATTTTATACACAAATTCTTCACACTCCTCAAAATGGATGGTACCTTCCCCTGACTGTACAGCTCAAAGGTAAAAACTTACTATATTCCATCAGTTTGTAGCTAGAGTTTTCCTGCCTGGCCCACAGTCAGAACAAATCTCTATCACCCGCCAGTCGCACAGCCGCTCAGACCCAACCAAGTAAACACACAGAGACTTATATTGCTTACAAAATGTATGGCCATGCCAGGCTTCTTGCTAACTGTTCTTATATCTTAAACTAATTCATTTCTATAAATCTATACCTCGCCATGTGGCTCGTGGCTTACCAGCATCTTCACATGCTGCTTGTCATGGTGGCGGCTGGCAGTGTCTCTTAGTGTATTTGGTTGTTTTCATCTACAATTATTCTTTCTTAGCTGTCAAGTGTCGAGATGTCTATACTCGGAATTGGATCACTGCAGGCATGCATGAAGCCTCTCTAGCTAATCAGTTGCAGAGCACAACCTGTGTTTAGCACTGGGCATTTCCACAAAAATACAATTGTGTTTTATCTAAAACTTGACTTTGTCAAATAGTTCTTTATGGGTGTCCATGCTAGGACTCCTTTTACAACTTAAAATTGGTAATGGTCCTGCTTATACTAGCCAACACCTTCAAGAATTTTACACTTTATGGAATATTAACCATGTTACTAAAATCCCTTACTAGCCATAAGATCCAACTGTTGTAAAATGCTGTCTAATAATTAAATTGGCAAGTTTCAAAAATAAAAGGGCAATATTTCTGAACATAGGTAAAACTACACACAATACTACATTTAGCCAAGTTAACCATTAATTTTTCCACTTTAAAGTATAATTGTTTTCTGCTTCCCTTAAAGCATTTTGCCTTAAAGTATACACAGACTAAAGAAAATGTTAAGTCAAAAGATAAACTAGTCTATGGAGAGGGCCTGATAATCTAATCTTGAGGCAAGGATATGTTTATATTTTTGTGGGAAATTCATGAAGTCCTAGATGGCTTTCGATCTGACCAGGATAGCATCCCCAAGACCACCTAATAATGAAACAATTGAATGTAGACAACAAACCCATGACTGTGGGATGGAGAGTAAACCTATCTTTAATTTGGAGCAAGAGACATCAAGATGCTTTCTGATCACTGAGATTTTGGGGTGAAAACAAGGACACTTATATCACTGAATCAAGAATAATGTTTTATTTCTTGACTATATTACATGTTAACACTAACCTTCTCAATGAAAGATATATTTTGATAAGAGGAATAAAAGGCACACCTATAATTGGAAGCACTAAGATGTTGTTTTGCCATGCTAAGGTTCATTTGTAAGTTTTTATAACCAATCCCAGGAATGGTTACTGGAATATAAAGAGAGGTGTCAAATATGGCGTATATGATCTGTAAAAATACTATTACAGCAAAATATTAGCAGATACTAATCAAGAGATAGATGAAAAGATCAATACCCAAGCAAGGGTATTGGTAGAGTGAGTGTACTACTTTATTAAATCTGACTACTACTCACAGTCATGAACACTACACCAGACCTTACTTTGGGAAGCCTATATCAAAGGATTTTGCAGAGCTCTCACTGAGGCTACTTCATTTCAGGAGACACCAGGTAAACATTCCATCATTGAGATTTTAAGAAAAAATTGTAAGAAAACCTTTCCTGATAGAAGGAGCCCTAACTCTTCCTTTCTGGACATGAGAAAACAGTAGCTGACATTCTGCTCAGCAGGTATCTGACTCCTTGCACATTTTTCCTTGTTCTGACCCACTGACGTAATAACTCTGCTCCTCTGACCAGCACTATCATCTTTGTCTACACAGGGGACAATTCCACCTCAATACAGGATTTGGGAAAGCTCTGATCAGTCTGGAGGAGGCAGGAAGATCCTGAACACCCTGGATATCTACAGTTGCTAGTCTATAACCAGGAACAGTGATTTTTCATTTGATGTCTTTCTTCCACAAGACTTAGTAACAGGTCAAATGATTTTTACCTGGGAAGCACTGTGGTATAATCTTTAGTTCTTCTAGTATCAGGTCTCTTGACTAGCTGGGTAAATAACTAGGGCTTGACAGAAAATGGCTACAAAACAAGCAAGAGAAATCGAAATCAGAGTTATTTGGGTTTGTAGGAAGGCACCAAATGGCTGAAATGTCTACTGAGATTGTTCAATGTTGCTCCCTCATTCAAAATTGTTTCTTTCATGTTTCCTATAACCATGAAGCATAACAATGATGCTGGGGCAGTGTGAGTGTTAATTTTTAATTACTCTTATATTTACACAAACTAGAGTCTCCTGGGAAGAGAGAGCCTCTATGAGGAATTGTTTAGGTTAAGTTGACTTTGAGCACATCTGTTGGAGATTATAGATTGTTAATCAGATGGAGATCTCACCCTAAAGTATGCAGAACCACTTCATTGCTGAGACCTGAACTGTTTAACAGTGAAGAAGCTGGAGCATATGCAGAGGCAAGGAGGCAGCATGTCTGCATTTGTATCTCTCTGCTCTTGACTGTGGATGTGATTGACACAGTTCCTGCCTTGATATGCCCCAAAATGGACTATTACCTGGACCTGTGGGCTAAAATCAATTCTTGTCCTGCTGTGCTTGGGAAATTAATATAAAGAAGATGCTAAGAAACCACTCTGTGACACGGGTTTGCACAAGTCAGGGAAATGGGAAAGTAATTCATGACATGCTCAACAGCAGCGTATCTGTCCAAAAGCAGGAGGTCTTGTTTTTTCCTGTACCCAAAATGTGTTTCCCTATCACAGATTTATAAAGAGACACCCATTGACTCAAACATCATCACCTTGTCAACCAATGGCTCTTGGTAGTGTCTTCCCTCTCAAGTGCTGTTCTAAATTCTTTTTTTTTGTTTTATGTTTTGTTTTTTTTTTTCCGAGACAGGGTTTCTCTGTGTAGCTTTGCGCCTTTCTAGGATCTCGCTTTGGAGAACAGGCTGGCCTCAAACTCACGGAGATCAGCCTGCCTCTGCCTCCCAAGTGCTGGGATTAAAGGCATGTGCCACCACTGCCCGGCCTAAATTCTTTTCATCTATAAAATAATACAACATTAACTTCAATGTAATGTATTGTTCTACGGGTTTCCTGACTATTAAAATTTGGATATGGGGAAATGGATCTTAAATCACAGTCCTAGAGATGAATCTCAACCTTATTCTATGTCCTTCTATGGAGGTCAGGAGAAGCTCCTTAAAGGTCAGATCAGGGAAATACCTCAGCTGCCAGGTATGCCGAGTGTTAGTAATGAGTGACAATGTGTCCACTAATTACCTTAGGCCAGAGATTAACCCTAGGGCTGATGCACACACATGCCTGTGAAGAACTCTTGGTTGCCCTCTAATTCTGTGCTTCTTCAGCAAGATTTCTGGAAACAGATCTTTGACAAACTTCCTTCTTCAGAAATAAATAGAACTACTTATAAGGGAAAAGTCATTTTGAGTTTGTCCTTCTCCATCTAGAACATGTGACAGCCCCTTCTGAGCAACTTCAAAGGGCTATAGAAGGAGGCTAAGGTCTCGGCCCAGGAACTGCAATAACCATAGTTACAGGGACAGAGTGCAGATCTGAGGAATAGAGTGCAAAAGCCAGAAGTTCAAGGAGGAGACAGCAGAGACACTCATGAAATGCTCTGTTATGTGGTTGCCATTTTAGCCTCTCTGTATGTGAATTTCTTCCATCTAAAGAAAGGATATGGTGATATTTTATTTGTATTAAAATGTTATTTGTATGTTAATAAATAAAGTTGCCCGGGGGTCAGAGCTATTAGCAAGCCATAGGAAAGCAGGGCACTGGTGGTGCACGCCTTTAATCCTAGCACTTGGTAGGCAGAGCTGGGTAAGTCTCTGTGTGTTCAGTGATACAGCCATTATTGGATACACATGCCTTTAATCTTAATACCAATCATGGAAAACCTGGAGGCCTATACAGACAGGCCGTGACGAGGCGGTCATGTGGTTGGGTTTACAACCAATGAGAAGGCAGGACAGGAACTCTATATAAAGACTTTAACACAGGGGTAGCTCTGATTCGGAGAGGTAGGACCACCGCAGGAGGAAGGGTAAGGTTTTAGCTCTTAGCTCTGACCTCTTGGCTTACTTCTTTGCATTGGTTCTGTGTTTCTTATTTAGTAAGAAGGTTGGATACATCTACAAAAGGAGGGTGGAGATGGACCATGGAGGTAGGTGCTGCAACCATTAACAACTTGTAAAATAATGTCATTCATCATTGGGACTTTTAATGGTCACAGAAACAAGTCTTCTTAAACTATAGCACACAAATTGCTAAAGGATTTTGTTTTTGTTTTGCTTTTGTTTTTGCTTTTTATTCTTTTTTTCCAGCTCCCTGCATTCTCTTTCCTTTACCAGCTTATGGCTATTGATTTTGTTATGTGGATTAATTCACACTTAAGTAGGCATGACCCACCGAAGACTCACTCACATGCTCTTTCAATGGTTGCATGTATTAAATATGCAACACACGATAATTCAAATCTTGGCATTAAATCCTTCTTGAGCAATTTAACCACAGCAGCCATAGTTGACTATTTAGTTAGAATATAAATAATAGATAGAGCACATACAAATAATGGCATTTTGACGTGGTAAGGTAAAGTTCCTGCAAGGATACACACCATGAGTGCGAGCTCTCCTGCTTCCTCTGCTCTATGCCTTCCACTCTCAGCTCATTCAGGACAAGCCTATCATCTGGAACAAACTCTCAGATATGGTGATATTTTATTTGTATTAAAATGTTATTTGTATGTTAATAAATAAAGTTGCCCGGGGGTCAGAGCTATTAGCAAGCCATAGGAAAGCATGGCACTGGTGGCGTATGCTTGTAATCCCAGCACTTGGTAGGCAGAGCTGGGTAAGTCTCTGTGTGTTCAGGGATACAGCCATTATTAGATACACATGCCTTTAATCTTAATACCAATCATGGAAAACCTGGAGGCCTATACAGACAGGCCGTGACGAGGAGGTCATGTGGTTGTGTTTACAACCAATGAGAAGGCAGGATAGGAACTCAATATAAAGACTTTAACACAGGGGTAGCTCTGGTTCGGAGAGGTAAGACCACTGCAGGAGGAAGGGTAAGGTTTTAGCTCTTAGCTCTGACCTCTTGGCTTTCTTCTTTGCATTGGTTCTGTGTTTCTTATTTAATAAGAAGGTTGGTTACATCTACACCCAGAAGAACCCCTCGCTGAATACACACTCATGAATCAGTCACTTCCACATCAAGAACACAGTTCCAAAGGACAGCACTGACAGGAATCAGTCACCATCTCTCTTCCAGTGGAAACTCAGCCCTCAAGGAGGGAACTGAGCCTCACCAACCATTATAGGATTTTCACATGCTACCATGTAACTTCCTAAACTGGTCCATTATTTCCTAAAGAAATATGGGTATGGCATTGTGCATAATTCACAGGTAATCTGGACCAGAAAGGATACTGACCTCCAGGAAGCAAGAAGGAATAAAGCACAGAGAGAATAGACACTTGTGATACTTAAATGGATAGGCAGGATCAAAACTTAGGCTTTGTACTCCTAGTGTAGAATCTCTTCTTACTGATTTCAACTTCTGGTGAGGAGTTTGAAAAGAGGACGAACCATATCTTTCCAAGGTGTTCTACCACCTCCACATGACACAGGACATCATGTCCCACTGAGGACAACCAGGACAGGGAAGGAAAGGCTTCTGCTATTGTTATCATGCTATTGTTGCTTGAGAGAATCAGAACAGAGGCAGTAGGTATAAATTCATGTCCAGCCACAGATCCCTTCCCCGTGGGCTAAGAGACAAGGTGTCACCCTGGACATTCAGGTAGAGTAGTGGCCACTACCAGATCCTAGACACACTGAGTGAGCTGCAGAGAGAAGAGGTGGGTGGAAGTCCAGGGGAGCCCCAAGGAACTACTACTCACCCATGCCCTCAGTGTGCTGTGGCAGTCTGAAGATGCCCTTCAGGCAGAGAATGGGCAGCAGTTGAGGCTGTATCTGCTTCAGTGAAGTAAGCAAGTCCTGGAATTCATCCTGCCTCTTAGGAGGGTGCACCTGGAGCAGCAGCTACTCTTTGGTGTCCCCAGCCTCCTTATCAAGCTGCTGCCACTTGCCTGGGCTCAGAGCACCCACTGCCTTGAAGCATGGCCTTCATCTTGGTCATGACCTGGGCCAGGGTCTGAGGCCAAATGCCTAGCAGTTCCTGTGCTGAGTCTCTATACTGTCTGACCAACCTGCCTTACCTTGCCCAGCTCTCTGGGATGGCAGCAGGGCTATTAGAGACCTTGGTGCTGAAGGCTGAAATGGGTGGCTTTTTAGTGTACTGATAGGCCCCAGACAACAGGGGCCATGGGCTGGAATCTATGGGCCTGGGTCTCCAGAATTCCAGTGGTGCTCAACACGTACACCCTGAGATCCCAGGCATAGCCAAGATGACTGAAAAGGCAGGAAGATTGGAAGAGGAGGAGGAGCTGGAGAAGACAGAAGGGACCCTGGTGGGGATGGTATCCAGGTGGGCCTTAATGAGCAAAATCTTATTTAAAAACATATGATAATGTATAATATAGAGCAGCAACAGTAAAATGATGTTTAGAATGATTTATTTTGAGTATAAGATGCAAGGGTCATCTCCTTATTTTCTTGGCTGCCTATAGTGGGTGAGGTTTAAACTCTATTCATCCCAAATGTCAGCCTACTCAGTGGTTGAATTGGCATAGCTCTAACTATCACTATTCCCAGAACACTATACAAATTAGGCAGGATTCTGTGTTAGACCTGTGCTTGACCAACACAGCTCTCCCTTACCACACACAGCAATAACTTCATATATTGTCTTGTTGGAGAAAATGAAGTCTCTTCAATGATCTATCTTGAATTGTTGTCATGGTGTTTTATTATCGTGACAACAGGAACTTCTTGACAACAGATTTCCCATTTCCACAATAGCTTTTACTACATTTACTATTTATACTTATTATGCTAGTAACAATTAAATAACTTTTTGTGGGGTGTTTTTTGTTCTACTTATTCATAGTTAATACTATCATAAATACTGACAGAAGAGGAAATACTGATAACTACGAAGTTGGTATTTCCCTTTTGCATGGAAACTTGTCATTATGAAGGCTTTAAAAGATTGTCAGATGTTTTGGCCAAATAACCTAACTGTCATGATAGAACTCTCATCCAGTGACTGGTGGAAGCAGATGCAGAGATCCACAGCCAAGCCCCAGGTGGAGCTCCAGGAGTCCAAGGGGCACGAGAGAGGACGGATTATATGAGCAAGAGATATCAAGACCATGATGGAAAAAGCACAGGGCCAAATAGCCAAACTAGCGGAAACACATGAACTGTGAACCAACAGCTGAGGAGCCCCCATGGAACTGGACCAGGCCCTCTGGATAAGTGAGACAGGTGATGAGCTTGAACTGTTTAGGAGGCCCCCAGGCAGTGGGACCAGGACCTGTCCTTGGTGCATGAGCTGGCTTTTTGGAACCTTGGGCCTATGCTGTGACACTTTGCTCAGCCTTGGTGCAGGGAGAAGGGGCCTGGACCTGCCTCAACTGAATCTACCAGGCTAGGCTGACTTCCCAGGGAAGAACGTGCCTTGGAGGAGGTGGTAATAGAGGGTGGATTAGGTTGGGGGAAGCCTGGGTGTTTGGAGAAGGGAGGACAGGGGAATCTGTGGCTGATATGTAAAATTAAATTAATTATAAAACAAAAATATTTATTAAAAAATAAAATGACCATACAGGTATCTCTGAACTGAGAACTTGGCCAGAGGCAAGGGGGAAGAAACATTCAGTTCAGATTTCAAAATAAATTCAATAGAAGGATGGTGCTGGTTGTAAGAACAACTCAGTGCAAGCATTCATTCCAAGCCAGTTCCTCTTTATTCTCCTGTTCTACTTTGTATAAGTGCATTTTACTTTCAGGTCCCTTTTGAAGAAAGAGAAAGCAATACATTTTCATGGAGAAATGGAATCAGAGCTCACGTGATTTCATTTTGTTAGGATTATTACCACAAAATCGCACAGGCCTACTGCTTTTCCTGCTCATCATCTCCATATTCTCTGTGGCCTTGTTTGGCAACTCAGCAATGATCCACCTCATTCATGTGGATCCCAAACTCCACACCCCCATGTACTTTCTGCTCAGTCAGCTCTCTCTCTCATGGACCTGATGCATATCTCTACCACTGTTCCTGAGCTGGCATTCAACTTCCTCTCTGGCCAGAAAAGCATTACCTTACTGGCTGTGGAGTGCAATCCTTTTTCTTTCTGAACATGACAGGTTCTGAGGGCTTGTTCCTGGCCTCCATGGCCTATGACCATTTCGTGGCCATCTGCCACCCTCTTCATTATCCTATTCCCATGAGCAAAATGATGTGTCTGGAGACGATCATAGGATCTTGGACACTGGGCTCCATTAACTCCTTATCACACACAGTCTATCTCCTTCACATTTCTTACTGCCATTCTAGGTCCATTAACCATTTTTTCTGGGATGTCCCTGCCATGTTGCCCCTGGCCTGTATGGACACTTGGGTTTATGAGTACATGGTATTTGTGAGTACAAGCCTGTTTCTTCTACTTCCTTTCCATGGCATCACAGCTTCCTGTGGATGGGTCCTTTTTGCTGTCTTCCATATGTGCTCAAGGAAAGAAAAAGGCCTTCACCACATGTTCAACTCAACTGTGGTGACATTTTATTATGCATCTTTTGTCTAGACTTACCTTCGTCCCAGGAGTCTCCGTTCCCCCACAGAACATAAGATTCTGGCTGTCTTCTACACTATCCTCACCCCTATGCTCAACCCTATCATCTACAGCCTGAGGAATAAGGAGGTCCTGGGGGCCATGACAAGAGTCTTTGGGACATTCTCTTCCACAAAAACTTTGTCATTTCCTCTCTACTCATATTTCAGTCCCTGGAGAATGACAGAGTAGTATTGCCTTTTGGAAATGCAATGTGTCCCCCACACATGTCATACCTTTCTGGTGACTTATTACTGGTTAAGATTAAACAGTATGTTCATTATTGCACACTAGTACAATTATTCACATGTTTAAGTCATAACATTATAGTCAATTATATCAATAACAGAAATTCGGCAATTACTATTCTAAGATAATATGACACATTATACCTTATGAGTGTATAAATATTACTGTAAAATAATATTGTATGCTGATATTGATTTGTTTCTACAAAATTAACAATAAATTGCTTTGATTATATGTTTTGCTTTCATTCTTTTCATTATTAAAAGTTTATGCATATTGAATATTTTAAAAAGATTGTCAGAGTTTTTAATGATTATGATTTGTAAAAAAGATTCTGAGAATTGATCTATTCAAACTTTTAAAGTGACAATTAGTCTAATCTTTAAAACAACACTTGGGGTAAACTTCATTTACTCATTCAATAAATAGACTGTGAGTAGTCACTTACTGCATACTAGGCCATTACCTAACCAATGAGGTTACAGTGGTAAGTAGACCAACACCTACTGGAGTTGAAGTATACATAAATTACAATAAATGAGACAGGCACACAGATAGACATGTGGTAGTTAGAGGACAAAAAGCATTTTTTCTGGACTGTATAGGAAAATGGAAGGAACTTAAATGAGTAGGACCAAGTGAGAGAAGCTGAGAGCATGGCATATCAGGAAAATGGAAGGAAATATAAGAAAAGCCTTGTTCAGCCTTGCTGCATGGGGGAGGGGCTTGGTACTGCCTCAACTGAATGTGCCAGGCTCTGCTGACTCTCCATGGGAGAAGCCCTGAAACTTTTGTTGGAGGGAATGGGGAGGGTGGGTTGAGGGAAAACCTGGGGGAGAAGCAGAAGGAGGGATTAGACGGGGTTCTATGGTTGGCATGTAAAAGGAATAAAAAAATGTCTTTAGAAAAAGACTTAAAAAAAAGAAAAGAAAAGCCAGACAAAAAAGGTTCAAGAACAGGAAGATGCTGGAGTGTTCAGTGTCACTTCCCTGCAGGGAAAGGGACAGAAAAATCCAAGTTCAAGTCATAGATGAAACAGGAGCCAGATCTATCTGTGTCAGGAGACACTGGCAGGGTACTGTGAGTGGAACTGGAGGCAAGTGGGTTCTTGGTGAGGAACAGCAGTCTGACTTCTGTGTGGATGAATTCCTCTAACCACAGGACAAGGCAATGGGCTTCACTCACATTTGCCAGCTGTGATGATTGGATTTGTATAACAATGCTTTCTATGTAAGTAGAAATGGGATCCAACCATGTAAATGATTGTGATTCTGAGAAATGCCTGCCTATGGTCTTGAGTATAACACATCACAATAAAATATGTTCATCATGAATGTTAGCCCCAAAGAGAATTTGTTTTGTAAGTCAAACATGATTATCTATTTTCAACACATGTCACAGTCTTACTTATTATTTTCTCCTGTCTCCTTAATAACAGAATCCTAGCTGTTAGTATGCACACTGTGTCTTTGTAGAGTGGGTTCATTTGCCTTATGCTACAGCAGCAGTCACAACAGCTGTAAACGCATGCAGCAGAAGCAGCTGCAGCAGAGGCTGGAGCCTCTGGAGAGGAAGCAGAAGCATGAGAAGCAGAAACAGCAGAAGCAGGAGCAACAGCAACAGATGTGGAAGTGGAAGTGTCTTGCTGTAATCCTTAATGAAGACAAACATTTGATGCCTTGTTAGAGTTCAGTGGAGAAGAACTGACAGTGTCTGTCTTGGTCCATCAGTTTACACTTTGCACACTGCCTATACCAGGTAAACCTTGCTACTCCAAATCTTATATTGGTCTGGGCTTAAATGTGTTGAACTGCAGAAATAAGGTGACTTTTATATCAGTGTCATGATGTGTTTACAAAGTGTGTAAACCACTGCCATTTTGGTTTACTAGATTTACATATATATTCACTATCTACATTTCATTAGTGATATTTTGGTATGCTGATTTATCATTTGGATAACTTTTTAAAAGAAAATTTCATTGGGGGAAAACCACCACATATTAACAATACCTTGAGTACAGTCACAATTTGTAGTCAACTGATTCCACAAAGTATGTTAACTTTAACTGAATTACTTTGTTACATTCAAATCCTACTTCATTCAAAGTAGTGCAGATTCCACACAGGGTGCTCCAACTGTACCTACATACACACGAAGTGACTGCTCATTCATGCACCATTACCATTTTACATTGAAAGATGACAGTACAACTTTGGACTATCATTCAACAAGACATATTCATGTACTGCAGAACATTTCAGCACTAAGAGATGGCCTCTTCATAACATGCAGAGTTATATAAAAATGGTAAAAAATATTTTCCATTTCTACAGTTGAACCCCTTTGGCATTCCAATTATATCAAGCACTAATGAAATCTTTTTTGGTTGAGGAAGATTTAAGGCAAGTTCTGGCCCTATAAAGGCACTGAGATGATTTCCCCATTATTGATACATGTCTTTATACTCAATGTCACAGTAGATTTGGTGGATTCAGCAACCATTTTTTTCTTGCTAGTTTATAAAGCTGGAAGTAGAAAAGCAAGCCGCATGTGAGCCAAACTGCAAAGTATGTGGTCGTTCCTTTTTCTCTTTAATTTCTGATGGTCTACAACCATTCTACATTCTAATAAAAATTCAAAATGCTCCTCAAACTACTTCCAGAGATTCTAGATTGCATGATTTCCTTTCAATACCGGGGTAGTGACACATGCCTTCGTTCCTAGCACTTGGGAGGCAGACAGACAGATGACTGTGTATTCAAGACAATCTTGGTCTTCAGAGCCATGTTGGTGATAGTCAGGCCTACACAGAAAAACTCTGACTAAAAAAGCAAAACAAAAGGAAAACACAAACAACCACAACAGCAAACCCGGGAACGTGCTTGTTAGCTGCTGGTGTTCGGCTGATTTTTCTAACATTGTTTCAATCTCATCTGAGACCTGAGCAAGTGTTTGGTCTGTTTTCTTCTTCCTGCATCACAGCTGCCCTGTTGTGGAAATTTTGTTCATCCATACAAAAGGTTTGTTGGCTTTTATGTGTACAATAACAAAACTTTGTAATTACTACTGATGATGTTGCTGATGATATTAATGATGATGATGATGATGATACTGATGATGATGATGATGATGATGATGATGATACTGAAGGAGAAAACAGAAAGGGAAGGGGTTGGGCCTCTCCCAAGGGTGTTTGAGTCCATGGCCTGCAAGTTGGCCTTCTTAGTGCCATCCCGGCACAGTGCTGCCTGCAACATCTCTCCCATCCTATAGAGGGAGGCCCCTTGCCGCAGTCCTTGGAGATGGAGAGGTGGGTGAAGATGGGGTGGCTGAGACCTGGGTCCAGGCTGGAGGAATCAACGCTGTTGAGGAGCCTGAGCTTTGCAAGAGCTGTCTTGGTCCCATAAATTCTGCATCTCTGGGCAGCGCCTTGATCATGGGCAGATGGGACAGACAGGAAGGCAGCTGGAAACCAAAGTTAGGCCAGGACGTGCAGGTCAAGAGAGATTTAGCAGGGGGCAGCACCTTGCATGACATCCCTGCTGTCTGCTGTGGTAGTCAGTAGGATGCAACCATAGCCTCTAATTGTTGGGTCTAGTTGGTCTAGCATTTGATGAGATGTTCGGCCCTGGCGGGAGGGAAAGACTAATTGTTATGGGAGGCCATGCATCTGGTTGCTGACGGGGCACCACGGAGGCACAGCAGGTTGGGGGCGCCCAGGGGAGTAAGTTCACTGAAATGGAGCAGAAGGAAGAGGTAGATTTGAAACAGGATAAATCCAAGGAGGATGAGCTTGGCTGTGGCATGCATGAAGTAGGTCTTTCTAGAAACATGGGCAATTCCAGATCCCTAGGCTATTGGTGCTGACTGGACTGGGAGCCTGAGAAACTGAGGCTGTGCTGCACACCAAATGCAGGACAAAAGCTCACAGGTCTGTGGAGGGGCCCCCACCCCACAACTTCCCACAATGGTTCGGGCTGCCTGGATGATATGGCAGCCTGGACCAGAGGGCAGGAGGTGATCTGTGGAGGGTGTAGAATAGTCTTGAGCCTCCCAGCACTGGTGTCATTGTGGGCTGCAGCTGATCTGACCATCTTCAGACCTTCTGACACTGGAGCCTCCATCTAACCTGGGTGTGTTTCATTTTGCTTGCTGTCTGTCTCCCAGGGAGGTGGAAGCAGTGTGAGCTTTGATTTGTTGTCTAGTGCTCATCCTCAATGCTAGCACAGGACCCACTGTACAGTAAGCACTTTAAACATGCAAGTCAGAAGTAGGACATGGTGGCCCATGCCTTTGATCCTGCACTCAGAAGGCAGAGGCAGGTAGATGTCTGTGAGTTTGAGGTCTGTTTGTCTACTGAGTCCAGGATAGCCAGAGCCTCATAGAAAGACACAATCTCCAAAAACAAACAAAGAAAGAAAAAGTGGGTTTGAGAGTTGCATCAGCAGTTAAGAGCACTGGCTGCTATTGTGGAGGATGAGGGTTCAGTTCCCAGCAACCATACAGAGGCTCAAACACACTCTTTCAGCCTCCTCAGGCACCAGGAACACATGCAGTGCTCACACATACCTGCAGGAAAAATACCTGTATACTTAAAAAAATGAAATAAACATTTAAAAGGGGAAAAAATTAAAATAAGATAAAAATGCAAGTCAGGGCCTTAGGAAATGGCTCAGCATGTAAAGAGGAGTAAATCAGCAACTCTTCCAAATTCTTTTTTGATCCAGGGATAACCTGGTGTTGAGAGATGATGACAGGTAGATAGAAGGATGGATGGATGGATGGATGGATGGGTGGGTGTGTGGGTGGATGGATGGATGGATAGATAGATAGAAGATAGATGGATAGATAGATAGAATTATAGGCCTATTATCCTGATGAACATATAAACACAAATTCTCAATAAAATACTTGCAAATAAAGTTCAGGATTACATTAAAAAAATCATCCACCGTGGTCAAGTTGTCTTCACCTCAAACATGTAAGGATAATTCAACATACACAAATCAACATATTTACTACACCACATAAAATGAGTAAAGGACAAAAACAATATGACCCTCTGAATATATGAAAAAAGCCTTTGTAAAACCCAGCTTTCATCAATGATAAAAGTCCTGGAGAGTCTAGGGATATAGAGAATATAATTCAACATAATAATGTAATTGTACAACAAGCCCACAGCATCATCATACTAAATAGAAAAAACTCAGAGCAATTCCAAAAGGGAGGAAGAAGAAAAGGATGTTCACTCCTTCCACTCCTATTCAATATAGAACTTGAACTCTTAGCAAGAGCAATAAGACAAGTGAAGGAGATAAAGGGGATGCAAATGGAAAGGGAGAAGTCAAAATGACCTTATTTGCAGATGATATGATTCTAAACAAATAAAACTAAAAATTTATCAGAAGTCCCTTAAGCCTGACAAATAGATTCATAAAAGTGAAAGATTGTAAAATTAACACACAAAAGTCAGTGGCCTTCCTGTACACCAATCACAAACCTACTGACAAAGAAATCAGGGAATCAGTTCCACTCACAAAAGGCTTAAAAATGTATGACAAGACATTTTATATAAGTACATTTTAAAAGCAGGCTATTAATAAAAAGTGCTATGGAGTACCCAAGAACAATCCTAAATACATGCAAGACCTTCAAAGCTGATGTTCTGAAAGACGCTAAAGACTTAAATGAATAGAAGTTTTAAAAGTTTTGTGGATAAGTAGGTAATATAAAAGGTCAATTTTGCTAAATTAATAATACTAATGCAATAGATACTGAATTAGAAAATGTGAATACAATACATCACCCATTTCTGTGGAACTTCATAATGTGACCATACATGTTCTATTATTGGACAAAGGATAATTTTTAAAATGGAACAGGCAGGAATATCCAGAGATAATTTTAGAAGGGTAAAGTAGGGAAACATGTCATATTAGAGAGAAACATGGCATATGAGATAAAAAAATTTAAAAAAAACACTTTAATGGAGATATGTAAGCAGTGGGTGTGATTGATAGAGTAGATATTGCAACAGACTACAATGTCCAGAAAGTTTATAATTGTTGAAAAAAGTGGCTACAGTCTGGAAGGAGAAGGACGGGCTATGAGAGCATGCCCTGAGAACATGCAAGTGGTCTAGTTAGCTTTCTATTGTTGTAATAAAAGTCCAAAGAGCCAAATTGGGAAAGTGAAGGGTTTATTCATCTCACAGGTTGCAGTCCATCATCAAGGGAAGCCAAGGCATGATCCAAAGGCAGGGGATTGAAACCACAGAGAATGCTGTTTACTGCTCTGCTCAGCTAGCTTTCCTCTGAGGTTCAGGTTCACCTGCCTAGGAATGCACTACCCACAAGAGGGCTGAGCCATCTCCCATTGGTTACCAACAAGAAAATGCCAAAGAAGCATGCCTGCAAGCCACTTTGATGGAGTCAAATCCTCAACTATGTGTCAAGTAGACAGCCAAGATTAGCCATCACAGCAAGTCAGAAGGGGAAAACATAAACCTCGCTTACTGAAAAGAACATTGACCCTCCATGAAAAGGATTCTAAGTCCATAGTGAAATTTCAACTGCAGGAAGGATGATTTAAAAGGATTTATGTCAGAAATGAAATAATAAGTCAAATAATGAGTGACAATAAGCCCAAGTCACAAAGGAAAAGTTGGTAAATTTGACTTCTTAAAGTCCCTTCTGGAGGCTGCAGGGTGGACATGGGGAGGGGCTGTTGGCTGACAGGACCTTTGACCATCCTTCCAGTGTTTTGATGGAGGAGTTCTTATTAGAAACCCTACCCTTTACTACAGAAGCTAGGTCCCAAATACAAGCCTGAATCACCAACTGAATGCCAGAGCTTATGTTCCAGAGAAATGGAGGAGTCCATTCTGCTTGATGATTTGGGGGAAGGCTGCATCCCATTTTCAGAGCCATGGATGTTGAAAGCTTCTAAAGCTGAACCAGGCATATTGTCTATGGTCATTACTCTTGGTGACACACACTGCAGTGCCCACACTCATCATGATAATGCCAGTTGTGAGCTCTGTAACATAATTTAATTCTGGAGTATGATTTGTTTCCTAGTGCTGCTGTCTCCATCCAATCCTGCCTCTTTGACCATCAAAGAAATTTCAAATTTTAATAAATCATTTTTGTTCTTAAAGCAGCTGGAGGCTTCTAGCTCCTGTTTACAATGAAGACCCCACAGAAGGCTTTCCTGGGTCATCGTTTTAAACTGGAGTTTTTCCTTTCTGAGAATGCATGGAGTAAGCAAGATGTGTTCTGGAGGAGTTCAATTCCAAATTCATGTGGCTCTTCCTGACACCCCGCTGTCGAACAGGTACAGTCTGCTATTCTTCTCTTTTCTTTAAAGAGAACCCATTTCCTGTGTCTTGGATCCTTTTTCATCACAGTTACTACCAGCCATAACATAATGATTTGAATTTCAAATCTACAATTATAGAAAGAGACCAGATTTTTTTGTATCTGGGTTTCCAGCTAATCCTCTCCTAAGACTGGTATTTCATCCTATTATAGCCAGACCAAAAAAAAGGCCACTAAAAGTCATCATGACTATGAGATCTACAGGTGACTCAGATGTGATTTTTGATTATTGTCACTCCTTCCTTTCACTCTCTAAGTGAGCCTTTTTCTCATGAATATTAGTGAAGAGGGGAATAAGACTGTGATGGCTATTCTTGGTTGTCAATGTGACTGTTTCTGGATTAACAAACAACAAAAAATAGAGGGCAAACCTGTGGGAGAGGTCTGCTTATTTTGAATTATGAAGATCTAATTCTAGTTTGGATCTTTGAGGCATGAAGTCACAGCTTTAATCCAGATATAATCTGGACCACTCCTTTTGTTGGAAGGACTTGGAAGAATGAAGCTCTTACTCTTTCTCTGTAGCATGAATCTTCAAAGTTCTTATTAGTAAAAACAAATCTGGGCTGGTTATTGGGGTAAATGCTGGAAGATCAGAGAAGCAGAACAAGCCACAGCTTCTTCACCTCGTCATTTCCTCAGCTGATCCTGTTTCCTCAATATGGAAGCCTTTGAGTCCTCATCCAAGTGGATCTCAGCTGAACTGATTCTCGAAATCCTAAAAATTTAACGAGCTCAAGTTCCTGGTCCTCACACCTTATATACCTTTCTGCTTCCTGGAATTAAAGGCGTGAGTAACCATGCCTGGCTGTTTCTAGTGTGGCCTTCAACTCACAGAGATCCAGAGGGATTTCTGCCTCGGGAATGCTAGGATTAAAGGTGTGAGTGCCACTATTTTCTAGCCTCTGTATCTAGTGGCTGTTCTGTTCTCTAACCCTAGAGAAGTTAATTAGGGTGCACAATATTTTGGGGAACACAATACCACCACATTTCCCCTTTTTTGCCTAAAATTAAAAAAAAGTTTATAAGGAAAACTATCCAATAAGTATATACAATATATACAGTCAAGAATTACATTAACAATATCTAGTTCACCAACATTTGACAGATTCAGACAAAAAAACTCCGTTAATATATATTAACAATGTCCAGTCCAGTAACATTTGATAAACTCAGACAAAAAAAATTTCATTACTTATCCTATTTAAAACAAGTAGTTCCTTTTTAAAAGTGGATTCAAAAATTGACCATTTTATCTTATCATATTCATATTCTCTCTTTTCATAATAGATTCAGTAATCTACCTTTTTGTCATTTTTATGTCTTCCCCTTTTTCTTTTTAGAGTAGATTCAATGATCTACTGATTTATCTTATTATTTCTTCATCCTTTTCCTCAGAGTAGATTCAATGATATACCTCATATCTATATTCTCTTTTTCTCTTTTTCTTTTCCTTTATTTCTTTTTCTTTAAGCAACACTGTTCAGCTGAGATTCATTCTGGATGAGGGCTGAGAGGCATCCAGTCTGAGAAAACAGGATCAGCTGAGGAACTGGCAAGGTGAGGTGGCTGTGGCTGGTTCTGCTTCTCTGATCTTCCAGTGGTCACACCCAATACCTGGCTCCAGATTTGTTTTTATTAATAAGACCTTTTAAGATTCATACTATATATCACTGCTTGCTCTTAACTTGTTAGCACAACCATTCCTTGACTGGCATTAAAGCCTGCTTCTTTAAGATTCCAGCATATACTGCAGACCAGCTGAGACATCCAGTCTTCTGGAGTGCACATCTGCTGGATTATTGGGCTTTCCATTCACAGCCAGATAATGTTGTATTAGATAGAGCACTGACTGTAAGCCATTCTAACAAATACCCTTTCCATAGAGAATCATTGTATTACTTCTAGAGAATGCTGCTTAAGACACCAGGCATGTAGAGAGGATATTCTAGAGCAGTTAGGGTCTCATAACAGTCTCAGCTCACTTACAAATTCCCAATAGTCACCTTCCCTTAACCATAGCCTTCCCCAGGTGCTTGCTTACTTCAGAGAACTCAACCCTCCTCCTCGATTATCATGACCGAATTCCTTGGCATGCTTTATTTTTCGTATTATTGGGTATGGACGTGAGGAGGGTAAGTGCCAATTTTAGGCAGTGTTTATAAAGTGAGTGTTCAACTCGCCATGGGTGAATTACTGAAGAAATTCTTATGAAGCAGAGAGAAATCTCTAGGTTTGGAAGGAGGAGGTGTTGAATGACCTCCCCTGTGTCACAGGAGAGACTCCTGAAAAGGAAACCACAGCTTCTGGTCAGTTCATGGAGAATTAATTAGCAAGGAGGCAAAGGCTGTGCCCCATGACATCAGCAGACCTTTGCTGGGCATTCTATTGTATCCTGGACAGCTCTTGGAATCCCCAGTGATGTCACTAGTGTTGTAGCAACACTGACTGCCTTGAGGACATTTGTTCAGTGACCACAAGCTTGGCCTCTAGACATGCTGTCTGGAAGTAGAGGTCTGTTTGGGAGAGGGAATGGACTGCATGGAGAGAACAGAGTGAGGCAGAAGGAATCTGATCCAAGGTCTCCCTGGAAAATATGGAAAAAAAATGGTCCTGGGGAAGAGACAGTGAGTTTTGGGAAGGGGCTGGGGAGCTTTCTGGATGTGGTGAGCTTCAGCTTTCCAGGGCTAGGACTAAAGAACTGGGAACTTCTGGGATGGAGGCACAGAGAAAGTAATGAGATTTCTGTACCATGACTGGATTTCACTGCCACTGGAGTCCTTTAGTTATTTGCCAGTGACTAACAAGCTGTCCCTCTTTGGGTAGGGTGTTGCTGTACTTCATCCTAGTGGATTCCTACTGTTTTCATTGGGAATCTGATGCCAATAAGAAGGGAGGGAAACTCCCCTGCCATCTACCACAACCTCAGACATTCAGATGATTTGGTCTTGGGGAAGTGTGATCAGGACTTGGTGCTGCTAAGTTCTAGGCACAACAGGACTTACCTGCATCACATCACATATGAGCTCACACTGTCCTTCTAATCTACATGACTGGGCTAGCTTATTCCTTCCAGAGTCAAGGGATTGCATTAGGGAGGGAGATACATACCTAGCCATGGTGCTTGATACTGTCAAGGGGACATTTGGAGTAGCTGGTGGCTGCCAGCAGCTTTGAACTTCCTTGCAGTGTTGTGGTGGAAAAGTTCCCATCAGAGGCCCTGCCCCTTACTACAGAGGCTAGGTCCCAATACAAGCCTGAGTCAGTCATCTGCATGCCAGAGATTATATTCTAAAGAAATGGAGGAGTCCATTCTGCTTGATGGTTTGGGGAAGGCTCCATCCCATTTTCGGAGCCATACATGTTGCAAGTTTCTGAAGCTGTACCAGGCACATTGTCCAGTGCCAGCATTCTTGGTGACACACTGCAGTGCCCATGCTCCTCATGGCAGTGTCAATGGTGTCTATTGGTTAAAATATTAAATCAAGTCCACGTAGTTAAAAGGGAGGTTTATTTTGTGGGGTAACTTACAAGTGAAGGGATATGTTACAGGGTCTGGGAAAGGTAAAGCTTAGTCTGGCGGTGTTCTTGGGAGAACTCTGCTTGGTCTACCTCCAGCATTCAGGGTCCAGGAACCAAGAGAGCCAGTCCAGCTGGATCTCGGGTCTTCAGGGGTCCTCTCTCAGCTCCACCTTGTAGGTGTGACAGTTACCGAAGCCTCAATGAGGGTGGTACTTCCAGATCAAAGCTGGAACAGCTACTGACTACAGATGTCATCTCAGGAATAGAATTCGTATATTGGTGCTGTTGTCTGAAATCCCACTTGTATGACCCCAGGGAAATTTCAAATCTAAATGAATCCCTTTTGCTTTGAAAGCAATAGAAGGCATCTAGCTGTTGTTGACAATGAAGACCACACAGTAGTCATCCCAGTCCTTTCTGTTTTAGGAAGGAGTTTTTTTCCCTCACATCACAGGATATATGGAGTAAGCAATACAAGGTCTGGAAGTGTTCAAGTCAAAATTCACAGGACCCGAGACACCATCCTCTTTATTACAGGTCCAATGTGCTGTTGTTTTAGGCCTTTCTCTTTTTCTTGAAAGACCACCCATTTTTTACCTATGGACACTTTTTTCTTAACCACAGTTACTATCAAACAAAACAAATTATTTGAATTCCAAATCTTGAATTATAGAGAAAGACCAGATTCTTTAAGTACAGGGTTTCTAGCTGCTCCCCTCTTACTCAAAAAACTACAGACTGGTATTTCATCCTATTTCAGCCATGCATAGACATAACACAGCCACTGAAAGTCATCATGACCATGAGATCTACAGCTGATTCCCATGTTCCTGTTGATTATTGACACTCCTTCCTTTCAATCTCTAATGGAGCCATTTGCTCAAGAATGTTGGTAGATAGGATTAAGACTTTGATGTCTATTTTTAGGAGTCAACATGATGACATCTAGGAATAATATAACCCCAAGATGGAGGGAACACCTGTGGTCTATTTCTGCTTAGTTAAAGTAGGAAAAACTACTTTATTGTGGAACTTTGAGGAATGAAGTCACACCTTTAATTCAGATCTTTAATCTAGATGTAATCTGAACCATTCCTTCTGCTGGAAGCCTATAGAAGGACATGGAAGAAGGAAGCTTTTACTCTTTCTCTGCTTGCTCTCACCTTGTTAGCACATCCATTCTTTCACTGACATTAGAGTCTATTACTTTAAGGTTACAGCATAATATTGCAGACAGCTAAGACAGCCAGTGTTTAGGATGAAGAAACTACTGGATTCTTGAACTTCCCATTCACTTCCAGCCATTGTTGGATTAGCTAGAGTTCAGGCTGTAAGCCATTCTAACAAATCCCCTTTTAAAATAAACATTTATTTTTATAACTTCTGCTACTCTAGAGGCCTGATAATACACCAGGCACGTAGAGAGGACATTCTAGAGCAGTTTGGGTCTCATAACAGTCTCAGCTCTCTTACAAGTTCTCAATGGCCATCTTCCCTTAACCTCAGCATTCCTCAGGTGTTTGCTCACTTCATAGATCTTCACACTCCTCCTCCACATCATCATGATCTAATTCCCTGGCATACTTTATTTCTCATATTATTGAGTATGGTTGTTAAGGAGAGGAAGGTCCATTCTTGGGCAGTGCTTATAAAGTGAGTGTTCAACTCTCCATGGGTAAAGTAGTGAAAAGACTCTAAGGAAACAGAAACAATTTTCCAGCATTAGAAAGAGGAGGTACTGAATGGATTCACCTGTGTCACAGGACAGACTCCTGGAAAAAAATCTAAGCTTCTGGTCAGTTCAGGGAGAATTTACTAGCAAGGAGGCAAAGGCTGTTCTGTGTGACATCAGGAGTCCCTTCTCTGGAAATTCTATTGTATCCTGGAGAGCAGAGGTCTTGGATTCCCTGTGATGTCAATAGTGTTGTAGCAACACCAAGTGCCTTTAGGATGTCCGTTCAATGCCTATACAGTTTTCCTATAGACATGTTGTCAAGACTTAGGCATCTACTTGCGAGAGAGAATGGATTTTGTGTGATACCAGAGAAAGGCAGAAGGAAGCTGACCCTATGTCTCACTGGAAAGAATGGAGAAATCATTGGTCCTGGGGAAGATGCAGTGAGTTCAGGGAGGGTCTGGGGAGCTTTCTTGATGTGATGGGCTTGAGCCTTCCAGGGTCAATCAGGAACTGGCAGCTTCTGAGAAGCAATAGACCTATCCTGCATCTCTGGGTTACTAAAAAGCAGACCCAGATCAAGGGTTCATGATGGTTAATATGACATAGTCAGGAATTGACAAGACTGTAGCCTTTGTGCTGGGGACCCTCTGCTCTCACTCTGAGTGGGGAAGGAGGCGCAGAGGAATGTTTAGATTTCAGTACCATCATTGCACTTCACCCCCACTGGAGTCGTTAGGGTGTGTGCCAGCAATAACAGGGACAGGAGAGTGCCCTGGCAAAGCCTGAGCTTGTCTTACTTTACATCATAGACACTAGCAGGGCTGAGGCACCAAGTGCTGCTGTCTTTCAGTGACACCCTAAGATTATGACTTCCCAGCTGTGGGTGGGACACAGGTCTCCAGTTCAGCCTGAGAACTGTTAGATTCAGTGGATTTGGAATGACACTGTCCCCTTCTTACAGGATCTAGGTGTCCTGGGCTGTCAGTGAAGATGGCTTTGTGAATCTGTTGACTATATTCTACCGCTCATGGCTTCTCCATTAACATGATACCCTGAAGCATCGTCCAAGTGATTTGGGCATCCCTATACTACTTGAGTGCTTGTGAGAGTATCAATTATCTCCAGGATTATGTACAGGAAAGGACATGGCTGAAGGCTCTGAAGCTTGTACATCTTCTGTAGCTGTGAATAAGCCTTAGGAGGCTGTCCCCTAGGTCATCCTGTGCAGGGAGACAGAGGAAGCCAAGTAACTTCTGAGACACCCATCTCCGTATAGAAAGATGCGAGAACTGACATCCACAGAGGGAGAGCCTCAAGTCTAGTCTTTCAGAACCAGCTAGGGCAAAGATTCATCTGTCAGTCACTTCCTGATCACCCTTTAGTGTGTCAGGATTGACTGAGATGAGGTAATGTGTAGGGCAGGTGGTGTCCATTGATTTCTAGAATTGGTGATTACTGAGATACCTAACCTTGCCTAACATGTTTGTCAGTATGATATAACATCTGAATGGACATAATTTACCCCACATCACTCATTTCTTCTGGGGTCCACCAAGTACACTTCTGAAGCCACATTCTAGACTTCTGGTGAATTTTCAATCCAGGCTGAACATTTTGCTAGCTCTTCATTTTAGGACTGTCAGTAAATTCAAAAGTGTGAAGTGTGGCTCTGGGAAAGGTCTATAGTAAAGGACCCCTAATAATCTGTCCTCTTGAGCCCTTTGCCTGCCTCTCTCATGCTCTGATGCATATTGTAATTTAGGCTGGCTGTGTCCCCTTTCCTAAGGGCATGCACATTGTCACAGGTGGCTCCAGATCAAGGAATTTGGCTTTCATGTAGCTCTAGGTGAAGTACCACAGCAGTGACACACTACATACTATCCCCATGACTATGACACATTTGATTTTCTGTAAATGCCATTGCATGTCTGTGTGTGGCCTCTCAATAGCCATTCATCTTTCTTCAAACTTTAATGCAGGAATGGCCCATCAATCTTCATGGGAGTTTTTGCTCTTGTGTCTGAAGGCTCCCCTGGGGAACCCTGGTTCTTGTATTTCCAGCCTTACATGTCACTAGTTAACACACTTTGGGTATCTAGGATGGCTGGAATGAATTCTACTGAAGGTCAGGGGTAATTTTCATCAACTACGGGACTTATCTTTGTTCTGACAAGACACCCACAATCTCCCACCACACTAACAGCCTTGTGCATCCTCCACAAGGTGCTTATTGCTTTCAGGGGACTGAACTTTCCTCCCCACCATCCTTACTTAGTTATCTAGAAACCTTTTTTCTTTTGTTATTGACTAGAGGTTTCACCAGTTGGATGAGCCATTTCCTGGGATGTGTTTGGAAGTGAGTCTTCAACTTTCTGTACATGAAATAGTGAATATATTCTAATGAAGCAAAAAGAGATCCCTGGGTTTGTAATGAGGAGGTGATGAAGCTCTTCCCTTGTGTTTTTGGGAAGGCTCCTGGAAAGGGCAGTATGGCTTCCAGTGAATTGCAGAAGATGTAGTTTGTAGGTAGGTGAGGGCTACTGCTGGCGAACCCGATAGTTCCTTCTCATGACAAGCTATTATACTCTGGGGAGTTCTTGGCATTCTCTTGATGTCACCAGTGTTGTGGGAACACCAGGTGACTGTGGGGTATTCTTTCACTGCCCATAGACATGTCAGCAAGACTGAGAAGGTTGCTTGGGAGAGAGAATGGAGAACATGGGGAGACCAGAGAGAGGCAGAAGGAAGCTGGGCTTCAGTCTCAGTGTAAAACATTGAGAAATAAATGGTTCTGGGGAGGGTACAGTGAGTCCTAGGAGGGGGTGGGAGCTTTCTGGAGGAGGTGGAGCTTGAGCTGGGCCTTCTAGTAGTGGGGCTCAGTACCTGTGAATTTCTGGTAAGCAATAGACTTATTCTGCTTCTCTGGGTTCCCTAATAGCAGACCCAGAGTCAACAGTTTCTGATGGTTAGTTTGGGAGAGCCATGAATTTTCAAACCTGAAGTGGCTTTTCTGTGAGATCCTTAATCTCATTCTGAGTGGAAAGGAAGACCAGAAGGAGCAAAGTGGTAACTAATTAGGTGTCCTTCTTTGGGGAATGTATTGCTGGATTTCATCTTAGTGGATTCCATCAGGTTCCATGAGAATCTGATGCCAATATGAAGGGAGGGAAACTTCCTTGACCATCCACCAAAGTCTCAGACATTCAGATACTTTGGTCCTGGATACATGTGATGAGGACTTAGTACTGCTAATCTGTAGGGACAACAGGACTTGCCTGCACCACATCAGATATGAGGTGACACTGTCCTCCAAATCTACATGGCTGGGCTATCTTATGCCTTCCAGGGCTGGGGGACTGCATTAGAGAGGGAGACACATGCCTTGCCATGGTGGTTAAGGACAGATACATCGCTCATGGAACCACTTTGAGGATAATTGCCCTACTCTTTGGGCCCTCAGTGGGTCCCTAGCATTTCCTCTTCCCGGGGCTTCCTCTTGGGATTAGTATGGATTCTCCAGGCCCTATGCCATTCAAGTGTACACGTTCACTTTGCTTTATCTTCCTGCAGGGACTACTGGGAAGACACCAACGCAAACCTCCACCTCCACTGAGCAGGATGGAGCAGCAGATGACAAAGTTGGAGAAACTCACCCTTCAGCTACAGAGTATAACATATGAGCGAATTGAACTGCATGGAATCCTGGCCAGTTATACAGACAAGGAATTGCAGAACAGGTAGTCATTATGTGCAGTTCTCTGCTGACCATCTTGACCCCACAGTGTGTAGCTAAGCTTTCCTGAGTAACAGGAGGCTGAACCTCCAGGGTGTCCTGGTACCTAAACTAATTTTCCTGAATGCACAGAATTTGGAACCTGGGTAGGTGTGAGATGGAGACACAGGCTATTCTTATTCATCCAAATGAAAAGCAGAGCCTGTGGCCTCAATCACAATCTGAGGATAGGGACATTAGCGTGTAAGTTCTCAACATGCATTTCAAGAGGCCTGGGCAGGTGTTGGCTTGTGGGAGATGCTAGGTTCTGTGAGTTTGTGGTGAGTCTTTGTACTTGACCAGCAGATGACTGCGACCAGCAGCTGGACAGGCCTGGTCCCATTCAGCCATCTCAGTTTGTGGCTGGAAGGCCTGATGCTTATCACTGCTTCTCCCTTGTCCTCCTCCTCATACTTTGAGGCAGTTCCACCTACCTGCATTTCATGGGCAATCTGACTGTATGTGGTGTGTTTGTGTGTGGGGGAAGTAATAGCCTGATACTTTTCTTGGCTCCTCTTTATACTCTGAGACAGTGCAAACTCTCTGTATTTCATGTGCATTCTGAGTATACGTGGTGTGTGTGTGCGCATGTGGATGTATGTGTATGTGTGTTGGTATGTGTGTGTGTACACACACATGCATGCATTCATGCGTGCATGTGTGTATGTGAGCATGTTTTGTGTGTGTGTGTGTGTGTGTGTGTGTGTGTGTGTGTGTGTGTGTGTGTGTGTTAGAGGGCATGAGGGTGTGCGTGTGTACTCCTGGGTGACTAGGGTCTGTGGCAGGGCCTGACAATTTGCCATTTTCATATTTTCCAGGGGATGCCAGTGATGATGCTAGGGAGCTCCACTTTGAGAAGCTCAGGTCTTGGCCACTGTTCTCACTTTGGTGGAACATTGGAATCCCCTGTGGAGTTTATACAGCCTTCCTGAAGTTGGGACTCCTTTCTGGAGATACTCAATGTATGCTCTGGTCCTCTGTGTAGCAATAGGCTGCCAGGCATGATAATCCCTCTTGTAAAGACAGGAAAAATGTCACCATAGGTTTTCCGTGGCACCAGATATGTGACACAGACTCTCGGGATCTTCTTGGAGAGATAATCTATAGCTCCAATTTCACTGAGGGTGCTCGTGCAGTCCTGGATAACTCCCTTGGACAACCTTTTCTTCTGGCCTGAGGACATGATAGGAAGTTTATTTAGCACAAGGAGGCCCCAGTGTATAAGTGTCAGGCTGTGGCATCCATGGGGCTGAGGAGTCCAGAACATAGCCTGATTCCATATGATCCTTGTGGCCTGTGTTCCTGGGGTCCTTTTCTCCTGGGGCCATGCCCTACCACAGGCTGAATTCTTTTGAGATGCTGAAAAAGGAGCATAAGCAGGTGATGTCGGACTTGCAGAAATTGCCCGTAGAGATCAGTGATGGTGTGAACAAGGTCAAACAGATGATTGAAGAGAATGTATCCTACAGGTATGTGCCTGATTTATCTTGGGAGGGACTGATTCTACCATCTTTCTCTTTCACCCCAAGTTAGGGCTCTGGTTATTGCCTGTCTGCCTCTTAGCAAGCAGCCTGACATGTGGTCCTTGGCCTTGTGCCTCTTGGACTCACTTATGCTAAGTGTGCAAAGACACTGACCCCCCAATCATTTTCCTGCCATCCTTGGGAACCACTTGATAAAAAAAATGGTTTGCACCATAAAGGGAGTGTCAGGTATCCTAGTACCTCTGGGGCTCTGACCAGGGCTTCACAGAGCTGGTTTCCATGGTAGCCATAGAAAGAATTGATTCTGGTTGGGACTTCTTCCCTCCTTCTGAGAGTGTTTACCCTCTACCTGCTGATGCCTTCCCAATACCACGAATAGTTAAGAACAGGTGTGGGCTACACCCTGTTCTCAGGGAGACAGTACCCCTTTTGGAATTAGGGTTTTCAGAAGTACTTTGAATCTTTATGGAATTTGGTTACTCTCTGGATTTGGCCTGCATCTAAGTGATGCTGGCTTGGCTGAGAGCTCCATTCTTGGGCTGTCTGTGAGTCTGGGACTTTTCAGCACTGGTGGTACTTGGAGGTAGGAATGGCAAAGGAGACTGGCTGATGCTCACCATGTTTTGGTGGTTGTTCAGTTACCTCCATGGCCAGGTCCTCCGAGATTGGACTCAGCAGAAGGAGAATGTATATGTGTTGAGCCTGAAGAACAGCTTGCTGTGGAAGGAACAGATTGAACTGCAAGAGTCCTGTGAGGAGCTGAAGAGGCTCTTGAAGAAGGCCCATGAGATGATCTGTGACCCTTCTGCTGAGCAGCAGCAGGTAGGCTGAGGCAGCAGGTGCCCACCTTCCAACCATAGACATAGAAACACCCAAATAACCATCCACCCATCCATCCAGACTCCCACCTACATACCATCCAATTGTTAATTTTTGTGATCACTCCCAAGTCTTTCTGGAGAGTTAGCCTCTTGCAAGAAACTGGATAATTGTCAAGCAAACCCTCCTGCTCTGCCAGAAGCTGCAGTACTTTGAGAGAGATGGGTCAGTCACATATTACACACCTACATGTCATTATGATCAGAGGGCTGCTATGCAGGGAACTACTTAGTGAACAGCACAAAGCTTTCATTGATGATGTCAGTGGCCTGTGGCTCATTTGCTTTGCAGGGGTCATGTGAGATCACAGGGAG
Organism: Peromyscus californicus insignis; assembly: GCF_007827085.1. NCBI lineage: Eukaryota > Metazoa > Chordata > Mammalia > Rodentia > Cricetidae > Peromyscus > Peromyscus californicus. The sequence goes on from NW_026294413.1 coordinate 91,145,657, forward strand.
GAAGCAGCCTTCAAGGACTAGAGCCCAGTGCCAGTGCCAAGTGAGTGGTTCTCATTGTCAACGTTTTGGGTGGCATGTGGTCTTCTCCTTTCTTCCTGCATCCCAGTGTGTTCTCTTCCTTTTGCCAAGCTCTTGGTTCATAGTGACAGATGTCTGAGTAGCACCTTCTCAGTCCTTTTTCTGGGCATGGTACTTGACTTCTGGAGCTTCCAGTCTGGAAATGACTGGATGACCATAGATGTGGGAGGACTTTGACAGGCTGAGGTTTGGAATGACAGATTTGAAACTGCAAGAAAATATTTTCTCCAGTCCCCTCAACATAGTCTGACTTAGCTGTGTGTTCCATTAGGAATTTTCGAGGCCCCAAGGGATGGATAGCTGTGTTTTGGTTCTCAGTTGAAACATCTGATGTGCATATTTTAAATTCAACTGTTCATTCAGCAAGATATACTCTTCACTTTTTTCTGCTTACTTCTGATTTCTGTGCTCTGTGTGTGACCTATGCAGGCGTGTATAAATGTGTACATTGGTTGGTATGTTCAGAGACTACATAATGAAATTCCGTGTTGTCATCTGTTGCTCACTCCCTTGTTCCCTTGGTCGCAGGTCTTTCACTGAACCTGAAATTTTCTCTTTGGGCTAATCTGGCTGGGCAGCACTCTTTGGATCTCCAGACCTCCAAAGTAGACCTTCTATCTTGTTTTTTTCTCATCCAATGTTAGAAGTTTCAATTGCTCAGAAAGAGGAAGGACATATTTGCTTTCTTTTCTGCTTATTTACTTTTATTGTTTTGATACTAATGTGTTTTCTAATAAATAACAAAAATCAAACAATACAGCTATTTTAAAAATAAACAGTAGGCTTCTTTCCTTTCACTGCACAGAGCTAACACCACAGGAAATGTCTGGTTTGTCTCTGGCTTCTCAACAAAGAATCCCACAGTGCATCTCCTTGCTGACTTTGTGTTGCTGACTATATCATGTGCATGGCTGTGTCTCAGAACAGATTCCCTCTCATAGTTGTGCAGAGTGCTGTGTTCCTGAAAGGCACTGCAGGTGATGTCACTGGCCTCCTTCTGACTGACATTGGGCTGAATTCATATCATATGCACTGTCATCTGTTGAAAACTTCCTGGGTGTTGACTGTGGGTCACTTTCTTTCTCTTGGGCTATCAAGGTCATCTGTGGAGGAGCCAGGATAAGTTTAGTGAAGAGACTGTGATGGGTGAACTTGGAACCTGTGGGGTCAGGGGGTTTTGTGATGGATAAAGTTCATTCAAGGAAAAGTAAGTGCAGGCCGGAGTAGCAGAGCCTTGCTGGGTCTAAGAGCCTTGTAGACAGCATAGAGGACCTGCTACCTCCACATGCATCAGAAAAGGAGATGCAAGGCAGCAGTCCTCTCACTGACCATTCTAGGTTCAGGAAGTATTTGTGTGTGTGTGTGTGTGTGTGTGTGTGTGTGTGTGTGTGTGTGTGTGTGTGTGTGTGTTTCTGCATATTTGTATGTTCATTTACTAGTCTTTAATGATGATGGAACCAATTTTGTTGAAAAAGTACTGTGCCCCCTCACTTAGCATCCATCAAATATTGTATGCTGCTGCCCATCTTTCTGTATGTCCTCCTACCTCACTAGAACAAAGGGACAAAAACTACTGTAACTTAATGGTTTTCAGGTATTTGTAGAGACAAAAATATTTTTTTTTATTTTGCAATACAATTCAGTTCTACATATCAGCCACGGATTCCCTTCTTCTCCCCGCTCCGGCCCCCCTCACCTTCCCCACAGCCCACCTCCCATTCCCACCTCCTCCAGGGCAAAGCCTCCCCCAAGGACTGAGATCAACCTGGTAGACTCAGTCCAGGTAGGTTCAGTCCCCTCCTCCCAGGCCGAGCCAAGCGATCCTGCATAGGCCCCAGGTTTCAAACAGCCAACTCATGCACTGAGCACAGGACCCGGTCCCTCTGCCTGGATGCCTCCCAAACAGATCAAGCCAATCAACTGTCTCACCCATTCAGAGGGCCTGATCCAGTGGGGACCCCTCAGCCATTGGTTCATAGTTCATGTGTTTCCATTCGTTTGGCTATTTGTCCCTGTGCTTTATCCAACCTTGGTCTCAACAATTCTCGCTCATATAAACCCTCCTCATTCTCGCTAATTGGACTCCCAGAGATCCACCCGGGGCCCAGCCATGGATCTCTGCATCCAGATCCCTCAGTAGTTGGATGGGGTTTCTAGCATGACAATTAGGGTGTTTGGCCATCCCATCACAGGAGTAGGTCACTTCGGGCTGTATCTCGACCATTGCCAGCAGTCTGTTGTGTGGGTATCTTTGTGGATTTCTGTGGGCCTCTCTAGCACTTTGCTTCTTCCTATTCTCATGTGGTCTTCATTTACCATGGTCTCCTATTCCTTGTTCTCCCTCTCTGTTCTTGATCCAGCTGGGATCTCCCGCTCCCCCAAGCTCTCTTTCCCTCCACCCTCGCCCTTCATTACCCCCACTCATGTCCAGGGTGTTCATGTAGATCTCTTCCATGAACAGAGAAGTCTGCCTGCTCAGAGATTAATGGAATAGAAACAAATAAAACAATAGAAAGAAGCAATGTATCTAAGAACTGGTTCTTTAAGAAGATAAATTAATAAACCTTTGCCCAACAAACTATAAGGAGAGAGATGAATAAGGAAACATTACAACAGACACCAAGAAATTCAGAATAATAAAGGAATGCTTTCCAAAGCCTGTGTTCTGGAGATGGACCGGTGGCTCAGCAGTTAAGAGTACTGGCTGCTCTTCCAGAAGTTATGGGCTTTCATTCCATTCCCAGGACCCATATGGTTGCTCACAACTGTCTGTAATTCCAGTCCCAAGGTAATTGATGCCCTGGTCTGGCTTCCATGGGTACTGTACGGATGTGGTGCACAGACACACAGGCAGGTAAAACAAAAATACATGTAAAAATAACTAATAAATAAAATGGCCAAAGTTATTTTTAAAACCTCTACTCCACTAAGTTGGAAAGTCTAATTTCCACATTCATCCAAACCACCAAAATTTTAAACCAAAATGAGATCAACAACCTAAACATAGCCATTACAAATGAGAAGATTCAAACAATGATTAAAAAGCTTTCTGACTAAACAAAGTCCAGGCCCAGATGGAGTAACAGCAGAATCTCACCAGACTTCAAAAGATTTACAGTCAATCCTAATTAAATAATTTTAAAAAAGACACAGAAGAAGTCCTTTCAAATTGCCTCTGTGAAACCAGTAGTACTCTTTTACTAAAAACCAGGAAAAAATACAACAAAAATAAGACTACAGAAATATAATAAGATAATACATATACAATAAACAGTAATCTTAGAAAATGAGTAGCCTTTTATATATATACCGCATGCTCAGAAAGACATCACAGAAAAATTTCCATTCACAATAACCTCAAGAAAATATATCTAGGAACAAACCTAAGCAAGAGGCTTTGTTAATGAAAACATTAAGACACCAAAGAAAGAAAATGAGGAAGATGTGAGAAGATGCAAATTTCTCTCATGGTCATGGATGGAAAGAATTCAATATTGTGAGAAGTGGCTATTTTACCAAAAGCAATCTAGAGATTCAATGCAAGTCTGGTTGAAATTTCACTGGCATTCCTCACAGAAATGGGTGAGGGGGTCTTAAGACTCATATAGAAGCACAAAAAACTCTGGACAGCAAAAGCAATCCCAAGTAAAAAGCACAATGCTCAGGTGTCACCATACATGATTCCAAGTCATAGTGCAGAGTTATAGTAAAAAAGCCTGCATGCTGCTGTCACTACAGCAAGCTCATAGATCACTGGAATAGAAGAGAGAACCTGGTTATAAGGCCATGCAACTAAAGACACATACTTTTAAACAGACACCAAAACTACACATTGATGTAAAATTGGTACAAAGGTTAATGGGTTAACCTGCCACTTTTGGATTGGATTTGAGACCTGTTCCATAGGTGGGAATTCATGCCTGAAACTGTAAATCTTTGTTGTTTCATTTTTGATGGGGCTGCCCAACCCAGTGTATACTTTTCCTCCATCAACATATAGTCACTCTTGTCCCCAGGAGGAAAGCTCAGAAGTACAGATTCTCGATCAAGTATCTTCATTGCTGGGTCTGGAGATGAGAAGATGGATGATTAGTTTGATTGGTTCATTGCCAGACATTCTGTTGTTGCTTTTATTTGGGAGTACCTGTCTTCAAAATGACTCATTCCTTAAGAGTCATGCTGTATAGCCATAGCAAAAATATAAATAAATTAGTATTTGACAGTTAAATATCTCTACATATGCTTAGCTATTCACACAAGGTTCCCATTGAGAAGCAAGAATAATTTAAATTAGCCTGGAATAGGGACAAAGTGCACACTAACAAAACAATAGAATTTGGATCGAAATAAACACACCTAAGTATATGTTAAGTTTAAAAAACAATGAATTAGATGATTTTTAACATGGCAAAGCAATCCTTGTATTAAAAGATTTTACCCCACTCTATCTGAAATGTTGAAAACTGGCATAAGACACTTGAGACAATCTGAACTGTGAGGAAGAAGAAGCTCTTTGAACTTGGCAGGAGTCCCTAAACCGAGAATACATATTTAAGGCACCAGGAAGGAACGCAAATCTAACCACTGGCCATCATGTCACAGTGCTCATAACTTAGACCATCCAGTTAGTGTCTCAAAGTTAATCACACCTTCATCTAATCAGGAAATTATACAAATGAAAGCAGAAAGGCTATGCAGAAAAAGAAATTGGCCTTGAGTTGAAACATATTTCTAAAAATAAAAATTTCCTTGAAGTTACTACAGATTATAATAGATTATGTTTATCAAATGTTTCTATGCTATAGGGTTTTTTTTAACCTAACTAGGAAAAACTTTAAATCTGTATTGAAAATTTGAGGTAATATCAAATCTGCTTGTAGGACTAAAAAATGAAACAAAAATATGTCTTTAATATACATTTGCATTTTTAGGATTGGTTTTTAAAAGTATGCATGTGGGTATGTGTGAATGAGTACAAGTGCCGTGGAGGCCTGAGGTGCTGCCTTCCCTGAACCTGGAGTTCCAGGAACTTGTGAGTCACCTGACATGAGTACTGGAAACAGAACTTGGGTCCTCTGCAAGAACAGTGTGTGATCTTTCCCTGTGAGCCATCGCTCCAGCTTTTCACTTGATGTCTTTAATAACCTAAACACACGCTAAAACTTCCTTCTTCAGTCAGCAGGGTTGGAGGACAAGATGGCTGCCAACAGACAGGCTGTTTGCTCTGTCCTTACCTAAGATGTCATTGGCTCAGATGGTGGGTTTGATTTCTTTTCTTTTTAAAAATCCTTGAGATCTACCTTCCTGCAAATTCCTCCCTTGACCACAAATTACTAAATTTGATCACATATAGTAGCTAATGTTAATTTGGAAACCAAATTGAATTGGGCTTAAAAGAAAGAACATTTGAAGTTGACTTCTGACAATATAAAAGTCACAGTTAGTAATGTTTTCATTTATTAGGTGTGATAAGTGTGTCTAATCTGCCACTTTCCCTCCTAATGTTGAAGTTAGATGCTTTGAGGCAATGAGCTAGTTGCAGTGGAGATCAAAAACTGGTGTAAGGAAGGTCTGCAAACAAAGCTATCTCGTCTGCTTGTTCTATACCTTTTGAACGGGGTTTAAAACAGAAAAGAGGGCTGTTCCTTTTTTAGTTGCTGTGACAACTAAATATGACAGAAATTAGTTAAGGGAGGAAGACTGATGGCTGTAGGGAATTTCAGTCAGTTACAGCGTGGAGGGCAAACAGGGTAGCTTGGTCTGTGGCAGTGGTCTGTTGTTTCTCACACTGTGGTAGACCAGGAAGCAGACCACTCAGAACTGGGACCAGAAGTGGTGATGGCCATTAAGACCCATCACATGCAACCTTCTTCAGCTAGCTAGGCCATGTCCTAAAGGTCAAACAATCTCCCAAAGTTGGAACCCATTGTTCAAACACATGAGCACCAAGCCCCTGTGTGTTAGTGTAAAAATGTTTTTAGTCAAAGTGTATCAGAGGACTAGTGAGATGGCTAAGTGGATAAAGGCACTTGCCAGGAAGACTGACAACTTGAATTTGATCCCTGAGACTGACAAGATGGGAGGAGAGAATTGACTCTCAAAAATTATCCTTTGACCTCCACACTTCTGCAATGACATACATGTACATTGCCTTCCCCCATCTCCCAAATAAATTGAGACCAGGGTGTCCTTGAACTCCCAAAGACCAACCATGTCTCCTGAGTGCTGGGATTAGCACGCACAGTCTCCTTATTGCTATTCTTACCACCTATATAGTCTCTGGATTTCAATTGTAAAACTAGCAAGCTGATGATGCCTGGGCGCCAGGAACTTAGCAAGCATCCTGAGACTGGCTACTTATTTCCACTTGTAATATCTCGGCTTGCACCCTAGTCATTTGCATCTCCAGCATTCATTCTGGGAGCTGGAAGGATGGTTCAGCCTTGAGAACACTTGTTCTTGCAGAAGACCTGGGATCGATTCACAGCACCAACATGGCAGCCGACAACCATCTGTAACTCCAGTTCCAGGAGATCTGATGTCCTCTTCTGACCTCTGTGGGCAGTGGGCACACACATGGTGCACAGACAGAATGCAGGTAAAACATTCATCCACATAAAATGAACAAGTCTCCAGAACCACAAGCATGTTGGTCACTTTCATGTTGACTGTAATTACTCCAGGAGTCTAATTGTTTATTCTCTCTATTTTGATGAATTCTGACTTGTGTTAAAAGCATGTTTACTTCTGAGTTTTTATTTCTATGGTCTAACTTATTTTCACTTATACCATAAATGGTGACTGGCAAGAGTGTCCCTGGAAGTGAGGGTGTGGAGGAGGGACAGGATACATTTGAGGCTGGACTCCTCTTTTCTGACACCATCTGCAATACTGCAGACATGGGCACACAGATGCAGCTTTCCCCTCCCAAGCAAATATGTTACTTTTCAAGTCAGTGGGGATTACCTTTAGGGGTGTTTGCTCTTCAGAGGTATTAGGTAGTGGCTCTCCCTGAGGACAAACAATAACTTCTGGACTTCCAAAAGTTTCTTGAACTCTGCTCTTTAACCTCTTCTGGCAAGCTTGCCCTGATCGACGTAAATACTGTGATGCAGTTTTATCAAGAAACAGACACTGTTTCTTGTCCACAAAGATATATTCTCTGTCATTTATTTTCATTTCTGGGTTTTTAGATATGTTCTGCAATGGAAAGGGAGAGGATAAACTTTTGGGGTTTAGTTCTGAAATTAAAATTTAGTTTTGGGGTGCATGTTTTCAAAACTACTTTATTGTTTAGTAGTCACAGGGTATTGACATGTAAACAGTAGAAACTAATAACAGTGAAATATTTTCAAATATGCTTATCTATTCACAAATTACTAGGATATCAAGAAGTATAAATTGGTAGCTAGAATAAGAGAAAGTCATGAACTAAAAATCTTTGCCTTGCTATTGTCATTTGGACTAAATTAATTCACTATGTTTCAACAATTCGAAATCTGTATAAGGTGATTATTAATATTAATAGCCCCCTTCATCAGTCTTTCTCTTCTTCCAAGGTTGGGAAGTAAAAATGCACATTATTTTCCCTTATATTTTCCTTTTATAAATAAACACTGATTGAATTACTAGTGTTATCCATATCATAGTACCTGCGAAACTTGTTTACAAAAACTCATTTGTCCATTTATTCACATTCAAAAATCCTTAAAATGCAGCTTATAATTCATGCACACCCTCATGCTAGGACTCCAGGTTACAAACATAAGATATCCTAACCTTTATCACCTCACGGCTTTCAAGTAGCTTTAATATGCATTTGCATGTATCTGATTAAACCCTTCTAATGGGGCAAATGTTAGAATATGTACACAGATGACATGTAAGTGTATATTATTTTAAAATGTAAAAATAAGAAATTAAAATTTTACTATATGGTACTTGAATCTTCACTTCCAGAACTAATGGCATGAGGAAACACACACTGTTTAATTAGATGAATACTTTTAAACATACACTTAGTGGAATCATTTAAAAACCACAGTGCCACCTCTTCATAATGTAAATTTTGATGAACAGATGACACGTGTCTAAATTTTCATAACTTCTTGCTATTCTAAATACAGAAGCAAAGACAGAAGTAGAGGAGATGCTCTCATTTATGATCCTAAAATAGGAGTGTCTAAGAGAAGATAAACTTTACCTGCTATGAAGCTGAAGATAAAGGCACCTGGGAGATTCCCTGGTCACTGAAATAACTGGACCCATTAAAACATATTTAGATGTATTGTCACCATAACGTTTAAAAATCACTCTAATGTGTGTTTATTTCTGCAAATATCCTTGGTCAAACACCAGACATCTGCTCTTATGGGAAAATACTGCATATTCCACTCACTATTTGTTTTCAGCTCATTTTCTTATTCAGCCACCACTACCTACAAGGACTTACTGCTCACTTGTAATTTACTTGAGGCCGGTAAACAAACAATGTCCCAAATCAATCTGTGCAGAGGGGCAGGAGATGCACTTCAGATCCAGGACCGTGGGGCCAAACAATCCAGCTCTCAGGACAGCAGTTGTCTAATTAGTTCTAAAGGGGTTATAATAACATAGATACTTTACAAACTGGCTGTGGTGACTCTAAGTCACAGCAGGCATTGAGCACATTGTATTGTGTCTGCCTCAAGCTACACTCAACACTATTACTTCCTTGTCTTGGGATTCACCAATTACTTCTTGCATTTTTAAACTATATTCTTACCTGGATAAAGACTTCTGTTTGGTAATGTTGTCCACTTCTAAAGGTAAATGAAAACTGTATAACAATTATAGAAAATTGTAACTATGAAAATGATAGTGTTAATGTTTGGTTTACTTCAGCTGTCAGTTTGGCTCTTTTTCAGGTATTGCTTCACTATGAAATGTGAAAATCCTTTAAACATTCATATGAAAAATCATTTACTAAATATTCTGGATCCTTATTATGACTTCCTGATGTACCTTACATTAGAAATTTTCAAAACATTTGTGCTTCAAGAGTTGATTATGATTGGTGACTGCTTTCCTTACAACTTTTTCTCATGTGAAAGACATGGGGAGAGTTTAGCCCCTGATTAAAACAACAACACCCCAACACTTACACACTGGGAGAGGGAAAGAGGTAGTTCTTCTATGTGCCTTGCTCTGATGACTGTAGTAACTGATGGTTTTCTATTTACATGCTCATGTAGTTAGTATTCCTATTTCATTTGTCCTCCTTGCCCTTAAAGCAACACAGCCTTGTCTCTGTCATGACAGTGTGTTGGCATTTCATTGAGACTGATGTTCTCTCCTAAGAGGTTGGTTTGGTAGACCATAAAATTGATTTCTGCCTCCAAGCATCCCTCTCTAGCACTCTCAGAAGTCACCACAATTTTTTGTATTTCAAACTACTTTTTAATTAATCCATTCATGAATAAATGCTGAAACCACCACCTGGCTGTTTTTGTGTTCAACAAGCATTTTTGTGTAATGCTGAGTCCTTATAACTCAAAACCTGTCCCAGAACTTATAGGAGGACAATAATTTCCTTCAGTACCAGGCCTTTGCGAGGACAGTTAAGAGATCCAGTTTCCAGGAGCTGTTGTTAGCAAACTCCAAGAGGAAAGCTTCATTTTATCTTCCACTTTGGAATTCACTACTGCTGAGGATCTGGTACACTGGGCTTTGAACTTCCTCTTCAGAATCATGTCCAAAGGGTCACTGTTGAATGAAACCCCAAGAGAGCCTTGAACCTAGCCTTTCCTTTGCTCCCAGTCTTGTCAGCAGCTAACTCACCCCAAATCCATGAGTTCAGTGATGTCTAATGTTGTATGTGTGTATGTGTGTGTATGTACATGTGTGTGTCTGTGTATGTGTTTGTGCCTCTATGTGCTGGTTGTGTGAGATTTACAGCTTGTTCTTGTATGTGACCCCCAGGCTAGCTCCCTGGGGAACTTCTGGGGATTTCCTGTCATCATTTCCAGTCTCTCAGTAGGCTCCTTCAGACACAGACGCACCCTGGCATGAATATCAGGTCTTATGTTGCTTCCTGATACTCAAGCTTGCTTCCTTACAAACAAGTGGCAAGTTTTCTAATGACTGAACCAAATCATAACCCTATATGTTTGGCATGATTTCACACTGTTTCAGGTGTTTGAAGTTTCCCCATATGCTTCAAAATTGTAGCCTCTACCAATTTTCATGAAGCTTGTAATTAAAAAAGAAATACATGTAGAGACAATTGGCTAAACAGGCCTGCCTCTCAACATGATGACCTAAGTTCAAAATCCAGAACACAAATGGTAGAAGGAGAGAAGCAACTCCCTGAATTGGTTCTCTCATCTACACACACACACACACACACACACACTGACACACTACCACACACTGGTGTTCGTAAAAGGAGTTCATCATTCCTGACACTGAAGCAAAGGGAATCCTCAACAGACTGCCAACATTCTTGTACATAAAAAATAAACCTCGACACAAGCTCCTTAGTCCTCTTAACCACTGCCCAAACTGAGAACTAAATTACCAATTCTCACCCTCTTGGGGATTCCATCTCAATAAGAATATTGTGTGAGTTATGTTGTGTGGTGTGACTTTGTGGAATTCCTTGTCTCATGATTTCCAGGATACCTATCAGAGTAGAGCTGTAACACTTGCATTGAGAAACCTCCCCCTACCAGAGCAGAGCTGTTAAATTTGCACTGGGGAAACCTTGCCTGCTGGGGCAGAGCTGTAACACTTCTGTTGGGGAAGCCATTCCCCCTAAAGCTGTAATACTTACAATAAGTCCCAAGTAGAGGCCTGGGGAAGAAGAAGTGCTTGGAACCTTAGTAGCTCTGAAAGAACAGGGCAGCTATTTTCAAGCTGGGGCACATAAGCCACATCTGGGTCCCCCACCACAATGGTTAGATATGTGCCTCAACACCCACTGCAGTCCCATGGGCCCTGGAAGCCATGCTGGTTTGGAGTACAACCTCAGCTCATATCTGATGTGGTACAGGAAAGTTCTGGAGTCCATAGTGCTTATACCTGTTATTATAATTAGATATCCATGGAACATAAAGGAATCTGCTGAGGGTGAAGTTCATTAGCACTCTATCCTGACAGGGATTCCTCATCTATCATCCTGTGCCTCTTGCTGCCCTGTTTCCACTCTGAATGAAATTAAGGAGCTCCCCCAGCACAGTAGCTGCAGACTTGATCATTCCTGGATCTCTGCGAAACTAACCTCAGAAATCCTTCTCTGTGTCTGCTATTTAGGAACCTAGAGAAGATCTCATCCTCAGCATAAGTCACTAGGCATCCCTGGATGACTCAGGTGTCTTATGTATAAAATAGAATGATAATCCTGAACACAAATCCTGTAGGAGAAAGATGCCTTGGATTTTTTGGGAGCCACCCGGTACTTCCCCACTCCCTGGTCCCCTCTAACCTCAGTTCAGCTGCCATACAACACACTTCCTCTTACTTTGAGCATTCCTGATGTCTGGTGACTTTCCTTTTTATTACTTCAAGGAACCTGGCCTCCAGGCAGGTAATATGCTTACTATTGAAGGTGGTGCAATTGTTACAGCTCTGGAGGGAAAGGTATCCTGACTTGTAGGGTAGTCAGGCTGTGCCTGCAAGTGTTATAGCTCTGAAAGGAGTGGTATCCTGACTTGTCAGGAAGTCAGGCCATACCAGCAATTGTTACAGCTCTGGAGGAAATGGTATCCTGACTTGTAGTAAGGCTATACTTACAGCTGTGAAGGGAGGAATCCTGGATACCTACAGCTGTGAGGAGAAAGTACACTGACTTGTTGGAAAGTCAAGGTATAATTGAAGCTGGGATGCAGTGGGAGATGGTCTCCAGATAGGATGTAGCAATGTTACTTCCCTCTGAGGGAGAGCCGTTACAGATGAGCTCTGCTCTGCCCCTTCCCCAAAAAAGGTATCTTTTTCTTCTGCTGCTCTGCTCCCCTATGGGAATGTCCCAGCAGATAAATCCTTTTCTTCTCATCTCTGGCCCAAGGTGTTACTTCTGGATCACACTGCAAAAGGGGAACCCCACCGCACTCCCACCCCCAGCAGAAACGTAGCAATATGCTCAGGCTCTAGAAAAAAAGTTGTTTGTTCTGCCCCCTGCCTAGGGAGCTTCCCAGCAGAAGTATCTGTTTCTTCTTCTGCACTGCTCTGCTCCCAAAGGAGCTTCCCAGCAAGTGAAAGATCTTCCTTCACCTAAAAATCTTTTAAGAAAGAGATTTATTTTTGAAGGAGGAATCCAAGAGACGAGCTGCCTCTGCAAGAATGGTGAAGGACAGCTGATAAATGAACAGACAAAGGGGTTTAGGGATAGAGATTTTTCAAGGAGAAGATTTTCTGCCCAGGGATTGGTTGGTTTTCCTGCTCAGGGATTGGTTGGTTTAGTTGGTCAAGGACAGATTTGGCTCTGGTTTCAGGGCCAAAGTGTGTTTCTTTCACTGACCCTTTTTAGAATTTTGGCTCTAATTTCAGGGCCAGGGTGTATTTCTTTGACTGGCTCTGGTTCCAGGGACAAAGTGTATTTCTTTGGCTGTGGTTTCAGGGTCAGGGTGTGTTTCCTTGGTTCTGGTTTCAGGACTAAAGTGATTCTTTCACTGGCTCTGGTTTCAGGGCTAGGTGTGTTTTTTTGCCTGGCCCTTTTACCCAACAGGTACAGCTTCTCCAGAGGTCTCTACACAACAAGTCTTCGTCTTGGCACTCCTCTCTACTGATCAGAAAGAAAAAGAAGCTCATAATGTTTGTGGGAAATTCTGACTGTTTCAGGTTATCCCTATGAGGAGAAGCAAGAGGTCTCAGAGCAGGCACACACACAGAGACATGAGTGACACTGGGAGCTTTCCAACAACAATCTAATAGCAATTGCTTGGGAAAACAGTGCTGTCATCCCATGGCATTTGATTTCTCTGGTTTCAAGGATTGTGAACTGAACCTGCTGTCTAAGCTTCCTTTATTCATGCAGGCGGCTTCTCTCCCTGGAATGATGTCTACCCAAGACTGTCACAGCATTCAGAAGGTTGATAACTACTGCCAATGATGGTCTTGGTGACATGCAGATTCCTGAGCTTTGGCCTAGACACTTTGGCCAGGCCAATAATATAATAAGCCTTGTCTGCACACTGTTCACTTTATCAGTAAGACTCCAGTGAGCCAGGCCCACATGAATCTCCTCTAGGAAGTATCCAAGATGCTTATGACTGCATGTAAGCTTGGAGAGCATCCCTGACTTAGACTGAAGGCTTTCATGTCCAAAGGCCCAGCAATTGTCTCCAAGGCCTTGACTCTCTTGTGTGGCTAGTCAGGGTTGTGCCTGCTGCAGGATCTCCAGGCTGGTCTATCAAATAAGAGGCTTCAGATCCCCAACTGCTACATGTTCTGGGAGACAGAACCTGAGAGCACACAGGGCCGAGTCAGGCCATGTTTCCACATATTGCTCCATCAGCTCTCTCTCCACTGTGAAGACAGGCTGTTCTTCATCTTTATTTATATTATTGTCTTAGGGAGGGTCTCTTGTAGCCCAAGCTTGCCTCAGACTCCTGATCATTCTGTGACTACTTCTCTGGTGCTGAGATCAGTGGCATGTCACCACACCACCATGCCTGGTAGCTCATCTTTATTCGATGTTCCCTTCACTGTTACCCTTTGTGCCTGCTGACACTTATAACCTCCCATAATTGTCAGCTGAATGAAACTATTAAGGGAAGAAAAAGACAGATTGTTAACAGATAACAATAATACAAATAGAGTGCAGTAAGTGCTAAATGGTAGTGGAATGTGACAGAGACAGCAGGGAAGGAAGGGGGAAAGACATTGTCTCCCCTCTACTGTCACAACATTGTCAATGGTTTCTCACTGAGGGTCTCTATCCATTTAGAAAACATCAGAGATGTGTGTGCGTGTGCACATGTGTGTGTGTGTGTGTGTGTGTGTGTGTGTGTGTGTGTGCCTATTGTCATGCACAGAGCCAAGTCATCATCCTCTATGTGAAACATACCTTCCAGAACATCCAAAGCCTTTGTGGTGCCCCCCACCAGCATCATTCTGGCAGCCTCATCTTCTTTCAAACAACATTTGTTTAAAAATCTCGACAGAAACATGGTTTTTCTTCATCATTTCCCCATAAATGTCTGTGTCACTTGACAAGAATAGGTTGAGAGTTGCCTGATATTGAATTCTGTTCTCAAAACTTTCATACATTTATTCATCTGTATACTTATATATGTGTTTGCATACATGTGCCAGAGCATGGTTGAGGTTCAATGGACAAGTTGCAGCCATTAGTTCTCTACTCTTACCATGTTCATCCCAGGGTCCTACTCAGGAGTGCTACTTCTGTGAATTCCTTGGCTCTGGGTGGAGTATAGACTGCTCACAGCTAAGAGGAATATGGATGACAACAGAAGGCAATGATAGTGACCTGGACCAAATTTGAATCATTCAGAACATGTTATCCTCATTAGAGGAGTCTGTCAGCATCAGTGAGGCACGGGCAAGCCATAGACTGTCTTGACATTCAAAACAATGTATGGGCTCTTGGAGAGAATAAGAAAGATACAATAAATAATTGTTAGCCAGGCATCTATAGAAGATGTGTTGGGGCATTTGGGGAGTAACAAAGGTCTTAGCAAATCTACAAATCTTCATTCTCTTAATCTGCTTTTCTCATTTTAATCTGATATTGGCCTTCTTTATTTCTATGGTTCCTTGTCACCAAACTAAAATAAGAAAAAGTCCAAAATCACTCAAATGGAACATGAAGTAATATATTGATATGTGTGCATCAGATGGAGATATTCTAGCATGAATAAGAAATGGGAAGACAGTTGTCTTAGTTTCAGTGGGTCAAGACCTGGCACCCTCAACTACATGCAATTCAGAGAACAATTTCTGCCAGATTTTTTTATTCTTCCTATCAATAAGGTGGGTGCCAGGGACATAAATGCATGTCTCTATTACCTTTACCTGCTTAGTCACTTTCTAGCCCATCATCAAAGCCACAGATTTTAATAAGCTACATATCTCTGTTTATGGTCTCTGTGTATATCTATCCTTCATTGGAAATATTCATACTCAAAATAAATGTTTGCCACAGTTAACGAAGGGCAAGAAATGGAGTTGGGAGAATTTTAGAAGCTTCTACAATAACTACAGTTTGCTGTATTTCACTTCATAGGTTGTAACAGTGTTAATTTTCCATCCTCATCATCCATAATGTACTAATTTTCAACCTAACACATTGCACGTGCTAGGGAAGTATTCTGTCTCCAAGTTGTATTCCTGGCATTTAACTCCATTCATCTGCTACAACTACTACAGGGCAGACATCAAGATGAGCTTTAACTGTCAATTTTGCCCTCATAAGAATGGTCATGTGAGTAGCTGACAGAATGCTTTGAAGACTAGGCATGCTTATCTGAGATAGAAGAAGCACCCCAGTCCACATTACACACTCTACACAGTTTAGTCTGAGAAAGGCTGATAGCAAACTGTTATCTATCTGCACAAATGCAAGAAGAAGCTGTGTTAATCTATCGGGTAGCATTTATCAAAAGAACCAAAGCTATGCTGAGTATTCACATGGAAGTAAGGCATGACTGAACATAGGCTCCTTCTCAATAATGGAAAGATGTACAGGGAGACACAAGTTGGTGATTGGTAGTGTAGGATGAATGAAGTCTCAGCTGGTTCCAGTGTGTCTACAGGTATTGTGACAGAGTCAGTGCAGAATGAGAAGTGACCAATGAAAGGAAGGAACTGAAATGAACCACCTACTTCTCTGTCTTTAGAGATCTTAAAAAGCTTAGGTTTGAGAGAAAGAGACTGGAACTTACAAGGATAATTCCTTCACACATTAACTCTCTGACTTACTGTGAGTCTCAGCTCAGATCCATTCCATGAGAACTGCAGAAGAATAAAGCCCACATCTGAAAGAAACCTTTCCTCAATACACTGTGACTTCTGCTGTGGTGAAAGTGCAGCATCAACCATCCCTCTCCCTTTCAAGCCTTGCAGAGATACACTCTCCGCCAGAGGTATGTGGCTTTTGCTGCAGATACCATCCACCCAGACAAATGTGAAGTTTCTACTTAACACTTTTTAGCTGGTGCATCACAGGTATATCTTACCCCATCTCCATCCCCAGGCGGGTCTTAAAAGTCTGCATTTCATCTGATGGGCCTACTCTGCATTGTCATCTAAATGAGAGGTGACATAACTGCTCCAACTCTGACTTAAGAGATGCTGAGTGATGATCCTGAACCCAGGAGCACTCTGCTTGAATGCCTGGCATCCCAAGTAATCTCCCATGCCTACCTCATGGTCCTGTCCCTACAATTCTCCAGAAACATCTCTCTTTGTTTTGGTGTGATCCAGTCCAACTAATACACTAGAAAGGCTGGAAGGACAAAAGTCAGGTATAGGGGGTTGAAAGACCACTCATCCTTTAAGAGGATGTGTAGCTCTCCCAGAGGACCCAGAAATCAGCTAACAATCTTCTGTGACTCCAGTTCCATGTGGAGTCCATTGCCGTTTCTGGCTTCAGTGCAAACTGCTTGCTGGTGGTGCATAGAAAACTGGCAAAATACCCATATACATAAATACAAGTAAATGAATCTCAAAAAAATTCCATGCAAAATAAATAGTCAAGGCAACAGCACATTCAAAAGACCACATCTCAATATGTCTTAGAAGGTTACTACCCCTGCATTGCCACTGTCACTGGTGCTGTATTTCAGGAAAAGAAAGGCAGAGAGCTATAGGTTTCCTCATTTCTTCTATACTCCTGTAACAAATGTTCTCACTTCCTGAGATGCATTAGAAAACATAGGTGTATTTCTGAAAAATCTGATATGAATGATCACGTCATGAACATGTGTGTATCTATTCTCCCTTTTTTGAAGTGGCTAGACATGTGAAGTCAGGTGTTTTATATGGATCTTTTTACACCATGAAGTGGATACTCGTGGAGTAGGCCATGGAAATCACACCCAAGACATCATTCTGGTTTGTAATCCTGTCTAGCTGAGAACTCACAATGTAGCCTAAGCCTCCTAGAACTTGCAGAGATGCATCTCTGTCTGTTGAGTTCTATGGTTACAGAAGTGAGACATCACACCCAACTACAAAATGTATTTTAAGAATGAAGAGTTGTAAATTGCCTTATTATTCATGAAATTACAGAAATTTGACTGAATAGGGGTTTTAAAAAGGCATTTAGTATATTCAGTGTAGAGCTTTAGCAAAATATAAAATCAAAGAAAGAACAAAAGAACCAAAAATAACAAAACATCAAAACAAAACAAAGAACATCAAAACCTCAATTCAAGCAAACCCAAAAACAAACCAAAACTATTTACACTAAGAAGCATTCTCATCATGTAGATTTAGTGCAGGGTCCTACATCCTGTGGCTGGCTTTTGATAGAAGTTGGAAGACAACCCTGAATTGAAATACCTTCTTCAAGACAAGTGTAGTCATGCCACTTTGGGGCTTCTAGGTTAAGTCCTTGCCAAAGTTGATCTTATGCCATGTTGGCCATTATATGATTCTGTCTGCCAACATGTGTCTGTGTGCCCATTCAAGAGCAAAAAATGACACGGGGAGCATGTGTTACCAAAAGACATAACAGCTTATGGTGACATCCTTCCTAAATCATCTCTCAGAACAATTCACTTCACCATCACCTGTGCATGAAATTGAGTAGCTACAGCACTCAACTGGAGTGAGAATATGATGCTTCCTTTGTGTGGTCTGTCTGGATAGCAGCATGACATCAACACAGTCTCCATTGACATATCTAGCTCTACTCCACATATGAAGGGTTGATGATTCAGTCAGCTAACAAAAAAAATTTGTAGCACTAAACTTTCAGAATAACAATGAGCAGAAACATATTCTTTCTCCATGTTGTTGTGACCCTCACTGGGAACACTTGCTGGTAGATGTCAGTTTTTCTGCATAATTCTTACTGGTTTTTTCTATCTCAAGCATCTTTTTGATGGTTTCTCTGTAACTAGTGAGTCAGCAGACACATGGATCAGATTATGGATGGACCACAGCAGGGCAGATGATATTTGCCTCACCGGTGATTTTACAACTAGTAGTACATGTCTTGTTCTGAGAAGGCCTTGATCATAGAGTGGAGAATGTCAAAGGTTCTGGTTGCCTATGGATTCCTTCATCCTTCTCGGTTCTCATAAAGGGTGCTGTGAGAGAAGAAAAGGCAATCAGATCTAAAAACAGCCTTGCTGGGTCACTGGCTGGATAAATTCAGGGCCTATTCACACATAGGAAACCAGAATCAAGGAAGAACTCCACCCTACAAATGCCATGTTGCTGGGAATGGGATGTCATGGTTGCTCACTTGCTTATGACACTTAGTGCTCCTGCTGCAGCAGCTCTGTTGGCAGAAGGCTCTCATCCTGAGCTGTGGATTGTTCCAGGTCATATTGGAGATTTTCTGACCTAGAGGAGGAAGTTAGTAAGGGCAGAGTCCTGGTGGGGATCCACCATGTCACCTGTCATTCAGTGATATCACAAAAACTCAATTGTGCTGGACAGTCAACACTGATCTTTGGTAGCAGTCATTGTGTCTCTAAGGAATAAGTGTCACAGAATAGCTGGACCTTGAATTATTTTCTGCCCTTAACAAGTATTAGATGTTGATCTGAGTACTGTATGTACTGTGCTCTAATGAGAAAGAACAGGATCGTTCCTACACTCTAGGGACATCATTTAAACAAAAGGAGTAGCATATTAAAGTCATACATAACAGCACAGCAGAGATACACAGACTGTTCATGATGAGTTTCTCATCAACTACCTCATTTTTTTGCTAGTCCAATTTCTGTTTATTTCTTTCTAGGCAGAGTTACAATATGCATCTCTGGCTGACTTGCTACATATTCTAGGATGGCTACAAGAGGCCAGAGATTTCCTTCCTGTGCTCCCAAAGAGCTTGGATGAAAGACATGCACCATCACACACACCTGTCCTTGTTCCTGATTTTAATTGATATTATTTTATTTTTCTTTCCATGTTGTACAATGCTGTCACAGGTTTGATAGAGAAAACCTTAAAATTTCAAGCTGTGTTTCTTTTTTCTTTTTTAGAGGGATTACATGAGCAAGGGTGGTAAAGATGGGGAAATCTATAGAAACAAACGAACCAAGCTCAAAAGAACTCGGAAATTTAGACTGACAGTTGTGGAATCTTCATGGGACTGGACTAGACCCTCTGCATATGGGGGACACTTGTGTAGCTGGCTCTGTTTGAGGGGCCCCTGGCAGTGTGATCAGGATCTATCCCTGTTGCATGAACTGTCTTTCTGGATCCCATTACCTATGGTCAAACACCTTGCTCTCTCTTGATAAAGTGGGGAGGGACGTGGGCCTGCCTCAACAGAAAGTACCAGGCTTAGCTGTGCTACCATGGGAGAACTTACCCTGTTGGATGAAGGAATGAAGCGTTAGGAGAGAAGGTGTGTGGGAAGTGGGAAGAGGGGAGAAAGGGGGAATCTGTGGTTAATATGTAAAATGAATAAAAAATAATTTTAAAAAGACCACCTCACTTTTATACATAGACTTGATACAACTTTGCAAACTAGACAGCTGAATAAGGTCATGTGAAAAGTACAGGCCTCCTGCCCAGAAGGCACCTTGCACCCAGGTAATACACAAGATGGAGCCTTTCATGCTAGAGCAGTATTTCTTGAGCCATGTATCTGAGAATATTGTCACTGCATGGTCTCTGGCAATAAACAAAAACAGCTGTGTTATCCTTAGGCCTACAGCTGGGTATCTACATCCTGGTACTCTGGAGGAGTCTGTTATACAACACTCAGTGAAGGTTCTGAACAATTCTCAGCAGAGACATCTGCCTTGGTTCATCCTGTCAATGACTAAACTTATTATATCCCCAGTACACTTTACATGGGAAATCGTCAAACAATGAAGACAGCCAGTGTGACATCAAATAGTGACAAGAGTGTGAATCTCATCCCTACAGGTGATATTCTGAATAAATATGTAATTTCAGATATGGTGAGGCACACCTTTAAATCCCATCACTTGGGAGGCATAAGTAGGCAGAGCTCTACAAGTTCAAGGAAAGCCTGCTGAGAACATACCAGAGAGATCAGAAGGGAGCGATGTGACACAAGTGTACAGACCCAGGGAGTATCAAACATATTGTTTGCTGGACAGGAGTTCTTGTTGACGGGACCAGCATAATACTCTGAGTTCTGAGTTGGTCTACCCTTGCTTGGAACAGGGAGTCTTGCTGATAAGCAAAAGCCCACAAAGGACAGAGAGCCCTGGTACAGGGGACCCAATTGGCTCCATACCCCAACTTCAGCCTGGGTTCCTACCTCATCTGGGAGACAGTCAAATGATACTGCAGCTTTATTGCCAAATGTTTTTGCTGTGTGACCAACTCCCTCTGCTTCAGCAAGCTCTGAAGTCTCTCCTTCATTCTTTGCTGCTCCTGATCATTAGAAGATCGTGTCCTTAGTGGAGGGTTGAGTATAGTATAGTCAATACATTCTCACACAACTGCAAGCACACACAGAGAATCCCAAGAGCTTGCTGGTCAGTCAGTCTCACGAAATTTCAAGCTCATGGGCACATGAGAAAGCCTGCTTCAAGTTCCTAAGACAGAGACTGACAAAGAGAGAAACCCAGTGGTCTCCTCTAGCTGTCATCCACATGAAATATGCACTGCACTCCCACATGCCTCTGTTACACACACACACACACACACACACACACACACACACACACACACACACACACACCACAGAAAGAGACAGAAAGAGATAGAGAAAGGGGTGAGATGAAAAAAACAAAGTGATAGAGGAGCAGTTATCTTTAGAATAAGCACACCAGCCTTTAGGAAAAGTCCCCAAACTCAGCTTTCCATCCCTGGGAACTAAAATGGCCTAAGGGAACATACTCGGCTTAGTCAGTCTGTGTGGAGGTGGTTAGAGAATTTTTTACTCTTGAACTCAAGTCTGTGTACAGCAATCCTCCCATCATAACGACATGTAGCTGTGTGATGAGTGATTGACCTGTTTCCCCCCTTTGACTATAGGTTCAAGAAGAGCATCAGGGATTGCATGCCAATGACAATAACCAAGATTCTCAGAGGAGACTCACTTCTTAGAAATACTAATGCACAGACACAGAATGAACAATTTTATGTCATGAAGTGGGTGGATGGATGGGTGTATGAATGAGGAAAGTGATGAGATAGAGCACAGGTGTCTGGATGGTTAGATTTGGTAAGGTTACATAAGTAAATGATGCTGGACCTAACTGTGACCCAGCTGCCTGTCCCTACCTGCTGTTGCTGGTTCTGGAGGTCACTGGTCTCTTCTTGATCCTTACTGAGCACTTGCAAGTCACCCAAGTGGTGCTTCAGCCTGACCCAATCCTCCAGTAGGTTCTCCTTCTCTTGCCTCAGCATGTCCAATTTCTTTTTGAGCTGACTCTGCTCCATCAGGAGCCAGCTCTGCAGATCACTGGAAACACACTCTGCATAGTAAGACCTTGCCAGTCTATACTGGTCACCCCTGACTCCATGCCTCAACAACCCAACCCTATTCCAGGTTCACAGCAAGATGTAAACAGAAACCTCCAACAATAATGAGAGTGGCACTAAAGACCAAAAGCAGAGAACAGTTATTTCCTGCAAGAATCAAACTATTTCTGAAAACACCCCCAAATAACAGAAATTCATGCAATTCCATAAACAAGAGGAGTACTCCACCTGTCCTAATCAGTCCACTGTCATGAGGAAACACCAGCAGGTAATGTGCAAGTACACTTGGGGAAGAAGGAGACTGAGAGGGTGCAAAGATCCCATAGCAGTCATCCCTGCCTGACAACCCTCTCGTGAGGCCAACTGCTCTTCTAACCAGTGGTTCTCAGTATGTGGGTTGTGAACCCTTTGGGATATAAAGAGCCTTTCAGAAGGGACACATATTAGATGTCCTATGAAGACATTTAGATTAAAATTCATAACAGTAGCAAAATTAGAGTTATGAAATTGTTACAAAATAATTTTATGGTTTGAGGACATCAAAAAAATGAAGCAATGTATTAAAGTGTCACAGCATTAGGAAGGCTGATAACCACTGATCTAGAGGCTACTGAGTATGACAACATGGTGCTTGGAAGAGCTAATAGTCTCTTTAAACCTTATTGTGCTTGGAGGAGCTAATAGTCTCTTTAAACCTTAGCAAAACTGAGTAAAGAGGCATAAGTCCAAAGGCTGCTTGCTTATGCTGCTGGCTAAGAAGCAGAACAACTAGAAACAGATCTACAGACCCTGCAGTCCAGAGACAAAGAAACTCAGAGTTGCCCATTGTACAACAGTTGGGGTCCCTGCCAAGATAAGCACTTACCAAAGGAACACTTTCTCCTTGGTCAGCTCACTGAGCTTCTGTGAGGCCTCCATATTCTCATTCTCGAAATTCTGCAGGTCTGACATGACCTGCTGATGTTCCATCTTGAGCTTTTCCCAGAAAGGATTTGGCCTGTGGTAGAGCCTGGACCCAGAAGCAAAGAATTCAATGAATACAGGTCACATAGCACATGAATGTAGGGTGTGTTCTGTACTACTACAGCCCATAAGATTCCACTTCCTGGCTCCTATGTTACTGGGACCTCTGGCTGCTTGCTATACTTGCACTTCTGGCTCCAAGCCAGCAGAGGCAGGGTGTTAAGAGGGATGCAGGTGGGACTGAATATGCTCCCTCAGGAGTCCTGCACAGCTTGCTATGCAGTTCCCAGAAGTCTATCACAGGTCTGGGCCCACCAGAAACTGTGACATTTCTTCTGTTTTCAAATAAGAGATTCTCATTCCAGAGTGCCTATATTGACATGGAGGCTAAAATCATATCATGAGCATTTCTGAGGATGGGATTCAATATCATGATAGCTTCATAAACTCCCCCAGGGCATTCCTAGTTGGCACCAAGGTGAACAGAATGGAAAAGGGCTATGCTGCTCAAAATGGGGCTCCCAGTCCATAATAGAGAGCACACCTAGATACTGAGATAAGCAACTCTTCATGGTCAACCACAAACCCCTGATTGCAGGGTGAAGAGGGACACATATGCACAAACACACAAACACATAGTTAAGAGAGAGACAGAAAGAGAGAGTCAGGGAGGGGGTGAAAAGAGAGAGAGACAGAGACAGAGAGAGAGAGAGAGAGAGAGAGAGAGAGAGAGAGAGAGAGAGATACAGAGATTGAGAGAGGGAAAGGGGATAGAATGCTCTCAATGCGACACAAATTAATACACACAGTTGTATCATCTGAGAGACAACCAAGAGCAGCAGACATCAGTACCAGGCCTTGCTACCACTTATTAAGATGTGGAACCAGGCCTCTTCAGCTGCTACTAGGAGCATCCAGCACACAATGTCTTACCAGGCAAGTAAAAAAAAAATAAATAACAGCATTCTCACACTAGCCACCACTTGACAGGTTCTCTCCAATTTCATGCTGGGAACTCACACACTACTGTTTCAATTACTGAGTTATGTGATTCAGGCCACAGGCTCTGATTTTCATTTGGAGGAAGCAGAACAGTCTGTCCCCATCTCACTCCTGCCCATTATGTCAGGTTTTGCTTCAGGGAAGCATTTAGAGAAATGGTGTTGGGCAAAGAGACTCCCAACCTCCCAGAAGTCCATTTCTTAGACAAAATAAACTAAGGGTGAAATTGTGGAACCGAGACAGTCACCATGGATTTTGAAACAGTAAATACCTGTTGTCCAAGGATCCTTCGGTTACTAAGATGAGGCCATCTCTCAGATCATTGCGTTGGGCGGTCATCACCTGGAGCTGAGTGGTCAGACTCTCCACCTTCTGCTTCACTTGCTTCTTTGTGAGGCTGGTTGGAGTGGGTGGTGGCTCCTTGGAGGCCCCTGTGGGTAGATGAATGAACACAAGTGAACGTGCATTGTGACAAGACATAGAGATTGAACAGGTCACCCTGAGACCTGAGAAGGTGTTTGAGAAAGGATGTAAGCAAGCAATTCAGTGACATCCCAAAGAATTTTGCCCTGGACTGAGATGCCCCCGCTTGGCATCTTAGGTCTCCCATCTCTGTGACAGGAGATAGGTGTCTCAGCCAGCTGATTTCCTCTGCTCCTTTAGCACATGTTTTAGGTAACTAAGGAGAGAGCCTCCTCAGGCTTATTAACAGCTCTGGACTCTGCATTCAACTTGGCTGCAGGGTTCACTAGTCTGTGGCTTTCAAATGCAAGATAAAATTGACACAGTCGACAAGCACTCAGGTCATTAAAGATGCATAAATATCCTGACAGGTCACTCTAAGCACATGGCAAAAATGGAGAAGCCACACAGGACAGAATACGGTCACCATCCTCACCAAGACTCCTCAGTGACAACAGAGGATGCATAGAGCTGGTGGGCCATAAATAAATGAAGCCACTGAGAATGAAGTGCATTGATGATGTGTCTTTTTCTGGGCTCAGGTCACTTGAACCTCCTACACTAATGCTGTCCTTTTTGTCCCCTCTCAACCCCAACCCTCCTGTAGGATTGACAGGCAAGAGCTCCCAGCACAACAGCTTTGGCCTTACTCACTCCTGACTTCTGGGACAGACAAATTACTCTTCTGGAATCCTTGAATTTCAGGAGCCATGACAAGGAGGGAAGTCCAGTTGGTTCACAGAGACTCCTACCTCCTGTGTCCTGTTACTGAAATATTCAGCTCAAGCCCATGTCCTGCAGGAAGATCCCAATCTCCTGCCCAAGACTTACTGTACCATCTTCTGGACCATTTCTTTCTTGATATTTTACATGGAGGCTGAAGGTCAGCTTGTATCTGCCTCTCTCCAATCTCTCTTCCCTCTCCCTTCTCTCGATCCAACAGACTCCTGAGTCTTCCCAACATGTTCATGGCTGAACTGTAAGGGCACTGAACCAACTCCCCAAAGGCAGTTGGTAGCGCTACAACACAGATGACATCAGAAAACATTCTAAGTCTCCAGGATACAATAGAATGTCCAGGCATGAGACACCCCTGATGTCATGGGGGAACTGACATTGCCTCCCTACTAACCAGATCTCCTCATAACTCTCCAGAAGTCAGGTTTCCCATTCCAGGAATCTCTCCTGGGACTCAAGGGAAATCCTTCAGCACCCTTGAATTCTCTGAATGCTTGGAAATGCCTCAGTACTTCCATGTGGGAAAATGAGTGTTCATTTCCTACTGGAAGTATATGTCCAGATGGTAACAGTATTATAGACATTTCTGTGAGGTATGATTCTCCACAAGTACCTGCATCTCCTTATTACCAAGAAATGATAGACTTAATGATAATGGAAAGGATACCTTTTAAACAACTTCCTAGTATGGAGCCTACAGAAATTACTGCCAGTAGATAATATGCACCTTATTTGATTTAAATTGATGACCACTGGCAGATTGCATTAGCATGTTACTCGGGTCTATAGATAATCACTACCCAGTACATCAATTTTAAGAGTTTTTGAAGATACTCAATGAGTATGACCTAAAATTGCATCTAAAAATCCTGTAGTGTTTGCTCTTAGTGATTTTACAGATTTTTCTTCAAAAAGACAAGGAGCAAATATATACAAATTCCCCATATTCCACAAAATGGATAGCACCTTCCCCTGACTGTACAGCTCAACAGTCAAAACTTACTATATTCCATTAGTTTTTATTAGACATTGCTCAGTAATAGGTTACTTTTAACTCACTTCATGTATATATTTGCACATGAAGGATAGAGTTATACTAAAAATGGAAACTGGCTTACACTGATAGAAAAGAATCGTTACAAAAGTGTTTTAAATTTTAAAAAAGTGTAATGAAGAGATGAAAACCTCTAAGCTCTATCTACTTTGTACTCTAACATATTTTATCTCTAAATTTCTTTGCCCCTTAATCTCAAAAAATAATACCTTATGATGTAATTTCTTTAACTTTGGATTTCTAAATTCCTGGGGCTTGGTTAAAATTTGTAAAATGCATAACAAAAATTAGCTGAAAACTTGTAACAAAAGGTTATCACTTTTAAAATCTATATATAGGCAGCATGTATAAAAGTTATTATTCCTACTGTCCCCTTTGGTTATTATTATATCTCCTTTATAGACTAAATAGGCAATCACTTTTCCTCAAAATATTTTGGAGAAAGATGGAATTTAATATCATGAGATATCCCTAAGGAAATATAAGTCTATTCAGGATAGAAGAACCTGACATAAAGATTTATGTATAACCACTTATGTATTTGTTAACTGTTGAACACTAGGCTTCTAGAAAAATTTAAATAAGAAACAAATATGTGATTGATAAATTTAGTATATTTGATAAATAGGGCTCTTAAGTACCTAAGGTCTATTTAGGCTAGCAGAAATGCACTTGAAGATATTATATCTAGCCTCTTTGTCTTTCCCAACTTTGTTAAGCTTTAGCTCTTTGCATAAACTGAGTCATAAAAGAAACTGTGATATTCTATTATGGTACACCATGAAAGAGTAAAAAATAAAATAAAGTTCAATTCTATGGACTGTATTTATTTAAGTTTTATATTTGAGGCTAAAGGATCTTAAATTAAATCTTCAATCCAAACTTCTTAACATGGAGTGAAAAGAAAAATGAGATGACACAAAGTTGTCTTCTGCATTCCCCATGTGATCATACACAGAATAATAATTTGTAAAAATAAGTAGAGAAAAGAAATTTTCAAGAAGGAACAGAAGAACTGTCAAATCAGATTGGAGGTATGGCTCTGTGATAGAGCACATGGAAGGGCCTGTTTCCATCCTCAGCACCAAAAATACAACAAACTAAATATGTGGAAGGAAGTGAATTCAAGCTCCAATTCCCTCTGAATTTAGCATCAAGGGAAGGGTCCTGGAGCCCAGCAGACCTGCCTGGAATCCCTGCCTAATTGTCCAAGGTTTCTATGACATTGTCCCTCATATGAGTTCAGGTGGCCACTTTGCTGCAGAATCCCCCTAATCAAGGACTACAGAAGCCTCTTGTTCTTAAACTTTTCACAAGGCCCCATTACAATTTTACAGGAGAGGGTGCTTCATAGAGCTAGATCCAGGACAATTGGTAGTGACACTTCTTCCCTTCTTCCCCCTATTTCTGTCTGCAAGCCTGGCCCCCAACACAAGAATCAGAGCCAAAGGTTTCTGGCATAGACCACTATGATCAGCTTCTCCATTTCCTTCTTCACCTGTTTCTTGGTGAGGAGGGTTGGGTGGGATGATGACTCCATTGCAGTCTCTGTGGGTAGATGAACACAAGTGAACTTGCATAGTGACAAGGCATAGAGGATGGACAGACCACTCTGAGGCCCAAACAGAAAGATTATGCCTGGAACCAAGGGACAACCCAAACATTTTGGGCCAGGCTGAGATGCCCCCTCTGTGGATCTTACCTTTCTCATCACTCTGTAGAGATGTGACTGTGTAAACAGTCAGGGGAAAGTTTCCTCTGTCTCCCTCACATTCTTCTGGGGAAAACAGAGACTACTTCTTCAGGAATATTCACAGTGGCACAAGATGCAATGTGGTCCAGAGCCCTGAAACCTGCCTGTGTTTTCAGAAGCCAGGAGAAAAATGGCACAGTGCACAAGCACTCAAGTGTTGTGAGGAGCCCAGATCTCCCGCCTGGTCACTCAAGGACCATGCCTCCAGAGTGCTGGGATTAAAGGCATGGACATACACCACCTGGATTCAGTTCAAGTCTTAAAAGCTCCAAGATTCTATGCTAGGACTATGATTTTACAGGAAGGAAGTTGAAGGTAGACGCATTCTATGTTGAAGCCAAAGACAACTCCAGGACAGAGAGGCAAAGAGACAAACTAACCCCAACACACAGTGAGAGCTAACGTTGGAGTGGAGTACTCCACGCAGAGAGATGGGACATTTCCTGTAGTGTGGGGGACAGAGGCTGTGCCCAGGCTGCAAAGGTGTGGGTGGTGGGTGCTGGGTTTCAGTCCTGGTGTCCGACAGATATACTCTGGCTTGTGCATGGGCTTCTCCCATTCTAACCCTCCTCACTTTTTTTCACTTCGTCTTGATGTGCTTTCTATGCTGTTTACCCTCTCTGGCTGTTTGACAGACCGTGGGTTCCACGACCCCTGACAGCCCGGAGCCTCCCTTCTCTCACACCTTGTAGGTCATCAGGTCCGAGAGCAGCATCACGTGCCTCCTGTCGATGCTCATGCCATGGTTGACCATCGTGTACTGGATCTCGTTGATGATGGTTGTCCAGGCAGCCTCAATGCCCAGAGTTTTCTCCACCTAGGGAGAGCTAGGAGTGAGTGGAGGCAGTCCCTTCTGGGAGCTACCTCACTCCTACTTCTTCCCATTTGACAAGCACAAAGCACATGCTGCTCTATTTCCCAAAACAGGTTGCTGTGTAATTGTTGAGGAAACAAATGCCAGGGACAGGAAACTGCTGCGTATTGGCTGAGGGTCCAGATGCAATGGTACCTCATAGGTATTACTGGAAGTGTTCCGGGTGCCTTTCATACCATGGGTGGCCATGACTGTCCACAGGCTGACACCTTCTACTAGACACTTAAACTTTCCCTTTGCCCTCTGCTCATTGATATGGATGACAGCTCTGGACACCCCCGGGATGCCCTGTTCCACCACCTATGTTCAACACAAATGCTCAAGACGCTGCAACCTCTAGGTCCCTACGGAGAGCCTCATAAACAGGACTGAAGATTTGGCTGGTAACTAGTTCATGCTATTCTCAGCCCCATTACAAGCAGCAGTGTGTGTACTCTTAGCCTACGTACTGCTTAGGGTTAAAGGACAGACGGTTCAGAGGACTGTGCCCCAACCTACAATCAGCTTGGATAGACAGCAGAAAGAAGACTGACAGAGAGAGTTGTGATCTCAGAAGTCAGTACAAGAGCTAGCTGAAGGCTCAGTGGATAAAGGAGCTTGCCACCAAGCCTGACAACCTGAGTTTGATCCTTGAGACCCACAAGGTAGAGGGAAGGAGCCAAATCCCACAAGCCCACCACCCACTCTCCCACATCCCCAAATCAATTAAGAACCAGGCTGAGGCCATGGGTATTTGGCCATGAAGTACTCGGTGCCATCCTTGATCTCTATAGTGCCCTGGTCCCCATCCCCACTCTTGGCTATCTCCAAAAGAGGACTCTTGGCCTCACCTTGGGTAGATCCTCTTTCAGAAACTGTAGCACATAATACATGGAGCTCTCGCTGTTTTCCCTGGGTGTGACACATACCACGGCCTCACCATGAACAGCCACATCACTAGGCTTCACTCGGAGCTTGGATGTGCAAATGGAGTACCGTACTGTCTCAGCATTCACCTGCAAAGTGCCAGGGGACATTACCAACAGACATCTGCAGACTTCTGTGTCAACGGCTTTCATCCTTGATGTCATGATGCCTTTTCCCCCTCCAAAGACAGGGTTCTCTGTGTAGTCCTGCAGGTCCTAGGACTCACTATGTAGACCTGATGTCCTCAAACTGAGAGATCGGCCTGCCTCTGCCTGGCTCATGAGGGCTCTTGAAGTCTTGATAGTCATATTTGTGCTGCCTGGTCTACCACAAAATTTATTTTATTTTGATTCATATGTATGTGTGTTTGTCTGTGTGAATGTATGTCACCTGTGTGTAGGTACACATGAAGACAAGTGAGGAGCCATCTCCCCTGGAGCTAGAGTTATAGGAGATTGTAATCTATGTGGGTACTTGAACAGAACTTTTGTCTCCTGGAAGAGCAGTTAAGTGCTCTTAACTACTCAGCAAACTCTCCAACACCACAAAATTTTGTTATACAACACATCTATGTTCATTATCTCTGCTTGATCCATAAGTAGTAGATTTTTTTTCACTCAAAGGATGAACATTTTCCTCACTGAAATTTTATGCCCTATCAATGGCAACAAACAGAGACCATGGAGAAAGTTCTGGATTGTCTGGAGAACGGAGGCCAGGAGGACTAAAGGGTTGTTGTTTGTGTGCTACACTTCCACATGTAACTGGATTCTTCATTTTTTTCCCTTTTTCTGGTCCCTAGATAAAACCCAAGACCTTGTACGTGTGAGGCAATTACTCTACTTCCAAGTTACATCAACGCCTATAAATCAGCTCTGTTACCAGAGTCAAAGGCCCACAGCAAGAAAGACTTGACTTTCATGTGGGAACCACAAGACTGTGGCCTGTGGCACTTGAGAATGGCTTCCAGAACTGTTTCAAGGCTAAGACTGACGTAAGGATTAGAGAGCAAGGGGAATGTGGCAGTTCTCAGTCTGCAATCCCAACCCAAGTCAGCTGACTCCTAGATCCATGGTTACCAGTCAAATATTCTCTATCTCCACAAATACCAGTATAAGGGGTTAGGTTAACCCATCAACTGAAAACACTACAAACCAGCCAAGCCCTGTGCTGAGACCCACAGGTGAGTAAGGCAGAGCTGGCCCAGGCTCCTTCCACAGGGCATGAAGACAGACACAGAGATCAAATATTCTAACATGCTGTGATGGTAAACCACAATGTAGAACACACCCACACCAAGTCAAATAGTTTCTTATGATGGTCATGTCCTGTCTGCATTAGGGCCAACTCAGAAGGACATGACAGTTAATGGGGTGACCAACAACAAAGACCAGCCAGAATTTACAGTGATTCTCTGCCTGCTGAACGTTAACCCTGGTTTGTCAACACCTGTACAGGACCATGGGATCACATCCTCCTCAGGATCATGGGGTTTCTTCAATGTTTTAGTGCTTTCTGACCCATTCTCAAGTGGTGGCTTCCAACTACTAGAAAGAACGGAAAAACAACTTCAGTGGAACCACCTTCTGCTGCTGGAAGATCTGGGCCAAAAGGCACTAAACTGAAACCCAGATGAATCTTGTCCAATTACTATTCAAAAAGATTGGTTCCAACTCATATTCCTGGCTACAGTACATGAAATGAGCCTTCTGTCCAACAACCATTCTTTATAAAGCTTGTCTCTAGTCCACTTCACTAGAAGAGAGGAGCCAGAGCCTCTTCCATTGGCATCTGATTTGGACTAACAATAGGCTCAGGAATGAAAACAGAGTAACTACAAGTAATAAGGTACCAATCTAGTACTGAAGCACAGATGATTAAGTGGGAAGTGTGGTACTATAAACAGTGTCAACACCTATGACAAAGTCCCCCAGAAGATTGTACCCCTCAACAGAGTGCTGCATCTCACTTTGATGTTGTCCAGAACCCTTTTAAACCCCAGAGGCTCATCTCTGCCCTCCATGGCAGCAGGATCTAAGTCATCTCCTCCGTAGATGAACTGGATGATGTCACCAGTGGAGCTCCGCACTGTCAGATCATACTGGGAGCAGAGGTCTTCCAGGGATTTGACCAGCCTTCTCTACAGGAAGAGAAGGAGACTCAGCTGCCCGGGGAAGACTGCTTCATAGCACACAATCAGACTTGCCATTCAATTTCACGGTTATAGGTCATTTGTTTGCTTGTTTTTCATGGTGCTAGAGATGAACTCAGGGTCTTGGGTGTGCTAGGTAAGCACTCTGTCACCAAGCCACATCCCCAGTTACAGGTGCTGAAATTACATCAACAGCACTTTATTAGACATTCAAGAAGAGTCCCTCATTTGCCTGAGAACAACAGGGCCACAAGTGCCTCACTAGCCTGTGCAGTGAGAGGCAGCTTATGTTCCAACCTCTA
Source organism: Peromyscus californicus insignis (assembly GCF_007827085.1). Classification (NCBI taxonomy): domain Eukaryota; kingdom Metazoa; phylum Chordata; class Mammalia; order Rodentia; family Cricetidae; genus Peromyscus; species Peromyscus californicus. The sequence continues at coordinate 91,177,529 of NW_026294413.1, forward strand.
GTCTGACCTGTGTCAAGTCTCCCTGCAACAGAAACCTCACCAGCCCCAAGAACTCTGCACACTGCTTTCCTGGGCTGCTTAGGCTTCCCACCCAGCTCCCTATGATGCAAACTGGTTTTTATACACATTCCCACCAGAGCCCATGCAGACTTCAGTACAGAGAATCAGATGCAAGCCCTCTTTGGGGACAGAGGACAAGGAAGCAGGGTTACAGACTATGAATCAAGGGCAGCAACCATTTCTCAACTATGCTTGGGAAAACCTTCCCCTACCAGTGAGCAGTGTGACTCTGGCCCAGAGAACGAGAGAAATCCTAGAAAACAACCTTGCTCTTGCCAGAACCCACTGCTTCTAGGTTATCCTGGTGCTCTTGGAAATTCATACTGTACATGTCAAAACCCTAAGTTACAGCTCCTCACACTATGAGTGGAAAAGGCATTCACAGTTCCTTTTGATGAATGTAGCACACCTCAAAACCAAAGGGCAATTCCCAGCGGATGTCCACAGCATCAGGGGATAACAAACAAGTACAGACGGGGCACTGTCTGCACAAGTGACTCCAGCCACTATCTTACCCTCATCACCTTTATCTGGCTCACTGGCTCATCAAATCCTGGTTTTGCAGTCTGCAAGGTCCTCACTTCCACAGGGGGACAGATAGGACCCAAAGTGGAATCAAGCATGTTCCTCAACAATGTGGCCTGTCACCTTTAACTGGTGTCATAAACAGTCAAAAACATGAACAATTTTGGGGGGCTAGGATTGTGCTCAGCAGTTAATGCACTGGCCTAGCATTAGGGAGGCCCTGGGTCCAATCTCCAGCAACAGAAACACATGGATTTTCTTGCAACATATAGATTTACTGATGTATCAGGGAGTGGAAATGATCCTGGGGTCTAAAAAGAAATCCTCTTCTGTGACCTACAGAGAGACACAGAGGGTCAAGTTTTACAGCCACTTGTAAGTGCAGCAAAGAACCCTCTAGCTCAGCCCTGTCACCCTGAAGCTGTAATTCCTGGGAGCCACGGAAAGGATGAATGATCAGACCTAACCAGTGGCACGGTGAGAGTCAGAAACCTCTCAGTAACTGGCAGGCAGTTATCACCCTCATGCCCCAGTCATGCTAGGAAACAGCTAAGGGAGGCTGAATGGTAAGTCCAGGCTACAAGCTCAGCATTCCCCTCTAGGAGACTTAGCCATCTGGGACTCTGGCCTATTCTCTACCTTTCAGAGTACACAGGAAAATCTGAGCTCAGTTATTATTAGTTCCAGAGCAGCAACATGTCTAAATGTTCCCTTTCAAAAACAAAATGGGGGTAAATCACAGCTCTTGTACAAAACAGGCAAGCATGCATGCATAAACACAGATCACACAGGAATGCACGTATGCACACGCGCGCACACACACACACACACACACACACTCACTCACTCACTGAGCAGGCCGGGCTCACACACAATGCTGTTGCTCTGTGGCCAATGACACTTCCTCAAGTTACCTGCTAGTATCCGGTTACAGAAGTCTTTACAGCAGTGTCTACAAGACCCTCCTAACCAGCCATTGCGTGAAAGAAAAACTCAGTAGGCATTAAGCCACAGTTAAAGCTATTAGCCACAAAGCTTTTGGCAGCAGGGAGCTAAAGAGAGGTAGGAAAAAAGACTATCAAGCAAGTTTCCAGGTCCAAAATTCTAAAATCCATCCACAGAAGAAAATGTCCCCTGGAGGCTACACACATACCCAGCCAGTGACTCAAGAACTGGCAGGTGCCCTATGCCCTTGCCTATCGAGAAATAATTTGGACACACCCATCTTTGCTAGGGTGCCAGTGCAGATAAATGGCTCAGAAGAGGAAAATATGAGTTGGAGCTGCTATCCCAGAAGTGTCAAGGACCTCAGAGGGCAGCCAACCCATTCCTTGGGAACCCAATGTCTTCAAGACATCCTTATTGTTGGCTAGTCCCACCCACCTCCAAACCAGATCCACCTGTAGCTAGAGCTACTGAAAAGGTAAAATAGACTGTAGTGATGGTGGTGCAACTCTGACATACCAACAGTCACTGAAGAGGAACTTCACATGGGTGAAGACTGACATGAAGTGCAATTCAATGCCACAGCCACACATTCTATGTAAACACCCAGTGAAAATAACCAATGGCTTTAGATCCTGATAAGTCTGTGTTCCTCAGGGGACATTCTAGACAAACAGACCTTCAAGCTTCCACTGCCATTTACCTTCGAATGCTTCTCAAAGTGAGGCAAAGATCTGTTTTCAAAGCCATCTGGAACCCAGGAGCCACTGATGGCTTGCTGTCCCACACAGGCAATCATCTGTGATATGTTAATGAAGGAACCTGGGAACAGGTCAGAAATGGAAACAATAACAGAAGCCAGGCAGGACAGAGGGATAAAATAGAATGTGACACAGCACAACCCTTACTCTCACAGCCTAGGAGTCCAAGGGACTGAAGGACAGAACTACAATAACAGTTGGAACCAAGGAAAGGGCTCCAGGGCATGTGCAGGTGTGGGGTGTAGGGAAGGGCCACTGGAGTCTTTCAGATGACCGTCATATTGGCCTCTGGACATGGGGACTACAGAGAGAGGAGGGTGGGGAGAAGGAATCTGAATGTGTGTGGAAGAGTGAGGGAGAAGCAAAGGTAGAGCAGGGGAGACCCCAGGTGTGCACAGGAGCAGGAAGTAGAACATGGGGAAAGGCAGCCAACTTAGAGAGTGGGGAATTTTATTTCATAGTAAACAAAATGACAGCAATAGAGGCCCTGAGGTTCTGAGTTTGAGCATGGTATTCGGAATCATAATGCTAGAGGGTCTGAGTAAATGAAGTTAAAGAAGTTTGCCACATCTAAGCTAAGCTAGTGATAGAGCACTTGCCTGAGATGCATGAGGCCCTAGGGTTGATCCTCAGCACCACAAGAAAAGAAGAAAGATCACTAAATCTATTACTAAAAATTCCAAGCTTTCTTCTTTTTAACACCAAATTTAATCAAAGCATCTTCAAACTTAGGAACTTGACCACATTACCAATAAGTTTTCCGAAAGATGTAAACTATGCAGACTTCCATGATTTAGAGATAGGCACTTGGATGACCCTAGCTTACACTACTACCAATAGTGGAGAGGTGGCTGAGGTGGCCTACCCCAGTGATCAGATTGGTGACTACCCTAACTGTCATCATAGAGCCTTCATGTAGTAAATGATGGAAGCAGATGCAGAGATCCACAGTCAAGCACCAGACTGAGCTCTGGGAGTCCAGTCAAAGAGAAGGAAGAGGGATTCTATGAGCAAGGGACATCAAGATCATGATGGAGAAATCTATAGAGACAATCAAACCAAGCTATTGGGAACTCATGAACTTTAAACTAACAGCTGTGGAGCCTGCATGAGACTGGACTTGGCCCTCTGCATAAGTGAGACAGTTGTGTAGTTTGGTCTGTTTAAGGGGTTCCTGGCAATAGGATCAGGATCTATCCCTGGCACATAAGCTGACTTTTCAGAGACCATTACCTATGATGGGGCACACCTTGCACAGCCTTGATGCAGAAGGGAGGGGCTTGGACCTGACTCAGCTGAATGTACCAGGCTTTGCTGACTCCCCATGGGAGGCCATACCTTTTTGGAGGAAGGGATGAGGAGTTGGTGGGGGTGGAAAGTGGGGGGGGGGAGCAGGAGGAGGGATGAGATGGGGATCTGTTGTTGATATTAAAATGAATAAAAAATTTTCTTAATAAAGAGAAAAAAAATGAAGAGACCCTATGAAGTTACCACCATGAAAGACGTTTTCTAGAGCCAAGCCCCTGGCAGGGCACACAAACAGCCAACCTTAGCTCACCTTTGGAGCCACACAGGACCATGGTGAAGGAGCTGTTGCTCTTGTCTAGCTCTTAGAGGCAGGCACTGCCAGGGTGGTCCTGGATCACAGACAGCACCTTCAGGATCAGGGCCTGGGGGAGGGGCAGAGAGGGAAGAAAATGCAGTCCCTGATGGGACATGCTTTGGGTCTGCAGATCACAGACCTTCATATTGACATTTATAGAAAAATCAAGGCTGGGTGGTGGTGGCACATGCCTTTAATCCCAACACTCAGGAGGCAGAGCCAGGCGGATCTCTGTGAGTTCGAGGCCAGCCTGGTCTACAGAGTGAGATCCAGGACAGGCACCAAAATGACACAGAGAAACCCTGTCTCTAAAAACAAAACCAAACAAAGAAAAAAGAAAAATTAAGAACATTTCATCATATGTTCAGAAATCTGAACATATGTCAGATTTCTAATTAATGAAGTTTCCTGAACTCAATCACACAGGCCAAGTTGCACAAAGGCCTTTCTTCTGCAAGGGTCTGGAAGAGTGTGCATAGCAAATTGTAACAAAATCCTACAAAAAAATTTCAAATTGTTCATGAAGTAGAATATCTATGGTTTTGTGTATTTCTGTCTATGTGACAGCACGTGAACATCCAGTCGTGTGTGCGCGCACCCCTGTAAATGCACAATGCTCATGTGAAGGAGAACTGCTCCCTCTGCTTGCACAATCTGTCTCTACCTGTTCTCATAAAGCATGCTTTCAATCTGCATGAGCAAAGAATGTGACAAGATGACACCAGGATACCCTGACCTGTGAGCACAGTCACAGTTCACAATTTAAGGTGCTGAGCCCTCTAGAAGTCGTGGTCCTATTGAGACCTTAATTAATTGTCATGGTAGGTACAGTAAGAAGTCTCCTCTTATATCTCTGTCTAAAACTCAGGAAGACTGAAAAGGAGCAGATTTCCAGGGGATTGGTACACTCCTGGGAGCCCAGCACTCAGGATACTGTGGCAGGACTGTGAATTAGTGACTATGTATGGGTTACAAAGAGAAAGTGTCTGAAAACCCCTCACAAAGAGAAAGAATTCTTCATCTTCCCACCTCTCTTTTAGCTACTGTATTGCTAAACTTGCCTGACCTGGTTTTGAACCCTGTTTAGCAAACTATTTATATGATCTGAACAGAAAACAAAACACTAGCTGTGAACTCTCCATCTTTCTGCCTCTTCCTCCAGGCGGTTGAAATTTCAGGTGTGTGCCACCACACCCAGCTGGGAAGACATGATCCTTCAAGAGCCTATCTTCCACACTCTAGGGAAGGAAAAGTGCAAGACACAGGCCATGGAGAAGGCAGAGGATAGGCCAGGTATGGCAACATGTACTTGCAAATCCCAGGACTTGAGGCTGGGGTCAGAAGACCTTAAATTTGTGAACATCTTGAGCTACAGAGTGAGGCTGTCATGAAAGAGAACAAAACAAAGCCAGTGCCCCAACTCCTGGTCCATTTACTTTTGAACTTCAGGCTCCTAGAAAAGGATATATTTTGATGTGGCCAGCTCAGTGCTCATGTTTCAAACATGAGGAGGCTGTGGCCTGGGTTCGACAATCCAACATGAATATTTCCTAGCCTGCATCCAAGTCATGGTAATAATGATCAATGCACTGAGCTTTGGTGTGGGGTAAATGGAACGATGCTGCAAAGAGGGAGGGCTGAGGATCTGAGGGACAGTCAGAGCAGCCCCAGTGAAGCACAGCCCCATGCTGTCAAATGAACAGATACCCATGTTTTTATACCAGAGTGTGAATGCTAAAAGAGCAAAGGTCCCACACTGCCAAACAAACAAGAACACATTGCAGGAATGGGACAAGAACGCATCCCTTCTTGCTTCTCGGCCACCTTCTCTTCATGGCTTTTGGCCCATCCTAAACACACTGTAAGCAGGACAGCTGGCCATGCCGATCTGGAGGGCAGTCTCACCTCTAGTGTCTCCTCAGCAGTGCAGCCTGGCTGCTGCTGCAGCTTGCCTGTGTTCAGGGCTTCAATGTATTCATCGCACTTCTTGTAGCCAGCATTCAGTAGCTCATACTTGGCCTTCAGCAGTCCCTGGCCAGGTGTGACATCACCAATCCCGATGGAGAACCCACGGTTAGTTGAGGAAGAATTGGCAGGCAGAGCAAAAGAGCCATAACCATTAGTGTCAAGCTGTCAGGAAGAGCTCATCCCTGCTGCCTGCCCTCCTCCTCTCAGAAATCACTCTCAAAGAGAAAAGGAGGAAGGCTGGGGTGTAACTCAGTGGAGAGAGAGCAAGAGAGCGAGAGAGCACTATGTGAATCTGGGTTTACTTCCCACTAGGAAAAAAAGGCAAATATAAACGCCATCTTTGGTAGAATAGAACTAAGCTGTGAAGAAGTGGGTGGGTGACTGAGTGTTCAGTCTTAGTTGCACAGGGAAGGAGAGGCCCTTTCAATGTCTTCAGGTAGAGAACCAACAAGTCTGGAGAGGCTTGGAAGTGAGACCACTAGTTCCTGCAGACCCAGAGATGAATGTACTGGAGACATGGAATGTGGAGAGTCTGTGTAAGGAAGTGGCTCTGGGCTTTGCTCGGAAGGAAGATGGCAGTTCACGTCCTCAGGAAAGACCCAAGGGTTCTGGATTTGAGAATACCAGTCACAGCCGGATAGGACGACAAGAGCCTGGAGAACCATCTGTGCAATATATGATGGCAGCCTGGGCTCCCGCCTTGGCCAGCTTCCATGGCTCTATCCCCAGGGTGGGAGACTGAAACTAGAAGAGATGTCTCTGAGGAAATCAAGCCTCCCTAGAGAAAACTGTTATTGACGGGGTAAGTGGTGGCCCTGCAGTGAGAAGGTTGGTTCTCAGCTCAAACCAAGGAACCGAGAGGACCATAAACCCTGCAGCTCTATTTCCAGTCAGTGATTAGTCTCACACCCCAAAGATGAGTGGATAACCAAGAACAATATGTATTTCATGCATTTTAGGGAAGTTCTGTTTTTGGTTTTGGTTTTTGTTTTTGTTTTTAGTTTTTTGAGACAGGGTTTCTCTGTGTAGCTTTGCGCCTTTCTTGGAACTCACTTTGGAGACCAGGCTGGCCTCGAACTCACAGAGATCCGCCTGCCTCTGACTCCGAGTGCTGGGATTAAAGGCGTGCGCCACCACCGCCTGGCCTGTTTTTGCTTTTAAAGATTTTATATATATATATATATATATATATATATATATATATATATATATATATATATAGTGTTCTGCATGTATGCTTGCATGCCAGAAGAGGGCACCAGATCTCATTACAGATGGTTGTGAGCCACCATGTGGTTTCTGAACTCAGGACCTCTGAGCTCTTAAACTCTCAGCCATCTCTCCTGCCCTTTAGGACAGTTTTAACATGAAATATGAGACCACAAATACAAAAGGAAAGGAAATGGAAAATTTAGGGAGGAAATATGAAAATACTCAGTAAAACTCCTTCAGAGCAGTCAAAGTCAAATCCAGAGATCAGAATGAGGCCGCTCCAGCCTGGTGTGGCAGTGCACGCCCTTAATCCCAGTGCATGGGAGGCAGAGCCAGGCAGATGCCCATGAGCTTGAGGGCAGCCTGGTCTACATGCCATTTTCCAGGGCAGTGGGGGCTACATAGTAGATCCTGTCTTGAAAACATAAACAAATGAAACAGAGGAAATTGGGAAAAAATCCCAATGTAGAGAACAGACAAATCCCCACCTTATCTGCAAATAATAATCATGGGAACTTTTGTAATGGAAACATTTCAAATCAACAGAAATGATAAAAAACAAAAGGAGTGAATAAAGTCATAGATTTAAAAAAAAAAAAAGGTAAAAAAAGCAGAATTGATCCAGTAACTGGAAATTCAATTAACACAAGTTCCAAACAGAAAGCAATGGAGATAAAATTTCAAGGAAATAATAAGAAAATTTCCACAAAGAAGGACACTGCTGCAAAACACCAATACATGTAAAAAAAATAATTTTTTAAAGAAGAAGCCTAGGTAATACGTGAGAACAGAAAGAAATTAAAGATAGGGGAACCTGTATACCCTCAAGTATTTCAATCTTCTCAGCATCAGTAAGAGTGGGGTAGCCAGATCACATGAATATCTCCAAACAAGCCAAGAGCAATAACCAGCACCATCCATACATCAGTCCTGCAAAAAGCTGAGCCTGAATCTGGTGAGTCTTTAGGCTCATCTTAAGCTCACAGGGATGAAAAGCAGTAGCAGCAGTGAAGCCACATCTGCAGGGGGCCCACAGCCCTCAGCGTTCTTCAAAGTCATGCTGCCCCTAAGCCTGTGGCACTCAACACTCTGCAAGAGACCCATTGTGCAAGTCTCTTCAGCATTTTAGGTGCCAAGTTTCCTTTCTTTTTTTTGTTTGCAAAAGTTTGGGTTTCTCCGTGTAACAGTCCTGACTGTCCTAGACCTGACACCTTAGATCAGGCTGGCCTTGAACTCACAGAGATCCATCTGCCTCTGCCTTCTAAGTGTTGGGATTAAAGGCATGCGCCACCACCACCTGGCTTTAGTTGCTAAATGAACAGGCAAAAGTAAATAAAATCAATTTTTGCCTATTTTATATAAAGCTGTGTACACAACACACACATTTTCCTTTGCACAATTAAACCATTCCAGGGATTTTCACTCCAACTCTCAATTAGATCTGTGCCACAGTAACGTTGTGTATGAACCTTATACCTCACATCTTAAAAATACTGAAGGGAGGGCTGGAGATGGTTCTAAGGTTAGAAGCACTTGCTACTCCAGAGCACTTCCAGTTTGCTTCTCAGCACCCATTTTAGGCCTCTCACAACTGCCTACAATTCCAGTCCAGGGGATCCCATGCCCTCTTCAGGTCTCTACACTTTCCTGCACACATGTGGCATACATCAGACACACCCACCCACACAAATGTATACATAAAATGACAATGAAATCAGTCAAAATCCAAGTTTTACTTCTGACAATCTGACTTTGATTTCTGGGATCTCACAGAAGTCCACATGTCTCTGCCTCCTGAGGACTGGAATGAAAGGTATGTGCCACCACTGCCTGGTGAGACCCTATTTTTAACAAGGGGGTACTGGGAGCTGGAGGTACAGCTCAGCAGTACATAGGGCCCTGGATTCAGTCTCTAGATCCAGGAGAGATGGATGTTAAAATATGAAAGTATTTGTTTTAGAATCGTAGAACTACAGTAATATTCTTTCTTCTATGGGATCCTTAAAACCCTCACGACATAAGCCACTGGCGGTCACCTCACCTGGCTGTCAAGCCAGACTTGGTAAAATGAGCACCAATGAGAGATCCTCAAGAGTCCAGTGACACAGAAAACAAGCTGTTCGTATCTCAAGCGAGTCTGTGTATCTAGGTCTAATATAATAATGTCCCATGTAAGAGAACAATACTTCATGCATATGCAGTGAGCAGAGACAATGACAGACACAGGACTAGTCAATTTAAACATCTACATTCTACACGCCAAAATGCCCGTCAGTGTATCTAGAATGCATTCCATGGTTCTGGTGAACAGTACCGTCAGGCAGGTTAATCCCACACAACCGGGAAAGCATTACCTTTTCATCTGCATGTGTCTCTGCTGGATGAAATGGGTTCCTGGGTGAACATCAGGGCCATTTTGAACCAGTTTCCTCAAAAAATTAACATTTGCTTTCTTAACCTACAGAACTGTGATTAAAAAAAAACCACAGTAAGACAACTTCCTGTCTATAAGCTAGCCAACAGTACTCAGTTGTTCATAGCATAGGTTCTAAGAGAAAGAGAGCTAACACAGGGCAGCTGTGGCCCCCAGTCATGACTGAAGTTGCAGGAACAGCAAACTGGCAGACAGCAGCCTAGATCTAAAGAGGCTTGGCTAAGTCTTTCTCCGTTTCTAATCTCCCTATATGTACTGAACTGCTCAGTACTGTGAATGCAATCTGTGGCAACTTCATCTGCCAATTTTCACCAGGCTCTAAGGCTTAAAAGATATGGCAGCAGTACCATGGGCTGTTGTGCTCTGCAACTTCTTGGTCAATGGTTTAATGGGAAAGAATTCTTCCTTCAAATGAGGACACTTGGAACAGGTTTATGACAAGCATTGATGATCCAGACTGTCTATAAACCTCAGGCATGCAGCTAATCAGCAAGCTTTTATTACCAGGCACTACGGTGGTCTAAGTCTCTATGTGGAGCTTAGGGTTGGGGAGCACTGTAACCACCATCTTATACTCAGAGTATGAACTGAATGCAGACGGCCGCAGGCTTTCTCACTGTATCCACTAGAGTATGAACTGAATGCAGACGGCCGCAGGCTTTCCCACTGTGTCCACTAGAGTATGAACTGAATGCAGACGGCCGCAGGCTTTCTCACTGTGTCCACTAGAGTATGAACTGAATGCAGACTGCTGAAGGCTTTCTGCTTGAGCAGAAACAGCTTTCAAATGATCAGATTCTTTGACTCAGTCATTTTACAGTTAAAAACTAACAACCATACCGAGAAAACTAACTTGGAAGAAGAACTGATTATTTTTATTATTTGGACAATGTTGTGACCAGAAGTTTCTGGATGGCTAGACTACAAAATGTACAAACAAATCGGAGCACTGCTTATTTTATTAAATAGTTTTAAATAACACTGTTCAGGAAAATGACTTCAGTGAAATACTTTAGAATGTGAGGATTAAACTAACAAAGGTGTTGAAAGTATTGTCAGTAGGGAAAAAAGCTGCAGCATAGAATGTGAAATGGATGCATTCATAAACAGCAAGCATGATACAAGAATCATTTCAAAGACCCCAAAAACTGTCACTCATCTCAAATGCTCCCATCACCGAACTGTGAAAATCAGAATGGCTAGGTGACACTGACTGAACTGATCATGGACTGAGTGGGTTTGGTGTGTGGGGAAAGCCTGAGGTAGATGGGCACGCCCTTTTGTTTTAAAACACTGCTGAATGGGCTTAGGATGAGGTCAGTTGACCTCCCAGCTATGAGGCCCCAGTTTCATCTCTAACACTGGGGAAAAAAGAAAATTAAAATGCATAAAAGCAAACAGCAGATTCTTTTGCAGATATAAAAATGCTTTCTTTTTTCTTTTGCAGCTGTCTCTAACTGACAGCAATATGGTAAGAGCTGGTGAGATGGCTCATTGGTTTGGTAAAAGCACTTGCCAGCAGGTTTGAGGACCTAAGCTCCATCAGTGGAACTCAGTGTGGGAAGAACTGACTCCTGAAATTTGTCCTGTGACCTCCACATGCACACTCTAGGACATGTGCACTCACACTCATGCATGTGTGCACACACATACACTAAAAATAAGATCAGAATACAAAGACAGTAACTTAAGTACTTTATCCATCACCCCTTTAAAAACTTAAAAAGTTGAGCCAGGCATGGTGGCACAGGCCTTTGAGAGGCAGAGGCAGGCAGAGCTCTGTCAGTTCAAAGCCACCTCGGTCTACATAGTAAGTTCCAGGACAGACAGTTACATAGAGAGAGACCCTGTCTCAAAAAAAAAAAAAAAAAAAAAAAACTAAAACCAAACCAAAACCAAGAACACTTAAAAATAAACCTATTATTGAATATAGTTATTTTACAAGAATTGTCTCCTTAGAGTCAGTGAGATTCCATTCATGGTCTGTGGAGCAGGGTGTAGGTCAGTGGTCCAGTGCTTACATGCTTGGCACACATGGTCTCAGGCTGGATCTCTACCTCTTCAACATACAAACAAACAAACAAATGAAAACCCAACAACCTCCAGCTACAACTATGACTGTACCAGTGTAGATGTTACAGAGGTTGTGTGTGTTTAACAAAGTGGAATGAGCTGGAGAGATGGCTCAGCAGTTAAGAGTACTGGCTGATCTTCCAGAGGTCCTAAGTTCAATTCCCAGCAACCACAGTGTAGCTCACAACCATCTATAATGGGTTCTGATGTCCCCTTTTGGCATGCAGATGTACATGCAGACAGAGCATTCATTTAAAAAAAAAACATAAACAAAGTGGATTGAGATATTTTCACAAAGCTGTGTGGGTTTCTGGGGACTTGCCTCTATATGTAGCACGAACTATCAAAATGGAAACACTGGATTGGAAACAAAGAACTGGGCAGCTAAGTGGTATTTACCTTCTCAGGAAAAGTTAGAATTGTGGCCACATGAACTGGCACAGCTACTTCAGCAATCAGGAGGTTGGGGTCAGGTGAGATGACTGTTCGGCCAGAAAAATCCACCCTCTTCCCTGACAGATTACCTCTAAATCAATCTAAAATCAAAACCACCATAAGTTCCATGACATGCCCTGTGCTGTTTCTGGGGATCTGAACAGACATATATTCCCTCAGTAGGTAACAATGGTAGATCTTGTCAGGAACCTACCTGCTTCCCCTTCAGGAGCTGGACAAAGCCTCGAGTCCACTTCTTGGGGGCCATGTTGAGGGGGATGCCAGAGAGCTCACTGTTGATGTAGAGGGCACACTGCAGCTGCAGGAAATCCCAGTCCTCCATGATCATCTGAGTCTTGGCTCCTGAGATCCGGTGCTACGAGTACAGAAAGATCAGAAACAAACCTGCTCTCTGAGTTTTCTTGCATTCTAGTGAGCTAACATCTCTAGATGCACACAGTGCAGAATGCACAAGTTAACGGGAAACACTGACCTTTTTAATGACATCATTTAGGAAAATGATCTCTGTCAGTTTCATTGTCAAGTCATCTTCATTGGTTCCTGACTTCAGATCGCTCACGACAGAGGGTCTGATACACAAGGGAGGCACCAAAAGTTGGGTGAGAATCAAATCAGAGGGCTTTCCAGCTTCTGGGTTCATCAGAAGTAAAGGGACATCTTCAGCGGGGATGCGCTTAAACAAACCCAGAATGACTCAGGGATTCAAGCTCTCCTATAGGAAGTAGGAAGGAAGGAAGGGAAATAGGAGGTTAGTTTCCTAGGGGTTGGTAAAGTTATCTGTTGTGTCATGTGTTGGGTCCACACTGTCCTTGGAAGAAACAGGTGCATTCTAGGATGATTTTTAGCCTTTGCTGCTGCAGGGGAGTCAGCCTCTGTCGAACTGACTCACTGTAGCTTTGCAAAGGGCTTTTTTTTTTTTATGGTATACAGTTCACATCTTTTGCAAGTCAATTTCTGTGTACCAACACCTCCTATCTGAAGCTCCCCAAAGAGACAGAAGTCATAGCAATTCCCAGCCACAGGACATCTCAGTTTGCTGAGTTCTCCTGTAACCAAGTTTCACACAAACTTTGAATCTTTAGGAAACTCTCAGATAAGATTAACATACTTCAAACAGAAGGTACGGGACACAAAAGGTAGCACTCAGAAAAGGCAGATCAAAGCCAGGTGCTAACACTCTGGAATCAAACCAGCTGCAGAACTCTGCAGGAACTCTAGATACAGTTATCTGTCCTTCCCTATGTTTGCTTCTCTGAAGACAGGATCCTACGCAGCCTCAAACTTGCCATGTGGTAGAAACTTGCCTAGGGCTAGCTGACCAGCGAACACTAGGGTTCTTGGAGTCGAAACTTGCCTAGGGCTAGCTGACCAGCGAACACTAGGGTTCTTCGAGTCTCCACTTCTCCAGAGTTGGGACTATAAATATATACCACCACACTAGCTCCCTGACCACATTTGGGTTCTGGATAGTCAACAAAAATCCTTTTGCAAGCACCTAACTACTGGTTTTGTTTTCTTTTTATTATAATCTATTTTTTCTTAATCAGTTTATATTACCCTTGAATTAAGTTCATCACTGTAAGTGTTATGTTGTGGAGGAGGGGAAGGGCTCACGACACTCCACCCTGGCTAAGGAGCCACTGCTAGTTTATGGCTTTTAGGAAAGGGAGAGCCAGTTCTCTTTAAGGGTGTGGCTCCTGGTGTGTTAACCGTGTTCCAGCAGATGACCCCATACCCTTGAGATATGGGCAGCATAAATTTGACTTGGTGGGTTATTTAAAAGAGAGACAGAACATGAGATAGGCAGTGGATCTGAGGGGATTTAGGGGAAGAGTATGATGTGAATATAATGAAAATATATTGTATGTATATATGACATTCTTAAAGAATTGACAAATATATTTAAAATGTTAAGCTATGAATCACTAACTTATTAAGAACTCTGAAAATTACTAGTGATCTAAAAATCCTAAGAATGGAGCTGGGCATGGTGTCACACACCTTTAATCCCTGCTTTTCGAGGCAGAGGCAGGCCAGCCTGGTCTACATAGTAAGCTCCAGGACAGCCAGGACTACATAGAGCAGTGGTTCTCAACCTTCTTGATGCTTTGTCTCTTTAATACAGTTCCTCATGTTGGGGTGACCCCCAGCCATTCAATTATTTTTGTTGCAACTTCATAACTGTAATTTTGCTATTGTTATTAATTGTAATGTAAATATCTGTCATTTCCGATGGTCTCAGATGACCCCTGTGAAAGGGTTGTTTGACCCCTGGGGGTCAAGACCCACAGTTTGAGAACCACTGACATAGAAAGACCCTCCCTCAAAATCAAACAAACAAAAAATGGTCATTATGTATCATGGTTTCTACTAAATTTTCTGGGGATTTTATTAACTGAATCTTAAGTTTCAATAATGAAATGTTATACTTAAGTTGACTTTAACAAACATTTTCTCTGAGGATCTAAGAGAGAAACAAAGTTAGAAAAAAGCATCTGAATAGCTACTGCCATCAGGATCCCAGAGCATGGAAGGCATCTGTGGTTCAGCAGAGATGACACCAACTACAGAGAGCGGTAGAGGCCCTCACCAAACACCCTTCCTTAGCTCCCGTCTTCTAGCCATGAACACCTCCCTACCATCTGAGAAAATAAGGTAGGAAATCTTTTTTTTTAAATTGGCCATTCAGTTCTTTATTAAACCATCAGGTGTTTTAGACAGACACAGTATCACAGCTTCACAGAGTATCACAAATGCAATATTAACAAATGTAACACACCTTAAAATAATATTCTACAACAGAGAAAGAACAAAAGAAAAAAATCCTGCATTGTTACAGGGTTTTACACAATGTTGAAAGGAAGGGAATGGCTCAGTTACCTTTAGCCTACCGGCTATGGATGGGTTAGGACTTCTGTTGGTCTTTTCTGTGTCGAACACACAGATTGCAAGCCCAGCGCCACTTTAAGATCTTTGGCAGCAGTTAACTCTGCAGCTCACACATGATTGGGCCTGTATGATAATGAGTATTCAGAGACAAGTAATGTCTGGGGGGCACTCACCAACCTAAGACAGAGCGCCTGTGTGGCCTGGGCAGGCATCTCCATGATGGGTAAGGTGACCTGCTGACATTCCATGCAACCTAAGTCAGAAGCTCATTTTTTAGTAAAAGGGGAGAACTGTAGGTCCCTGGCCCCCGTTTTGGGTAACTGTTGCCTTGCTTAGTAGGAAATCTTAAAGAGCATTGAGAAATGGTAGGAAGAGAACAGAGGCCTCAGCTGAGAATCTGTCAGAGCTGGACAGGACACTGGCATGCCAGGAAACTGAAAGGCCAGAGGACTGGAAGGTCTAGAAACCACTTATTAGCAAGAGCAGTTCTCCAAGAGTGACACAACAGCCTGCCAAGGGGCACTGGGTCATGTACAGGCTTTCTTCCTTCCATTTTTTTCCAAAAAAAAAAAAAAAAAACCACAGAAAAACTATAAAAGGCCAAATAGATTATCTAGCAATACCATGCCACTTTGCATAAGACTTAACATCCTCAAGTTTAGTATCTGTTTATGAGTGCTGGGGTATTGGAACCAATGTTCCATGGAGTGATGACTGTTCATAAACCATGTAGAGAATCAAAATGACATGGAGTGGTGTAGTCTGGGGGCACAACAGGGTCTCTACAGAAAGATTCTCTGCAAAACTGACCTTCCAGTTGAATTCCAAGTAGGAAAGGAGCCCACACATAAGGCAATTAGAAGAATGAACATTGGAAGCAGAAGACAGATCCCTGGGCCCACCCACTCTGGGCATCATCAAGCAACCACATGCAAGCAGCACAGTGGGGCACAGACAGCTAGCTAAGGGTACAGGATGGCTCTAGTAAGGCCTGAGGGCGGGGCTGGGCAAGGCTTGGGAATCAGGAGAGTATGAAGTGTCAGTGTAATAGAGAGCTACTGGAAGATCCAAGTGACAGTTCTAGTTTTCTTTTGAAATGAAGGGTCTTGCTATGTAGCTCCCACTAGCCTCAAATTTATGATCTTCCTGCCTTGGCCTGAGTGCTGGGATTATGGGCCTGTGCCATCACAATTGACCTCATCTGCATTCTAACACTATCCTGGGGCTGCTGTGAGACAAAGTATTTTAAGTGTATAGGGTGGGTGTGAAGTACTGGGAGGGGTGATACTGAGAACAGCTGGGAGGTCACCCAGGTTAGACATCTGTTCTAGTGAATGTCAACCACACACAAACAATGTCCATCTCATTTCTCTCTTACCTCCATCTCTACTCTTTTTTCAACTTTACACACTAAGCCTCTTTGAATCCCCTTCTCTCCATGTCCCTACACCCATCCTCAGGCCCCCACCCCCAGTTCAGGCCATCATCAATCCCAGTCTGAAACGAGAAATCGTACTCAAACGCTGGCCTGGTCAAACACTTCAAGAGTCTGACACTCCTTGCAAGACTCTCATAGTGTAAGTCCCCTGCTTCACTTCTATCAGCCCACCCTGTCCGTCCAATAGCATTTTGAAAAAGGCCTGGTCTGTGGTGAGCCCGGACTTATTATTACGTGTGCTCCCATTATCCTCACTGTGTGTCGTTGCCTTTGCCGCAACCATGGCTGATGTGACTACTCTCCACTAGACAAGCAGCAAATGCTGCATTCATGCGGAATCTTTAGTGCTCCACACTGGCCTCAGGACTCTCTCGTGCTCCTTAAAAATGAATGGATCTGCCTTAAAAACAAACAAAGTGAAAACTCATAAGGAAGGTCTATGGTTTAATAATTAATCTGTGAAGCAGAGGGCCCAGAATAGCAGCTTGGATCTCAGCCTGCCACCTAGTCGCTGTAAACCCACTTTCTAGCTGACAACCTCGGGTCAGCACACACTGTCTCCTCCTGCCAGGGAAAAGTTCCTGAGAGGAGTCAGCACGGGGCTTCGGGAGGTGGCATCCTGGCTCAGGACACCCGTTCTGACACTGATCGGTCCATCCCACTTTCTCCGCCACAGTTCAGGGACCCGTAAGATCGGAAATCCCATCCTGGGCTGTCTTTCTTCGCTCTCTTCACAACTGTCCCTCACCTGGAACCCTCTGGGACCCGGGACCCCAGCCTCAGCAGCAGGCTGCCTCTTACATTTTCTCAGCTACATCCGTTTCCCGGAACTGCTCCTTCACCATGGTGCCGGCTGCCAGGTGCCCTTCTCCAGGCTCGGACTACAGAAGCCACTGTCGCTGCAGCTTCCCGGGCACTGCTGGATTTAGAGCTCAGAGAGCAGCAGCTGTCCCTCGGCCACCGTAGAGCGCCTGCACGTGCCGCTTCCTCTTCTGCCACGGGGTCTGTCCAGAGAGGCTTCTCACCTGCTGCTTTGCGACCTCCCGCTACACCGCCACCTACTGGAGCATGCTTAAAATGCACCAGGGTGTGCTAATCAAAAAAGAAAAAAAAAATCCCCTTTCTGGTGGGTTTCTCAAAATGACAGTGAAATGCTGCACTTTGTTATCTTAAAGCCGATAGATAGATGATAGATAGATAGATAGATAGATAGATAGATAGATAGATAGATAGATAGATAGATAGATAGATAGATAGATAGATAGATAGATGATAGATAGATGATAGATGATAGATAGAGTAAATAAATAAATAAATAAATAAATAAATAAATAAATAAATATATCAAATGAAAAACACAAAATCAATATTTTGTGAATGAAGAGCACTGGAAACCAAAATCCACCTGCCAAAGAAAATAGATTGTTACTTCACTAAATCTATTACTGAAAATTCTCAGTTGTCTTCTTTTTTATTTTATTTTTTCTTTGTTTTATCTCTTTATTAAGAAATGTTTTATTCATTTATATACTATCCACAGATTCCCCCTCTTATTCCTCCTCTTGCTCTATCCCATCCTCCCCCACCACAGAACCCCCCATTTCCACCTCCAAATAGGTAAGGCCTCCCATGGGGAGTCAACAAAGCCTGGTACATTCAGTTGAAGGAGGTCCAAGGCCCTCCCCCTTCATCAAGGCTGTGCAAGGTGTCCCACCACGGTAATGGGCTCCAAAAAGCCAGCTCATGCACCAGGGATGGATCCTGATCTTACTGCCAGGAGCCTTAAACAGACCAAGCTACACAACCATCTTGCTTGTGGAAGAGAGCCTAGTCCAGTCCCATGCAGGCTCCACAGCTGTTGGTCTAAAGTTCATATGGAAAAACAAAAACCCAGGATAGTTAAAACAATTCTGCACAATAAAGCAACCTCTGGAGGTATCACCACCCCGGACCTCAACCTCTACTGTAGAGCTATAGTAATAAAAACAGCTTGGTATTAGCATAAAAATGAAAACGTAAATCAATGGAATCGAATTAAAGACCCTGACATTAATTTGCACACCTATGAACACATGATTTTTGACAAAAAAGACAAAACTGCACAGTGGAAAGGGGAAGCATATTCAACAAACGGTTCTGGCATAACTGAATGGCAACATGCAGAAGATTGCATATAGATTCATATCTATTGCCATATACAAAACTCAAGTCCAAGTAGATCAAAGACCTCAACATAAATCCAGTTACACTGAACCTGATAGAAGAGAAAGTGGGAGGTAGCCTGGAACACACTGACACAGATCACTTCCTAAATATAACACCAGTAGCACAGACACTAAGAGCAACAATTAATAAATGGGACTTCCTAAAACTGAGAAGCTTCTGTAAGGTAAAGGACACAGTAAATAAGACAAAACAAGAGCCTACAGAATGGGAAAAGGTCTTCACCAACCCCACATCTGACAGAGGGCTGATCTCCAAAATATATAAAGAACTCAAGAAACTAGATGTCAAAACACTAAACAATCCAATTAGAAATCCAATTTAAAAATGAACTTTCATTTACTAACATTAAATTTGGTCAAAGCACCTTCAAACTCTGGAACTCAGCCACATTAACAATCATTCTGTCCAAAAGACTTAAATTGCCACCACCCAAGTCAAACAAAAACTCAGTCTTCCATGATTTAGAGACAGGCACTTAAAAAAATGAAGAGCTTCTATGAAATTACAACCACCAAAGACACGTTCTAGAGTCAAGCCACTGACAGGGCACACAAACAGCTAACCCTGGGGACTTAGCTCACCTTTGGAGCCACACACAGCCATAGTGAGTGGGCTGTTGCTCTTATCCAGCTCTTAGAGGCAGGTACTGCCAAAGTGGTCCTAGATCACAAACAGCTCCTTCAGGGTCAGGGCCTGGGTGAGGGACAGAGGAGGGAAGAATATGTAGTCTATGAGGTGCCAGACTCTGGCTCTGCAGATCACAATCCTTCAATCCTACATTTATAGAAGTTTTGAGAACATTTCATCAGGATGTCAGATTTCCAATCAATAAAGTTTCCTGAGCTAAGACAATCAAAAAGCTGAAGCTGCACAAAGTCCTTTCTTCTCTTATCCTTAGTTCTGAGACTGCAACTCTATTAATTAGTCTCTTTTCTGCTCCTTCTCCAAGCTGACTATAGGTTGGGGCACAGCCCTCTGAACCATCTTTCCCCTAACCCAAGCAGTACCTAGGCACTCCTGGAGTACACACACTGCTGGTGATAAATGCACTGAGAATGGCATTAACTAGTTACCAGCCCAGTCTTCAGCCCTGTTACTGAGCCTCTCAGTAGGGACCTAGAGGCTGCAGCATCTTAAGGATTCTGTGTGGAATGTAGGTGGTGGTATAGAGCATTCTGGGGTGTCCAGAGCTGTCATCCATATCCACAAGCACAGGGGAAAGGAGAAGTTCAAGCTTCTGGTAGAAAGTGACAACCTGCAGGCAGTCATGGCCACCAATAGTGTGAAAGGCACCCAAAACACTTGCAGTAACACCTGTGAGGTACCATTGCATCTGGACCCTCAGCCAATACGCAGCAGTTTCCTGTCCCTGGCATTTGCTTCTCCAACAATTACAAAACAATCTGCTTGGGCAAATAGAGCCCAAACACTTTTGCTTTGTGGTTGTTGATTGGGAAGAACTAGGAGTGAGAGAGAAAAAGAGAAAGAAAGAAAGAAAGAAAGAAAGAAAGAAAGAAAGAAAGAAAGAAAGAAAGAAAGAAAGAAAGAAAGGAAGGAAGGAAGGAAGGAAGGAAGGAAGGAAGGAAGGAAGGAAGGAAGAAAGAAAAAAGAAAAAGATAGAAAAAAGCACCCTCTCTTGCAAAGGCATGGGCCACCATGTCCTCCTTCTGACTTGCATGTTTAAAGTGCTTACTGTATAGTGGGTCCTGTGCCAGCATTGAGGATGAACACTCGACAACAAATCAAACCTCACATTGCTTCCATCTCCCTGGGAGACAGACAGCAAGTAAAATGAAACACACCCAGGTTAGACGGAGGCCCCAGTGTCAGAAGGGCTAAAGATGCTCAGATCAGCTGCAGCCCACAATGACACCAGTGCTGGGATACTTCAGCATTGTCATAGTCATGGTCATGGGGCTCAAGACAATTCTAGAATGGGAGAAGGTAGAGGGATGAGGTAAGAATTGACCAAGACTTTATACAGAGCAGTGATGACCAGTATGTGTTCTGCTAAATCCTACATACAGACTTCCAGCTCTGGATGACTCCCAAGGCATGCAGAGTGGTGACTAGAATTTGAGACTTGGACATTCTGGTCTAGGTCCATTTCTGCTGGGCCACTGGATTGAGTGTCAAACTTGAAAATTCATTTGTCTACCAGGTAGTATTTTAAGATGTCTGAATGAGTTGTGAGACGGTAGGACAGCTTGGAATTTTGCTGTTGTTTAAACTGGGTTGTGTGCATTGTGTGGGTGTGTGTGATATGTGTGCATATGTGTTTTTGTGAGTGTGAGCATGGGTGTTGTGGTCAGTGGATGGCCTCAGGTATTGCTTCTTACCTTCTACCAAGAGGCTGGGTCTCTTTGGATTGTATTTTTAGTCTGTATAGGGAGAGGTGTGTGCATGCCATTGCTTGCATGTGGAGATCAGAGGAGATCTCCGGGGAGTCTATCCTCTCCTTCCAACTTTACACGAGTTCCAGGGAACAAACTTAGATCATCAGGATTGATGGCAAGTTCTTTTACCAGCTGAGACATCTAAGTTGCTCCTCTTTATTGTTTTTGCCACTGTGTGTGCCTGGAAAACTGGCCCTGTGTTTCTATTGGTTCTCTTGTCTGTCTCCCAGCTCACCATAGGAACACTAGGATTAATATACAACAGTTTCCACACTCAGCTTTACCTGATTTCTGGGTTTCAAATGTAGGATTCACGCTTGTGTGGAAAGCACTTTACCCAGTGAGCCATTTTCCCAGCCTGGCTTGTTTTCTCCTCCTCCTTCTTCTACAGTTTTTCAAGACGAAGTTTCTCTGTGTTGCCCTGGCTGGGCTGGAAATTGCTCTATAGATCAGGCTGACCTCCAGTTCACAGAGTTCTTCCTGCCTCTGTGTCCTCAGTACTGGGATCAAAGGTGTGCACCACCACTGCCCAGCTTTATTTTTTGTTTAAAGATTTATTTATTTTTATGTGTATTGGCATTTTGCCTGCATATATATCTGTGTGAAGGTGCCAGATATCTGGGAACTGGAGTTAAAGACAGTATTGAGCTCCAATGTGGGAGCTGGGGATTGAACCTGGGCCCTCTGGAAAAGCAGCCAGTTACTTAACTACTGAGCCATCTCTCCAGCCCCTGGTTTATTTCTAATATTAACCCCTGATGATGATATACAGCTCAGAATTAACTTTAGAGTCCAGTCATGCCTAATGTGTGAGCTGAATGAGTCAGCCAGGTCTGTTCGGCATGGGAACATGGTTGTTTAAGATTTATTTTTATTTATTTATGTGTGTGTATGTGGGGGGGAAGGAATCTGTTTGTGTGGATTCTACATATGTGAGGCTGTTCCAGGGAAGAAGACTGTCAGATCTTATGCAACTGGAATTAGAGGCAGTTGTAAGCCACCCAACACATGTGCTGAGACCAAAATAAGGGTCTTCTGGAAGAGCAACAAATGCTCTTAGCTACTCTGTCAGCCAGGAGTATGGTTCTTTTAGTCCTGAGCTTCCTACATCCACTGGGCTCCTCTTGGGAAGAGAGGCTGAGAAGCCTAGACCTTGAGCTTTCAAAGAAGGGTGATACTAGAGTCTGTTCAACACCAGGTTCTCTGCCTCTTATGACTGAGAATTATGGACCTCCCACTAGAGCAGTGGTTCTCAACCTTCCTAATGCTGCCACCCTTTAATATGTTCCTCGTGTTCTGGTGAAACTCCCAACAATAAAATTATGTTTGTTGCTAATTCATAAGTGTAATTTTTTCTTTTTTCTTTTTTTTTTTTTTTGTTTTGTTTTGTTTTTTGAGACAGGGTTTCTCTGTGTAGATTTGCCCCTTTCCTGGAACTCACTTTGTAGACCAGGCTGGCCTCAAACTCACAGAGATCCACCTGCTTCTGCCTCCTGAGTGCTGGGATTAAAGGCGTGCGCTACCACTGCCCGGGCATAAGTGTAATTTTGCTACTGTTATAAATTGTATGTAAAAATCTGTGTTTTCCTGTTGTAGGCAACCCATCCAAAGGGTCATTTCACCCCAAAGGAGTCACAACCCACAAGTTGAGAACTACTGCATGGGACTTTGGCTTTGGGGTCAGGGTGATTGGCACAGGAAATGACATCTGGTCAGTGGAAGGACAAAGACGAATCTAGGGGAACTTCCTTGACCAGTAGAGAGGCTGAATGGCCAACTATGAGGTATTGATCTCCTAAATTTGAGCTCTTGTATGAGATGAGATACATACTGGGCTTGTGAAACCAGGACAAATAATATAAAACGTCTCATTTGTAAGCTTTTATGCTGACTGCTGCTGAAATGACATTTTGTATCGGTTATACAAAATAAAATACATTGGATATTCTACCTAGTTTTCTCATTACTGTTCTTATTAAATTATTGTTATGATGATTATGATTATGAATATTGGTTTGGATTTTTTGAGACAGGATTTCTCTGTGTAGCCCTGGCTGCCAGAGATCCTCCTGCCTCCACCTCCCCAATGCTAGGATTATAGGTGTGTGCCACTGCATGCAGTTTCTTAAAACATTCTCAACTAAGTACATGATTATCCTACAAGAGACTAGATTAATACCAAAAGGGAAGGGGCCATGGTATGTATTGGCCCATATCCTGCTGGTACTTTGATAAGGGCATAGTGAGTTAAAAATGGTGTTAGCTGGTGACTCAACACTTAACAGTCACCCCTTCCTTCCATCACCTTAGGAGCAATTCAGATAGCTTGCTATTTCTAAGGGAATGTGATCTGATTTAAATGTCACATACACATATACACATGAACACATGAACACTCCCCTCGGACCTATCATTAGTAAGAAAGCAAAAGGTCATGAGATGAAGCATATGGGGTCTGTCTTGTCTTTGTTTTCAGAAGCAGTCTTTGGTCTCACTCTACCCCAAAAACGTTTCATTCTGATAGGTCTAGGGACATATTCTGACCTTTGTCAAACCCAGAATGAGACAGGTCCTCAGACTCCAGCGGCTGAGACTTTCCGTTTCCACCATTCTGTCCCACTGTCTCTTTGCTCACAACAGAGCTCCTTATTTATACCCAGCACAGGGCCACCCAGAGTTGAAACACTGTCCAGCCTCCTCAGATCTGGTTGAGCTACATAAATACTGGCTGAAGGGATGTAAACAGAAGTGTCAAGTGCTTTGGGGAACTCTCCTTAAAGGTCAGGGCCTCCTCTCTGTTTCTGTGGCTGGAAGCCTGGCACTCCAGTGGCTACCTTAGGCCACAATGAATGAGGAGGCTCCTACCTCAATGATGGTAGGCAGTACAGGTCAGCTACTATATAAGTCCCTAAATAGCCACAGGAATTTGTGTTTTAGTTTTGGTTTGGGGGCTTGAGAGGGAACCCAAGGCCTTGTGCATGCTTGGCAAGGACTCTACCACTGATCCACCTGACCCCTTACCCTCCTCCAACCATGGACCTTTTGTCAGAAAAGAAAATCTTAGGCATTTGGGGTGCATCAACTAGATATTTGGTCATGTTGTGACCTGAGGATTGGTGCCTACCTGCTTTCAACTGCTGTCCCTAGAAGGGACAACTCAACTACTTTCAGGGCAGAACACTCAAGTGCTTTCTAATTTATTTTACATGTGTTATTTAGGTGTGTCTGTGTGTGCACCTGCACACATACATGCACACACACATGCCACCGCTCCAGTGGAAATCAGAGGACAACTTGTAGGTGTTGGTTCTCTCCTTTCTCTCAGGGCATCAGGGTTGGAGGCATGCACTTTACCACATGGGCCATCTCTCTAGACCCATCCAGTACTTATAGCACAAGGTCAGCTCCAAGATGACTTGATTTCTTCACCATCCAGTATTGATTTAAAAATACAATTGGCAAGACCTTCCAAAGGTACCAGTTTAGAAAGGTCCTGCAGAGCAGGGTGAGAACAAATACTCCTCCTTTGTTGCTCCATTGCCCTGTTTGTCCTCAGAGGCTGCATCACTCTCAGCTGCTTGATATATCCCTTGCTGCTGACTTCCACATGGTAACCTTAGGAGGAAAAAAAGATGCAGCTCCCAGGGCACTGTGTTATCTAATGACATACTAATGGCATCCCTGTCCATCTATCAAATCAACAGGTCTTATCTATTCATCTGAAGAACTCTGTCTTAATGATCAGCATGATTCTACATTGGAATCACATGGATATTATGGCTCATAGAGGGGAGGGAATGGGGGATGAGAACATGAGGGAATGGGATGGTCGGGGAGAGTAATGAATGAGATATCTTGATAGAGGGAGACATGATGGGTTAGGGAGAAACCTGATGCTAGGGAAATTTCCAGGAATCCACAAGGATGACCCCAGATTAGACTACTAGCAATAGTGGTTGAGGGTGCCTGAACTGGCCTACCCTGGTAATCAAATTGGTGAATACCCTAACTGTCATCATAGAACCTCCATCCAGTAACTGATGGAAGCAGATACAGAGATGCACAACCATACACCAGGCCGAGCTCTCGGAGTGCAGTCAAAGAGAGGGAAGAGGAAGTATATGAGCAAGGGGGGAATCAAGACCATGATGGGAAAATCTACAGAGACAACTGAACCAAGCTCAAAGGAACTCAGGAACTTTAGACAGACAGCTGTGGAACCTGCATGGGACCAGACTAGACCCTCTGCATAGGGGAGACAGTTGTATAGCTGGGTCTGTTTGAGGGGCTCCTGGCTGTGTGATCAGGATCTATCCCTGGTGCATGAGCTGGCTTTCTGGATCCCATTACCTATGGTCAGACACCTTGCTCACCCCTGATAAAGCAGGGAGGGGCTAGGTCCTCAACTGAATGTACCAGGCTTAGCTGTCCCCCAATTGGAGAACTTACCCTCTTGGAGGAGGGGAGGAGGGGTGGGGGGAAAGAAAGGGGGAGTGAGAGGAGGGATGATAGGGGGATCTGTGGTTGGTATGTAAAATGAATTTTAAAAGATAAAAAAATGGTCTGCTCAAGAACTAACTTGCTAAATTATAATATTAGAATACTAGTTACCTTCAAATCAACATAGTGAAAATAAACTTACAGAATGTTTTCCCATGTAATATCATTTTAATTTTATAAAATAAATAATAGTCTAATTTTAATTTTTAAAAAAACACACCAAGAATCATGCAGAACTCTGATATCCACCAAGTGGTCCCGGTGAGGGGCACAACAACATGGAGGGATATGGTGATATTTTATTTGTACTGAAATGTGATTTTATTTGCTTGTTAATAAATAAAGTTGCCTGGGGTCAGAGCTAATAGCAAGCCATAGCAGAAGCTGGGCGGTGGTGGTGCACGCCTTTAATCCCAGCTCTTGGGAGGCAGAGCTACGCGGATCTCTGTGTGTTCAAGGATACAGCCAGCATGGAGACACACACCTTTAATCTCAATACCAACCATAGAAGACCTGGAGGTCTGTACAGGCAGGCAGTGATAAGGAGGTCATGTGGTTGGGTTTACAACCAATGAGAAGGCAGAATAGAAAGTCTATAAAAAAGACAAACAGACAGGAAGTAGCTCTCTTGCTGAGGAGGACAGCAGCGGCAGTGAAGGGTAAGGTTTTTAGCTCTTATCTATTGCTCTGACCTCTTGGGCTTTCATCTTTGCATTGGCTCTGTGTTTCTTATTTAATAAGACGGTTACACCTACAGAGGGAGGATATGTTTCTGCTCATAGTTACTCTGAAAAGTTTTTGCTGTGAAATTTTATGAGCTGACTGAGTCTCAGCACTTTGTATGTGGAGGGAGACATGTCAAGGGAGACTGTGTTGATGTCATCCTGCTATCCAGACATCCCAAACCAAGAAGCATCATCTTCTCACTCCAGTCCAGTGCTGAAGCTACTGCATGTCATGCACATGTGATACTGAAGTTAATGCTCTACAGAGATGACAACAATCCCTTGCTAGTCATCTTAGTCTTTTCTTTTGTCCATTAAGAAATCAACTGCAGATTCTCCTGTGTCACAGCCTTGACTGAAGTGAACTGTCCTGAGAAAGGATTCTGATGTGATGTCACCATGAGCTTTTATGTCTTTGGATAGCAGAAGCTCCTCATGTCCTTTTTTTGGTCTTGATAGGCAAGGAACACAGACACATGTTTCCTGAAAGAATCATCTAGTGGCCAACATAGCATAGGATCAACCTTGGCAAAGGGCTTAACCTACAAAGCCCCAAAATGGCATGGCTACACTTGTCTTGAAAAGGGTATTACAATCTGTGGCTTCATTCCTACTATGTGTCCTAAGCCAGCCACAGAGTGTAGGACGGTGTCACTAAATCTTCATGAAGAGAACTCTGCTTAGTGTAAATAATTTTTTTTTGTCTTTGGGTTTGGGTTTTCTTACATTGAGGTTTTGATTTTCTTTGTTTTGATTTTATATTTTCTTATTTTTTGGTTTTTTCTTTTTTTTCTTTGATTTGATATTTTGCTAAGGCTATACACTGTATATACTGAATGCCCCTTTAAGCTCTCATTGAGTCAAAATGACAGTATTTTCATAAATAAAAAGCAACTTTCAACTGTCATTCTTAATCTAGCTTTTTGGCTCAGGTGTGGTGTCACACTCCTTTAACCCTAGGACTCAACAGGGAGAGATGGATCTCTGAAAATTCCAGGTGGTTTTGGGTACATTGTGAGTTTCCAGCCAGGTAGGGCTACAAAGAGGAATGGTATCTCGGGTGTGGACTCCATCAAGTGGAATCTTAGCAATAAAAACCAGGGTTCAGATATTGAGCATGAAAGCTGAAAGATCAGAGAAGCAGAGCAGCAGCCACTAGAAACGTCTTACTCGAGGCTCTACAATAAGCCAAGGTGCCTTCAAGTTGGCCAGAGGATTTCAGGAATGAAGATTTGATGGGTTTTTCAGAGACACAGCTGTCTTTGAGTCACCCATGCTCTTGTAAATAACACCTCATCCATAGTCCTACAAGCAACCCCAATAAACTCACTGGTTTGTTAAAAAAAGAAAGAAAGAAAGAAAAGAAAAGAAAAAAGAAACTTCTTATTCCTATGAATCCTCAGACCATATGCAGAGATCCTAACTCCACATGTCATGTGCTGGGATTAAAGGTGTGAACCTCCGATGTGGTGGGATCCAAAGCCTGAGCCTCCCAAATGCTGGGATTAAAGGTGTGTGCCAATATCTCCTGGCATCTATGGTTAACCAGTGGCTAGCTCCACTCTCTGGAGCAAACTTAATTTGTCAGAACACAAACAAAGTATGTTACAACAGATACCCACTTCATGATAAAAAGAAATGACCCATATTCTACACCTGACATCAAATGTTTAGCTACTCAAAAAAACAACAAAAACCCCACAGTCTAGATACACATATGTTCATGACACCATCATTCACATTATATTTTGAGAAAGACACCTATGTTTTCTGATTTATCTCAGAAAATGAGAACATTCAATACAGGATTATAAAGAAATAAATAAAACCTGTAGCTATTTGCCTCTGTTTTCCTTGAAATACAGCACCAGTGATGGCCACAATATAGAGACTGAAACATTCTAAGACATATTGAGACATGGTGTTTTAGGTGCTGTTGCCTCGACTATTCATTTCAAACTCATTTTTTTAAGATTCATTTACCTGTATTTATTATGTGTATGGGCGGTTTGCCTGCTTTCTAGCCTCCACAAGCATGCAATTTCCACAGAGGCCAGAAGAGGGCAATGGATTCCACCTTAAACTGGAGTTACAGACGCTTGTTAGCTACTCTGTGGGTCCTCTGGGAGAGCTACACATCCTCTGAAAGCATGTGTGATCTCTCCAGCTCCTGCACTTGACTTTTGTCCTTCCAGCCTTTCTAGTGTATTAGTGTGTTAGAGGGACTGGTTCACACCCAACCAAAGAGAGATGTTTCTGAACAATTGTAGGGAAAAGTCCATGAGGGAGGCATGGAAGACTGTCTTGGGATGCCAGACATTCAAGCAGAGTGTTTCAGGGTTCAGAATCATCCCTCAGTATCTCTTGCTATCAGAGTTGGGGCAGTTATGTCACCTTTCATCTAGATGACAGTGAAGAAGAGGCCCATCAGATGAAATGAAGAATTGAGAAGATCTTCCTGGGGATGGAGATGGGGTAATAAAACCTTGTTGATGCAGCAGCTAAGCAGTGTTAAGAGGAAGCTTCATATAAGCCTGGGGGATGGTGCCTGCAGCAAAAGCCACATGCCTCTGATAGACAGCATGTCTGTGCAAGGCATGAAAGGGAGAGAAATGGTCGAAGCTACTCTTTTACCACAGCAGATGACACTGTGTTTTGAGGAAAGGTTTCTTCCAGATGAGGGAATTATACTTCAGAAGTTCCCCTGGAACTGATCTGACCTGAGATCAGAGATTTAATGTATCACAATGAGTCAGAGATTTAATGTATGAAGGAATTATCCTTGTAAGTTCCAGGCTGGTTCTTCAAACTATCATTTGAAAGAGCTTTAAGCTTGAGAAGGAGGGGTGGATTTAAGTTCCTCCCTGGCACTGGTCACCTTCTGATTCTGAACTGACTCTGATACAAAAAGGCATACCTATAGATACACTGGAACCAGCTGAGACTTCATCCATCATACACTACCAATCACCAGCATGTGGCATGGGTCACACTGTCCATCTATCCATCATTGGGAAGAAGTCGATTTTAGGCCATGCCTTACTTCCATGTAAATCCTTAGCAAAGCACGTGGCTCTTCTGATAAATGCTACCAGATAGATTAGCGTGGATTTTCCCCCCTTGCATTGGTGCAGGGATATAACATTTTACTATCAGCCTTTCTCAGATTAAACTGTCAGGATTGTGCAATGTGGACTGGGCACTTCTTCTCTCTCATATAAACATTCCTAACTTTGAAAGCATTCTGTCAGCTACTCACATTGACCAGTCTTGGGGTAGCCAAATAGAAATTCAAGCTCATCTTGATATCTTTCCTATAGTATTTGTAGCAGATAAATGGAGTTATAGGTCAGGAATGTAACTCAGAAATAGACTACTTGTCTATAATGTGCAATGTGCTAGGTTCAATCTTAGTACTCGGGTTGAAGGGGAAGGAAAATTAACCCTGTTACTGTTTGGGTGGGAGCTCCACCTCAACCCCTGGCACCCTGGCAACCCATTACCCAAAGAGTCTGGAATGTTTGGAAGGAGTTTGGTGGAAGATCCACCTCAACTTCCCTCCCCATCTCTTTCCCTAAACCCGCCCCTTCAAAGCCTGCCAAACACAGCTCCTCCTCAAACCCACCCCTTCAAAGTCCGCCAAACACAGCTCCTCCCCAACAGAGGCTCAAGACCACTTCCACGGGTATATAAGCAACATCCCAGAAAACAGACACGTAGTTCTTTTGGTCTCGAGTCCCCATCTCCTCTCTGAGGGGCCAGGGAACCCCCCCAGGAGCACTTTACCCTTTAAACCTGGGCTTTCCAATTCAGTCTGATTCAGTTTGCTGCTTCGGTGGAGAGGCCTTCAGGAGGCCTAAAACTTATCAGTTACATCCTGTGGAGTAACACAGAGCAATCTGGAGGTCTCATAGAAGCTTCTTAAATACTTTGTCCTCAATTTCTTGCCCTCAGTTAACTGTGGCAAAACTTCATTTTGTGAATGAAAATTTCCAATGAAGGACAGATACACACAGAGAGAACATAACTATAGAAACACAGCTTATTAAATTCTGTGGTTGTTGTAATGGACTGGAAGGTGACTAATCTGGTAAAGGTAATGCAGACAAGCTTGCAGACATGCAATTATTTCCATGGGAACCACCTTATTGATGGAGAGAGAGGAAAAAGTCACAATTGTTCTCTAGCTGCATATAGGTGGGGGTGTCATGTCTCCACACTCTAAAGCTGGGACATCTGGTTTCCCATTCCTCACTTACACTAGAATCTTGCCTCTGATGCCCTCCTATAAACATATTACTATGTGTTCCATTTTCGTGATTTGGGTCTTTTGTTATCTTACTTTGGCTGCAAGAACTTGAAGAAACATAGAAGGCCAATATCAAACCATCACCTGAAAAACATGTTAAGGGAATGTGGGCATCTGGAAATTGTAAATGTGTTAAGACTGTTGTTAGGCACAAACTGAACCAAAATGTCTCCTATAGATGCTTAGCTAACAGTTATTTATTGTCTTCCTCTTATTCTTTCCAAGAGCACAAACCTTCTAGTGAAAGTCCAGATAGCCTCGAAGGCTTGTTCATGCTTCACTGGAGCTAACATCCTCCTAAATGAGCATGACATGTTCTGGATGATTGAAAATTGGTCCAGGTAACCTGCACTGCCTTCTGCTCTCATCCACATTCCTCTTAGATGTGAGCAGTCTACACCCCAGCCAGAGACAAGGGATTCACAGGATAAGAACTCCTGAATATGGCAAATATTTGAGGACATAAATATGTTTATCCTGATTTAAATATTACACAAATTCCAGACAAGCTGGTATACTACTTACCCCAGCACTCAAGAGGTGGAGGCAGGAGCATTAAAAGTTCAAGACCAGCCTGGGTTGCATAGGAAGACCCTGTCACAAATAAAAATTGTACATGTATCAAACACTAAATAGTGCCCCCATTAAAATATATAACAGGTTTTTTTGTATCCATTAAAAATTTAAATGCCAAAGAATAAACGTTATAAAGTTCAAAACTTATACATGGCATCTGAGACAATTTTCTTGGTGTGGTAGGAAGCTTAGGGCTGGGTCTGAGAGTAAAGCTAGATCCCTCGCTACATCATCCAGCTACTTTAGCTCACCCAGTTCCACCTGGAATGCCTTGCCACAAGCTGCACACACCTGGGACCCCCCACCTGACATTCAGCTGGCCATGAGCTCACTTTTCTGCATCCATTCACACAGCTGCCTCAGCACAGCCTGCTTCTGGCTTGTGGCCTTGGCTCCCGTTAGGCTGTAAACTTCTAGATGTTTCATTTTTAGTTTCTCTGGGGTCTCTAATGAGTATCTCAACAAATTTGGACTGGCTAAAATTCCATGCTAAGAGAGCTATCCCTCCCGGGGATATTTATCCCTCTTCTATTTATTCTGCAGCTGGGACCCCTGTTCTCAGGTGAACACAGACTTGACCATCTTGGTGGGGAAGTGGTTGTGCACATTCACTTCCTAAGGGAGTTTTGTTGTTCTCAGTGAACAGCTACCTCTGTCATGCTATGCAAGAAATCATCCCCTATGTAACTTAAAGCAACAAGTGTTCATTTGGCTCACAAGTCGGTGGGTTGGCAATTTAGAATGGGCTTGGCTAGGCAGTTCTGGGCTAGCTGGCTCCTCCACAGTGTGAGGTTTAGCTCATCTGGCATGGCCTTGGCCAGCTCAATTGGAGCAGGGACACCCCTGTGTTATCCTCTGTGAGCCTTGTCTCTGTGGCCTGGTCCAGGCTGTCAAAGGCAAGGAGCAAGAGCTAGCTAGAGAGGAGAGGTGGAGAGACAGCTCCATGGTTTAAGAGCACTGGCTACTCTTCCAGAGGACCCAGGTTCGAGTCCCAGCTCCC
Source organism: Peromyscus californicus insignis (assembly GCF_007827085.1). Taxonomy (NCBI): domain Eukaryota; kingdom Metazoa; phylum Chordata; class Mammalia; order Rodentia; family Cricetidae; genus Peromyscus; species Peromyscus californicus. Next base: position 91,209,625 of record NW_026294413.1, read on the forward strand.
ACATGGCAGGTCACAACTGTCTGTAGCTGCAGTTCCAAGGGATCCGACACCCTCACACAGACATACGTGCAGACAAAACACCAATGCACATAAAATTTTAAAAGAGAGAAAGAAAACAGGGCAGTAGGGTCACTGAGGCCTCTGGGGCTCTGCCACTGTGTGTATGGCTCTGAGATAGGAAATCCCAGTAGGAGCAGACTAGTTTCTTAGATTCTATTTCTGGTTCCTGCAGAGGGCGCCAAATGCAAGCCAGCGGGTCCTGTTGGCTGTTCCTACCCACGCACATACACACCCACCCCTTTGTGCTGTAGTTTGCTTCCTTTCCCCCTTCTGTTCTAAAAGCAGCTTGAGGGAGGAAAAGGATTATTTGGCTTATGGATTACAGTCCATCACCCAGGGGAGACAGGGCAGGAACTCATGGTACAAGTTTGAAGCAGTAACCATGGAGGAATACTGCCTTCCTGGCTTGTTCACTCTGACTGCCTCAGCTACCTTTCCTACACAGCCTAAGCCCAGCTGCCCGGGGGTGGCACCACCTATAGTGGGCTGGGCCCTCGCATACCAGTTAGCAATCAAGAAAATGCCCACAGATGTGCCCGCAAGATAGAGGCCTGATAGAGGCAATTCCTTCTTTGAGGGTCTTACTTTCCAGGTGTGTCAAGTTGACATGCAAAGCTATGAGGTCTTCCTTACCCCAATGACATTCCAGATTCCAGTTACCGTAACAAACCGCCCAAAACTTAGTAGGTTAAAACAACAACCATTTTATATCATGGGATCTGTTGGTTTAAGGTTTGGGACCATACTTGGCTGTGCAGATCTGCTTCTGTGGCTTCATTCACATATCTGGCACCTGGGTGGGGATGGCTGGGAGGCAGGTCATCTGGGCCCATCAGGCACGCGGCCTGCATGGCCTTGCACAGCCATCTCAGGTGAGTTGGCGTTCTTCTGAAAACCTGGCTCTCTCTCGGTATATTCTGAGGAACTGTGTGACCTATGACCTAGCCTGAAGAAGTCCATAGTATTCTATTGGTCAAAGCAGCCAGAGAGGTGACCTGCAGTAGTATAAGAACCACCATCTTTTTTCCTATTTTACAATAAGGGCTATGGTCAAAACAGGTACCACAAATCATCTCACACAAAAAACACTGCTGGTGGCTCTCTGAATAGGTGATTTACTAGGTCCAAACCAGTAAATAACCATCTAAATGTGGGAATCCAATCTCCTTCCCCTCCCCCACAAATTCCTCCCCATCGTTCTTGAGCTGTGGTACCCTATGAGGCAGCCTCTCTCAGTAGGTCCGAGGGAACCTCTTTAGAGTCTGGGTAAGCACAGTGTTCCTGAACATCTATTGCAAGTGGCTGATGCCCTGTCGGAAAGAGAGAAGGTCCAGAGTGATGGCCACTGGGATGGAGAGTGTCTGCATCTATGACAGTTAGCTCTGTCAACTTGGTGCAATCGAGAATCGCCTTGGAAGGGAATTTTGATGAGGGACTGTCTGGATCTGTGGGTGAGTCTTCTGGGGATTGTCTAGATTATATTCATCGATATGGCAGGAGCCAGCCCACTGTGGGCAGCGTCATGCCCTGGGTTTGGGTCATTGACTTTGTAAGAGAAGAGGAAGCGAGCTGAGTAGTAAGCACGCACACACTAATTCATTTCTGTCTTCTTGAGTGTGGATGTGATGTGACTAGCTGCTTCATGTCCCTGACATCTTGACTTCCTCACAATGATGCCTATAAATGTCAGTGAAAACAAATCCTTTCTCCTCTTCTTTTAAAATCAGTTATTACTTAGCCTCTGAGTAAGCATGTGGGCACATACATGCAGTGGTATGCATGTGGGGCTCGGAGAACAACATGCTGGTTCTCCCTTCCACCATGTGGGTTAGAGGGACTGGACTCAGGTCATCGAGTCCAGTGGCAAGTGCTTTTACCCATCGAACCATCTCACCACCTGACCCGCACCCCACCCCCACGCCACCCCCACAGCTGTTTTTGTCGGGATATTTTATCACAGCAACTGGAAATGAAACTAAACACATCCTAACCCTCATGCTTGGTCCTCAGTGGTCAGCCAGGTAGCCTTTTGTTTCTGGCAAACTCTCAGAGGATAGGCTAAATGTAATATTGTGGCCTTTGCCATCATGGGTTCAGGAACCCAGTTCTGATCAACTCAGCAGACACCATGCTTCTGACTGTTTAAAAATAGGCCCGGGACCCACAACAGGCCAAGTAATCTAAAGGCAGGTTTAACTGGGGGCTCTGGGGGTTGAGAGTCTGTGGGGCAGTTGTTCTCCACTCCTCTGGGTTGTGCTGGGAGCAGACAGCACTCTTGTTAGTGGAAGAGACTCCAGCAGCAGACGGGAGGCAGAGAAATGAAGTGGGGACCCTTCGCTGAATGCTGTCTACCTACCACTGGACACCTCAGTTGTCCGTAATCTCAGCCACTCATGGTGACAGCCGAGGGAATCCCTCATCATCTCTGGGGAATGCCTTGTCAGGGTTATAGAGCATCATCTACACAGGTGAGCTGGCAGAGTTGGAAGTGCAGCCTCCAGCTAACTCCAGGCGAGGTGCTGTACCAGCTGTGAGCTCAGGGAGTAGCCTCCATGTTCTTCTCTCCACACTGTAGCCCCTCATGGAGCTCCATGATGGCCATAAAATTACCTCAAGGGACATTTACCTGGCACATATGGGCTCTGTGACTGCCTGTGAAGAGAATCAGGCCACCTAAGGTGTGGGACTTGGGACAGAATGAGTCTTAGCTAGATCTATAGGTGGCACTAGGACCACAGGTCCTCCAGCAAGGTGAGAGCCAGGAATGAGCTGGCAGGGCTGGACTTGGTGATTTTTGGTAAACCTCACTACCTCTTTGTACATCAATTTCCTCCATTATCCTCAAGGAAACCGGGTACCCTGAAAATCCAGCCATCTAAGAGTTTGGGAAGTAGAACTGAACTCAGTCTCTCCACTCCATCCAGGATCAGTAAGCGTTATCCCCAGCACCCAAAGGAGAGTGGGCTACAGCCAGGAATCACCTTTATTCCTTGCTTGCCCACCCAGAAGCCCCAGAATAGTAATGTAAATAGCATAAATGCCTGCCTTCGAAGACACGGCCTTCAGCTGATTTCTCTCAGGAAATACAGTTCACAGTTCTGACTTGCTGGGTAAGAGGCTGCCTGCCGAGTTCCCAAGGCTTAGGCTCACTGAAGAGCTTGTATAACAGCCCAGGAGGCAGCCTATGTGGTGACAAGGTAGGTGTGTGTATTGGGGTGGGGGACAAAAAGAAATGTCTTTCCAAAATAGAGCCAAACCCCACTCAGGAAATGTGGGGAAGACAGTTCTCGGGTATGCAGGGTTAAGGAGAAATGAATCCCCAGGAAAAAGGAAGAGGTCAGGCACACAGGGGTAAACACAATGGTGTGCAAGATACAGGCGTGGAAGAGGGTCACAGGGCCCTTCCAGCAGGCAGCAAGGACTCAGCAGTGGAGCCCTAGACCAGGGAAACCAGCATGAGAAAACACCAGCACCTGCCCTGGTCAGGGTGTGTGGAGTGCGTTTCCCACACAGAACATGGTTGTGAAGGGCACTGTCAAGACAGAGGCCAAGATGGCACCTGGGATTTGAAGCTATAACCACTGTCCCTTTGAGAACATCAAGAGGAGGAAGGTTTCTGTTCTGATATGGTTCACATGGCAAGGGACTCGACTGAGTCTCCACCTTTTTCTTGGGAGTGAGCTTGGATCTTGTGGCTTTCTCAGTACCTCTGACTTCACATGAAGGTGATGGGGTTCTGGCCAGTTGCAGGGTCCCTCCTCAGCAAGTCTGAAGCTGGGAGCTGCACCAAGAGCATCTGCTCACCTCCTCTTTTGTGGTTCTTAAATCTTGAGAGACCTCACAGCTGGCTGCCTTGGGTGAGAGCAGCTGTGCTCGGAGGTCTGAAGGGTGCAGAAGCCTGTGCACCAGCACTCCCAAAGCCAGATGAGAGCAGAACAAAATGCATGAGCCCTGCCCTTCCCATTGTCTAACAGTGCTAAGCCAAGTCCATGGCCTGAGCCAGCATCTTTCCAGAGGAGATAAGGCATTACAGCCAGCTGTTTAGCCAGATGTGGGGGGGCAGGGCAGTCTCCAGGGTGGACATGTAGAAGGTTTCTGGTTCTTTTAATTAAGACAGGATGCAGTGGTCCAAAACTCTTCCAGTCAAACTGAGTCAAAAGCATGTCTTAGCAGCAAGAATGTATCCTTGTTTTGTCGCATGAAGGTCAGTGGACACTGGCCCAGGAGAGGGTAAGGCCAGCATGATGTGTGGGGCAGAGATACAGCCGCCAGTTACATGGGCTGCAGCCCACCTGTTCCTCAAGCCCCTCACGTGAAGTAACGGCAGGGTGTGGAGTCGATGTAGCAGTACTGGGTGCAGCGAAGGTCTCCGTACGACCTGAGGGAGGCAAGGATACTGATCAGGGTGGAGGCAGCAGAGTGGGCAGGGGCAAGCACATTCTAAAAAACGACTGGTGGTCCAACTGCGTTAAACTACCGTACCCCTGAGGACCCAGGTCTAGGAAAGCTTTTCTGCTTCATTTGGGGTCTGGAACTCTGAGAGGTTGAGTCAGAGGGACTAGGGTGGGAGGGACGGTTAGCCCCGATGCTAACACATCATCTATGAGACAGTCACCCCCTTCTCGATGCCTTAGGGTGTCCAGTGTTATCTGTGAACTCACTCAGTACTAATACAAGTGTCCTCTATTTGTGTCCAAGGGGCAGCATTGGCCTGGTACGGCTGCTGAGCTCTTGGAATTCAGCTAGTGTGACTGAAGAACTGAACCAAAAATCCTAATGATTTCAAAATTGAATAGCTACATGGAACAGGGCTACCATGTTGGAGAGTGTACTCTACACATCTGCAAATGCAAATGATAATCCCCAATGTCTTATCCACACGCATTCACAATGGTCTCTTGGAAGCTTCTAGATACCAGAGGAATAGCCCCAGTGAGCTGGTGAATGAGCCTTCGACTCCCAGTCAGATGTTGACAATATATGACTCTATGGAGCCCTTAAGCAGCTCAGTCAGGCCAGATTCAGTAGGTGGCTGTTAGGAGCCTTCCTTAGTTCAGGCATCGGGCAGTGCACACAGACACACGTATGTAGTGACATCCTGGCCAAGCCTACCCAGGGTTGAAGTCTGAGGGTGACTGGAGGTGTGCTACTCCATTCAGCATACGCTAATATGTGTTGGAGGGTGAGTGTTGAGGAGACCCCTCTCCCCGAGAGTACCGGATGGATGTAACTGTGGGACAGGTGATGTCTATTTCCCAGCCTGCTGAAGACCTGCTGGAAGGTAAGTGATGGAAACCAAAGCTGAGGTATTGGACTCATGGGAGACAGGTCAGCAGATGAGTGGCTCCCTAGAGCACCATATGGCTGATTCTGTGAGGGTCAGCTGAGCATGAGCCATTTAGCATCATTCTGCACTGGAAAGTTACATTCTGGGCAGGGGCTGGAGTCTGTAGGTAGCTTGAAGATGCCATTGTGGGAGTAAGGACGCTAACATATTTGAATGCCCACTGAGGACTCTCTAAGGTAGAGAGACAGGTCCTTGAAGGGGATATTTTCTTGGAGGGACCACGAACTGGCAAGATTAGGTATTTTTCCCTTTATATCTTAAAAGTTATGTGTGTGTCTGTCCCTGTCTCTCTCTCTCTCTCTCTCTCTCTCTCTCTCTCTCTCTCTCTCTCTCTCTCTCTCTCTGTGTGTGTGTGTGTGTGTGTGTGTGTGTGTGTGTGTGTGTGTGTATGCATGTCTAGGTGTGAGTGATGAGGGTGAGGATGTGCCATGGTATACATGTGGAGGTCAGAGGACAACTTTGTGGAGTCGATTCTCTCCTTCCACCTTTACACAGGTTCTGGGGATCAAACTCAGGTCACCAGACCAGCGTGGCAAGTGCCTTTTCCCACTGTGTCATCTTGCTGGCCCTACTTTTTCTTTCTCGTGGAACTGGGAATTGAATCTAGGCTTATTGAGCGATATCTTATGTCCCTAAGGTTACATATTAGTTCTGGTCTGATCTCCTTTGGATTTGTGGGAGGTGGGTATTGTGCTCTGGGCAGACAGATGGAGTCTGTGAAGTGCCCTCAGGCTCCTCGCTGCCTGCCTGCTGTTCTGCCCTGGCCCAGGATGGTGCTGACGGCTGTGGCTGCTCTGACTGAGGCCTCTTGGGGACCGTGACTACTACATGTTCACCAGGGGAGCATGAACTCTACCCTACCTCAGTGTCTACAAAGTACCAGGAACACAAAAGTCCCTTAAGAATATGTGTGAAGGAAGGCAGGAAGGGGAGGTGCTGGAAGAGTGTAGGAGGACTCTCTACCCAGGGAGATAGGTCTCGCATGTCAGGTAGCCAAAGTCAGAGCCGTCACAGTCTTCCACGCCCTGGTGCTGGTAACCGTCCCCACAGTAGGCCCGGTGACAGTCTAGGGAGACAAAAAGTATAGCACTGAGAACAGGAACAGGCTTGTCTACACAGCAAGGACAGTGTGGCCCAGTGGTGTCCCTAGAGCATTCCACCCACTTGAGAACCAACTTCTGGAAGGTTTCAGACTCACTCAGGACTGGACTAAGCATCACACTGACATACCAGGGTTCTGTATAGCACATCTGCCATTTACTTGACAGGGGGACAAGGGCCTTCATGTCATCTGCAAACCTGAGAAGGTGACACTGCCTCCCCTTCATAGAACTACTGTGGAATGTTGGTAAGGCAAGGCTTAGGGCACTGGAACGCCAGACCCCAGTGTGAGAGCATGGTGAAGCCTTTGTCAGCACAGAGCTCCGGGGAGGCAATCTACCACTAGGCTCAGCCTGTGTTCCTGAGGGACCATATGACCTCCACAAAGACCTCTATCTTTATACCAGCAGTAAGACTCTATCCATCCTCCATCCACCCATCCATCCATCCATCCATCCATCCATCCATCCATCCATCTACACAGGGTCTTGTTATGCAGTCCATACTGGCCTTTTTATTTTTGGTGATCTTCCTGCCTCAGTTTCCCAAATATGCTGCCATGCCCGGCCACCCTCATTTTTAGAGGAAATGGACACCTCACTACTTGGTTTTGATTGTAATGGCTCCATTCGAAGGGATCCAGGGAAGAGCCAGTGCCCCACAGATTGCCATCCAAATCTGCCAGGGGACTGGTGGAGCTGCACGATAGATAACAACCTCCCCTTGCTTCTCAACCCTGCTCTAGGTGGAACTTCAGCTCAGTGGCTGCCATCTGTCTCCTGAGGACGACAAGGACAGCAACGGTGCCCACACATTTCCAGTTCTGACCTCAGCAAACCGAGTCATGGATGGATGAACTGACCCCCAGGCACATCCAGACAACCTCCACACAGGTCCGCTGGAGGAATCTCTGAAGACATGAGACACTGGCATGTCAAGCCTCTCTTACAATCAAGAGAGCCAGGCCGGAAATGGCCCTCCACTGCCATCCAGAGCCAGCAGCTGAATTCTGTTCTGACTCTGAAAACTGTACTTCTACCTCATCTCCTGCTCTGATCACCTTATGTAACAAAACAAAACAAAACAATAAAAACTCAAAAATCAAATCATCAAAAACCCTCCAGAGCCGGGTCCCAGCTCTATCACAAAAGATGGAGGCAGCTTGCCCTGAGTGTCCACCTAGAAAAGGAGCTCCGGCTATCCAGTCTCAGCCTCTCCTGCCTTTCTAGGGTAACAAGTGAGGCCCATCACCTTCCCCTTCTGAGCTTGCAAAGTAGGGCTTGGAAGAAAGAGGGCCAGGGGCAAGGAAGGCCTCTCTGGGGGACATGATCCTGAACACCTCCCTGTTGACATGCTTGGGTGAGGGAAAAATTAACATGCAGCCTGGAATTGGGAAGGGGCTCTCCAAAGCAGCCCCTGGTCCACTGTCCCTTGCCTTTGCCTCAAACCTTCACAGCTGGTAGCCAGGGCTTACCCCACCCCCTTGGCTGTCAGGCCTCCCAGGCTGGGCCCCACTCACCAATGCAGTCGTCCCCCACATCACGGTTACCGTCGTCACACTCCTCCCCAGGCTGCAAGATGCCATCCCCACAGGTACCACGCTGGTTTACAGTGTAACCCACAGGGTAGAAAGGGGTCAGCTGGCCAAAGAAACACACAGCCATTAACGAGGGTGCCATGCCCAGGCAGCACAAAGCAGGCGAGTCAAATGTTCTGGGTCTAGGAGGCATCCCTTCGCTTCCTTCAGGGACCACGCTGGTTTACAGTGTAACCCACAGGGTAGAAAGGGGTCAGCTGGCCAAAGAAACACACAGCCGTTAACGAGGGTGCCATGCCCAGGCAGCACAAAGCAGGCAAGTCAAATGTTCTGGGTCTAGGAGGCATCCCTTCGCTTCCTTCAGGGAGGATGTGAGAGGCCATCTTTCCCAAAGGGAATCCTGGCTCAAGATGAGCGTCTGTGTGGGAATGGGGCTGAGGGGGGCTGCTCAGAAGACAGGGAGGGAGGATGGGTAGCTCTCTCCTGCAGACCCAGAAGAAGTGCAGTCCAGCCCCAAACGTATAGCTTTCTTCCCTTCTAATAGGAGTGTCCCTTTCCCGACTGAGGACAGGAGGGTCACAGCCCAATGGGCCTGCCCCAGAGTACCTGGATGGGGAGCCAGCCAAGGCTGTCTTTGAAGTACAACGATCGCTGGTCTCTGCGAAAGGCGATGGCATTCTGAGTGTTCAGCTTCTCCAGCTCCTCCTGGTTGTTGACCACAAAAATCTGCCAGAGAACATAGTGGTCAGGGTCCAGAAAAGCTTTCCCACTGGACAAGGAGAGACAGAGAAGACTGTTTGCTTCTCACAGGGAGGAGTTGGGAGGCCCACATCATGTCAATCCAGTTCAGAATACTTTGAAACAAAACTATCCACCTTGACTTCACATATTTAAATGTTTATTTTAGCATGTTACCAAGGCTTAAAAGACGATGCTAGAGGTAAGTAATTTGACACCTGGAAATGTCTCTTCAACAAGGATCATACGCAATGGTGATTGTTACAAGCAGTACTGTGTGTTGGAACTCAGGGCGCACTAGGCAAGCACTAACCATTGAACTACATCCTTGGCCAAAACACAACTCTTTCAGACAATATAATCTCAACCACATCGGAGTTAGTCTTGAAAGTAAAAAGTGGGGGGAATGTCCCTACCCTCTTGTTTTCTTTTGACTTTGCAATTTCCCACAGCGAGTGGGTAGCGGTTGTAACAAGGGAAAGTGAATTTTCCTAAAGAACATCACGAAGGCCTTTGACCAGGGAGAGAGCATCCTTGGCACCCACCCGGACCACGCCCTGAAGAGCCTTACCGCAGGAACTCTCGGGGAGCCCGGCCCATACATGGAGTCCGAGTGCAAGGGGTTGTTCACGTTCACGGGAGGTCCACAAAGACATCTTCCTGGAGGCCCTGGGAATCCTCTCTCTCCTTTCAGTCCCATTACAAGTTGTCCTAGGAGGCAACAGACTGTCGTGTTACTAGAGCCAACAAGTCAGGAGACGTGAGCAACCTGTGCACGGAAGAGAAGCGAAGACTTGAGGCAGGCGACAGGCAGGGGGAGAGGCTCCCCAGCCATGACGTCTAGGAATACAGGAAAACAGCCATCAAGCAATGGGCCTCCCCCCTCCACCCTGCCTTCAAGACACACGGACATCTGGTCCTGTAGCAGCCATAGTTACTAACAACCTGTGGGAAGGAGGAGGGTTTTGTTGCGACCTGCAGCCCTGAGTGTGACACCTGGAGTCTAATAGATCACCTGTTGACTATCACTAGATTTCCTTGTTGAAGAATGCACTCTATTTGTGACCATTATTTAAAGGGTCTTCTTGCAGATGGTTATGCAGCGGATGGAAAACTTTTACCATATTTAAAAAATGATTATTTTTATTTATTTGGAGGAGGAGGGAGGTTGTGCATCTCAAGGCAAGGGAATGGAGGTTGGAGGACAACTTTGGGGAGTTCCCTCCTCCCACCATCTGAGACCTGTAGATGGAGCTCAGGCCACCAGGCATGGCAACAAGTGCGTTTACCCACTGAGCCACCTTGCCAGTCCAACTTCAACTGTCTTTTTTGGTTTTGTTTTTCAAGACAGAGTTTCTCTGTGTAGCCCTGGTTGTCCTGGAACTCACTCTGTAGACCAGGCTGGCCTTGAACTCAGAGATCCACCTGCCTCTGCCTCCTGAGTGCTGGGATTAAAGGTGTGTGCCACCACCCCCTGGCCCTTTCACTGTCTCTTAAGTTTCTTATATAAAGGATATTACAGAGGAATTTTGGGGTATGTGTGTGTTTTATTTCTCCTGGAAGAAAACAGAACATTTTCTGCTCAGGGTATTTCTCTCCCCTAGTACTGAGAAAAGTCAGGATACATCCTGGAAGAGTATGATTAGGAAATGCACTCTGGCAATGTCTAGGTCTGTGGTTCTCATTTTGACTCTTACTCATCACTTATTTTTGATTTTTGAGATGAAGTCTTACTATATTGCCTAGCCTGGTTTTGAACTCCTGGATTCAAGCAATCCTCCCGACTCAGCCTCCAAAGTGACTGGAACTTCAGGTGTGTACCACTGTACTCAGTTTTGCCTGGACTTTTTTATGGTGTTTTCCTGGACGCTACAGGCTGACCAGGAACTTACTATATATCTCAAGCTGGCCTTAAAGTGGTAACAATTCTCCTGTCTCTGTCTCCCAGGTGCCGGGATTACAGGCTTAAGCCGTCATACCCAGATTCTTCAAACTGGCTTTTAAAGGCCCTGATGCCTGAGTCATACTCTAAGCAATTCCACACGAATCTCCAGACATCCGTGGCTTTGTTTCCTTTTTCAGTGCCATGGATGGAGCCAGGGCCTTTGCATAAGCCAGGTTAGTGCTCTGCCACTGAGCCACACTCCCATCCCTTAGGCATCCATAATTTTAAAAGATGTTTCCACTGTCCATCAAGATGGAGAACCACCAGGGAAATGGGATGTGTACAGAACATACCCCCATCAAATCATCTTTCTCACCCTCCATCCCTCCTTCTCCAAGGGTCTCTTCGGTTCCTTCTGTTCTCAGTTCAAACATCACTTCCTCTGAGAAGCCCTCTCACATCCTCCCACTCCGGCACATTTGCTCTGGTACATTCACTTACATCTGTTCTTCACAGCACTCCTTTCTGCTTACAAGCCTACACACTCAGATCATTCCATTAAGGTCTCTCTTCCCTCAGGGTAAGACTGACAGGGGCAGGCCAACACTTCACACATTTGGAACAGAGTGTCTATTCAATGACTGGATGATTGATTAGAGAGCAAAGGTCTTGTGAAAGACTGGAAGTCACAGCTGTCTGACAGTACAAGGAAAGAGAGGACAGGGAAGGATGAAAAGATTGATGAGCACATGCCCCTCCTCCGGAGACAACAGGGGCCGTTGGAAACCAGCCTGTCCTTGGTCTTAGGCAGTCAGTGGAGGCAGACGGGAGCTGGGAACATGTCTGTAGATGCTAGAATGGCAGCATATAATGTGAACCCAGGGTGGACTATCTGGCCAGGACCGTAGGGAAGAGGCCACACACTAAAAAGTGGAATGACCACCACCTTCAGCCTTCCTGAGCCGACTCACAAGCTGGTCCAATACCAGATGTCAAGTTACAGCTCTAACAAGGAACAGGAATAGAACTCTGTGGGAAAAGCTCCCACCTTAGGTTCTGATTTTTCAGAAAACTCTGAAGAGACAAAGACACCACCAGCTCCAGAACATCCTGGGTAAAAACCTGGGAACATGAGGAGTTTCCACCAGGAAAAGTGGGGCTGTGACAAGGAGAAACATGAGAGTGGCATCGGAGCAGCCTTCTGGAGTGTTCTATGACCCCAGAACTCCTCCAGAATATAGTCTTGGAAAGACTCAGGACTTTTCAGATTTAGTTAATCCGGTGTGGCTGAGACCTGAACTCATGCTTCGCCTAACTCTGTCCCATTCAGACGGACAGATCCAAGAATACGAGTTCTCTTGGGGAGCAGTCATTCCCGGGTGCCACATGGATTTGTTTATACCCTGTCTGGACACAGGAAAGAATTAGCCAAGTTTGTAATTGTATAATTGCAAATTACATCTTAAATTTTGCCTTTCTTCCCTCCTCACCACCATCCTCTTTCCCTGTAACTTGAGTCATTAAAAAGCCCCTACCCTCTCCCACTCCTCCAGCACCAGCTGGCCCCGTGGTGCTGAGAACCAGGCCCGAGGCAGCCTCCCAACAGGATGTGGCAGGGAGCCCGCCACCACCACCACCACCGCAGTTCCCCACTGCTTCCGCTTCCTCCCAGTTGGCAGAGGACATCCATCATCCTGCCAGCTTCCTGCCATGACGCTCTGAAGGGCACAACTTGAACTGCCTCACCCCAGCGTTTCTGCCATGCTCTCTTGTCAGAGGACCTTGCTCTCCATTTTTGGTCAGGAGCCTCTTGCAGAAAGCTGGTCAGGAGGGCATAGTGTGAGAAGACAGAGGAAGACAGAATGGCAATCAAAAGGCTGTGTGGGGCTTCTAGGAGCCACAGGTGGAATCTGGACCTCCACATGCACACTGTGGCGTACACACACACAGACAGACAGACAGACAGACAGATAGATAGATAGATAGATAGACACACAGACAGATAGACACTAGTATGGAAGAAAAGGGAAAGGAGGAAAGAAAGAAGCAAATCGCCAATGGCAGAGACGTAACAGAAGGACAGTGCACCTTGTTGGGAGAGGACAGGGTAGCAGAAGGGGAAATAGGGTACCCATCCATGAGAGATAAAACTAGAAGGTTGGGGAAGGAAGGAAAACAAAACTGTGCTGGCTGCTAAGTCCTTGGGTTCCAATTCTCAAGACTGACAGCACAAAATTGGCTTTGTGAGAACCTGCTCACAGCCCCCAGGCCCAGGAAGGAAGCCAAAGGCAGATGGGGCTAGGTTTACAAAGACACAGAAGCACAATGGGACCATTAAAGTCTGCCAACCACCTTCGTCTGCATCCACCTCACCACATGTTCCCAGAATCCTCAGGTTTTTAGCCCCTAAACACTCCAAACCCAAGAAAGTTCTTTCCACTGGCAAAAGCAGGCTTCCACCATGCTCAGTCCCTGACTGGTAGCTCATGGTGCTCCAAGAATTTCCAGTCGTAGAAATGCTGTAATGCCCAAGCATAGCCTGAGACAGTGATCTCCTCAGGCATCCATGGGCCATTAACATAAATAAGAGGTGGGCAAGGAGTAGGTCAAAGCAGGAGGGTCCTTCCTCATTGTTTTCCTGCCACAATTTACCAGATCTTCAGCTAACCCTTAGTTGATAGTTTAAAAGGTAGGAAAGAAAAAAACCCAAAAGTCTGGTTCTTCTTGGCATCTTGACAGGATGGGTCCAACAGAATAATCCTTCCATGATAACCTCACTATGTGTGGCAAACATGTTCCCATAAATACAGTAGGAGAAAGGCATTGCAGAATTTTTAAATGTTCCCATTTTATTAAGAAAAAAAGTTGTAATTAAAGTTGTGATTCCTTGGCTGGAGAGATGGTGTAACATGAACCTTAAAATGGTCTTTTAATGAAAAACCCCAGAGCCAGAAATTGGTGTAAATGCTGAAAGATCAGAGAAGTAGAGCAAGTCACCTCTTACCTCTAGGACTCCTCAGCCTGAAAAAGCCTCTAGTTTCTGTCTCCTCACCCCCTTATATACCTTTCTCTGCCCAGCCATCACTTCCTGGGATTAAGGACATGTGTGCTTCTCAAGCAAAGGCATTAGCTCTCAAGTGCTGGGATTAAAGGTGTGTGCCACCAGTGTCTGGCTCTGTGTCTCTCCTAGACAGAGTCAATCTCATGTAGTCCAGGGTGACTTTGAACTCACAGAGATCCGTCTGGGTCCCTAGTGCTAGGATTAAAGGTGTGTACCACCACTGCCTGGTCTTTGTTTAATCTAGTGCTTGTTCTGCCTCTGATCTTCAGGCAAAGTTTATTAGGTTACACAATATATCACTACAAGATGGCACAGAGGTTAAGAGCACTGGTTGTTCTTCCAGAGGTCTTGAGTTCGATTCCCAGCAACCGCATGGTGGCTCACAACTACCTATAATGAGATCTGGTGCCCTCTTCTGGCATGCAGGCAGAACACTGTATACATAATAAATAATAAATCTTTTTTTAAAAGTGTGTTAAAAATTGTTTTAATTGTGATTCCTTTCATATAACTGAGGATAGATCTAGGAATGCTGTCTTTTTACAAGTGATGTGCACTTAAAGGCCTTATGTTGAGCTGATAAAGGAATAAAATAAAGGGCTTACCTAAACAAATTAAATAGTAAAACAAGGTAGAAACATACCTAGTTCATCTTCAATGATGGACTCTTAATTTCTTTTTAGCAGTTCCTTCAAATGTACACAACATATCCAATGCAAATAAACAATCTTTCATCACACTGTGTAAGACAGAAAAATCTGCAATGCCTTCTGGGTTTAAGATAATGGTTGGAACAATGAAACACATTTTTCTAGAAAAAGATTTTAGTTGATGAAATAGGTACCCTTTTCACTGACAGTATAAATGACATCACCAATGTAATTTAGCCCCTCCCTACTTCCTGCATTTGTTCTCCAAAATGTTAAGATGAAGTTGAGTGAGCCAAATCATAGAGAAATCATGAAGAGATATGAAAAAGCCTCTGGCAGTTTCTGACAAGAAATACAATGCAGAGCTCTGCAGGCATCTCCTTGAGGCCTCTCTGGGGGACCTAGTTAGGAGTATGACTTATAGGTTAAGTGAAGCTGCAGATGAGGCACCTAGGGTCTTACCTGCAGATGGGGCACCTGGGGGCCCTGGAGGACCTTGACGACCAGGTTGACCAGTAGGCCCAGGCTTGCCTGGTGGGCCCATGATTCCACTGTCTCCCTTCTGACCCTGACAGATAGAAAGAGAAAGCCTGTTGTGATATGATGACATGACAAAGTTCCTTCCCCACTTACCTCTAAATCAGAGACCATATAGCTCAGACAAGTAAAAACTCATGGTGGGATATATCTGGTCTCCAGCACGCAGCCTGTGAGAGGGACAGAGCAAGTGATCTGTGCAAGTTTGAAGACCTCATTAAGTTCTCACTCTGTTCTAGAAACATGGCACAGGACAACAGAAACAATCCACCTCATCCCCTGGCATAAGTTAGGAAATGGAGTCTCAGGGTATTTGTGCAATGTTCTAGTATTGAGGTAGCTGAGGTAGACCTATAATTTAAGCTTTCATCTACTTGTTAGGATTACTTTCATTCTATCAGAACTTTCTACCCACAGACTTCCCATTGCTCTCTTGGTATAGACCCAGTTCCTTACTGAGCCCAAGAAGCAAGATATGGCCCTGCCCTCCAGCCTTGAGACAGAGTGTTTGTTTGTTTTGGTTTTTTTTGTTGTTGTTGCTATTGTTGTTGTTGTTGTTGTTTGAGACAGGGTTTCTCTGTGTAACAGCCCTAACTATCCTGGAACTTTGTAGCCCAGGCTGGCCTTGAACTCACAGAGATCCACTTGCCTCTGCCTCCCGAGTGTTGAGATTAAAGATGGGCACCACCATGACAGCCAGAGTTTGTTTGTTTGTTTGTTTGTTTTTGCTTTTAGTCAAAAATACCATGATTCTTCTCGCACTTCTCAAGAAAAGATTATCTTTGCACCCCAAATTCCTCTTTATGCCCCCTCTGCCTTCAGTTTTCAGCTCCTATGTCCAAGAACAAGGTCTTCCTTGATCTCGCAGGCTATACTGGTGTTCCTCACCGAATTCTCTCAACACTTTCTTTTTCAAGCTGGGAGTTGAAGTGCATGCCTGTCATCACAACACTCAACAGGCTGAGGCAGAGGGATTGCTGTTAGTTTAAACACACACCCCTGGCTCTTCCTATTTATTTCGGAATACTGATCATAGATTATTGTGTGGTCACTTCATCACTGTCTCCCCATGAGACATAAGTTCCATATGGGCTAGAATCCGCCATGTGCATCTTCTCTCCCCAGACCAAACGAAGGAGAGGAAGTTGGCAGCACATGGGGAGGGAGTTTTGATGATCTGTCTGTCAGTCAAGATAGTTTACCTTGACAGTGAGGCTGGATAAATCATGTCATTGCTTTATGCCTTGGTCTTCTCTTCTCTAAAGTAGGGCCAGTACATACAGAGCCACCTGGGTTCACTGTGAGGCTAACAAAGATGGCAGAAGTGAAAATGTGGTTTGTGAAGAGTGAAGGGTGGGGCTGGAGAGATGGCTCAGAGGTTAAGAGCACTGGCTGCTCTTCCAGAGGTCCTGAGTTCAATTCCTGGCAACCACATGGTGGCTCACAACCATCTACAATGAGAACCGGTGCCCTCTTCTGGCCTGCAGTGCAGGCATGTGTGCAGACAGAACACTGTATACATAATAAACAAACAAACAAACAAATAAATAAATAAAAATAAATAAATAAAAGAGTGAAGGGTGATGGGGGAGACAAGCTGACTGTCCTAGTGGCTGGCCAGGCTTCATCTTCTCCCATGGAGAAACAAGTTCAATTTTCTGAGAGCATTTTGGAGACTCTAGCTGGGACCATGACTACTTATATACTCTTAACCAGAGGACAGTCCTTTATCAGAGAAGGTCATCTCTATCCAATCATATAGCTTTGGAAGACATGCACGGAGCAGTGAGCTCCCTCTCAACAGCTAGACCACCTAGATCAACCATGATGGTCAACGGGATGACAGATGTCCAAGCCCAAACTCCTTTACACCTAAGAAGTCCTGGTTGCTTAAAGAGAGTCACACCTGAAGATACTCCATTTCCAATCATACACTGGCTCTGTGAGGTACTGTCCTACCAACATGGCCCTAGGGGTCTTCTCCATAATACCAGAGGAGTTCCTAAACTTGTCCCAGGGGACCCATGAGGTTAGTCTGTTTCCAATTCTGCACTCACAGAGGAGGCTGTTAATCCTCAGGCCAGGCTGAAGCATTCCACATGATAACCAAGATGGGTCCCAGAATGGCAAAGGAAGTCACACCAGCTTAATATAGCCAGTAAAGCTTGTTTTCCTAACAGCCAGGCCAGCTGGCTCTGAGCACAGGAAGTACATGGCTTGAAGGAGCTGGAAACACTCCTTGACTCTGACACCAAGAGTAGAGGAGTCTGGCTTAATTGGTCATTGCACAGAAGGGGCCATATCTTTATGGCAGGTGTCACTGAACCGAATTGTCCAGGGAAAGGACTCTTTATTCTGTATCTGCTGTGAACTCAGGAGGTTTCTCTTAAAGTCATTGTCTCCTTAACTGAAGTTTTTTCTTTCTCTCTTTCTCTTTCTTTCTTTCTTTCCTTTTTTTGTGGTTCTTGGACTTGAACTCAGGACCTTTTGCACTGGGTACGTACTCTACTACCAATCCATAATCCCAGCCCCTGGAGGTTTTTATGATCAGGTCAACAGCCGCTTTCCTGGACCTGCTTGGAGACAAGTCAGGAAGCATGGCCATGATAGAGAGCCATAGCAAGGGAGAGGAACACATGCTCAAAATTCTAACCCTGGCCTTGAAGTTGGCTCAGCTCAACAGTCTTGGCAAGCAACTCCACCGCACTGGCCCCTTGTTTCCTTGTGAATAGATGGGAGAGATCTGAAGGGAGTGAGATTGGATTAAATGATCTCTGAAATCCTGTGATGGAAACTGTATTCTAGAGTCTTCCTAGATTCTTGTTTCCTAGGTTTGGATTAACCTGGTTACTTCCAGAAATCATAGTCCTTCTGGATACATGACTCTACACTAGGAGATATGAAGGAAGCTCCAGGGCAGGCTTCCAGTAACAGTTGAGGGGTCTGCAGAGTAGAAAAGCACTGAAAGGCACACAGGTAAGCTCCTGCATCTTGTAAAGGGAGTGGGCTTCTTCCCTGACTCTTCCGAACTCTCCAAGTGGTTTTGGTGTAGCTCTTACAATCATTCCAATATAACTGTCATCACCAGGGTTGATATACAGCCTACTCGGCTTTGGCTTTACCAGGAAAGACAAACACTGCCCCAGAAAAGATCTAGAGGACAGAAACCAACAGTCTCTTCTTAGACTAATGTAGAACAATCTAGAATGAAATCATGTAGGGGAGAACTTTCTCCCTCTTTTTTTCTTTTCCTGAGCCTAGATTTAAGGAAACTGGCACCTGTAGCATGCTTTGGAAGCCATGTGACCACGGCCCCCTGGGAAACTGTCAAAACAAGGCTGACATTTTGTGACTTTAAAAACAAACTAAAAGAATCTTGCCATATTTGATTTAAATAACTGTACAAAAATAAAGGCCTTGTTTTCCATTGAAAACAGAACAAAACAATGTTACCGTGAGATCTGAATTATCCAGAGCCAGGTCACTTCTGCATTGACTTAGGGAAGCTCATCATTAGTTTCACAGGGTGACTGTGGTTCTGATTCCTGGCTGCACGTTAGAATCCCACGGGTGGCTTCAACAAAACACAGCACAAGCTGAAGTCGATTCCAGACCAACTGTACCTGGGACTTTAGGAAACGAGGTCCAGGCATGGGCGATGGGGGGAGGGGTGCGTTCAGAGGCAAGACCTAGAGGTGCAGCCACTGTAGCTGATGGAGAATCTGTGTTCAGTAAATGCCTCTGAGATGCCGACATAAACTGAAGTCTGAGCGTCCTCACACCAGCACAAGGAAAAGGCTTTGTTGCCAAAGATGCCCTCCTTTCAGCATTTCTCCTCCAAGCAAGCTATTGCTTCCTTGTTTATTAAAATATGATGTGGGTATTCTTAGAAGATGTTTAAAATGTATTAATATCTGCAACAACGAGGAGCTACACATTGTGATTTGAAGTTATAAGTGAAGGACAAAATAACTACACAGTGGACATAAAAGAAATAATTTTAAATACGAGAAGAAATAGCTCTGAACTACGTGTATCCTCAGCATGTCTGAGGTGGAAGCAGAGTTTGAGGCCAGCCTGGGCTACATGAGACTCTATCTCAAAGCAACAACAATAAATGAATAAACAAAGAAATTTTAAAGTGAAATAATGAATTATGGAAAGATATAATACCCAGATTAAACCATAACCACCAACAGAATGGAGATAAAAAGGCAACTAGCGGGATAGATGATTTCAGATATTTTCATGACAAAAACCAGTAAATATCTGAAGTGATATATGTATCTATTAACCTGACTTGATCACTCCACAATGTAGTTGTATATGTACATATATCACAGTGTACCCTATAAAATATAATAACAATTAAAAATAAAAAGTTTTACATATATGCTCAAAAATGACATTTTTCTTCTAACATACTAACAATCATTAACATTAAAAAGTATACCTAAGTATACAAATTAATAAATATTAATTTTCAAAAATTGGTATTATTTTCGCAAATTGACTTGTGTCTGTTGGTGTGCCAGCAGAGGCCAAAGGTCAACATAGGTATCTTCCTCAGTTCCTCTCCACCTTATTTTGAGACAAGGTCTCTCCCTGAACCTGCAGCTCATGGATTCTTCTGGAGTGGCTGAGACTCTGCCTCCCTAGTACAAGGATTACGGGTGTGCGCTGCCACACTGGCTTCTTCACGTGAGTGCTGGGGATCAACTCAGTCCTCATGCTTACACAGGAATCAATTTACCTACTGAGCCATTGCCCCAGCCCCTAAATAAAGCTGGATTTCAAATATCGTATTTGAAATAAAAAAGGCAACAAACATCATGATGATGATGATGATGATGATGATGATGATGATGATGATAATGCATATGTAGTAAGACCAAGGCCATCCTGGGTTACATAATGAGACCCTGTCTTAAAACAAACAAACAAAAAAACAAAAACAAAAAGTAACATGGCACTTCTCTCGGGTGTATCTGTACATTATCGAAAATGCTAGTTTTCCTGTGGCCATTTAGTGCAGGCCTCAAAACCAGTCCAGAAAAGTGAGCCCTGCTCCTTCCTTTCCCAATTCCATGACCTGGCTTTCCCTGCTGACCAGGAGGCTCAGAGCGAACAATTGCCCTAAGCTCTTAACAAACCCAACGAAGAGGAACACTTCCAAATTGGGGGTTTGTGCAGTGAAAACTGTCACTGAAGTTCAAAAGACCTGGTAGCCACAAGGACAGGCATAGGCTGGTCTCTAAAACTCAACTTACACCCTATATACTGAGGCAAAGAGCAGGTTTTCTGCAGAATGATCATTCCTAGTTACTTCGTTTAAGATATACGCGTTCCTATAAACTAGGGCCACTCTTGCTTCTGACCTTGAGTGGAGCCTGTAACCTTGAACCATGGCTAGCCAGGAGAAGCCTGAACATCAGTAACGAGGCTGCTCTGTCCACTCACCCTGAGGGTGCTTGAATCCAAGGCTGTGGAATAGTTCTAGATGACCTCTGCATGCTTCTCCACACATCTCCAGGCAGTGTGCCCTCAGTGAGGTAAACCCTGGGATCCTTACCTGTTTGCCTCGTTTTCCTGGTCTCCCGGTGGGGCCTCGGTGTCCTGCGAGCCCGGGTTCTCCCTTTGGACCCATTTCACCCTGGAGAGAAGAAAGAGAAAGAGTGGGCATGTCTATGCTGGTCTCTCCAATCACTGGCCCCCAAGGCCTCCTCTTCATCCTCTGTCTTTCCCAGGTAGGCTGTCCTGGGAGCATGGGAGACTGGTGAGCTCATATCCAAGGAACAGGAAAGAAAGAAGGCACCCCGAGGGTGTGACTCAGTGCTGTAGAGCACTTGGTGCTCTGGTGGTCAGAGAAACGGCCCTGTCCACAGCGGTCAGCGGTGGCTTCTGCACTTCGGTCACACACACGTCTGTGTCACTACAGACTGGGAAAAGCTAATTTCCCCATTTGTCTAATTGAAAATTTGTGTAATGGTTTGTTATGTTTTGTTTTTAGTACAAACTCACACATATGAGTTGGGGTTTTTTGTTTTTTGTTTTTTGTTGTTGTTTTAAATGTTTGGGAACAGTCTTGTCCACTGTAATGTTTGGTATTTTGTAGATTTATGTAGGATTATATACCTCTCCACTTTTTTTTTGAGATAGGGTCTCACTATGTTGCCCTGACTGGCCTGGAATTTGATATGTAGGCCAGGCTATCCTGGAATTCCTAGACATCCAACTACCTCTGCCTCCTGAGTGCTGGGATTAAAGGTGTACACCACTCTGTCTGGCAGTTCTCCACACTTTAGGAAGTATTATTTTGAGTTCCAGCCCACTTCTACCTATTCAGACAACTCTTCTTTTTGAGATGGGGTCTCCTGCAGCTCAAGCTGGCCTCCACCTCTCTATGTGGCTGAAAACCACCTTGAATCCTTTTGCTCCACCTCCCTGGTGCCGGGATCACAGCAATGTATCACTATGCCCAGCTCAGATGAAACCCCTTCCTGTGAGGAGAGGTGTTTCAAGTATGTATTCAAAGAGTCACCATAAAAATACTACTAAAATCTGAAAAATAATGCAAATTACATTTCTAATTGAAAATAACGTTTTCATAGTTCAAGGCCAACCTTCCTCAAAACTTATTTCTCAGACTGTCACACACACACACACACACACACACACACACACACACACACACACACACACACACAAATACATTTCTTCCCTCCATCTTAGCTTTTCCTTACTTTTGCCTGTCTAGGATTCCTGTCCCACCTGCTGCTTCTGGGGATTGTGGACCCACGGGGCACATCATTTCTACTTCAAGCAATTGCCCTGCATCCCAAACTGCACCCCCAACACCATCAGTGCAGCAATTGCTACCAGGAAGTTTTTACTTATCAGTAGCCAGTGCCCATGATGGACTACCCTAGCCGCTCAGAGATAGTAACGGACACCCAGGATCCTTTTAAGGCTCCCTAACACGATGGAAAATTCCAGAGGATATCTATTGATGGTGAGGATCAAGCCCAAGTTTACCTTTCAGCCCAGCAACAGGAACACTGTCTCTCCTCAACTCACTCAGCAGTTAAGAATGCTTACTGGTTTTCCAGAGGACCCAAGTTCAGTTCCTAGCACCTATATCAGGTAGCTCACACTGCCTGCAACTCCAGGCAGTGAATGGTAACAAAACTTTCAACTCCAAGGGTATCCAAGACCTCCAACCTCCATAGGCATTGACACTTACGTGCACATACCTACACATAGACACACATGTACATACAATTAAAAATCAGTCTTTAGGGCTGGAGAGATGGCTCAGAGGTTAAGAGCACTGACTGTTCTTCCAAAGGTCCTGAGTTCAATTCCCAGCAACCACATGGTGGCTCACAACCATCTGTAATGAGATCTGGTGCCTTCTTCTGGCCTGCAGGAATGCAGGCAGAACACTTTATACATAAATAAATAAATCTTTTTTTTAAAAAGTCAATCTTTAAAAAAGAATTTTTCTTGAGTCCATGTAGTCATTCGACCATGTTGTCCTTCAGGATGCTCAGTGGTAAGAGTATGATGGGTCAATGGGCCATGGAGATGTTCCACAATTCCCCAGGGCTCCTTAAAGAGACTCAGGGCATGTCTTGCTTGGCTAGGAGAAAACAACACCATTAAAAAATATATGAATTTTTAAAAAGAGATTGTCAGAAGGAAGTGTGGCCCTTCTCTTTATGAACTAGAAGCAGCCCATAATTTCTTGATCTAATTTCTCTCCTAAGACCTAATTATGGTTATCATATCAGCTCTGTCTTAAAACAGCCTGCCATGAAAGGGGGAGATAGCTCCTGTTGCCAAGTCTAGGAAACAGTGCAGAAGCCAGGGAAACTGTCATATTTAATTTTACAGTGATTTATGAGTCTTTGATGGGCACTGTTGCAGGGAATGAAAACCTAGACCAAATATCTTAAGGGACTCACTTCTCTTTTGAGGTTTGCTTTGTTTATATAATTACTCTATTTTTAAAATGTAGCATCCCGGGTTGGGGATTTAGCTCAGTGGTAGAGCGCTTGCCTAGCAAGCGCAAGGCCCTGGGTTCGGTCCTCAGCTCAGGAAAAAAAAAATGTAGCATCCCATCTAGGATAGCAGGAATTGAGTTTCTGACAGGTTAAGGTAAGGATAAGTCACACAGTGACTTGCATAATGACTGAAAGTACTTCATTATGCCCTGATGGCTGGGTACTGCCCAATAAAAATGTTACACTTTAGGAAGTAACACTTTAAAGTGAATGTTTAAAAATAATTAAAAATACTAAGAAAACACTTGTTTGTCTATGTAAGAATTTCAGTTTGTGACCTAGGTAAAGATAACACTTTCCAATGTCAATACCTTACAACATGAAGATTCAGCATTACCATGCTAGCTTAGGTGGCAGTTTGAATGAGAAGGACCCCCATAGGCTCACATATTTGATTGTTTGGTTACCATTAGGTGGAACTGTTTGGGAAGGATTAGGAGGTGTGACCTTGTCGGCAGAGGTGTGTCACTAGGGTTGGACTTTGTGTTTCAAAAGACTTGTGCCATGTCCAGTGACTCTGACTCACTCTCTCTCTCTTTCTCTCTCTCTCTCTCTCTCTCTCTCTCTCTCTCTCTCTCTCTCTCTCTCACTCGCTCGCTCTCGCTCTCGCTCTCTCGCTCTTGCATTTGTGGATCTAGATGGAAGTTCTCAGCTATTTGATGCCATGTTTTTCCTCCCCTATCATGGACGTAAGCTTCTGAAACACTTTCTTCCATAACTTGTCTTGGTCACGGTATCTTATCACAGCAATAGAAAAGTAGCCAAGACAGCTTAGGGGCTGTCCTACACAGTCAATGTTTCACATCATGAGGGCCCAGTATTTTCATGTTAGCTCAGGAATTGTTCAGCATGGTCAGTAACTTACAGCATTGAGGACCTAGCACTATCATGTCAGGGGCTGTTTTACATGGTTAATGCCTTACAATGTAAGGACCCAGTGTTTCCATGTCAGGTTGGGAGCTGTTCTACACGGTCATGTATGCATCTTTCTTTTAGGCTATGACATTTTCCCTCATTCAACACCCAGCCTTACTCTAGATCCTAAACTTAAGTAAAAGTGCCCCCAAATCTGTCAGTCTATTGCCACCTTCACAATTTTTGTTATATCAATATATCACCCCATGGTTATTTACTGAATGATTTTTTTTTAAGATCTATTTATTTATTATGTATACAATGTTCTTCCTGCATGTATACCTGCATGCCAGGAGAGGGCACCAGCTCTCATTACAGATGGTTGTGAGTCATCATGTGGTTGCTGGGAATTGAACTCAGAACCTCTGGAAGAGCAGCCAGTGCTCTTAACCGCTGAACCATCTCTCCGGCCCTGAATGGTTTTTCTTTAACACCTAAAACTGTCTCCTTTTAAAATTGGGCCTGTCCTAAGTGAGATACTGAATATCTCACTGGTTAAATAAAATAGTTGTCACTTTTTAAAATAATCCTGTGTCCCTCCAACAGTGTTTGCCACCCTTGAAGACTGTATTGAGTGTTTAGGCAGCAGTGAAAATTAATCAAACAAATCTCTAAGTTGCTCCAGGGTCTGAGGGATACGAAGGGTCTTGACCACTGTGGCTCAGACAGGAGATTGGAATCGCTCCTCACAAAGCTTCCGGCTTTTGAATCATGCCATTGAACTCCAGGAGGTAGAAAAAGCAAAGAGGGGCCTCTCTCCATGGTGTGTGTATGGAGAGAGTGGGAAGAGCCTTTCCCACTAAACTGGAGGTTGACCTCAGACCTCCCTGCTACCCTCTCCCAGTGGATAAGACAACTTGGTCCCCATCTCAAACTGGAACTTTCCACAGTCAAAATCAATGTTTCTGCCTGAAGGACCAGAAGGAGGCTCCATTTGCTGTTTGGAGGACCTGAGGTCTGTCATCTCTACTTTTAGACACTTACTTTCTGCCCCAGCATTCCAGGAAATCCAGGGAAACCCTGTGAAAAGAACAACAAATACTGTGACTGTTTGGAAATGCCACTTGGAAGTGGCTGTGGATAGATTTGGTCAGCCATTTTTATGATGGCTGTCCCTCAGTCCACAGGTGGGGAGCTCCCACTTCTATTGCAGCACATCACTTGTACAGATTTGCCATTACCTTTTCTCCTTTGGGACCCAAGTCACCCCTTTCACCTCTGGATCCCTAGGAGAAAACCAAAAGAGGGGGTCAATGCACTAATATGGCACTTGTGTGTTTATGTGGGGCGGGGGGGGGGGGGGGGGGGAGTAGGGATAGGAGCATTTCAAACTGATAAGCTCCCTAGGCCAACACCTTCATTTTGACAAAGCTCTAGGCTCAGATAATAGGTAGCTTGCCCAGTCAAGGCATGCTTTCTGGTTAGACCCCCTAAGACCTCTTAATGTTAGTTAGTAAAGGGAAACAGAAAGTTCTGGGTCTCAGATCCTCTTATCTCACAGGGCATGTGTCCGCAGGTGCCTGTTGGTGTTTGTTTTATTTTAGTAGAAAAGAAGGCTTGTGTGATAGAAACCTGGCCTAAGGCTAAGTCCCCTCTTCCAGCACCCCTATGCTGACTGAGGATAACTCCCTACCTGGCTCTCATTTGTTTCCCTGCTCCCTGTCAGGGGCAGGAGCCTCACTGGGAGGTCCTTTTTAACCAGAATTGCCCTGCCCCAGGAGGCCCCTCTTCTCTCTCAGCCCATACATGATAAAGGACAGAGTAGCCTGGAATGATGGCTGCAGTTGATATCTGAAGAGAGAGCTGGGCCTGTCTTCCACCCACCCCCAACTCCAGAGCTGTGTCCAGACCAGGATCTGGGATGCCAGGAGAGACACGGACTGACCTTTTCCCCTCTGGATCCAGGGAAGCCCTAAAAGAAAGCAGACTGTTTATAATCAGCCCCCAAGACAGCAGAGGAGGTGGGGGGGTGCTGTAAGAACAGAAGGACTCCCAGAGTATGCTGTCTCTGCACTCTATTGTGAGTTTTAAGGGGCATATAGCCATAAACAGGAAGATGTCCAGGAGGCTTGTGTTTATACTATGCCTAAAAAAAAAATGTACCTTTTCTCAGCCCTCAAAAGCCTAATCCGGAGGCAAAACCATGATAACCAAAGAGAACAACAGGAACAGGATCCCTGTGTCCCTGCACCCCAGGGCATGATGTCCCCCAAAGGGCTAACTCCCCAGCACAGGGTAACAGTCCCCCAGTCCTGCCCTCCCCATCTTTGTAGACAGCTGCCGCTCCCCAGTCATAGTGAGAAGGCCTGGGAATGTCCCTCTGGACCACACACTGACCTGAGAGCCCATTGGTCCTCTTGACCCTGGCAAGCCCATCATACCCAGGTCACCTTTTTCACCCTGTGGCAATTAGAAGATGGAAAAGAAGGACCACAGTGATATTTCTTAGAGAAACAGAGACAGGGGTTGTGGGAAAAACTGGGATGGAACCAGGGTGTTGGATCTGGGTTGTAAACTTGAGGTCCCATATGCCCCTTTGCCTCCTCCCAGGGCTCCACTCTCCACCTTTCATTGTGGTCAATGAGATTAATACAGAACAAAAATGCCCAAGATGGTACCAATCACCAAACTAAATACTCACTAAGAAGCTGTAAATGGTGATGTTTGATCTTTTCCTGGAAAGGATTGTGAGAGGGTGGGGAGACAGCGTGAGGGCCTCAGAAAATAGGCTTGCCACACATACAAATTCTTTGCCTGATTTGCTTTTTGTATAGGGAGGGCCTTTCAGACATCTCATTATACTCTCACCCTCAGTTTGAAGCCAAGCGGAGGGACCAATCAGCCCCGGATAGATAAACAGAGGGGGTGGTGAACAAGTAGGGTGGGCTCCGTTGTGCCTCAGAATAAGTTTGAATCTTAAGCATTCTCTATACTACAAAACTGCATGACACCTCTAATTAGTAGAGATATAAAGTCAACTGTATGCTGATTGGGGGGATTAATTTGTGGGGTTTTTGTTTTTTGTTTGTTTGGTTTTTTTCTTTGTTTTGTTTTTAGTCTGTTTTTGTTTTTTGTTGTTGTTATTATTGTTTTGTTTTTTTAAGGCACGATCTCCTGTATCCCTGGCTGGTCTCAAATTTAGGTGAAGATGGCCTTGAACGGATGCTCTTGCCTCTACCATTGAGTGCTAGAATTATAGGAAATGTACCACCATGCCTGGCTGCATATTCTGAATTTTAAATATCTTTATAAATTACCTTAAATGTAAAACTAAGCAAGTGAAATTAATTTTGCCAGCATTTTACTTTCATTTAATCTAATTGTCACTTCAACATGTAATCATTGTAAAATAATGAGATTTAAAACTACATTCCATTTAGTGTGTGTGTGTGTGTGTGTGTGTGTGTGTGTGTGTGTGTGTGTGCACCACAGCACATATATGGAGGTCAGAGGACCACTTCTGGAAGTTGGTTCTCTCCTCCCACCATGTGGGTTCCAGGGATGGAACTCAGGTTGCCAGTCTTGGTGGCAAGCACCTTCACTCTCTCCCCATCCCCGAATACAGTTTTATAAATTAAAACTTGGGGAAGGCAAAGTGAAACCTTCTCTTCTTCATTTATATTAGTCACATTTCAAGGGCTTCCCAGCTATATGTACGTGCCTGCCATGATAGACAGCTTAGCTCTCTATAGTCGGGATGTTTGTTTGTTTGTTTGTTTGTTTGAGCTAGGATCTCACTCTAGCTCAGGCTGGTCTGGAATTTACTTTGTAGCCCAGGCTAGCCTCTAAGTCCTGGTGATCCTACCTCAGCCTTCTGAGTACTGGGTTTGTGAGTACGAGCCACTGTGCCTGGCCATGCAGTGAATTAAAAGCTGCCTGCACGTATGCATGTGTGCCATGTACATGCCTACTACCCGCAGAGGCCAGAGAAGGACATCGGATCCCCTGGAACCTGAGTTACAGATGGTTGTGAGCCACCACGTGGGTGCTGGGAACTGAACACAAGACCTCTACAAGAGCAGCATCACTCTTAACTGTGAGCCAGCTCTCTGTCTCTGCAGCAAGGATACCGTGGGTTTAAAGATAAATCTCCTTGGGATATTTGTGTCACCAACATAGCCAGGAAGATGGAGCAGCAGAGGACATTTGCTCTCCTTGCCCTGGCTTCTGCTGGTCAAATTTCCAAGTCATGGCCTCTGTACCCTGCACCCTGTGACAGGCAGCAAGAATATGAAATAAGGGAAGATGGGGGGGGGTTAGCTTTGCATACTCCCTCTGAGGAGGGGGTAACCCCTTGCTCGGTGTAGGATCTGCATTTTCCAGGCTGCCAATACTCCACACTTTCTACCTGCCAGATCAGCGTGACGGGATAGCTCCCCAGACCCGGGTTCCCTTTGGGTCATCTCAGAGAAGCCAAAGACTAGCACACTAATTCTCAGGACAAAGGGGAAATGGGGCTCCTGGGAAAGAAGAGAACAGGCCCCACTTCTCCCTAGGAGAAGAGTCACAGCACTAACCCGGGTCTGCAGACCACATGAAGGAGAAATGCTTGAGGGCTGGGGGCTCCCTTCCAGCTCTTCTCCATCTCAAGGAAGAGATGCATGTGCTTGACTGTTGGCCAGGACCCAGGAGGTCGCCATCTTCCCCCTCATGTTCTGATACCACATGAGCCCCAACACATAAGACACTTACCCTGGGTCCTTGAGGGCCTGGCCAGCCAACGGGTCCGGGCATGCCAGGAACACCTGGGGGTCCAGGTCTACCCTTCAAAGACCAAGAACAAAAGTCAAGATACCCTGGTACGCTTCCCTCCAGCCAAGAATATTTGGGGTCCTGATAAGGTATAAGGCCACTAAGTGTGTCCCCCTGTACCTCCATCCCTACCCTCCAAAGAATGAGGTACTAAAAAACCATGGCACACAGGTATGAGTTCGGTTTTTGGTGTCATATTATATTATCAAACAAGGTTTTATTCTTCTTACGAAATAGAGACCAGTGGGCAGGGAGGTTCTGAACGCCTTAGTTTTCCTTTTTTGTCACTTCTGTTCACTGTTCCACTGGCCCTTGCTTCCTGTGGGTTTTCCACAAGGCCGTCCTGTGATGTGAGCCGGGACTGTGTGGGGAGCAGCAGTGGATGCTGCTGGAACTCCCTCAGGCATTCTGCCTGCTTGAGGCGCCATCCCTCAGTGGCTACCCTGTTGACTTCTACCAAAGCCTGAAACCTTTAAGTTCACTTTGGGGCTTTGGAGCTTCCCAGTCACTTATGAACCTTCCTTCCTACAGCCAAGATCCCAGATCCCTTACCATCAAGGTATCAAGGAAGGACAAACAGACAGGCAATCCACACCCCCAAGTTCAGGCTACTGGAGTTGGCCACACTCTCTCATGACCCCTTCACCCCTCTTTACAGCTTCCTCCTGACAGTGCTCCCTTTGCAATTTATTCACTTGTCTGTGTCTCTGCTTCCAGAGAACCCCACCTCAGCTAAGTGAAAGAGGACAAGAGCATAGATTAAGGGGTCTATCTTGGTCTCCACACTCGGTGGATCACTTCACAGTTAGCTAGGGATTTAAAGGTTCAGCCAAGAGCTCAGGAATGCCAGATGCTGGTGTGTACACTCTACTTTTTCTTTCCACGCCCATGGCAGACACTACTTATCAACACAGACCTTGATGCATCTGAGCATAGACCAGCCACAGGATCCTCTCCAGGTCAGCAGTCTACACAGCCACTGAGCCGTGGCTGCCCTTGTTATTTGTACCTTGCAAAAGCCTGTTTATGGCTTCTGTTGGTAATAAAGCCACTGGCATCTTTTCAGCTAGATTTTCTCTTCTTTCAATCACAGTCAAGACTAGAACTTGAGTGCCAGCACTCACTGACTACAGCGACATCACCTGCTGGTTCTTTCTCTGAAGCTAATGATGTCATGTGGCTGGTTCACTCTGAGCCACGGTAATTTCCAAAGCCACTCATTCCCATCTGCTCAAGCACTTTATTCCAGTTTAATCAAGTAGCGAAGGTCATTTTGTGTCACTCTTTGGAGAGTTCTCTGCTGGGGGGGCGGGTGAGGCTGAGGAAGTGTGGCCAGACCCTGTAGCCTCTCTGCAAGGTTTGCCAGACGCCAGGAAAGGCAAGCATGCTGACATCACCAGAGGGATGGCAGCACCAGCCCTCCACCGGGTACTGGTAGCCACTGAACACACACACACGCACGCACGCACGCACGCACGCACGCACGCATGCAGCACCATTGCCCGACAGAGCAGCATGGGTCATACCTTCCTTCCTGGGCGGCCAAGATCCCCCTGTGCATAGAGAAGACAGATAAACAAAGGTTGTTTGGAAGAGAAGTTCTGGGGTCAGAATGCTTACTAGGACGTGGCTGTGCCTCAATCAGTCAGCTGGTCACTTGACCAGTTAGAGCACGTCTACCATGCCAGTGGCCCGAAGCAGGACACACCAATAGCACCCCCTACTACAGCTGCAGCCCTTCATCAGGGAGCCCTCCTCATCTGCTAAGACAGAATGAGCACATATTTTGATATCTCAACCAGAGCATCCTCAGTGGCACCCCCAGAAAGCAAGCTGTAGCTACAAAGGCGAGGTGGGACTAGGAAAGCGGTGACTCATACCTTTTCTCCCTTTGGTCCTGTCTTGCCAGGAAGCCCGGGTGGACCCTACACAATCGAGATAAGAAGTCAAGAAAGCTGTACCCAACCAAGGCGAGACTGCAGGGGAGGGTTTGTGGTAGTGGCCTGTGGCCCTGGACCTTTACAGGGCAGGCAGACTCTGTGGGGGCTCCAGGCACCCCTGCAGGAGCCTTTCCATCCTGCAACACCCCCACCCCACCCCACCCCACCCCACCCCACCCCTGTGTTCCTCTCCCTCCTGAGCTTTCTCAGCATGGTTTCATGGCACCATAGTTGCCCCTCTCTGGATTTTAATTTCCTCCCTAGAATCCTTCAGTGCTTGATAAGATCAACCACAGAGTCTTGAAGAAGCCCCTCAGGGGAGACTGTGATGCTCCTTGGCCTCAGGGATCCTTCACTGCCTGCACCATGCTTCCCGGGGCCCCACCAGGAGGGAAAGTTAAGTTTTGCCTAGAGAAGCAGCTGATTCCAATATTCCCAGGGAGGAGTGGGGTTTAGTGGCCCACTCCTGTAATCTCAGCATTTGGGAACTAGAGACAGGAGGATTGAGAGTTCAAGGCCAGCCTTGGCTGCACCAGCAAGTTCGTGGCCAACCTGGACCACCTGAGACCCTGTCTTACAAATAACAAACAAACAGGATAAACAAGACAAAAAGAAGCATTCCCACAAGTGAGCTGTGGGTCTCAGTGCTGGGCAATCCTCTCCTCCCCGCTCTCATTAAAGTAAGGCGCATGTTTGTGTCCCATTGCCAGCCATAGGAGGTGGGTGGCTCCAGCCAGAGGCTGTGGAAACACCAGTGTTTTGCACATCCACAGCCAGAAGCAGCTGTTTTCTGTTCACACGTCTGTGGTAAGTTCAGTTGATGACTGTTTTCCAAATTCCTGGGGATGGCAGAGAGAAATCCCCCCAAATCCCTTAGCTTCCACCGTCCCCCTGCTGTCTGCAAGTGAACAGCACAAGGCAAAGCTCGTGAGAAGTGTGCTCTCTCCAAACCCTGCCATCACACTACAATTTCCCCAGGAACTTTGAAAACTCCCAAAGCTCAGGCCATACCCAGACCGATCAAGCGACTGTTGGGGCAGTGGGAGGGAGTTGGTGAGAAAATAAGCACTAGGCATGTTTAAAGTTCTCCAGGGGTCCTCCCATGAAGATAAAATTGGGAGACACCACCTTTGCTTTACCTGCCTTCTGTTTTGGAATGAAGTCGGGAAGTTGTTTTAATTCCATTTTCTTCATTCTGCCAAGCCTTCCATTTCTTGAAATGGTTAGAACTATTCTACAAGATCATTGAACTTGGAACCCACCAAACAAATACAGATTCTGATTGAATGAAGAGGGATGGGCAGAGTGTGAGATTCCCCTCCCTGCCTTCCTCCCTTCCTTCCTTTTTTCCTTCTTTCCTTCCTTCCTTCCCTCCTTCCTGTGATGGAAGTCTTACCCTAGCTGGCCTGGTACTCACGATATAGCTCAGGCTGGCTTCAAACTCAAGGGCTAAGTTAATCACCTAGTGAGATTGCATTTCTAACCAGTTCCCACATGATGCCAGTTGCAGACTTAGAGATCTCACTTTCAGTAGCAGCAGCATTCACTGTCCTAAGGGAACTGAGGTGGCTGCACAGACTCCACGGGTGGGCAGCAGAGCCTCCATGTGATTCTGAAGAGCTTGTGGGAGCTCAGAGATGCACTAGTGTGAGTGGGGCTGCTGTTCTGAGCCGAGAAGAGGATTCCTTCCACACGCTCTGTTGGTTCTCATGAGCATCAATACCCATCAGAAAAGAGCGCTGCAGGTGGAACGTCCACCTTAACGGACTCTCTCCGGCCTTTGTGCAGACTTCTCAGCCACTTTTTGGTGGCCTCTGGCCTCTGAGCTCAAAATCATTTTCATTATAACATTCTTAAGATGTTTGTATTGTTTCTTTCCTTGTTTATTTTGTTTTTGAGACAGGGTCTCTTACCATGTAGCCCAGACTACTCTTAAACTCAGGATCCTCCTGCCTCAGCCTCCCAAGTGCTGGGATTATAAGCCTGTCATCATACCTGGGTCAATAAATGTTTATGGAGAAGAGGCTAGCTATAGCCCACAGGTGGAGTAGACTGGGAAGCAGGATGAACAATATCCCTGTCCCTGTAGACATGGGATCAGTAACCTTTCCTCTACAAAGCCAGAGAATAATTCTCTTAGGCTTAGAGGGTCATATCTGCTGTCTGCCAGATTCCTCAGCTCTGCCCTGATAGCCTGGAAACAGCCACAGAAAGTAAAACCAGAGTTAGAAACCAAGACGGGGCTAGATTCAGTGCTGTAGATTTAGATGTGATAATTGCAAAAAATTCTCCTGTCTATTCCTCTCCTTCCCTCCCTACCACCTCCTGAGATATGATTTCATTCTGTAGCCCAAGCAGTCTTAGAACTCACTATTTAGTTCAGTCTGGTCTCACACTCATGGTAATCCTCCTGCTTCAGCCTCCTCTGAGTGCTGGAATTAGAGCTATGTGTCACCATGCTTGACTGATAAAGGTATCTCTAGGGAGGCAGCATGAAAACCAACTTTTGAGTGACTAAGAGGAGTTGGTAAAAATGTCAGGAAGAATAGTGTGGCCCTGACTGCACGAACCGAGGCTGAGAAGCTCCGTGTATGTGAGGAAGAAAGGCAAACATTGTAGCTAAGTCAAAGGTGGAGTGTGTGTACGTGCTGATGAAGCAATCCAAGCTAGGGTCCACTCGTGGAACTTTGTCTTCCATGTCAGGAAGTTCAGTTTTTAGTCCCCTAATACTAGGAAGCCACAGGAGGTTCATGTAGCTGAGGGGTGATTTCTATGCCTCCTGCCTAGGACAGCACAGGGCCCTACATGCTCCTCCCCCCCGGGAGGACCTGAGCCTCAGAGCAGTTGAAAAAGCCCTCATGGCAGCAGGCCAGCCCCAGGATGGGGGTCTCTGGAGTGCACTGTTTGTCTGGAAAGTTCTTTGTCTAGCAACTTGCTCGTTCCTCACTCTTCTCTTTTACATTGGGTAGGGGCTGCTTATAGCAGTCCAAAGTCAGGAAAGCTCAGGTAATCAGTCCCTCTAACCACCACTTTCCTGCACTGAGCAGGAGCACCTTTAGGTCCGAAGGTCGAGTGGATGGTCACATCTGTATTTGGTGATAGTGCCAACAACAGCCACTACCATATGGGCAGCATCCTATATGAGACCCTCAGATCTATCACGGCAGGTGACTCTTCACCAGAGGCTCCTCCGGGCTCTGGAGCTGGAGAGCCTCTACAGGAGAAAAATCAGCCATAGGGGCAGGAGCTACAAGGCTCTGCCATTAAGTTTCTTTGTCTATGGGAAGACACAGCAGGGGGCCTGGGAGGATGTACCCACCTGGGGACCAGGGGGCCCAGGAGAGCCGAGTGAGCCTTGAATGCAGGGTGATGGTGAGGCCTCAAGTTCCAGAAGATTCTTCATGTCTGGAGAGAGAAGCTTCAGAGTAAAGCCATGGGTTAGAGGTCAGACCAATGAAAGATGCCTCCCTGGACTCGACCCTGCTCTGTGTCTATGCAGTGGGAACCTCTGGGCTCTTTTTTCTCTACTTTGGTTTTTAATAGAAAATAAGTCGCCGCAGACTGCGGTTGTCCTAATGCCGCACATCTAACTGCCTTCTGACAACATTCCCTAACCTCTCTCTGCCCTCTTCCCCATTTCTATCCTCATACCCCGTCTTCATCTCCCCTTCTCCCATCCTTCCCCCATCCCAAGGATTTCACAAATACTTGATTTTAAAAAAGGAAATGAGGGAGTCCTGCATCTGAACGGCTGATGGGAACTTGGAAGCTGTGAATGCACCTTGGTGTTTTCAAAAAGATGAGGCATTTTGCTACATCTAACTCCCAGGTGAGAAAAAAACTCCCTCCTTCGCAGATTTAAGATGGCAGGGGAACAGATGTGTGGCGAAATTGGCACAATTGGTACAATGCCCACTCCGGGCCTTGGCCCCTGAGTGAAGGTAGAGCTGCCCTTCTCATGTGAGATTCTGAGGTGGCCATGTTGAGCCAGGTGTGGGGCTGACATGGGGGAGTCTGGGGATTTCACTCACCGACGTCCAGAGCACTCACCGGGCTTCTGCTGCCTCTGAAGAAGGGTGGTGGGAACAGCGGGGGGTGGCGGCGGTATCAGTAGGCAGCATGCTCTGTGGCTGCCCCGCTTCTTCTGATCCAGGCCAGGAAGGGCTGTTCAGAGAAAACTGCTGCTCCTTAGCCTGGGGCTAGGGTGATGACCTGGTCATGCCCACCACGCCCAAGGGACATTGCTGGCCTGTTTGAGATGTGAGCAGGCCCCTGTTTGTTGCCTGACACAGACCTTCCCTTTGCCTCTGCTAGATGAGGCTGGCATAGACACTGATGTGTGTGTCCTTTTCTCCTTCAGAGACTAACTTTGTAGGTGTGAGAAGGAATATAAAGTTTAGACAGACCTGTAATGTGGCCCCACAGCTAAGCAGAAGGAAGTGCTTGTGGACAACTGTGATACTGTCTCAGGAGGAAACTGTTTAGACAGAGAGGTAGCCAGGCTGGAGGTGGCACTGATTCCAAGGTGCTCAGAGCATGGTTTGAAACAGACTCTATCCACTCACTTGGGTGCTCCATCTCACTAGAGAGTCCCACTTAAATGTCTTGATCTAGGTGAGCAAATCCCCGGCATAAGGAGGCAAATAGGCCACTGGACTTGTACAGCTTAGTTTCCGCAGAGTCTTATCTATGTTTGGCCTTAATATAGGGTCAGTGTTATAGCATGCAACAAGACAGATTCCACAGTACGGCACAATCGAGTTCTACAGAGTGAACAGCAGAGGCCTATAAACCCCAGCCCCTGTGCTTCCCCACACCCACTGGACCCTAGCACCAGGGATGCATCATGAAGATGTTTGCATTTTATGCAAATTGAAGCATACAGCATGAATTCCTATGTTTGTCTTCTCTTCCTCAACACCATGTCTGAGGGAGTGGAACAGGCTATCGGTTAGTCTTGCAGAGTCCCGCCGTGTGGCTAGACCATAATGTACTTATCCATCCTGCTGAGCATCACTGATATGCATAGGGTGATGCTGATGCTCACACACCAGAATGGCTACAAAGAAAAAGACAGGAGATAAATGTGACAAGAATGGGGGACAGCCAGAACTGTCACTCTATACTAGCAGGTGGGAATGGAGGCTGGTATCTCCTTTGGAAAACTGCTTGGTGTTTTCTCTTAAAGCAGGAGGACATAGACATACACTACAGCTCAGCGATTTCGCTTCCAGGAATTTACCAGTGGAAAGGCGGGTGCACTAGAATGTATGTAGCAGCAGAAAAGCCATGTTTTTCAGTTCCTAGTTTTCCGGGCACCTCTACGTCACCTCTCTCACTCGGATATCTGACTTCACAGAACAAGCCCAGGTGGGCCTCCTGAACCTCTCAGCGTGGAGCTCCATGTTGAATCTTATCACTAGGAAGCTTTCCTTCACTCGCACACCAAGCTTCAGGGGCCTTGCTACACTTTTCTCTGGGTTTCTCCCTGTGTCCGTGCTTCTCCACAGGCTGAAACTCTCCTTCTGTCTCCCAGCTTGAGCTGTGCTTCCTGGGAGGGAGACAGGGGCCAGTTTCCGTCCCCAGGGTCTAACAGTGCACCTGTAGACACTGGACTTCTATAGATGGTTGCCGAATTAACAACTTAGTGACAAATACTGGCTACATGTGGGGCACCATTTGCGTGGTGCATGTACACAAGCACGCCAAATCGTCATAGTAACCCTGAGCCAAGCACCACCACCATCGCCACTCCCACTTTACTGATCAGCTAACCAAGCCAGTGAGTCAGCTTGCTTACGGTCAAACAGCGAGTCGGCAGTGGAGCCTATACTTGAACATAGGCAAGCTATTTCCAGAGCTCGCTCTTTTGAACTCTGACTCCAGATGGGTAATAGTTAAGACTGGGACCCAGGAAGGAGGCAAGGGACTTCCCATAACACTACTTGAGACCACTGTATCAATACTTTCCAACCAAAGACTACCGGGAACACATCCAAAGAAGAATCAAGTTGGGTTTATTGGTTTATGGCAAGAAAGGAGAACACACACAGGAAGAACCAGGAGGCACAATGAGAAACTTATTCTAGGGTTCTGGCTCCTTGCAGATTTGTGGAGGAGACTGAGATGCAAAGTCTGGCTTTGCTTTGGAACAGCTGCTGATGAGCAGAATGGGCTGTTCTGCGATCAGCTGGCTTGGTTCTTCTCTGGCAGAAAAAGGAATGGAGCAAAGCACAAGCCGATTACATACAAGAACGAGAATGGTCATTTCATGGTGGGATAGCCTTGGCTTTCCTCTGTTTTTGGTTATGACTTGGGGATAGTCTTGCTTTTGCCCTGATCCATCAGGGTCACAGAGTGGTGCTGTCTGAGGTTGACGTCTATGGAATTATGTGCCATAGCTAATGCCATGCACACTGGACCTGGGCAGTCACGGCCACTGTTCTTCTTTCCTTTCTTGTAAATTTTTAATTCATGTGTATGAGAGTTTTGCCTGCATGTACATCTGTGCATGTATGCATAGTGTCTGAGACGGCCAGAAGAGGGCGCCTCCTGGAGCTAGAGTTAACAGCTTCTGAGTGGGTACTGGGATTTGAACCCTGGTTGTCTGGAAGAGCAACTAGAGTTCTTAACTACAGAGCCATCTCTCCAGCCCCCGCTGCTCTCTTTCTTGGTGGAAAGTGATAGTTACGTTTTCAAACTCTC
Organism: Peromyscus californicus insignis; assembly: GCF_007827085.1. Taxonomy (NCBI): domain Eukaryota; kingdom Metazoa; phylum Chordata; class Mammalia; order Rodentia; family Cricetidae; genus Peromyscus; species Peromyscus californicus. The sequence goes on from NW_026294413.1 coordinate 91,246,919, forward strand.
TCCCACCAGCTCTTTCCGGTGGTGAGAAGCCGGCAGGAGCCAGCTTCAGCTTCTCCATGCTACCTTGGGCTAGCGAAGATGGCGGTAGGTACACACTCGCCTCAGAAGCCTGTTAGAGTCCCCTCCAGACCCTTCCTTTTATCTCCCTTTCGCCTCAGTAGACAGCCAAGATCCAAGGCTGCAGTCCTCCAGAGGGCCCTCCCACAAAGAACACCTGGGAGCCTGGCGGGCTGTGTGGCTAATTTGCACCATCACCATGGATTTTCCAGTCCATATATGGTCTCCAGTGTGTCCTGTCCAGCACCCTGGGAGCCCCCCTATGGAAAGAGCTTGTATCTCTCAAGGCAATCGCTCCCCTCACTTCTTCCTGGAGACTGGAGGTGTCTTCAGTGAACATAAATTAACAGCTGTTTCTGCTACCAGAGCATCTGCCTTTCACACTACCCCATCCCTCCTCACTCTCCCCCTTGACCTACTTCATCCCAGCAGGTGGAGGGCTTCAATTTCTGCCCCTCCCCCAACTCCAGGAGCTGTGTGTTTTTAGCACAGTCTGGTTTATTTACAGCTCATTCCAGCACTGAGTATTTCCATCAGGTGGATGAGTTTGGGAGTAGCACCCCCGCCCCCTTCACTCTGCCTGTCAGCTAAGCCAGGGCTTCAAATGTCTATTTTGGTGCTGAGTGGCCCATGAGTCTCTCTCAGGCCTGTGCTGTCTCCCGCTGGAATCATGCCTAAGCTCAGGGACCAGCCTAGAAAAGCCCCAGAAGGCTCTATTGTAATGGAAACTGGTGTGTATGTGTGTAGCACACGGTACCTGTTGTGGCCCAGGTGCACCATGTGCATGGCTCAGCCCCAGGCAGCTGCCTTAGCAATGTCAACTACCAAGGGACTCCAAGACCACCAGCCTTCACTTAAAGATACCAATGCCACGTTATCTGTGGGAACTGCCCTGACAAAATAGAGGCAATGTCTAATGAAGGTTTTGGCAAATGTTTGTTTGTTTGTTTGTTTGTTTGTTTGTTTGTTTGTTTTTTACATCGGAAAGGATCCTTTTCCATACTTTGTTTTGAGAAACTGAGGTACATTCTTGGAAAGTGATTTACACTCTTGGAAATACAGGAACTTGCATCCAAGAATGTGAGTCTGGGGGGCATGTAGCCATGCGATACAGTACAACTCACTTTCTCAGCCCAAGGACTTACTTAGTTTCCTCATCTTTACCACCAAGAGTTAGGCATATACTGCCTCCAAAGGCAGTTTCTTTTGTTGTTTTTTTGTTTTTGTTTTTTTAATTGGTCTAGTTTTATTTCAATCTTCAGGAGATGACATCCCACCCATACATACACATGCACACACATAATGTCATTCACCCATATCTACCTGACAAAGTCCAAAGGCAGTTTTTAAGATAAGTATGACACCAAGATCACTGTTAGGTCTATCTTCATTTTCCTACATGCAAGACAAGCCCAGGCCACCAAGCAAGGCCACCAAGACAGCCGTTCCTATTTCAAAGTTACACCAAAAGGCATCCCTCAGAGCAAGCCAGTGTGTCACTAAAAGTCACCAAAGGAAGCAGCTATGAAAGGACACAGCCTGCCTTCGTCGGTTGGAAAATGCCAAGTGCAGTCATATGCTAGTGGTCCTGCATCTGCCTGGCCACACGGTGGTAGCCTATTAAGTTTTCACGTCTCTCCCACCTGTTGGAACACTGTTGGAAGGAAACATCAGAAAAGGCGAGGTGAAAGGAGCGTGTTCCATGGCGTCACTGGGTGCATCCGTGCTAGGCTGGAAGGCCCAGCAGTGGTGACATCCACACACTAGCTAGCTGCAATTTGCCCAGTCGTCTATAATTCACATATTCCAGAGAAGATTTACTCCTAGGACTTCCCCTTGACCCCATCCATGCACAGACCGTACTGCCTTTGAGAAACAAATTCTGGTCCTAAAGGTGAAAGCATTTTGCAATTCTTTAAAAGGCTGTGGGGGAGGTTTGCACCAGAGTGGGCCTGGGCAGCAAGTGAGGACACATCTGCAAAGGAAATGATTCGATGTTTTGGTGGCTGCTGCCTTTGAGCCGCATCACCCAAGCCAGTTGGCGAGCATCCCAGCCACCTAATGCCGAGGGGTGGGGGCTGGGAGTGTCATGGACCACAGAACATGGTTTTACTTCAAAGCCAAGGAGTCAGCAGCTGCCAAACACCCTGGAGTCAAGGTCACCAGAGGAACAACAAACAAATTCACACACATAGGCATGTATGCAAGGCCCCCACTGACTCTATCGTACCCCATTCACGCTGCAATCCTAACATTGGCTGAGGGGTTTCAAATTTAAAGTCCGCTAATGCTCCCAGGGCAAGCTTACTGTCCAAGTCTTTTTTAAAAAATAATTCATGCGCATATTCTCTCTTCCTCCCTCTCTTCTCTAACACACACACACACACACACACACACACACACACACACACACATACACTTACCCAAGTAGCCAGCTGAGTGATAGAGAAGTCCTGAAATGATAAGAAGATGAGTAAAGCTGAATGATGGGCCCGTCATCATGGGGCAAGGCCCAAGGCAGACTGGCCGAGGAACACAAGCTAGAGACAGGCTGAGATCTGTCACGCCCCCAAGCTGCCTGCGCCTGGCCTGCTTGGCGTTTTTTGGTGGGAGTCAGCCAATCCCGGCTTTGATGTTGCTTCTGCCCCAGATGCCAGGCTTTCAGGGGCCAGTCCTGAGCTCCAGGGAGCAGGGATGGGTAAAGAGCCCTGCTCTAGCTCCTCACTGATGCTTCTGTAGGGCAGGCCATGGAGACACAGTACCCTCTGCCCAGAGGATATGAGCTTGGGAGCTTGGGGCACTGATCACCTCACACACCACTATGAGGAAACAACACAGTCTGTCAGCCAGGCGGCTTTTCATTTGCCTCAAAACTGCCTCAGCAATACTGCTCTGGAATGCATCATAGTTGCACTCCACAGAGGGTGTCCAAGGAGACTCTGCCCTCTTCTGCTTCAGGGAAGACCTGCATGGTCTGTTTGCTATATCTGGCAAGGTGTTGTCAATAAAGTCACATTCAAGATCACAAAACACAAACCCTAGATACATCATATATATATATATATATATATATATATATATATATATATATATATATATATATGTGGTATATATGTGTATATACCACTATGTAGTCTTCTACATATGTAAATACATATGTGTATACACACATACATATATGTGTATTTCCAAGGATCATGAGGGTTGAACCCAGGACCTTATGCATGCTAAGCATGTAGTCTACCACTGAGCTACATCCCCAGCCTCAAACCTTTTTATAGGAACCTTTCTATAAAATAATAAAGTTGACACATGTCAGGTACACACTGAAATATGCCTGATACTGTATACCCAAAGCATGAACATACATAATATTCTAAACCATGAAAGATAAGGCTATTGGGGCTTAGTAAAAGCACTGATTTAAGCATTTTAACAATGAGCTTTATAACAAGACTAGCCAACCTTTCCTACAAACAGCCAATATTAAATGTTTTAGGATTCCTGGGAGACATGGTCTCTGTGGCAAATTTGCCATTATACACAAAAGCAGTTGTAGGCAATATCTAAAGATATGAGTGTGACCAGGTTCTGATAAAACTTTATTTATAAAAAATAGGAGGCATGCTGGTTTTGGCTCCTGGGCTATAGTCTGCCGACCCCAGCACTATACCATCAAATGAAAGGACAGTGACCAGATCCATCCAATGTATGCATCATTCACTAGAAACATGTAGAGAGGGCCAAGTGTGTGGATGTACAGTGACTAGACTTGATTTCCAGCCTCAGGAACGTGCTCTTTAGTGTCACTGGAGAATCAGTACTGATGCTGGCATCAGGCAAACATGGCTTAATTCCTGGTCTTGCCACTTAACAGCTATGTGCCCTTGAGGAAGATGTCTGTTCGGAGTCTCAGCTTCCCCATCTGTAAAGTGGGTGTTACATAAACTGCTACTCAGTCAGGAGGATTAGAGCCAGGGCTTTTGGCACTTCTGGCACAGAAGAAGGCTCTTTATCCACCTGATTTGGACAACTTGTTCAAGGTAAAAGAGTAGAGTATAGTGATAGGGGTGTCTGGAGGGACTCGCAGGAGGAAGAGGTAGTTGATGGAGAGAGAATGAAATGAGTAGTCGGAAAGGCTTCCTGGAAGAGGTGGCATTTGAGCTGAGCCTTAAAAGCAGAGATTTTTCTCACCCAAAGTGGGGAGGAGGAGGAGGAGGAGGAGGAGGAGGAGGAGGAGGAGGAGAGGGAAGGATTGGGCTCGTTCCTCTGGGAACTAGGTGTAAGACATCGGCCCAGAGGTTAAGAGCACTGGCTCCTCTTTCAGCCCCCATATGGCAGCTCACTGTCTGTAACTCCAGCTCCAAGGGATCTGACACCTTCACGCCAGTGCACATAAAATAAAGTTAAATAAATTATTTTTTTAAAAAAAGACATCAGGGCAGGGAACACTCAGTTTAGAGACCCAACAGTCGAACAACATCACCTGCATTATCTCCCTGAGTTCTCCTGTTGTGGTCATAGTCCCCATGACAGTTTGACCAAGAATGGCTTCCACAGGCTCATCTGTGTGAATTCTTGGTCCCCAGCTGCTGGACTGCTTTGGGAAGGACTAGGAGGCGTGGCCTTGTTGGAGGAGGTGTGTCACTGAGGGGCAGGCTTTGAGGTCACTATTCCCAGTGTGCTCTCTGCCTCTTGCTTTCCCATCCAGATGTGTTCTCAGCTGTTCCTGCCATCATGCCTTCGCTCTGCCATCATGGATCTAAGCCTCTGAAGGCATAAGACAACTCAGGGCCTTCTTCTGTAAGTTGCCTTGGTCATGGTGTTCTGTCACAGTAACAGGAAAAAAACTAACACAGTCCCCCCCCCCCATCCCTCTTCTTCCTCCACCTGTTCACCTTCTTTTTTGGAGAGGTCACATTTGCAGCCCAAGCTATCCCAGGATTGTGTGGTGTAGTTTAGGATTTCAACTTACAGTAATTCCTCTGCCCCGTGCTCCCTAGTACCAGGCTCACAGGCACATGCCACCACATCTGACCAGATCTTTCATTTCTTCCCCAGCATCACGTCACAAACCCTTGGAAGTTCTCCACTTTCACAGAAAAACTACTCTTTTTTCTTTTTTTATACCATGTAGAATCAGACTTTTTTTTAAAAAAGATTTATTCATTTTGTTTTATGTATGAATGTTTTGCATATACTTGTGCATACCACATGTGTGCTTGGTACCCTCAGAGGTAAGAAGAGGGCACCGGATCTCCTAGAATTGGAGTTATGGGTGGTTGCATGCGGGTGCAGGGAATAGAACCTGGGTCCTCTGCGAGATGTGCACTTAACTGCAGAGCTGTCTCTCTAGCCCCTGACATCAAACTTTTCTTTAAAAGATTTAACATGTAACCAGCTCAGCTGGCCACATGCCACTCCTGTGAAAGTAAGTCAGTGCTCCCCCATCCCCGTCAGTGGGCCCTGAGCACCTCTGAATTTCTATTTGTTCTTAATAACAGGCTGTGAATCTATGTCCTGCATCTTTCTGTGTGTCCTTTGGCTGCTCTTTTCTGTCTTGTTCCACTTCCAGCTTTATCCTGCTCTCTTTGTCTGTCTTCCCAGACACGACCTTTATGCTGCTCTTCCAGCTCCCAGCCAGCCTGGGACTGAGGATCCCTGGTCTTGATCCCTGGCAGGAAATTGCTGTTTGAATGCGGATGACTTATTTCCCCGGCATATGAAGGGGCATCTGCCAGGTGAGCTCTGAGCTCTCTCCAGCTTCACTCTACAGTAGCTGTGCTTCCTGGGCATGGGGGGGGGGGGGGAGGGCTCTGCAGGGCCTTGAAGAGAAGGAGGTGTGTCCCTCCTCCCTGGTATCAAGCCTCGTCCTTAGCTTCACTCCTATGCCTGGGCCCAGGCCCAGCTTACTACTAACTGAGCTGCCTGCAAAGTTTCATTCATAATCAGTTTCTGGTCCATCCTGCCGCTGTCAACAGGTGTCACATTCACAGTGCTTTGTCTTAATTGTGGCTCTGGGATTTATCACCCAGGCCAGAGGACCACTTCTGGAATATTGCCTCCCTGGGCACTGTTCCAGAATTTCCAGTCCCCACTGCAGAACAGGGACCTGTCATTGCAGATCACAGCCCCAATGGATTCTGTCACGGCGTCTGCCTCCACTGGCTCACCTACCACTGCTGCATAGGTTGGTATCTGTGGCCAAGCTAATTCCAGCACCTGACCCCAGGGACCCAGAGTTCTCACGTGAGACAAAGGTGTCCATACTTGAGACAGATACGGTGGTGAACAACCATGATTCTATAACCCTGGTACTACATAGTGAGACCTTATTTGAAAATCCAAGGAAAAGAGTCACTGAGATGACTCAGAGAGTTAAGGCACTTGTCGTCAACCCTGACAACCTGAGTTCAGTCCCAGGGCTCTGGGACTGGTGGAAAGAGAAAACCAACCCCTGCAAGTTGACCTTTGGTCTCTAAATGCATGCCACACATATGCATGGGTGAGCATGCACGTGCATGTATGCATGCATGCACACACACACACACACACACACACACACACACACACGCGTACACTTGCACACACATACTTTCAGAAGACTACAGAGCAGAGCTCAGGATCCCTCCAGCCATAGGGCACTTCAAATCTGTTGTCCCATCTCCAGACCTTCCTGGGCAGTGGGAAAGCTGAAGAAGGTCACTGACAAAGACTGCCCCTCCCGCCTTGACAGGCTTCACTGACTCCTCTTGACTGAGACTCCAGCTTGAACTTGGGCTCCTGGGTCCATTCTTACAGTTGTAGTACCCTGCCCCCACTCCAACTAATCAACTAAACGGACTTCTCCTTCTTGACATCAACTCAAGTCCTCATTTCCACTTTTGACCTTAAGTAGCTCCGGCCTGCTTTTGACAAACTCTTGTGAGCTGGTTGTGCCAGCGTCCCGCTACCCTAGTACTTTTCCAACCACTCATCCAACTGGCTCCGCTAAGTCCCCACTTGTCCTTGAACTGGAGCTGATCTAGACCTTTGTCTCCCACAGAGGTAGTCAATGGCAACAGCCTTGAGTTCTACTAAAGATTGCCTCCAGATCCACTGCCTTTGTTGTCTTGAGATAGCCCCCCGAACATTCTACCGGAGTCCACAGACATTTATTGAATGCCGTGCATGCTAATCTTTTCTACACTAAAATAATGATGATGCTGGGTTAGCACTTTCCACACACTTTGCCATTAGTCCTCTTGGCTAACCATCTCCATTTTGTGAAGGGGAAAATGACTCTTGGTGAAACCATGTTAATAGGTCTGGACTCCACAACTAGAACAGACTTGGAAATGGAGCTCATAAGGAATTTTACACAGAGCTCTGTGAAGACGTGGCCTCCCACAGCCACCTTAGCCAGGAGGACAGCTCACTTGACCCCAGCTACTTGTACCCTTCCCGTTCTTCTCACTACTTCTGTGGAGCCAGCAGCTTCCTTCCATTCTGATCACCCCCTACCCAGCTGGCTACCTCCCTTTCAGCTGGCTGCCTCCCTCCCAGCTACTGACTATTCATCTCAGGACTGTCTGGGAGTTGAAGCTGTACAGAGAACGTTGACATTTCCCTCGAAGAGTTCACCACTCTACAGGCCAGTGCAGCCCCTGGGAACTGGAGCATGTGACCATTCTTGCCAATAGTTTTGAGTGTGGGGGATTCTACCCCTGAGGGATGATGGAGCCATGATATGGAAAGGACCCACAGCCTGAGTGCCCACCTGGAGATGAGTCATCCCCCACTATGGATGCTGAACTGTGATTAGAATTTCTTTTCTCTTTAGACAAGTTCTATGTAGCCATGGCTGACATGGAACTTACTATATAGGCCAGACTGGGGACACAGTGCCCAGTACCACTCAGAGAACAAACACCTAAAGAAGTCAGCATGTACCTAAAAATCTGTCTGGGGACATGGCCATTTACCAATACTAGTGGTCTGTCTGCTTTTATTTTATTTTTGTTAGTGCATAAAATAATAAGTTTCCTATGGTCACATTCTCACTCATATGTCATCATTCCTTGCTCTTATTCGCCCCTTCCTTCTCCATCCCTTCTTTCCCAAGTAATCCCTTCTGTGTTCATGCCATATAATTATATACATATGTATGTATGTCTAGATTATATGAAGAAAACATGACTATATTCTCCCCTTGTTAACCTCTCTTGCTCACCTCTCCCAACTCCTTTAGATTCCTTTCTCCCCCTTTATAGGTCACCTATTTTCATTATATATATATATAGATATGATTGTTATATATGTTATATGATTATGATTACTGAGTTTATATTTAAATATAGAAAAATCCTACATTTCTTTTTTTAAAGCTTTTATGATTTATCTTCTTTATGTGCATGTGTGTGTGTGTGCCCATGTGCCGTGGCATGTATGTGGAGGTTAGAGCCAACTTATAGGAGTGGTTTCTCTTCTTCTACCAGGTGGGTCACAGGCATTAAACTCAAAAAATCAGGCTTGGTAGCGTGTGCCTTTACTGGCCAGGCCATCTCTCCACCCAGTCACAACCAGGGCTCAACAGAATGTGCTGACTGATTGGCTTTCTCAAACACATTTACCTTCTCTACTCTTCAAAGTGGGCAGAGTCCTCAAGTCACTTTAAAAATCTACCAAAACAGTAAGAGAAAGAAGACAGAGGGTTGAGCAGGTGGTGGAGAGGGCATGGCCAAGCACTGTCTGAAGAGAATCCGAGTGGTTGGTGATTCCCTGTTGAGCTGTGGACTGATGTATCTCAGACCAGGTGGCTTTGTCAACACACACTCACTTCTCATAGGTCTGGTCCCTAGAATCCAAAGTCAGCATGCTGAAGGTCCAGGTCCTCCTCTGTCCTCCCTCACTGGCTCATGAACAACTGGATGCCATCTTGCTATGTCCCTCCATGCCTCTCCCCGGTGCCTGTGTCCCTGGTCTCTCTTAGCATGTCCAAGTCTCCATCTTTTATAAAGTCAGTGGTCAGAGTGGATTAGGGTTCACCCTAAGGCTTGTTTAACTCAGTCGCTTCTTTATTGGCCCCATACCCTCAACAGTCCCATTCTGATGTACTGGAGGGCTGTGAGGAATCTTGCAGAAGGGTGGGCATCATTCAGCCCACAGCAGTGAGCTGAATACTGGTGGCCCCTGAACAATTCTTTTCACAATTCCTTTTGAATTTTTGAAATTATTTATAATAATAGAGAAATTTTAAAAATTTAAGCAAGCAACTTAGAACTACAATGTAAAGGTTGAGGCAGGTCCGCCCTGCACCTCTGTTGACCCATCTGGGCGCCCTGAAGCCACACAGAGGTTAGCTGTCAATGCTTGGAGGAGTTTGCAGCCACTCATCATGAGGACAAGACACCTCCTCCCCACCCCACCCCCACATGCCATAAAGACACCTTGAGAGGAGCTACAAGGAAGAATGAGAACCACCTCCTGATTTCATCCAAGCCACATATCCACAGTGCCTCCTTTGCTCACAAGAACAAAAGAAAACAAATCCACCCCCTTTCCTTCCACAGGGGAATTGTTTTGGATCGCATCTAAAGGAAGGCATCTGCTTCTTTGAGTTCATGCTCTAATTTGACCAAATGGCCTGTGGATGGAGAGGGAGGAGGAGACAATGTTATTAGGAGACCAGGGAACATCGAGAAGCCTCCTCCATGCTGGCTGCGCCTTGCCTGGGAATTCAATTACAGCAGCCGGCATCAATCAGCAGGCACTATTAAATCTTCTGCTCAGCTTGACAGGGAAGGCCAAGGTTGTGGAATTATTCAGGAAATCTGGCCACAGGTCAGCCGCCCGGGGCCTGCAGGGTGAGTTATTGCCAACACCTGCTGACAGCTGTGGACGGGTGGAAAGACCTGTGTTTCCAGGCCTTCGTTTTTCCACGGCGACACTTTGCTATGGGAACTTGAAATACAAAACTACATGGATCACTTCACCCCTTCCCCTAAATGCCCTTTCCATCTCAACCTGCTATATAAGTTGTCTGGGGTTCCACAACAAGTGGGAAAGAGAGAAGCTGGATTCCTGGGAGCCCTTGAATGCCCAAGGCATGGACAGGCATCTGACCAACTCAACCGAATCCCTGTATTACAGAAATTGGGGAACACAGGGTTGCCCCTTTGGACTCTATTGAGCAACAAAGCTTCAATGGAGCAAGTTGCCAAGACAAACCTGAGGCTTTCTGTAACCTTTGAATTGCAGAAAACCCTGTCTTAGCTTTCTCAGTGCTGAGATTACTGCTGTGTGTCACCATATCTAGCCCTCTTAGCTCCTTTACACACATCCAAATGATTATTCCGTCTCACTATATTACAGGAGGCATGGTGGTCTCTGTGCTCACAGATAAGCACTGGGGGACCCTGGAATGTTAAATACACAGGGTTGTTCCTTCAAGAGAAGGGATGTAGAATCTGTTATCTGCCCTGAAAGCTGTGAACAGACATGGTGAATAGCCTGGTGAGCCTTGCACTATCTGTGTGGTGAAGACCACACCAGATCCCCCACCCCCCAGACCCTTATCATAAGCCTGTTTTTCTCAGTCAATCTATAGAACTCATCTTTGTGAACTTTACAAAGAGTTCTGATGTAGTCACATCTGATCTGTATTTAGCTTACTTTGTTCCTCAAAGAGATTTATATGTGCTTTGTTGTGCACGTGGGATTGAGTTAACACCAGGATAAGTTTTCACCAAATTATGCTGTGCTTAGATATACCTAAAAGAAACCACTTGGGGTCAGACTCCAGATGTTTGAACCAACAGTGGCTACTGAGTTATGTTGAAGCAAACTACCTTCTTGCCTCTCACAGATGGTTCCTCTGCTGGCTGTGGTGGTTGCAGAGGCCCCCACACTACATAAAATGCACCGACATTCTTTTACACAGCTTCACAACATTTCTCCACTTGGAAGAACCATAATGTGTCCACGTTCTTCCTTTTGATGTGCAATCAGATGACTTGCAAACATTCAGTGGATGGAAATGACGCCCCAAATCACCTTCTTCCTTATATGTTGTGTGTATTGTGGATGAGTTTCCAGAGACAGAAGTCCAGTCAGGGAGTGTGTTTACATGTGCTGTCTGCTTCACTCTACAGAGCCATAAATGAGCCATTTGCACACACACACACACACACACACACACACACACACACACACACACATACACACACGGCTCAGGGAAATCATGGATGAGGAGGGCAGAAGCCATGTAAGAGCTGGTGGGTGGGGGATGCTATGAAGTTCACATGGCTGCTGGACTCATAAACTCACTGAGGCCAAGATTATCTGCATGAAATCAAGCTGCATATAAATACATACTCTGCATATGAGAGAAATATTGTATTTGTCAATCTTCCTTGCTACCCTCTCCTGTTCCCCTCTCTATTTAGGCCATTTCATCCCTCCACACAGGCCCCTTCCTATTTTCATATGGAAACATACATGTTAATAAATGTTTTTACAGTTCTATGCACTATAATTATAAACATTTATTATCTCTGTGTTTATGAATAGTGTCTGGAGTCCTTATATGAGAGAAACATGGTATTTGTCTAAATCTAGTTTGTTTTGCTCAACAGAATGCTCTCCAGTTGCAGACACCTTCCTGAAAATGGCACAGTTTTGTTCTTTACAGCTGAAGAAAACCCCATTGTGTTTACATTCCACATGTTCTTACCTTCTTATCTGTTAATGGACATCTAGGCAGCTTCCATACCTTGGTTTCTATGACTAGCACTATAATTAACATGAATGTGTGGGGATATCTGAAAAAGGCTGATGCAGAGTCCTCTTGGGTATGTGCCCAGGACTGGTAGAGCTGGGCTATCCAGTGGCTCTCTCTCCAGTTTCTGAGGAACCTCCACACAGACTACACACAGGACTTTGGGAATGCTCCATAGCATTCCCACCAGCGGTGTGCAAAGTTCCGCAGTGTGCAAGGTTCCGCTCCTCCCCATCCTTGACAGCATTTACTGCTGCTTGCTTCCTTTTCTTTTCCTTTTTGGTCTTTTGGGGTAAGGCCTCAGTCTGTAGCCCAGGTTGGCCTCAGACTCACATCAGTCCTCCTGCCTCAGCCTCCCTAGAGCTGGATTTACAGGGGCAGGCACCGTGCCCAGTTGGTTATCTTGATGACAGCCGTTCTGACTGGGGTGAAAAAAAAAATCAATGCAGCTTTGATTGGCGTGCCCCTGATGGCTAAGGGTGCTGAACTTTTCTCACATATCTGTTGGCTATTCGTGCTTCGTGTGATAACTGTCCATTAGTTCATTTGGAGAGCCTGGCTCTCCTTAAGCCACCTCAGGCTTCTACTTCTGCTTCCTACAGACATTCCATCAGTGAGGGAGCACGTCACCCAAACGCAAACCAATGTGGCTCCCACAAGGCCCTGCTGCCTTCTAGACTCTGGGGTCTTAATCCTAAGCCTCCACGTTGAGAATTTGGTTTCTGTCTCATCATGGAGAATTTGGAAGCTTCTAGGGACCACCATGAGGTTTACCCCAATAAAAATGCTCTGAACAGAAAGCAGCAAGCCAGTTCCAACCTCTCCTGACAGTGAGACCCTGCAGACCCCTCAGATAAGGCACCAGTTCGTCTCTGGAGTGAACGAGGGTCTCAGCAAGAGGGGAGCTCCAGTTGAGTAGGTTTCTGTAAGTAGCATGGCTGTTGTCACCCCACCCCTTCTTTCCATGTCACTGAAGCTAAGAAGGCCTCCGTGGTGTGTGAATCCCAGAGGGAAGTCCCTGAAGCAAGAAGGCAGCTGCTGGGGCTTTCCCAGTCTTCAGAGCCCAGCAGCTGGAGGGTGGTGGGACTGGGCTGGAGCAGAGGAGGGTCCAGGGAGGCGGGAAGTGGGTGGGTCTGCACAAGTCTCACTCATACTCCTCTCCTTCCTCTTTTCAGTCCTCATCCCAGATAGCTGACTGTGAGACTCCACCAGCCACGTGCTTCCTCTCAGCTGTCCCCAGCTCCCAAAGCAAGCAACTCCCCCGTGTTTTCATTGGTTGCCATGGGGAGATAAGTACGGGTCTGAATGGGGAGATGCTTGGTGCTCAGAGATGGAAGCCTGTCGGGTTTATTTTTAAAGACATCGGGGAAGCCTGTGGCCAGGGAAGGAGAGCGTCTTCCTTCTTTAGGGCCTGGTAGAAAACGGAATTCCCTACTTTAATTCACCAAGTGCTTTAAGCAAAAAGTTATTTAGGTTTTTTGGTTTTGATGCAATAAACTGTAGGGTAAATTATAACCTTTTGATGTGTGTGTCTGCACACAGTGAGATTCTGGAAACAAGATAAAAAAATGTATGAATCTCACAGGTTACGTGACAGGCAGGCACTATTCACAGCACCGTAGTGTTCATAATGAGCCTCCTCAACCCCAAGAATGTATTTATGAGTTAGATACTTTCAGTGTGATGGACGGCAATTTGCCTAAGGTCACAAACTATAAGAAATATAAAACTTGACCCCAAGGAGCAGAATGCCAGAAGTTCTACTCCCAGCGGCATTGGAGTTGCCTCTGTGATGATTTGGGAAGAAAGCTGGGTTCCCAAGACTTGGTTTGTAACTATCCCAGCTCCCTGTCTTCCTGGGGTCCCCAGTAGCATTGAAATCCGTGACCCATGTGATGACCAGGTCAGGAAAACACCTTGCATTGACCTTGCAATGCAAGGTCTTCTTCACTGCTCCACCAGGTAACACACTGCTTGCACCACAATCCTGTCGCTGCATTTAATCTGCTAGCATTTAAACAAAGCTTAAGATCAACATGGCACACTGAGTGGCCCCTATCGATGTCTAGACTTGAACTTTGGTGCTTGTAAATGCCACCTTGTGTGGGAAAGGGCACTGTGAGTGAAACTAAGATATTTGAAGGAAGGAGACATTCCTGGGTAATCCGGGAGTTTCCTAAATGTGATCACAAGTGTCCTTAGAAGAGAGGGGCAGAGACTGGGGGATGTAGCTCCATGTTAGAGTGCTTGCCTAAAAGGTGCAGAGCCCCTGGGTTCACACCCCAGCACCACAAACAAACACAAGAACCTGAGAAAGGAGACCTGAGAAGAAAGGCCACATGAAGCACGATGTAGCATGGCTGCATATGAACACAGGAAAGAAAGAAGGCTGGGAACCAATGAATCTGAGAAACGCAGCTTCGATCTAGAAAAGATAAGGAACTAAGTCTTCCTTGGGCCCTTGGCCTCCCCTCAAGTGGAAATTATTTCAGACTTTGGACCTCTAAAACTATAAAAGAACAGGGGTCCTATGCCGGTGTTGGAGGTGAGCCGTATCCACAGGAAGCTAATAAAGTAGCTGCAATGAGCTGGAGCAGGGTTTCCAAAGGGTGAACCATGGGCCTGCAGCCCAGCAGCATCGAATGCACCACAGTGATGCAGATGCTTGGGCCCACTTTAGAACCTCAGAATCAGAACCTCTTGGGGTAGGTTCCAAGGACCTGCATTTCAACAAGCCCTCACTGTCTCTGATGCTATAGTGCAGCGGTTAGCCATGCCTAAACCTTTGATCACCAGAACTTGAAATTCTGCCCATGCTTGATTCACAGCCTACAGATTTGGACCTCATTTGTCTGTTCAGCTTAGAAGCTGAGCCTCTGGTGAGCTCCTTAGGTGGTTCTAACTGGGCTGAGTACCCACACTGTGTTATGAGGGACTGATGTGGAGTGCTCCCTCCAGGACTGTGCTATGAGGGACTGATGTGGAGTGCTCCCTCCAGCACTGTGTTATGAGGGACTGATGTGGAGTACTCCCTCCAGCACTGTGCTATGAGGGACTGATGTGGAGTGCTCCCTCCAGCACTGTGCTATGAGGGACTGATGTGGAGTACTCCCTCCAGCACTGTGTTATGAGGGACTGGTGTGGAGTACTCCCTCCAGGACTGTGTTATGAGGGACTGGTGTGGAGTGCTCCCTCCAGCACTGTGCTATGAGGGACTGGTGTGGAGTACTCCCTCCAGGACTGTGTTATGAGGGACTGATGTGGAGTGCTCCCTCCAGCACTGTGCTATGAGGGACTGGTGTGGAGTGCTCCCTCCAGCACTGTGTTATGAGGGACTGATGTGGAGTGCTCCCTCCAGGACTGTGTTATGTGAGTTACTGCTGTGGAATGTTCCCTCCAGCACTGTGTTATGAAGGTTACTGCTGTGGAGTGCTCCCTCTAGCACTGTGTATGAAGTTTACTGCTGTGGAGTGTCCCCTCCAGCACTGTGTTATGAAGGTTACTGATGTGGAGTGCTCCCTCTAGCACTGTGTTATGAGGGACTGATGTGGAGTGCTCCCTCCAGACTCAGCTGTGCCGAGTCTGGAGACCTAGAAAGGCATGCTGGAGGCTGAGAAGGGAGAGAAAGGCAGAGGCCAAGCCAGCAGAGCTTCTGGCCCCAAGCCTAGAGTCACATGCTCAGGGGGGCTCAAAGTGGTAGATATAATTAGAAGACCCTGAAGCAGGTGTAAGGCAGGAGGGTGTGGAGACACTGGGTGAGTAGAAACGGACTCTCCATGCAATGACATGCCATCCCAAAAGGAGGGATCAGGACCACCAGGTCAGTCAGCCTTCCAAGAGATCTGTTTTTTAGGAGAGGCCAGAAATAAAGTATAAAATCATTCACTTTTTAAACAATTGAAGTTATTTGACCCTCAACTCTCTGCTCTCTCCATGGTCCAAAGCATGAAAGCAGTCACCAGCCAGCCAGCTAGGACAAGTTCTCAGAGATGATTGACAGATGTTCCCTGTGGGGAGGATAACTGTGTCTGTGTGCTTCAACCCACTTGCTGGCACACGGTTGGCTCTCATTAAAATTTAGCTGAATGAATGAATACTCCCAGAGTATCTCTGTGAGACAGAGACTGCTCTGCCCATTTTACAGACGAGGAACTTGAGGCCTCCCCAGTGAAATGAACTTCATCACCATCTAGTTCGGCAGTCAGAGCTCAAACACAGGACCTCCTACTGTGGGGGATGCTGTAAAGAGCAAGTACTTCTGTAGCTGTCAAAGAGCTCCGTAACAGAGAGGTTGGAGCCACTGGTGACAGTCATGGGCAGCACTCATGAGCGTTAGGAACACTTAAGGAAGGCCTGTCACCAGCTTCTGGTATGTCACATGGAAGTCAGAGGCTCTCTGTCTCCAAAGAAACTGTGCTGCTTTTGTGTGATTATACATCAGAGGAAGGCAGCCCTGGGTGTATGCTGAAAGGTAATGGGAAGTGGTGGAGGGGGAGGTTAGGATAACCAAAGGGAGAGCCTTCCATCGCCCATACCACTTCTGATTTCAGTGAGATTGGGAGTGGGGAGGCCCCCGCTTCTATAGGGGATTGGGATGGGAGTGGCAGATGCCTGAGACCCCCTAGAGAGCCTTGTAACTTAAGAATCCTCCCTGATTTTATTATCCAGAGGAAATATGGGGAGCTAAATGAGAGGAGACGGCTTGCAAGTGCATTATGGGACATTAAACAATAGCTGATCAGCATCAGACACAAATAAATGACCCATGATATAGTGCCAAGAATCTGGATGGCCCACAAATGGTGGTCTGGCTGGCTTCCAGTCAGCAGAGTGGTAGCTGGACATCAGATAGGCCACAAAATGTAGCAAAAGAGGATTCCAGCACCTAAACAGATTCGCATCCTTCCAAGTGATCTCACTCTACTGTGCTAGATTTGTGTCTTTTCTCTGATCTGGATCCTGACATTTGGATCCACAAATGCTCTGGGGAGTTCCTGCCTGCCTTCTTGCCTGTCTGGGAAATCCTTTACAGAAGAGGAGCATGTGTCCATGCAGGCAGAGGGTAGGATGGCTCACAGGCCTAAAGAATTGCCTTGGTTACCGGGGGGTCCCATCCTCCCAAACACCCTGACTCAAACTCATCTCACTAGCACATCCTTTAGGTCTGATTTTTTTAGCCCCCTACTACAATAGAAGCACCAGAGAGATGAATGAGTGGCTGGGCAAGTCATGCATGTGTTTATAAAGCAACAGTCAAGCTGAGCATGGAAGTGCGTGTCTGTAATCCTAGCACTTGGGAGACAAGGCATGCAGTACTAAAGAGGCCACTTGTACAAGTATCCAGGCAGCAGCAGGCTTGGTCTACATTGACGAGCCCTGGACATGGAGGCAGGATTCCAGTCTCCAGATCTCCAGCCCAACTGTGTGGCCTGAAGTACACTGTTTAACCTCTCCATGCCTCTGCATCTTCTTCAAAGAAGTAAGAGCATGGCTCCACATCCATCCAGGGTGTGTGTGGATATCACATCCATCTTACAGGAGGTCTGTTCCTCCGGAAACATTACCTTTGGGCCTATGCCTTATCCTCCTGTCAGCCACAGTCATTGAGCTCTACCTATAAAGGGGGCACTAGCACCAAGTTGGTCTATAGATCCAGACAGAGGCCTGCCAGGGTCGCCCATACCATGCCAGATGAGACGGCCCTTGGGTGACCCACAAAACATGAACTTCAGTAATCAACAACTCTAGTTTTACACTACGGATGGTAGCTTATTGCCCAGCAAATGGCTGAGGCAGTCCACTCTGGGCTCCTGGTGTTCAGAGCAGAAATTGTTCTGAGATGTACTGGCCTTCAGAAGGAAGCACAACGGGGGCACACCTTTCTTCAGTGTTCACTGGACCGTCCATGGTCACCGCGATGAAAACCAGCTCCTGTGCTGTGTACAGTCACGGTGGTCCCCAGGGTCACGTGTCTCGTTCGTTCCCAGGGTCACGTGTCTCGTTCCCCTCGACCACTCTTGGTGGTTTCAAAATCATTCCCTAGCTTTCACCGTTTTCCTTCCCTGCCCTGCTATTTAGGCCAAGTAGCCTTGAACTCAAGCTTCTCCTGTCTCCCATCACGCTCAGCTTATTGTAATCAGACTTGCCACCTACCTTTCGGGCTAGCTAGATGGCTTGCAGGTAGTCACTGAGTCTGAAGAACTAAGTTCCATCCCTGGACCTTAGGCGAAGGAGAGAACCAACTCCTGTAAGTTGTCCTCTGACCATGAGCACCCCTTACCATCACACAATAAAAAAATGTTTAAAAAAAGAAGACCTGCCTGTTGTCACTGCATCTACCACAGGCAGTGTGTGAGCCTAGAAGAATGATGCTCAACATTAACAGACCGGGACAAGAGCCCGAGATCGTAGTGTTGGACACCTGAACTCGAGAGCTGGGATTACCTCACAACCTCGGTCTCTTCGGTACTTTCCCCTCCCTGATTGGTCTTCTCGGCAACCCAGTGGAGGCTGTTGGGTAATGCACACCTGATTCAGGGAGCTGGGGCTATTGCGTGGTTCAGAAGTAGGGTCCTTCCTGAAGAGAAGGAAGGGTGCCTACCCCCCAACATGAGGGGGAGCACTTCCTGCAGCGAGACCTTCCTCCACCACAGTCGTGGAGAACTCGGAGTCGGTGCTTCCACACAGCCCCTAGAACACAGGCTGCATCCCGCTGGGCTCGGAGAGACCCCGAAGCACTCCACACACTGTCGGCACACAGCAGACACAGTGGCCCAGAGAAACAGTTTTCCTGGCGCCTCTCGCCTCAGCATCCATTCGGCTTACTTTCTTCAGAGCAGTAAGGATGCACAAAATTCGGGCTAGGGGACATGAGATCAGTCAGATTGTAGGCGGGTATTTGAAAGGACAGCTGTCAGCCTGACTCAGGAACAGTTTCATTACAGGACCTGAACGAATTTCAGAGCGGGGCTTTTGGGAAGCCACCGCCACTCGAGGAGGGGAGCAAAGTGAAGTGACTCCCGCAGGGGACAGCAGGTACTTGTGCTACACTGGTAGCCGCGTCCCTGGTTGGCCTCATTGTTCGGCCAAATGTCTGAAGCCTACATTCCCAATCACAAGATCCAGGGATGGTGACGCTTCCAGAGGGCCTGTGGGGCTAGAGGTGTCGCTCTGCGCTCGAGTGCTTGCAGGGTTTGTTCAAGGCCCTGGGTTCAATCCCTGGCACTATGAAAAGGGAAAAGAAGGAAAGAGGATAGGAAAAGAGGGAGAAGGAAAGGAGGAATGAAGAAAAGGGGAAGGGCAGGGCAGGTGAGCCTGTGCATGATGGGGGCAGGTCAGTCGTGTTTCCCTTGCTGGAGGCCCCGCCCCTGTGCCCCACACATTGATCCCATCCTCTGCATCAAGGAGCTCCACTCTTAGACCTCTGCTTTGGGTGGGGTTGGGATGATGGGAGGCTCTGCCAGTAAGTGGTCGGGATGGGAGAGAGAGAGATGGAAAACTCCCCTCCTCCCTGCTCTGGGTCCCTGTGTGACTTCACTTATGCTTAGCAGCCCTCCTGCAAGGCTTCAAGGCTCCTGGAATCCACTTCCCCACTTCCTTCTCAAGTACAGGATGGTAATGTCTTCCTGCAGTCACAAATCCCTGTGTCTCTCAACATTGCAGGTGACCCAACTCCCCTGAAAGTGAGCCCTTCACTCGAGATTTTACGTTTGAACCATCCAAACTGCATCTTGTCACTGTTGTGTCCTGACCAGTACAGCCTGCAAAAACCCTTCTCTAAGAGATGTCTACACTGTGCAGGTTCTCTCCTAAGTGAGCAGTTCTAACAGATGTCTACACTGCACAGGTTCTCTCCTAAGTGAGCAGTTCTAACAGATGTCTACACTGCACAGGTTCTCTCCTAAGTGAGCAGTTCTAAAAGATGTCTACACTGTGCAGGTTCTCTCCTAAGTGAGCAGTTCTAAGAGATGTCTACACTGTGCAGGTTCTCTCCTAAGTGAGCAGTTCTAAGAGATGTCTACACTGTGCAGGTTCTCTCCTAAGTGAGCAGTTCTAAGAGATGTCTACACTGTGCAGGTTCTCTCCTAAGTGAGCAGTTCTAAGAGATGTCTACACTGTGCAGGTTCTCTCCTAAGTGAGCAGTTCTAAGAGATGTCTACACTGTGCAGGTTCTCTCCTAAGTGAGCAGTTCTAAGAGATGTCTACACTGTGCAGGTTCTCTCCTAAGTGAGCAGTTCTAATTACAGGCTCTTTTCTGTCTTGCTTTATGAAGGCCTTAATGACATAAATTAAAATTTTTACATAATTTTTACACAAATTAAATAATTTAAAAATGCGGACAACCCCCACAACCTACAGACGGGGGAGCTTTTGTTCTTTCACTCAACAAGTAGTTATGGAGCATCTACAGATCCAACAGTGTTCTGACTCTGGAAATAGTTATAATTACAGCCGCAAAAGATGACACATTCCCTGCCCCCCATGGTGCTTATCATCTATACCCAACTGTCGCCCAGACAGCTCATGAGAGGCGGAGCTGAAACCAGAGAATCGAGTTTCCCTAATTCCTAAGTCCTCAGCAGATTCTCAAAGAAATCTATAACCCAAATATAACAAAAAACAAACACTAAGTTGGACCAAATTAGCTACCGAGTCCTCTTGGGATTCTTGCAACAGGGTCTCACTATGAAACCCAGGCACACTATCCTTCTCTTCTCACTTCCGAACACTTCCTCAGCTTCTCAAGTGCAGTCACAGGGGGGTGTCTCCACACTCGGCGACCAAGCTTCCCAGTGGATAGGAAAATACCTGTCCACAGACCAGATGAACTTGTGAGAGACATGCTGACACACACTCCTGGTGACAGCCACCTGCTTTTCCTGCCTCCCTCCTCCCCCAGTGTTCTCCCGGGCTCTCCTGTCTCCCACTTCTTCTGTTTCTCACACTTGTATAATTAGCCTCACGGCAATCTCCCTGTCACTCTCTTAGGGCCTGCAGGGTTTGGCAACACAGCTTGCCCAGGAGCTGTTTTTATGAATGGAGAGAGGCTGGGGGTGGGTCCAGAGGAATGCCCTCCCTGTGTTTCACAGGCAAAGACGCAGAATCAACTGCACTGCCTAGAAAATAGGCTAAAGGTGTCTTGGAGCAGTGGCTGAGGTGCATGAGGGAGCTGCGAGGAGACAAGCAGCAAGCCTTGGGGTCTGCTAACCTTCCTCAGGCCCTCTGGAGATACCCCGTTTCCTCAGAAAGGTTTGAAAAGGCTGTCAGTAACCCAATACTTCCCCTGTACCAGGTCAGGCAGGGCCAAGACAACAGCCTGGTGCCTGCAGCCATGGTTGCCAGGCTGGCTGACCAAGCAAGCCCCTTCCCCAGCCCTGCACCCAGCAGATGCACCCATCTGGCTCCAGGCCCACGGACCCTCTGGAAGCCCTCACTACTCCGAGTACCTCTAGATAGTTGTCAGAGCTGAAGAGAAGAAAGCCCAACAGGAGAGCAGCCAGGGATGAGGAGACAGAAAGCCTAGTCCTGAGCCAGCAAGGGACATGGGGGTTCCCTAATGACAGAGGCCAGGCAGAACCCCCTGCCCTTCAGCAAGGTTACCAGAGAGATGTTTGCTCCCTGGCATCTTGAGGTAAGCCCCACTGGGAGGAGGTCAGAGACAGACCTATAGAAACGCCTGGGGCTCCCTGTTCTAGAACTTGTCCTCCTCTCTCCCCAGCTCCCCATTTCCTGACCAAAATGAATCATGCAGCAAACAGGCAGGAGAGGCAGGGGCATGGTCGATAGGCTGACTTTGAGCAGCTGAATAGCAACGGTCGGAGCAAGGACACAAGGGCCTTCGGAGACAAGCTCGGGGGACAGGAGGCATCCTGGGTGACCGTCTCCCCCGAGCCTGCCTCTGCTAAGAGCAGAATGTCGAAAATATCAGGACATATTGCTAGACCATCTTAAGCAACCCCACCCCACTTTCTGCCCCTGAAGACGGAAGCGAGGAAAGTCGTGCTCATCAGTTACCTGCTGAGACTGGAAGGACACTGTTGATGAAAGTCGGCTGAGATACGATGGAGCGGAAGAAGAGTTGGAGATAAATTCCCAAAGTCATTGGAGTCAGGACAACCATGCTGGCCAGGTCTGGCAAATCTCAAGTGAGTGGGCAGGCTGCTGGGGCTCTCCTAGCTCCGCTTTGTCCTGCTGCTCTCTCGCTCTCTCTCTCTCTCTCTCTCTCTCTCCCTCTCTCTCTCTGCTTGCCTCCCTCCTTGCCTCCCTCCCTCTCCCCCTCCCTCTCCTCTCGCCATGCCTTTATCAAGAAAGAATGCCAACCATTTCCCATTAAACCTTCTCCGTACTACACAGGGTTATATTTATCTCAAGTACTGGGTCAAATGCCCACATTGAAATTAAGATGTCAGAATTTTCTTTTTTGAGTCTGAGGTAAGTGGCTATTGAGAACATGATAACGAGGGCAGCTGAGGCTGCAGAGTCTACCTGCAGCCATCCTCAAAGGCAGGTGGGTTTACTACTCTGTTATTCACCCTCCTCTGCATACTTGAAACACAGTCCTGCCTTAGCACTAATCAGGTCTCCTGGTGCGAACTGCCTTCCGTGAGGACAAGCTGCTGGCCTGGGACAGTCTTACCTGCAGGTAACAAATGCAAGTCAAGCTGGGACTTCTGCTGGAGAATTTGCATTTCCAAACAGTCATCACTATGAAAAGTCCCTCCCACCCTCCAAGCTCAACCCTTTAACCTCATGCAAAGCAAAGCATATGAGAACAGTAAAGGGACATAAAAGTGAACCATCAGTTTTCAAATTATACTTGGAGCAACAGCATCATTAACTTAATCTTGCTTAGACAAAAGTTCTTCAAACAAAATAATTACCAGGGCTAGAGAGATGTCTCAGGAGTTACAAGCATGTGCACACAAAAGGATCCAAGTTCAGTTCCAGCATCTATGCTAGGTGGCTCACAACTGCCTGTGACTCTAGCTCCAGGGATGTGATGCCTCTGGCCTCCCACACCTGCACTCATGTGCACATACCCCCACACACATGTGCACATACTCCCACACACACTTAGAAACATACCCCCACACATATGCATACCTCTCCCCACACTCATGTGCACATACTCCCATACACATGCACACGCCCCCCCACATGTGCACATACACACATGTGCACATACCCCCACTCATGTGCACATACATATACACACACATGTGCACATATACATACACATGTACACATGCCTACCCACATGCACATCACCCCCACACTCATGTGCACATACCCCCACATACATGCACATGCCCCAAACACACTCATGTGCACATACTCACACACACACATGTGCACATACCCCACACACGTGCTCATAACCCCCCATAATTTAAAAAATAAATAAAAAACAAAATAAAAATATATCCTTAAGAGAGTTTATAAAGACTATTATAGTGATTCTTAGATTTAAAAAACAATTAAGGCACCCCTTCCCCTCAGTTTCACACTAGGGCTCACAGCCCTAGCAGCTGTACTGGAGGTCAGAGCAGTCCTAGGGACCCCAGGGAAGACACCACCCATTGCCTACTAAACCCCTTTAAGCCTGACCAACAACCCCAGACTGCACTCCAACCCCTGGGCCTCATATCTCAGCCTACAACTTTGGAAGAAGTCTTTGGCTTTACCAAAGACCAGGTGGGCTTAAGGAACCTCAGGTAAGACACTGCCCACCACCAGCTAACACTTATTAAAACCTACCCAACAACCCTAGACTGCACATACCTCCACCCCCTCCAACTCCTCATCCCTGGCTCCATACCCTGGTCTACAACTTCAGAAGAATTCAGCTTTACTGGAGTACAGACCAGATCTAGGAACCCTAGCCCCCAAAACCCCAGAGAGGACACCCTACTGAACCTGAAGACATGCTAGTCACCAGAACCCTTGGCCATTTAGGCCAGGAGACTTGAGAGAAAAAGAAAAACCAAGGAACAAAACACCCATCCAACAAAGACAAACGCAGAAATCAACACCTAGACCTAAAATCATCCCAAGTCCAGATGCCTAAACACCAGTGTAAGAACACAATCAATGGGGCTGGAGAGATGGCTCAGTGGTTAAGAGCACTGGCTGCTCTTCCAGAATACCCAGGTTCAATGTCCAGCACCCACATGGCAGTTCACAACTGTCTGTGACTCCAGTCTGAGAGGATTCCAGAAGATATGACACCCTCAAACAGATACACATGCAGGCAAAACACCAATGCACATAAAATTAGAGGGGGGGGGGCTAACAGATTGGATACCAAAACAGGATCCAACATTCTGCTGCATACAAGAAACACACTTCAACAAGATAAATAATATCTCAAAGGAAAGGGTTGGAAAAAGATTTTCCAATCAAATGGACCTAAGAAGCAAGCTGATGTAGCTATCCTAATATCGAACAAAATAGAATTCCAACCAAAACTAACCAAAAGAGATGGAGAAGGGCATTTCATATTCACCAAAGGAAAAATACATCAGATGATGTCTCAGTTCTGAACATCTGTGCCCCAAACATAAGGACACCCACATTTGTAAAAGAAACATTACTAAAGTTTAAATCACACATAGAAACCCACACAATAATAGTGGGAGACTTCAACACCCCACTCTCACCAATGAACAGGTCATTCAGACAGAAACTAAACAGAGAAATAATGGAACTAACAGACTATGAATCAAATGGACCTAACAGATATCTACAGAACATCACCGAAACACAAAAGAATATACCTTTTTCTCAGCACCTCACAGGATTTTCTCCAAAACTGACCACATACTCAGTTACAAAGCAAGTCTCAATAGATAAAATAAAAAAAATAAAAAACTTGAAATACTCCCTATATCTTACCAAACTACCATGAATTAAGGCTGGATTTCAGCAACAAGAGAAAGCCTACAAACTCGTGGAAACTGAACAACTATCTGCTGAGTTACCACTGAGTCAAGGAAGAAATAAAAGAAAGATGTTAAAGACTTCCTAGAATTCAGTGAAAATGAATGCACAACATACCCAAACTTATGGGATACTATGAAAGCTGTGCTAAGAGGAAAGTTTATAGCATTAAGTGTCTACATAAAGAATTTGGAGAAATCTCACACTAGCAACTTAACAGCAAACCTGAAAGCTCTAGAACAAGAAGAAGCAAACTCATCCAGGAGGAGTAGATGACAGGAAATAATCAAACTGAGGACTGAAATCAATAAAATAGAAACAAAGAGAATAATACAAAGAATCAATGAAACAAAGAGTTGACTCTTTGAGAAAACTAACAAGGTAGACAAACCCTTATCCAGAGAGAATATCCAAATCAACAAAATCAGAAACAAAAGGGGGACACAACAACAGACTCCAAGGAAATACAAATAATTATTAGTCATACTTCCAAAAAAAATGTACTCCACCAAATTGGAAAATCTAAAAGAAATGGACAAATTTCTTGATAGATACCACTTACTTAAGTTAAATCGAGATCAGATAAGCAATTTAAATAGACCGATAACCCCTAAGGATATAGAAGCAGTCATTAAAATTCTCCCAACCAAGAAAACCCCAGGGCTAGATGGTTTCAGCACAGAATTCTACTAACTTTCAAAGAAGAGCTAATACCAATACTCTTCAAATTATTCCACAACATAGAAATAGAAGGAACATTGTCAATTTCTTCCTATGAGGCCATAGTCATCCTGATAACCAAAACCACACAAAGACCCAACAAAGAAAGAGAATTACAGACCAATTTCACTCATGAACATAGATGCAAAAATACTAAATAAAATACTGGCAAACCGAATCCAAGAACACATCAAAAAGATCATCCACCATGATCAAAAAGATCATCCACCATGACCAAATAGGCTTCATCCCAGACATGCAAGGATGGTTCAACAAACAAGAAAATCTGTCAATATAATCCACCATATAAACAAACTGAAAGAAAAAAATGATCATCTCACTAGATGCTGAAAAAGCCTTTGACAAAATCCAACACCCCTTCATGATAAATGTCTTGGAGAGATCAGGGATACAAGGGACATACCTAAACATAATAAAAGTAATAAAAGCAAGCCAATTGCCAACATCAAATTAAATGGAGAGAAACTCAAAGCAGTTCCACTAAAATCAGGAACAAGACAAGGCTGCCACTCTCTCCATACCTATTCTAGCTAGAGCAATAAGACAACTAAAGGAAATCAAGGAGATACAAATTAGAAAGGAAGACGTAAAGTATCATTATTCAAAGATGATATGATGGTACACATGAGCGACCCCAAAAGTTCTACTAGGGAACTCCTACAACTGATAAACACCTTTAGTGAAGTGACTAGATACAAGATTAACTTAAAAAAAATCAGTAGCCCTCTTATATACAAATGATAAATAGACTGAGAAAGAAATCAGAGAATCAATACCCTTTACAATAGCCTCAAATAATACAAATTATCTCGGTGTAACTCTAACCAAGCAAGTGAAAAACCTGTATGACAAGAACTTCAAGTCTTTGAAGAAAGAAATTGAAGAGGATATCAGAAGATCAAAGATCCCATGCTCACAGATCGGTAGGATTAACATAGTAAAAATGGACATTCTACCAACAGCAATCTACAGATTCAATGCAATCCCTATGAAAAATCCCAACACAATTCTTCACAGACCTTGAAAGAACAATATTCAACTTTGTATGGAAAAACAAAAAATCCAAGATAGCTAAAACAACCCTGTAGAATAACAGAACTTATGGAGGTGTTGCCATTCCTGACTTCAAGCTCTACTACAGAGCTATAATAATAAAAACAGCTTGGTATTGGCATAAAAACAGACAGGTGGATAAATTGAATTGAATAAAATACACAGATGTAAATCCACACACCTATGGATACCTGATTTTCGACAAGGAAGCCAAAATTATACAATAGAAAAAGAAAACATCTTCAACACATGGTGCTTGTCTAACTGGATGGCAACATGTAGAAGATTGCAAATAGATCCATATCTATTGCCATGCACAAAACTCAAGTCCAAGTGGATCAAAGACCTCAACATAAATCCAGATACACTGAACCTGATAGAAGAGAAAGTGGGAAATAATCTCAAACCCACTGGCACAGGAGACAACTTCCTGAACAGAACACCAATAGCAGAGGCACTAAGATCAGCAATTAATAAATGGGACCTCATGAAATTGAAAAGTTTCTGTAAGGCAAAGGACACTGTCAATAAGACAAAATGACAGCCTGCAGAATGGGAGAAGATCTTCATTAACCCCACATCAGACAGAGGGCTGATTTCCAAAATATATAAAGAACTCAAGAAACTAGATATCAATAAACCAAATAATCCAATTAAAAATGGGGTACATATCTAAACAGAGAATTCTCAACAAAAGAATCTCAAATGGCTGAGAAACACTTAAGGAGATGTTCAACATCCTTAACTATCAGGGAAATGCAAATAAAAACCACACTGAGATTCCATCTTACACCTGTCAGAATGGCTAAGATAAAAAAAAAAAACACAAGTGACAGCTCATGCTGGAGAGGATGTAGAGCAAGGGGAACACTCCTCCATTGCTGGTGGAAGTGAACAGCCCCTTTGGAAGTCAGTGTGGCAGTTTCTCAGAAAATTGGGAATCAACCTACCACAAGACCCAGCTATATCAGCTCTTGGGCATATACCCAAAGGATGCTCAATCATACCACAAGGACACTTGCTGAACTATGTTCATAGCAGCTTTAATTGTAAGAGCCAGAACATGGAAACAACCTAGATGTCCCTCAACTGAGGAACAGATAAAGAAAATGTGGAATATTTACACAATGGAGAATTACTCAGCTGTACAAAAAACAAAACAAAAAACAAAAAAAAAAAACCCAAGGACACCAGGAAATTTGAAGGTAATGAATGGAACTGAAAAAAAAAATCATCCTGAATGAGGTAATCCAGACCCAGAAAGACAAACACAGTATGTACTCACTCATAAGTGTATATTAGCTGTAAAATAAAAGATAACTATGCTACAATCTGCAGACCCAGAGAGACTAGGTAACAAGGAAAGTTCATGGGGGACACCCAGATCTCTCTGGGAAGGGGAAATAGAGATTTTGTAAGTGGACTGAGGGCAGGCGGGGATGGGAACATGAGTGATCAGGTTGGGGGTGTTATGGAGGGGAAGAGTGCTGTGGGGGACTGTGAGGAGGCCAGCATTTGGGGGTCAAGCAAAAGCCTAGCACAGGGGAATCTCCCTGGAGTCTACGGGGATGACCCCAGCTTAGACTCCTAGCAATAGCAGATAAGTAGCCTGAACTGGCCCGTCTCCTGTGACCAGATTGGTGCCTGGCCCAACTGTCATCAGAGAGATGCCATCCAGCAATTGATGGAGGCAGATGCAGAGACCCACAGTCGAACATTAGGCAGAGCTCAGGAATCCTGCAGAGGAGGAGAAAGGAGTGTAGGAGCCAGAGGGAGAAGTTAAGGATACCACAGGAAGCCTCACACAATCAACTAACCTGGGCTCATAGGGGCTCATAGAGACTTAACAGATAACCAGGGAGCCTGCATGGGAGTGACCTAGGCCCTCTGCATATATGTTATAGTTGTGTAGTTTGGTCCTCTTGTGGGACTCTTAACAGTGGGAACAGGGGCTGTCTCCCACTCTTTTACTGGCTTTTGGGACCCTACTCCTCATACTGGGTTGACTTGCCAAGCCTTAATACATGGGGAGGTTCTTAGTCTTACTGCAACTTGGCATGCATGCTTTGTTGATATTCATGGGAGACCTGCCCTTTCCTGGATCGAGAAGGAAGAGGAGGGGAATTGGAGGTGGGAAGGAGGGGGCAAGAGGTGGGTGGGAGGGGAGGATGGTGGAGAGGCTGCAGCCTGGATGTAAAATAAATAGATGAGTAAAAAATAAAAATAAAAACAATTAAAATTCTAATCCATAGAGTTGTTGGATTTGCTTTAATTTACATGATATAATCATTGTAAAGGTTTATTCAGATCTAGTGAGCACCTGGGCAGAGTATAAGACCACACTCTACAGTTTAGAACTAGACTTGGCCTTGACACAGCTCTGAGTGGCAGGAGATAATTGTTTGACTCCCTATATGTCTTTGTTGTCTCATCCAAAAGAAAGAGATACTTCCTGTAATAGGGTTGTTGGAAAGGTTAGATGAGATAATGTGGGATGAATTGTATTCAAACCAGAACTTAGAGACAGCACAAATAAAATCCGAAGAACTGTGGTAGATGGAGGTAACAATGATGGCCACCGAAATCCCTCACATCCCTATGTGTGTATGTCACTCACATGCCAAAAACAGATGCAGAAATAACTGACATAACTAATGGTAAAAGCTGATGCAGTCACCACTGGAATGGCTGCCCCTTGGGGCCTCACAGGACATGCCTACAAGCCTCCACTATTTAAGCAATTCTTAGGAAATTTCCATTTTCCCTGTGTATTTGGTGAGCCTCTTTCTTATGATACCCCAACTAACGAAGGCAGAGATGATCGTCTTCTTTAGACTCTCCTAGAAGGGCTGACCTTGCTGGGTCTAACAATGGAGGCTCTGTGCCCATGATTAAGTCCCCTAACATTTAAGAAAGACTCACCCCGGGAAAGCCAATCAGAATCCTCCTCTCAGAAGCTTTAGGTGGGAAAGCCAGCTGGAGAATGGTGTCTGTCAACACAGAGGCCACCTGAGAAGCTGCACGGACAGCCAACTGCCTGATGCTCTAGGTTCAAGAATAGACGTTGTTCATCAGACCGGAAACAAGGAAAAAGTGGTCCATGGTATGCTGTCATTAAAACCACATAGAATGGGAACATATCTCAGTGGTAGAGCACTTGTCTAGCAGGTATGAGGCCCTGGGTTGAAGACCCTAGCACAGAAAAAATTCAAAAGTCTTTGCAACAAGTGAGGCTGGAAAAAAAAAAAATGAAACTAGCGTACAAGCCAGAAATGAAGATTAACGCTTACCTTGTCCCACTTGTAAGAATTAGTTCAGGAGCCAGGGAGATGGCTCAGTAGGAGGCTTGCTGGACAAAGCATGAGGACTCCAGTGTGGATTCTCAGAACCTGTCTAAAAGCCAGACAGGGAGGTGCACACCCGTAACCCTAATGTGTTGGATGCAAGGGGCTTGCTGGCCAGCCAGTGTAGCTGAAATGATGAGGTCCAGGCTCAGTGAAAGACTTGGTCTAAAAAATTAAGATGGAAAAGTAACTGAGGAAGACATTGGATATCAACCCCTGGCCTCCATGTGCACATGCAGCTGTGCACAACCCACCACCCCACACTACCCCCACCAGACACATGCACACATACACGAATAACACACACAATAAATGAATAAATAAATACAATAAAAATAATTCGTTCAAGCTGGGCATACCTATAATCAGAGCTCTCGGGAGGCTGAGGCAGGAGGATCACAGGCTGTGTGGCGAGACTTACCTTAAAATATCAGTTCAAAATAAATCATGGACCTAAATATAGACGTTAAAGCCATTAACGGAAGAAATCTTAATGTATTACTTTCCGTGTTGCTGTGACAAATGCCTGGCTTATTTTGGCTCACAGTTTGAGGGTACAGTCCCGGGGGGAGGGGAGGCATGCAGAAGTGTGGGCAGCTGGTCACACGACAGCAGCAGTCAGGTAGCAGAGAGAAATGGATGCTGATCCCCAATGTTTTTTTTTTCTTTTTTATTCAGTGCAGGACCCCAGCCCATGGATGGTGCCACCACCAGTCAATCAAGGTGGCTCTTCCCTAAGTTAGCCCTCTCTGGAATTACCCTCCTAGACACTTTTAGAGATGCATCTCTTCATTGACTAAATCCCGTCAAATTAACAACTAGGATTAACCAATCACACTCAGTAACTTGGAATTATGATGTTAGGAGCATCCTTCATATATAAAACAGACAAAAAGAAATGTTACAGCCATAAGTTGGCTCAGTGGTGTAGATGTAACCGTCTTGTTAAATAAGAAACACAGAGCCAATGCAGAGATGAAAGCCCAAGAGGTCAAAGCAATAGATAAGAGCTAAAAACCTTACCCTTCACTGCCGCTGCTGTCCTCCTCAGCAAGAGACCTACTTCCTATGTGTTTGTCCTTTTCATTGGCTTTCTATTCTGCCTTCTCATTGGTTGTAAACTCAACCACATGACCTCCTCGTCACTGCCCATCTATACAGACCTCCAGGTCTTCTATGGTTGGGATTGAGATTACAGGCATGTGTCACCATGCTGGCTGTATCCTTGAACACACAGAGATCTGCACCACCACCACCCAGCTTCTGCTATGGCTTGCTATTAGCTCTGACCCCCAGACAACTTTATTTATTAACATACAAATAAAATCACATTTCAGTACAAATAAAATACCACCATACAGTGGGTAGAGGCTCTTGCCACCAAGCCTGATGACCTGAGCTTGTTTCCAAGGACCCAAATGGTGGAAGGAGACAACCAGTTTCCACAGGTGTTCTCTCACTCCATGTGTGTGCTGTGACACACCCACACTCACATGCACATCACACACT
Organism: Peromyscus californicus insignis; assembly: GCF_007827085.1. Taxonomy (NCBI): domain Eukaryota; kingdom Metazoa; phylum Chordata; class Mammalia; order Rodentia; family Cricetidae; genus Peromyscus; species Peromyscus californicus. Next base: position 91,278,320 of record NW_026294413.1, read on the forward strand.
CATATGCACATTCGCTCACACACACGCATACACATGCACACAAAAATAAATACATAAATAAGTAAATAATTTTGTTAAGGGTCGTTCAGACCTGTTTACTGATGTAAAGAGCTGTCAGTGGACATTGCTGAATGGAACAGGAACGCAGCAGTACATCTGACGCCACTTCTCTACATGTTGCACATCTTTTCCACCCATTCATTCAACTTCTGAACAATTGGACAGACTTTACCATTTATATATGCAAATAGAAAGATTGAGAATGTTGCACATCCACAGATTTCCTTTTTAATCTTATAAATAGTTGTATTATGTACAATGCTTACAAAATGTTTAACTTCCATTTTAAACAACATAAGGAATTAACTTAGGCGGAAAGAAGAATGGCCTTCTTTCTGTATGTCCAAGTCCAAGTCCTTTGCCCACATGCCCCAGGGGGCAGACAGAGCTATTGATTGCTGCTGGCAGACACACACAGCTCTGAGGCTAGTCTTTCTGGCCCAGAATTAATAGTGGTTCAGTTGCACAGAGGTCCCAGCCACCTCTGTCAGTGCATCAGCGGGTGATAGACAGAAATGGACAGCTGAGAAGCCTCAGTCTGTCCTCTGGAAACTTCATCTTAAATCAGATCCAGAATTACAGGATGGAGCTTCACAATGCAAGTCTGGTTAGAAAGCCCAGGAGCCAGGGTCAGTTAAGCATATCTAGGTGGCAGGCTGCAGTTACAGCTCTAGGTCGGGGGTTCAGTTGTCCTCTTCAGGGAGGAGATTCCTTCCATCTGGAGCTCAGTTATGACAGTGGCAATAATCTTTCCCATACTGTGCTGGGAGGGAAACTCATTTTAAAATATACTGGTTAAGAGGCAGAGGAGGGCCAGCAAGATGACTCAGCAGTTTAAGCACGTGCTACATAAACCCAATACCCAAGGAATTTGAGGCTGGTCCTTCCCCAGGGATAAGCAGGAGAGGTGGCAGAGCCCAGACCTGGACGAGCAACAGTTACTTCTATTTGAGGGGCAGTCATTCGGCTGATCAGCAGTTGCAAAGATGACTCCTGCCCATGAGTCATCTTTGTGAGCAGGATGACCCAGACAGTGTTCCTATCAATCAAATGGGTGGTTCTATTTATCTTTGCTGGGAGGATTGGCGTGGATTCTGATGAGGTGACATGAGGTAGACATATGAGGAAAAGGTCTTTCACCAGGGGCATAGATTTGGAACATTGCACCTGAGATGCCTTACCAAATGCCTTGCCATGACAGGAGCCATTTAAACCATTCAGAAACAAGGATGTGTGTGTGTGTGTGTGTGTGTGTGTGTGTGTGTGTGTGTGTGTGTGTGTGTGTGAGAGAGAGAGAGAGAGAGAGAGAGAGAGAGAGAGAGAGAGAGAGAGAGAGAGAGAGTCTCTAGTTGATGTCTTCAATCTGGTAATGCACTCCTGTTAGTCTGTGGCTTACTATTTGCATGATACCACAGACTGTTCCCTGTCAGGACCAGGACTTTCTTACAGGTCTGGAGGCCGGAAGTTGAAGACTGAGGTATAGGCAGACTCAGCTCATTTCCTGGGTCATGAATGTCTGTCTTCTTGCTGTGTTCTCAGTGAGTGGAAAGAGTCAGGGGTCTCCCTGGGGCCTCTGTTACAAACACACTAACTAGTCCCATTTGTGGTAGTTCAATCGTATCTTCAAACACTATCACTTTGGGCATCAGTTTCCATATCTGCACCAAAGGGAACATGTCTTCAGTCTCAGCAGTGGTTAGACACAGGTTGTATTCTTCTGAAAGACTGTGAACTCACCGTAGCAAAGGCCCGACAGCAAGAAAAAAGCATTAAGTTGTGTATGGGGGATTCCTACAGCAAATATTTCAGAAGAACCCTTTCAGAACAGAGAATATGATGACATATGGAAATGCTAAAATGAAACAAAATAAAACAAAAACCCAGGAGGAATACTACACCCAGCAAAACCATTTGCAGACCTGAAAGATAAACAACAATTTCCCCAGAGGAGCAGAAATTGAAGGACTTTATCACCACCAGACTAGCCCTCAGGGAAACACTTACAGGAGTCCTACAGTAGAAACAAAAATTCAGGGCCCGAGAGGTGGCTCAGCGGGTTTAAGGCCAGTCTGATTTATGTTGTGTGTTCCAGCCCTTGTGGGCCCAGGGCTCCAGGCAAGGAGGGGGGAGCAGACTAGAGAAGCTCTGAGGCTGGGGTTGTGAGAGGAGCCAGCCTGCACGGCACAAACAAGGAAGAGCACCGACTCCCAGATGTCGTCCTCTGGTCTCCACGGGCTTCTTCCCCGCCGCCACACTAAAATTTTTACAAGTTAATCACTAGAAATAAAAGTAAAGCCAGGCGGTGGTGGTGCACGCCTTTAATCCCAGCACTCGGGAGGCAGTGAGTTCAAGGCCAGCCTGGTCTACAAAGTGAGATCCAGGAAAGGCACAAAGCTGCACAGAGAAACCCTGTCTCGGAACAACAACAACAACAAAAAAAATAAAAATAAATAATAAATAAAAGTAAAATAACTATAACTACCACAATGAACAGCGTGCGCATGTGCACACACACACACACACACACACACACACACACACACACAGCCAATATCAGACTAGATGGGGAAAAGCTGAAAGCATTTCCTCTCTGATCTGGGATGTGGCAAGGATGTCCACTCTCACCACCCTTATTTAATAAAGTACTGGAAGTTTTAACAAGAGCAATTAATCAAGAGAAACACATGGCATCCAAATTGGAAAGGAAGAAGTTTAATTATCCCTGTTTGCAGATGACATGATTCTATCCCTATAAAGAACCAAGTACTCCATCAAAAAATGTTGGACTTAGAAAAGTATTTCGAAAAGCTGGAGGATATAAAGGCAACAGATAAAAACAGTAATAGTTTATGTACAAATAATGAACCTCATAAAGAGAAATTAAGAAAATGATCTCGGGGCTGGAGAGATGGCTTAGTGGTTAAGAGCACTGACTGCTTTTCCAGAGGACCTGGGTTCAATTCCCAGCACCCACATAGCAGCTCACAATTGTCTGTAATTCTAGTTCCTGGGGACCCAACACCCATGGCAAAATTAATTAATTGAAAAAAGAAAACATGCCGGGCGGTGGTGGCGCACGCCTTTAATCCCAGCACTCAGGAGGCAGAGGCAGGCGGATCTCTGCGAGTTCAAGGCCAGCCTGGGCTACAGAGTGAGTTCCAGGAAAGGCGCAAAGCTACACAGAGAAACCCTGTCTCAAAAAACCTAAAAAAAAAAAAAAAAGAAAACTATCCTATTCACAATATCCATGTAAAAAGTTTATGAATAAATCTACCAAGGAAATAAAAGATCTCTACAATGAAAATTATAAAACACTGATGAGAGACATTATAAAGGACAGAAGAAATGGAACAACATTCTTTAGTTTGGAAATAGGAAAAATCGGTACTATTAAAATAACCATATTGTAAGTAAAATCTATAGTTTCAATGCAATTCTCATCAAAATACCAACAATATTCTTCACAGAAATATAAAACAATTCCTAGTTAATTTGGAACCACACACATACACACACACAAAGAACTGGAGTAGCCAAACCAGGAGCAGGGCCAAAAATAAAGGAAGTAGGGAGGGGGAAATTGGAGGCATAGAGCTAAGGCAGTAACTAGGTGAGAGAGCACCGGCCAAACATGTGTGAGGTCCTAGGTTCCATCCCCCAGCACTGTCAGAAAAGCACACAAACAAAAAGCCATGGTCTTGAGAACCAGGAAGCATCACAATATCTAATTTCAAAATGTAATCCAAAGCTATAGTAACTAAAACAGCATGATACTAGTATGAGAACAGACAACACCAACGATGGAACAGACCAGAGGACCAGAGATTAATCTTCACTCATGCAGCTGGCTTATTCTTTCCAAAGGCTCCGAGAAAAGACAAGTGACATCATTAAATGGTGCTGGCAAAACTGGACCTGCATATGTAGAAGTTAAAACTAGATCCTCCAGTGCTAGTACATTGAAATCAACCCCAAGTGGATTGAGGACCTCAATTTTAAACCTGAAACTGGAATTACTACAAGAAAACACAAGGGGAACACTTACAGGTATGTTCACCCTGAGGCCTGTGGTCTGCATGCACCCCAGGATGAATGCAACCTAACACAAAATCATACTTAAAATATTATGAGATTTTTGTGTGTTTTGTTTTTGTAACTTGATAGGGCAGAGATCTTGAATATGAACGTGGTAGATGACAATGTCATATTGCAGTGTTGAAAGGTTGCACAAGGCCAGCTGTAAGCAATGATAATTAGGTAGGACCAGAGGTACAGGTAATGGGATTATGTCAGACTATATTATATACAAGGAGCTCCTGCACAGCAAAGGAAATAATCAACAGAACTAAGAGACAACCTACAAAATTGGAGACTATATTGGCAAATTATTCATCTTATAAAAGATGATACCCAGAATTCATAAAGAACTCAAAAGATGAATGCCAAAAATTTAAAATTAGGCTAAAGAACTGGGTGCTTCTCAGAGAAAACATATGCAAACAGCCAGCAAGTATATGAAGAAAAACCCATCTTCACTAACCATGAGAGGAATGTAGATCAGAACCAGAGAGAGACATGCTGGAAGGCGCTGTCCTCTGAGCAACACGACTGCCATCTTCATGAGATCAGCTAAGCCTGCTTGCAACAATCCATCACAAATGGGCCTGGGTGCTTCCTCAGAGAAGGAAGGGTGGGGAAGATCACTGGATTCTCCTTGATATTCCAGCCACTCCTCCCAACCATTTGTATGCCGCTCTACACAAGCCCCTGGGACTTGAGGGAGGGTTCGAGTGTGTATATTGGGGAAGACCAGGGAAAAGCGGACATGGGGACATGTCAATGAGGACATGGGGATGCTGGGTGAGGACTTTGTACTGCAGCTGTTTGGGGGTCACCCATGTACCTGTTGGCATCCCCCTCATCCATGCTCTGTAAGTCCAATAAATTGGTACTCCATTGAGAACCATGGTGCGATCTTTGCTTTTCCTTAGGACCTTAGGGGAAGGGGTAGACATTGTTCATATCTCTAGGGAAGGAATTTTAGTCACAGATATTGTCAGATATCCCATGATAATACATAATTATGATAATATATACAATATATAACTGCATGGCCATTACTGGGACCTGGGGAGATAGCTTAGTTGGGAAAGTGCTTGCAGCATAAACAGGATCCAAATTTGATCTCCAACACTCGCACAAAAAGCCAGGCATGGTGACACATGTTTGTAATCACAGCCCTGGTGAGGGAGAAACACTGGATCCCTGGGCATACTGACCTGGCTGACGAGCCTTGCCTAATCAACCAGTTTCAGGTCCCAGTGAGAGACCTAGCTTTAAAAAAAAAAAGCCGGGCGGTGGTGGCGCACGCCTTTAATCCCAGCACTTGGGAGGCAGAGGCAGGCGGATCTCTGTGAGTTCAAGGCCAGCCTGGTCTCCAAAGCGAGTTCCAGGAAAGGCACAAAGCTACACAGAGAAACTCTGTCTCGAAAAAACCAAAAAAAAAAAAAAAAAAAAAAGTGTAGAGCTGGGAAAGGACTCAGTGAGCAAATTTTTCACTTAGCAATCATGAAGACATGAGTGGGATCCCCAAAACTTACATAAAAGATGAGCGGTGCAGCCTGTAACAGCCATGTTCACTTGTAACTCCTGGGTGGGAGGCAGTGGAGAATGGGAGACCTCTGGGAGTCTGCTTACCAGTCGCTCTAGCCAAACGACAAGCTCCAAGTTCAGTGAAGAGACCATGTCTCAAAAACTAGGGTGGACATCCATAGAGGAAAACACCCAAAATCAACCTTAGGCCCCTCCATGTGTATGCATTCACATATACAAGTGCACACAAGTATATACACCACACACACACACACACACACACACACACACACACAGCGTTGCTATTATCAAAGATGGAAAACAAGCACTAATAATAGTGGGAAATGAAAGATTAAAATGTATAGCCTTCTATAACTTATCTGAATAGTTCATATATATATATATACATATATGCACATTTGTATGCACAGAATATATTTGAGTTCAACAAAAAAGAATGCTGTCCCATTATGACACCACAACGCTCAATTATGACATCACAATTCTCTACTATGGCATCACAAATGTAAATTGTGATGAGTTGATGTTCCATTAAATTATGATATCACAATTCATCATTGTGTTGTCACAATGTTGCATTGTGTTATCTATGGGCTCCATTTTGCCATTACATTGTGTTGTCACACTGCTCCCTTGTGTCATCACTGCCCTGCTGTGTTGGCACGATGGGCATCATGATGCCCCAGTCGTGACACACTTCACATTGTGATGGCCAAATAGTGTACTGTGAAGTTACAATGGAACATTCTGATGTCCATGACCGAATAGGGCACTGTGGTGTCACACGAGAGCACTGAGTGAATACTGTAGCGTTATGATGGCTCAATAGATCACCATAGTGTCACAATGAGGCACTAGGTAGGAACACTGTCCCAGCACAAAGGCACATTCTGGCATCATTGCAGGGCATTGTGATGGCACAATGGTGCATTGTGAAGACGTAATTCAGCATTGGGATGAAACAATGGAACATTCTGATGGCAGAGAGGAGAGCATTGTGATGTGATGCCACAATTCACATTCTGATGACATGATGGTGAACTTTGACATCATAATTCAATATAGTGATGGCACCATGGAGCATCGAATGATCACAATTTACATTTGTGATACCACAATAGTAGTGTGAGGTCATAATTGAGCATTTTAATGTCACAGAGGGATACTGATGTCACAGTGGAGCACTCTGGTGTCCCAGTGGGGCATGACACAATGGAGAATTTGATGCCACATTCACATTGTGATAGAAAACCAATGCAGCAGGTGTCTCCCCTGGTGGCAGGATGACATGGGGCCTGCCTTATCCCCCATGAAATCAGACCCAGGGAAGAAGGACACAGGGAGAGGAAAGAAGCTACGGTTCTTAAATTTTTATTGCTGTGACAAAAACACTTGAGAAAAACAACGTAAGAAAGAAAACTGTATTTGGTTCATGATTTCAGGTTACAACCCTTAGTTGGCAGGATCCATGCCTTGGGTGGTAGGTAAAGCAAAACTTCACAGCAATGAGAGCTTTGGTGGGGTGCTTACCTTACGATGGCAAAGAAGAAAAGGACGGGGCAGGGAAGGGAGGGGAGGGGCAGGGAGAAGAGAAGAGGTGGGAAGGGGAGAGCAGAGAGAGAGAATACCCTTCAAGACCATCTCCTAGTCCCCATCACCTCCCAATACACTATCAAATTATAGTCCATCAATGGCTTTACCCACTAAGACAGAGCCCTCATGGTCTGGTCACTTCCCTAAAGCCTCATCTCTGAACACTGCATTGGAAACCAAGCCTTAGACATACGGGCCTTTATGGAAGACACTTCGGAGTCAGTCGTAACACTAAAACAAACTAAATACTTAAAAGAGACTTAAGTCCTGGGGGCTTAAGTACTCACCTTTTAGAGTACTGGCTGCTCTTCCAGGAACCCAGGTTCCCAGTATCCACATGGTGGCTCACAACCATCTGTAATTTCAATTCCAGGGGGTCCAATGCCCTAGTATTAGTCAGGGTTCTCTGAAGGAACAGAACCGATAGAATGAATACACACACACACACACACACACACACACACACACACACACACACACGGGATTTATTAGAGTGGCTAATAGTCCATGGTCTGAGCAGTCCAATAGTGGACGTCTCTCAACAGAAAGGCCAAGAACATGGAAGTTGTTCGGACTGGATGTCTCAGCAGTTTCTCAGCACTCCTAGTGCTGGAGTGCCAGGGAAGTCCTAGGAGCTGCTGGTCTTCAGTCTGTTGGAATTCCTAAGGAAGTGGGTTCTAACACCAGAACAGGAATGTCTCAGTAACAGGGTAGACGAACTTCCCAGCAAGAATGAGGGCAAGCAGGCAAAACGGCTTCTGTCTTAGTTACTTTTCTACTGTGTGATAAAACACCATGACCAAAGCAATTTATAGAAGAATTTCATTTGACGTATGGTTTCAGAGGGTTGGAGTCCATGATGGTGGAGAGAAGGAACAGCCAAGAGCTCACATCTTAATCTACAACTCATGAGACAGAGAGAGAGTGAGCACTGGGAATCACATGAGTCTTCTGAAACTTTAAAAGCCTGTCCCCAGTGACGCACCTCCTCCAACAAGGCCGCATCTCATCCTTCCCGGATAGTTCCACTCACCGGGACCAAGTATTCAAACATATGAGCCAATGCGGGCCATTCTCATCCACATCACCACAGCCCACTTCTGGCCTCCCCGAGTACCAGCCACACACATGGTCCACAGATACAAGAAGACAAACTTCAGTATACAGAAAATAAAATAAATGTAAAAGAAAAGGAAATAGACCGTGCTTTCTTCAAGGTCAGTTTGTCCCCATGATTAGAAGTGGAAGCTTTGAAACTGTTTTACTTGTTCTTAAACTGTACAGCACACTGGAAACTTATGGGGCAGAGGGGACTTTAAACAGTGTGGCTGTGTGGGTCCCACCTGAAGATTCCAATATGTTTCATCGAAATTATCTGAAGCCCCTCAGTTGATTGCCCTGTGATAGGCGGGCTGCGGACTCCACTGCTCACACATGAAGGGACAGCCCCACACCCGCAAACGGCTTGCCACACATCCATTCATCGACTGCAGTCAATTTGCTCTGATGGGCCCTAATAGGAGAGAGCTGTGGCACAGATAATAGCAACCAACAAATAATTTAAAACTAATTTCTACTTGGTTTGGGAATGCAGCATGTGACTTCCTGGCTGCCGACTGCTGGCTAATTCAGTTTGCCTCAGATGAATGGGCCTTTCCTGAGCTAACAATACAGTGCAGCCTTGTGCTGAGGTGTGGAAGGAAACCTGCCCAGGGGAACGTTGTCTGTGGTTGGCTCCTCAGACTGCCAGACACATGGTCACTGTACGGCTGGGGGACGATGGGCCTGAGCTGGACTTCTGCTGAACCAACATGTGAGCAGAGGCCAGAGTGGGGGGGAGGTGTGCTCCCCTGTTGGCGGCTAAGCATTTCCATGAACAGTATCTCAGCCACATAACTCTAAGTTAGGTTTTCTACCACCCTCACTAGAGAAGAGGAGGCCGATGCTCTGAGAGGGTGAACACCTACCAAAGCAGAGCCCGTGTGGACTCGTCATCCTCAAAGCCTTTCCCCCGAGATACTATCTAAAATGGACAGCTGCAGACATTTGGGTCACCTCCTTGGATCTGTCCCACAGAATGAACTGTGCCTCACGGGTTTCCACCTCAGTCTAAAGGCAGTTGCAAGGAGACCTTCAGGATACGCCTGGGGCACCAAGAGACTCTCCTTCCAACTGTGGAGGCACGCCTGAGACAAGAGCCCCAGTTGCCACTCTCAAGTTTGCCATGTGTTTGCACCATGGCCACAGGTATTGTGCTATCCCCCACCAGGGAGTCCAGCAAGGACAGGAAGGTGGCCCTTCTCTGGGAGAAGCTTTGTTCCCTCTTCTTTGCCTTGCTGAAGCATGGACGCCTCCTCTCTCCCTTTCCTCTGGGGTCTGATCTACACCCTCATCTGGTGGCTCAACAGGCCTTTTCAAAGTCCCCATGCATTATCACTGGTCTCTCAAAAGGACCCGGGTCGACAGCCCTTTACTAGTGCCTCCACCTCTGTGGGAAAGGAGAGGGACTACTGCCATCCTGGTTGACTCACCAAAGAAAAGCTGGCCCACGATTCTCCAAAGTTAAGACCACAAAAAATCAGCTGGTTCAATGTTGGTCTTTGCCACTGGCCTCAATGCCTGGAAGGAAGGCAGTTTAGTTAACAAGGAATTGGTTAGTACTTCATAAGCAATAATCAAATTTAAAAATTACTATAGTTACCCAACCTAGAAATGGTAGGTATTTATTCCCCATGTCATTATATATCTTTGGGGAAAACATCTGAAAATCAGTTTTCCACTGATAAAAAAAAAAAAAAAAAAATACCTGAGAAAATCCACTTACTGCAGGAAATTTTTATTCTGGCTTATGTTTTCTGAGGGCTCAGTCTATTTTGGTAGGTTCCACTGTTTGGGGCCTGTGGCAAGGTAGGACATCATGTTAGGGAGCATATAATAGAGCATGCTGGCCTCATAGCAACTAGGAAGCACAGAGAGAGAGGAAGGGTCATGGTTTCGATACACCCTTCAAGAGCACACCCCCAGTGACCTAACTTCCTCCAACTAGGTCCCACATCAGGCCGGCCTCAAACTCACAGAGATCCACCTGACTCTGCCTCCTGAGTGCTGGGATTAAAGGCGTGCACCACCACCGCCAGTCCCACTTTTAAAGGTTCCTCCACCTCCTAACTTCCCAATACCACAGCCTGGCAGTCATGCATTTAGCGCATGGGCTTTTGGAGAACACTTCAAATCTATTTGGGAGAACATTTAAAAACTGTAACAGTATGCGAACACTGCAGCCCCAAGAAATGCTCATTGGAGGTTTCCTGTCATCTTTTGCTCCTGAAGAGGAAAGTTGAGAAGGGATGTGGTGATTCTGAAACATTTAGAAGCACACCTGCCCACCAATACAACTGAACATTGATTTGCAAATACAAGCCACTAGATGAGAAAGGAAAAGTCCCAAGATAATTAATTCCAGCCGGGCAGTGGTGGTACACAGCTTTAGGATTAGCACTCGGGAGGCAGAGGCAGGAGGATCTCTGTGAGTTTGAGGCCAGCCACATCTACAAAATGAGTTCCAGGACAGACAGGGCTGTTACACGGAGAAACCCTGTCTCGAGGAAGAAAAAAAAAAAGATAATTAATTCCTTCAGGGCTGCAGGGCTGAGGATGTAGCTCAGTTGGTAGAAAACTTGCAATAATATGCACAAAGCCCTGAATAAATGGGGCACAGTGGTACAGGCCTGGACTCCCAGCTCTTAGAAGGTGAAGGCAGGAGGATCAGAAGTTCATGGTCATCAGCTACATAGTGAACTCAAGGCCAGTGTGGGTTATATGAAAACCCGTCTCAAGAAGTAAATATTAAGTATAAAATCAACACACAAAATTACAAGAACTACACATAAAATACAGTGGAAACTGAGAACATACTTTCATCAATAATGAAACCCATATACGTCCAGGAACAAATTTAATAAAAGTTCTGTAATATGGTAAAACCTTAAAACCTTTGCTGACGGACAAACACCACCAAGCAAATAAAACAACCACTTCAGGAAATTGAAAGATGTTATTCTAGAAATGACAAAAAAAATAATACCCCAAATTTCCCAAATGTTCACTTCCTACTTACTTGACTACTCAGTGACATTCTATTAACCACATCTTTTCCCTCCCGTAATTCGGATGCACTAACACCAGGTCACGCTCATCCTTCGGGGAGGCTGCCCTGCTCCAGATGGCTCATTCCCAGTGAAGGCAAATCTGCTGTGGCTGTCAATTCACTTTCCATATGTAAACCAACCAATCCCAGGCCTGGAAACCCAGACTCCCTTTGTGGCCCACCTTATCTGCTCTCCATTCTAGATCTTCCTGCCCTAATTACATCAGGGACACTTGGAGACAATTAAGGGCAACCCCATACTACCCAAGATCTGTCCTGAAACAGGTTTACCCAGCTTTGCCTTTTCCTTTCTGTAAAACACTTAACTCAGTCGTGTTTTCTCTGCTTGAGGTCCACATGAATGTTGTCTCATGTATCTCTGTGAGATGTGGTATAACTCCTTCTCTTTTTTTTTGGGGGGGGGGACGTTCAAGACAGGGTTTCTCTGTGTAACAGTCCTAGCTATCCTGGAACTCGCTCTGTAGACCAGGCTGGCCTCAAACTCACAGAGATCCGGTGGTTAAAAGCACCTGCTGCTCTTCCAGAGGACCAGAGTTCAGTTCCTGGCATCCATTGTGCCTCACAACTGCCTGTAACTCTAGCTTCAAGGGATCTAACATCCTATAGCCTCCATGGGTACCTGCATACACATGGTACCACCCCCGCAACACACACACTAATAAAAATAAATCTTAAGGCTGGGCAGTGTGGTGCACACCTTTAATCCCAGCACTCAGGAGGCAGAGGCAGGCAGATCTCTGTGAGTTCGAAGCCAGCCTGGTCTACAGAATGAGTTCCAGGATAGGCTCCAAAAGCTGCACAGAGAAACCTTGTCTCAAAAAGCCTAAATAAATAAATAAATAAATAAATGGATAAATAAGTAAATAAATCTTTTTTTTTTTCAGTTTTCCGAGACAGAGTTTCTCTGTGTAGCTTTGCGCCTTTCCTGGATCTCGCTCTGTAGGCCAGGCTGGCCTCGAACTCACAAAGATCTGCCTGGCTCTGCCTCCCGAGTGCTGGGATTAAAGGCATGTGCCACCACCGCCTGGCTGTAAATAAATCTTAAAAGCATACATATATTAAGGGCCTGGGGGTATTGTTTAGTAGTAGAAGTGTTGGCTTAGCATGTGCAAAGTTCTGCTTTTAATCCTTGACACACACACACCAGCTCAAAACCAAACTCAAAATAACCTTACTTTGCCGGGCGGTGGTGGCGCACGCCTTTAATCCCAGCACTCGGGAGGCAGAGCCAGGCGGATCTCTGTGAGTTCGAGGCCAGCCTGGGCTACCAAGTGAGTTCCAGGAAAGGCGCAAAGCTACACAGAGAAACCCTGTCTCGAAAAACCAAAAAAAAAAAAAAAAAAAAAAAAAAAAAAAAAAAAAAAATAACCTTACTTTAATGAAAATACTAGATTTGAGGTTTTGCTACTACATTAATATGCTCATTATTCATAACTGTGTTAAAATACCTGAGGGAGGTGTACTTATGGGGAAGAACTATTTTGGCTCACGGATTCAGAGGTTCCAATCCAAGATGAGCTGAACATCATGGCAGACAGGAAGCAGAAAGTGCCAAAAAATAAACAGAAGACACAATATGGCTCTTCTAGGCACACCCTTAGTCACCTACTCCCTCCAGCTAGGCCCCACCTACTTTTTACCACCTTTCAGCAAGAGCACATATTCTGAATCCATCAGTGGATTAATCCCTCGATTAGGTCAAACCCCTCAGTTTCAATCACTTCCCCAAAGCCCATTAGCGGGCAACCGAGGCCCAGATGGATGAACTTGTGGAGGACATTCCTATTCAAACCATGCTGTTCCATCCTAGCCCCCAAACCCTCATCTCCATCGCAGAATGTAAACTGTATTTAGTACAGTCATTCTCAACCTTCCCAATGCTGCAACTCTTAACAGTTCCTCAAGTTGCGGTGACCCCCAAACACAAAATTATTGCATTGCTAGTTCATAACTACAATATTATTATGAACTGTAATGTAAATATATGATATACAGAATATCTTATATGCAACCCCTGTGAAAGGGCTGTTTGACCCCAAAGGGGTTGCGACCCACCTGTTGAGAACTATTGATGAAATACATCTTAACAGTCTTAACATAGTCTTAACAGTTCTGGTACTGTTGAGAAGTCCAAGTCTGAGACTCAAGGTAAGCTGTGAACGAACCCCCATAAAATCAAAAAGCCCCATACTTCCAACATGTAGGCCCAGAGTAAGCATTCCCATTCTGAAAGAGAGGAACGGGGTGTGGAAAGGAAGAATGGGATTCCGGCAAGCCAAACGCAGCAGAGAAAACATTAAATCCTGTAGCTCCGTGGCTGGCATCCGGGTGCATGGTGTGAGGTGCACTGGGAGGGCTTAGGTAGTCCCACAGCGATGGCCTTGCTGTTTGCAGTCCACCGTACCTCTCTCAGGCTGGTGTGTGCTCACTGCCCGTACCTCCACTTGGCAGATGGTTCTGGGGTCTCCACTGTACCTTTGGCTTCCCCCTCCCAGCTTCACACAAAACCCTCTCTGGGACTGCCTGCAGGGACTGCAGCTTCCTTCCAGGCTTCAAGTCTAGGTGGGCACACTTGGACTCCACTTGTCTGCAAAGCCAGCATCTCATGGAGCACCTTATGGACAATGTCAAGGCCTGCTTATAGCCACAAACCCTTTGGATCAAGGAAGATGTAGAGATGGGTAGAATCTCATTCCTAGAATCAAGACTCGTCCCTACTGCCTAGATGTGAACCACTTGCCTCCCCACCCCCCGTTTTGGATTTTTTCTTATTATTATATATACAGCCTATATGCCAGTAGAGGGCACCAGATCTCATCATAGACGGTTGTGAGCCACCAAATGGGTCCTGGGAATTGAACTCAGGACCTCTGGAAGAGCAATCAGTGCTCTTAACCTCTAAGCCATCTCTCCATCCCCAACTTGCCTTATTTTTAACAGCCCCAATCTCTTCAAGAGCCACTTTTTCCTTTACCCTAACATTACATGGGCTCCTTTTCTGAGAAAACTCTGTTCTTCTAACATTTAGCTGTGATTTTTTACTCTCAAGTCTTATTTTAAACTTGGCAAAAAGGCTCTAGCAATAATTACAGAACAGCTCTGATGCTGGGCTGCCTTGAAATTTCCTGTCAAATTAGTTCATTAAAAAAAAACACAAAACATTCAGCCTCAAAATCTAGAGCATGGAATATTTTTTTCTTAACTAGAATTTCATGAGTGGCCTCTACTTTAATTCCCAAAAAGTCTTCATGAATACTTTTTACTCTTCATATTTTTACCAAAATTCTAGCTCCGGATCTCTTACCAGAACCCTGTTTTAGCTTTTTAAATCTTCTGGACTGCTTCTCCACATTTAATATTCAAACCGATTTTTTTAAAAAAAGCTTAAACACCACATGGTCAGGTGGTCCCAGCAAGGCCCTCACTTCTCGATGTTCATGGTTTCAGCCCATGGTTGGTTGTGGCCACACTTTTAGGACATTGTAGGACAGAAGCGTCACGGAGGGAGGGCCTGGTGGGGAAGCAGCTCACTGCGTGGCAATAGGAGCACAGAGAATACACCCACGCCAACAGGCTTCCTTCTTCTTAAAAAAAAACTGTAAAGGAATTTTAAAGTTACATTTATTTGTGTGTACACACACGTGAGCATGCATGCTACAGTGCACGTGTGTGGCCAGAGGGAAACTTGTAGGAGTTGGTTATCTCCTTCTACAATGTGGGCTCCAGGGACCAGACTCAGGTCGTCAGGTATGGTATAAGTGCCTGTCAGCTGAACCGTTGCTCTTTATCCAGTCTAGGCTCCCAGCCTACTGGATGGTGCCGTCCATACTCATGGTGAGTTTTCTTCATTAGTGTTCTCAGAAAAAGTCTCACACAACCAAGATGGTTTTTTGGTTTTTTTTGTTTTTTTTTTTTTTTTTTTGGTTTTTCGAGACAGGGTTTCTCTGTGTAGCTTTGCGCCTTTCCTGGAACTCACTCTGTAGCCCAGGTAGGCCTTGAACTCACAGAGATCCGCCTGCCTCTGCCTCCGGAGTGCTGGGATTAAAGGCGTGTGCCACCACTGCCTGGCCAAGCTATTAATTTTTTTTATCAATGTTGCAGGTATTAAATTCAGACTACAGCCCTCAAGTGTGAAAGAAATATTGTCAGCAAAAACCTAAATTTCAATTAATTTGGGGCCTCACGTGTCCCCAACCTCTGCCCCCTAGCACTGTTGGGTTTATTTATACCCAAGGCATTAGGGTAGCCTTGGGTTCATGGAAGATAGGTCATCTATGCACCTTGCACCCGTTTACAAGTCTGTTATGGCTTTAGTGACACTATATTGCTGTTTGCCAGGTGTGAGCAGGGCTAGTCACCATGGAGCTGACTAAACGCAAGTGTGAGGATGCAGGTCTAGAAGATGATGGGGTGACTTGGGTTTCACGGGGGGAGGTGGGAGTTTAATTTAGAATCGATGCTGTATGTTCCAGAGATGCAGAGTGGAGCAGGAGCACTAGCGAGGAGAAGGCTTTGCAGAAGCACTGTGGGGTAAGAATGGGTGTTGGCACACCAAGCACTGCAGCAAGAATAACAGGGGCAAAGCTGGGGTGAGGCCACACCTGGCTTCCTGACTCCCCTGAGGTGAGTGGGGAGGCTGCCTCCAGGAACATCCAGGGACCGAGAGAACAAGACTCAGGAGGAAAACTACATGACTGGACATGACCACACCACAGAGCTGGCTCCAAAGACCACAGGCCAGAAAGGAAAGGAGTGGTGGCTCTTGCCACCTGTAAGCAGTCCCTTCACACCCTGAGACTGGAGAAGGCGGATTTCTAGGGGTGCCTTTCTTTGCTTCCTAACTGGAGGGTTAGCACACCGTCTGAATTTGCTGTGGATTTGTTGACCAGCTATCCCTTTTCCTGGAAAGAAAGGCCTTGAAGAGGAGGGAAGATGGAGGACTGTCCAGTGGAAACCTCACGTAGAGAAGGCTGTGCCTGGGAGAGCTGAATCCATGGCAGTCTTTCTTGGCTACTTCTTGGCGGAAGGTGGGAGGCCACCTGTTGCTTTCTTCCACATACCTTAGCAGCAGCAAATAACAACCAGGTAACAGCAGGCGGTTCAACTTCACCAGCAGCTCCACTCCCCAGTCAAGGCAAGGTTCTCAGGCTTTCTGCCAAACCCTCAACTGGAATTTAACTGGTTTCCAGCCTTCTGAATACATTCATATGATGTTCTATTGTAGTCTAGGTTTGCATTTACTTCAGGTACTTCTTCATGGTAATGCAGTACTTCCCAACTGTTTCTCTTAAAAATTACCCAGCACTTGGGAGGTAGTGGCAAAAGGATTATGAATTTGAAACCAGGCTGGGATAACATACTGTGTAGCTCAGGCTTACCTCAAATTTAAGATTCTCCTGTCCTGTCTTTCTGAGTCCTGGGATTACAGGCACACATGACTAGAGAGAATTTCTCAGTATTTCATCCTTCTAAGAAGTAACTCCTATGGATAAGACTAACTGCAAGGTTGTTGAACAAAATAAAGCAGGAGTGGCTGGTCAGTTAAAGTGCCCTTGGATTAATCTGGTCTTAATATATCTGGACTGACCTCTGCTGGCCAGTCCATTAATCAGCCAACATTTTTTTCCCTTCTACTTGAGATAACATGGTCAGAAAGGGGGCATTTATACCTAATTATATGGATTTATATGGTTCAACTTAAAAATAGTAAGCCCTCCACATCACCTTGTGTCAAAATGTTGCACTACATTTGGCTGTCAGGCAGGCATACATGGGCAGAGGAGATTAATAAAGGTATATGGGCTATCCGGGCCACACGCTCTTCTGTGTGTTTTCTCCTATGCAGCTCAGGCTCTCTACATTTAACATAAGCAGGCTTAGATCAGGGGCCTGTCAGAAGTCATACAATGCTCACTGCAAACATCACCTGGGTTCTATCTGAAGCTAGAAATTACCCACTCTGAGGGGGTCTCTTATGCTCCAACTTAGATCTGGTATAAGGTATATGCTGAATTTCGATATAAATTCTGATCCATGAAAATTTGCAAAAATAACACATATTTCTGACTCTAATATTTTAATTCTATTTATTCACTCATTTTTTTTTATTTGATGTGAGTACCTGCTTTTATTTATTAGTACAACATGCATGCCTGGTTTCTGAGAGGCCAGAAAAGGGTACTGGCTCCCCTTGAACTGGAGTTGTAGGCAGTTGTGAGCCCCCACATGGGTGCTGGGAACTGAACCTAGGACCTCTACAAGAGCAGCAAGTGCTGAGCCATCTCCCCAGCCCTCGTTTCTACTATTTTAAAATACAATTTTGGGGCTGGAGAGATGGCTCAGCGGTTAAGAGCACTGACTGTTCTTCCAGAGGTCCTGAGTTCAATTCCCAGCAACCACATGGTGGCTCACAACCATCTGTAATGAGATCTAGTGCCCTCTTCTAGCCTGCTGTCATATATGCTATATACATAATAAAAAAATAAAATCTTTCAAAAATACAGTTTTGATTTACCTTTAGCTGGGGAGATAGCTCAATGGTAGACTGTTTGCTTAGCATATATTCCCAGCAACTGCAAAAACACTTTTAACATTTTCTAAGAGACAAAAATTATATAAAAATACTTCTATCACTAAGTTGTATTAAAACTGTGAAACATAGTTGGGCAGTGGTGGTACACACCTTTAATCCCAGCACTTGGGAGGCAGAGGCTAGTGGATCTCTGAGTTCGAGGCCAGTCTGGTCTATAGAGCAAGTTCCAGGACAGTGGCTGTCTCAAAAAAAAACCCAAAACACCCCCCCCCCAAAATCTGAAAAATGAAAAACAAAATAACAACAAAAACCCCTGTGAAACATATGTTAAAATCTTGAAATTCCAAGCTATACTGCTTGTCTTTCCCCCATATTTGTGTAAGCACAAGTTTGGGCACACTGACTTATTTGGCCCTGCTGTATGGTCTGACTCCTTCCCGCTGTTTTTAAAACACAACAGTTGGGTCTCTCCTGCATTTATCTAGGTTCTTGAGCTCAAACACTGGTCATCAGGCTTGCAAGACAAGTGGTTTTACGATCTGAACATTTGCCCCGAATATCATGGATAGTTCTGTTGGTCTTCGTGCAGTATGAACACAAGGTAGCTAATCTGCAATGGTTACTTTGGAAGTGGTATGACTTCTCTGGATCAGTAAGTTCTTCCCAGGGAAAACATTCAACTCATTAACCACAGGACAAGTTCCACTACAACTGAGACCAGAACCAAGTCATCAAAAGGAAAATACAAGACAGAAGGAGTCTACACGCTCCAACTTCACTGAAACTGTATCCGTATTACTTCATTGATGGAGCTTTCAGTTCTTTCTCCAGAAAAGTGTTGTTGTTGCTGTTGTTTTTGGTTTGTTTGAGACAGGGAGACAGGGTTTTTCTTTCTAGCTTAGCTGTCCTGGAAATCACTCTGGAGACTGGTGCACGAATCCTAAATGGTCTTAGGATAAAAACCTGGAGCCAGATATCAGGGTGAAAGCTGAAAGATCAGAGAAGCA
Source organism: Peromyscus californicus insignis (assembly GCF_007827085.1). Classification (NCBI taxonomy): domain Eukaryota; kingdom Metazoa; phylum Chordata; class Mammalia; order Rodentia; family Cricetidae; genus Peromyscus; species Peromyscus californicus. The sequence continues at coordinate 91,297,293 of NW_026294413.1, forward strand.
GAACAGCCACCGCCTCTTACTAACCAACTCCTCAGCCTGAAAGATGAACTCCTGTCTCCTCCTGCCTTGTATTCCTTTCTCTGCCCAGCCATATCACTTCCTGTTTCATCCTTCCTAGTGCTGGGATTGAAGGTGTGTGCCATCAATGCCTGGTTCTGTTTCTTTTTTAGACTGGATTAATCTTTTGTAGCCCAGTGTGGCCTTGAACTCACAGAAATCTAGATGGATGCATCTCTGTCTCTGCCGCCTGAGTGCTAGGATTAAAGGTGTGTGCCACCACTGCCTGCTTACAAAAAAGGAAAAAAAGTACAGTTAGACACTTAGAATGCTATTATGTGGGTATTTATGTGGTAGAATACTGTTAGTCAATCTCCATTCCTTGAACAAAATACCTGAGAAAATCAATTTAAAAGGAAGAAATACTTATTTTGGTTCATAGTTTTTAAAGCTTTATTTTGCTTTTAATTACGTGTATATGTATGTCTGTGTGTGGGTGTGTGCATATGCGTGTAGGTGCCCACGGAACTGGAGGGAGTCCCTGGTTGTGAGCCACCCAATGTGGCTGAGAACCGAACTCATGTCTTCTGCGAGAGTAGTTTGTACTCTTCAATGCTGAACCGTCTCTCCAGCTCCTGGCTCAGCTGTGAAGGTTTCTGTCTATGGTCACCTGGAGTCCATCATGACAGGGAACTAATAAGGGGACTTGCTCACCTCAAGGTATCCGGGAAGTGGGGGGGAGGATTGGGAGGGTGGCATGCACGCCAGGGTCCTGATCCTCAGTGACCTCTTCTCATTAGGCCACTTCCTAGAGACTCCACCACCTTCCAGCAGTGCCAAGAGCTGGTGACCAAGCCTTCAACATGTAAACCTTTGGGATCACTGAAGATCCAAAATCATAACAAACAACGGCACCCTTTCTGCTTTTAGACAATTTCTTTACTATAAACATAATTTAAAATGTATTTTAAAATACAATTTCAGCTGTACGTTAATTTTGCTAGGAAAAGTAAATTCTACCGTGCTGGAAAGAGAAAATTCCCCCAAACCATCAACTAGTTTATTCACATATTCGAACGGGTGAGCCAGTGAAAATCCTAGAGGAAAAAAAAAAAAGACAACATTCAGTCAGAATAAATAATTGTATTAGACTCACTGTCATTGCTTTAAAATCTAGAAGAACCATAAAATAGTGGCAAAATAAGGTTCATGTTTGGTCTAGTCAAAAGGAGCTAAAAAGTAATCTGTGGAACAAACCAGCTGTCTTATACAAAACAGCCTAAGAAACTTACTTTTTTTTCCGAGTCTTCTACTAACAGTGATCAGGACACAGAAAATCAGAGTTGGAAAGAAACAGAAATGTACTCAGCAGAGAAGGATGAGACCATGATCTCAGGTCTGAGAAGCACAAATGGAAGAACTATGGAGCTTTTTTCAGGACTAACAGTGTCCTCCCCACTTGGCCAAGACACAGGTTACCATGGAGAAGTGGTTCTCAACCTGTGGGTCGCAGCCCCTTTGGCAAACCTCTAGCTCCAAAAATATTTATGTTACAATACATAACGGTAGTAAAATTACAGTTATGAAGTAAAAATGAGATAATTCTATGGTTGAGTGGTCACCACAACATGAAGAACTGTATTGAAGGGTCTCAGCATTAGGAGGGCTGAGAACCACTGCCATAGAGATATTCCTGCACAAAGCGGGAACAGCCAGCCTGCACTGTGAATCAATGGCAAATGGTGACAGGCAAATGTTCAATAAGGGAAAAAAGCTTGGAAATAAAAATTTATCAGAGTTCCACCTAAACGAAGGTTAAAAATGTTAAAGTGTTTAATATAGGAATAATCCTACAGAATTACCAGTGGGGGTGATAATTTATACTTCTCCAGAAATACCCAAATGATGTTCCGGAGAAAACTGTAGAACAGATTTGAAGCAGATCCTCAAAAGGATTAGAAAGATTCCTGCCAATGCCACCTGCCTGCTCCCCCACATAGCCTATGTGTGTTCATCTGCCTAAGCAGCAGGCTCTGTCCTCGGTACCCTTTCTCTTGGCTCTACGGTAAATTCTGAAGTCTCTAATGTCTACTTCTACACAAACAGAATTTCAGCAGAATTCTACATATCTTATAGTTTCCAAATTAGTGACTGTGTGTTTTATTGATTGCTAAGGTATCTGCCCATTTGCTCAAAGAAGAAAGTTTGACAGCAGATCTGTGCCTAGGAACCGAGAGAGAGGTCCGAGCTACTGCGTCACCATGCATTGGAGGTCACATAACAGTCGAAGGCAAACACGGATCCACGGACTGCAGTCTCATCTACAGTGTGCTCGCTGCGTTTTCTTATCCTTCAGTCCCTCTGCTGGGCCTGCTCCCTCTTGGCACAGGCCCCAGTCTTCCCGTCTCCTCTTTGCTAACTCACTTTGATCTCAGTTTAAGCACTACTTCCAATGAGCATTGCCTATAACGCTGATGACATATTTCTTCACTTGGACTTGTTCAGAACTTTCCAGTCACTTCCTTGCTCTGTCACGTGAGCTGGGAGGCACCCTACTGTCTGTCCACTTCTACTGAACTGTAAGCTCTGTGGTGAGGACTGAGCCTGGTTTTGCTCACTTGTTACTCTAACAAGCACACATAACAATATCTCAACAAACAATTGTTGACCAAGCAAACGAAACTGCCAAACTCAGAAATGAACTTAGAAGGAACTCTGGTCCCAGAGGGTATGCCTTTCAGGAAGGAGTCAGGAGAGAACATATATTTCCTGCTTTCTGCTCAGTAACTGAACTGACCTGGGCCTTCCGTGTGCTCTGTGGTTCAATCATGATGTTGATGAGACAAGGTTTACTTGTGTCTTCCAGTGTCTGCTTCAGGGAGTTTTGGAGCTCTTCTGGTGTTTGTACAAAATATCCTCTGCCTCCAAATGCAGTCATGACCTGCTCATAATGTGAGTTTGGCAAGAGACACACGGGAGGGACACTGGAAAGCAATTGTAAGTCAACAAAATTTATATCTTTCAGCTGCTGGAAAAAAGTAATTTCCCCAAATTATCTTCGAAAAATGTAAGCTGACCCACAGGGCATACTTTTTTTTCAGAACAGCTCTATGTAACAGCAATATGTAAAACAAATGTAATTTCTCTGTCCTTCCTTCATTCCATCTCAGTATTTTCATGCCCCCTTGAGACAGGATCTATAAAACCCTGACTGGCCTGGAACTTGCTGTGTAGACCAGGCTGACCTTTAATCCCAATACTCATGAGGCAGCAATGGGAAGATCTCTGAGAGTTCAAGGCGTGTGCCACCATGCCTGGCTTTGTTGGTTTTTTTTTTTTTTTTTTTGGTTTTGTTTGTTTGTTTTTTCCACTGATGGATTTTTTTGTTTTGTTTTGTTTTTTTCCGAGACAGGATTTCTCTGTATAGTTTTGGTGCCTGTCCTGGATCTCGCTCTGTAGATCGAGGCTGACCTTGAACTCACAGAGATTCGCCTGGCTCTGACTCCCAAGTGCTGGGACTAAAGGCGTGTACCACCACCACCCAGCTGGATTTTTTTTTTAACCTAGTTCTTTTTCTCTTTAGAGCAAAAAAATAAAAATTAAAAAAAAAAACAACAAACAAAAACAAAAACCAATCAGTTGCGCATTGGATCCAAGCCTAAAGACACTATCCAACAACCCCTTTGAAAGCAGTTTAAACAGTCATCTGCATTTGAATTGTTGGATGTGGACTATACCCTTCAATCTGACAGTCTCCAACTTTGGAGTTATCAATCGTCTTTGGTTCTTGATACTGAATTTTCAGTGGCTCAACGTGATTTTGGTAAATACATGCATTTCTCAAAGTGTATCCAAAGTCACCTGGCTGCAGGCTGTGATGTTTGTGGTCACTTAAGTCATCAGGGTGCTAACTGGCAATGTTAAAGAGCAGTCTGGCCCATGTCACTTGCTGTTCACCACACAGAACCAGCAGAGGGCATGGTATGGAGGCAGCACCCTCAGAGCTGAGATGTCAGTACATGAAGTTGCATCTTTCTCTTTATTTTTGCTTGAGACAGGACCTTGCTATGGTAGACTGGCCTGGAACTCAGTATGCAGCTCAGGCTGGTAACCTCAACTCTGAATCCTCTTGCCTCACTCAGTCTTCTGAGTGCTCAAATTACAATTTTCCCCATATTTTCAACTGAGTCTTTTTTTGTGTATGATGGAGTCTTGATACGTCTTGGACTCATCAACTCAAGTGATCCTCCTGTTCTAGCCTCTAGATAGAATAGGTGGACTACAAGTGTGTGTTGCTACACCTGCTCCCTATATTTTTATTATTTATATAGTAATGTCTAATAGAACTTTCTATGATAGAAATGTTTTATATACAGTATGGCGGCCACATCACTACCTGTTACTATGAGTACTTGAAATGTAACTAAACCAAGAAATTGAATTTTTGTTTTGTTTTGTTTTTTTGTTTTTGTCGGAGCTGAGGACTGAACCCAGGGCCTAGCAAGCGCTCTACCACTGAGCTAAATCCCCAACCCGAAATTGAATTTTTTAAAGACTTAGTTATTTTTGAGACAGTGTTTCTCTGTGTAGCCCTGGATGTCTCAGAACTCACTTTGTTGAACAGGCTGGTCTTACCTCAAACTCAGAAATCTGCCTGCCTCTGATTCTTGAGTGCTAGGCTTAAAGGTGTGTGCCACCATGCCCAGCAACAAAAGATTTATTTTTATTTTATATGTATGGGTGTTTTGCTAGCATGTATGTCTATGTACCACATGTGTGCAGTACCCAAGGATGCCAGAAGAGGGCATCAGATCATCATCAACTGTCAAATTCTCAGCTGAAGATGAAAGGGTACTGATTTTTTTTTTTAAATGAGACAGGGTTTTATGTAACTCAAGATGGCCTAGACTTGCTACGCAGCCAAGGATGAGCTTGAACTGCTGATCTCTTGCATCTATCTTCTGATTGATAGGTGTGCTCCAGCATATTCAATTGTTATAAAATGCTGAGAGAATCAAACTTAGGGCTTTGTGCATAAGCAGCAAGTATTCCACCAACTGAACCATATCCTCAACTTAGAAACTGAACTTTTCCCTTTATTTATTTCTTTTTTTTTTTTAATTTTTATTTTGCAATACAATTCAGTTCTACATATCAGCCACGGATTCCCTTGTTCTCTCCCCTCCTGCCCCCCTCACCTTTCCCCCAGCCCACCCCCCATTCCCACCTCCTCTAGGGCAAAGCCTCCCCCGAGGACTGAGATCAACCTGGTAGACTCAGTCCAGGCAGGTCCAGTCCCCTCCTCCCAGGCCGAGCCAAGCGACCCTGCATAGGCCCCAGGTTTCAAACAGCCAACTCATGCAATGAGCACAGGCCCCGGTCCCACTGCCTGGATGCCTCCCAAACAGATCAAGCCAATCAACTGTCTCACCCATTCGGAGGGCCTGATCCAGTGGGGACCCCTCAGCCATAGGTTCATAGTTCATGTGTTTCCATTCATTTGGCTATTTGTCCCTGTGCTTTATCCAACCTTGGTCTCAACAATTCTCGCTCATATAAACCCTCCTCATTCTCACTAATTGGACTCCCAGAGATCCACCTGGGGCCTAGCCATGGATCTCTGCATCCAGATCCCTCAGTAGTTGGATGGGGTTTCTAGCACGACAATTAGGGTGTTTGGCCATCCCATCACCAGAGTAGGTCAGTTTGGGCTGTCTCTCGACCATTGCCAGTAGTCTGTTGTGGGGGTATCTTTGTGGATTTCTGTGGGCCTCTCTAGCAATTTGCTTCTTCCTATTCTCATGTAAACATGTGATCAGGAGCTACTTCACCAGACAGCACAGTCTACATTATCAACTAGAGTGAAACCAAAAGGTGTGGCATGGTGGTTTGAATGAGAAATGGCCCCAGAGGCTCCTATGTTTGAATACTTGATCTCCAGCTGGTGGAACTATTTGGGAAGGATTATGAGGTGTGGCCTTATTGGAGGAGGTGTGTCACTGTGGGCAGGCTTTGAGGTTTCAAAAGACTGTGCCATTCCCAGCGTGTTCTCTGTCTCCTGCTTGTGGATCAAGATGTGAGCTCTCAGCTGCTGCTCCAAGGCCTTCACTCCCCCATCATAAACTCTAACCCTCTAGGACTATAAGCCCAATTAAACCTTTTTTTTAATATAAATTTCCTGGCCGGGCGGTGGTGGCGCACGCCTTTAGTCCCAGCACTCGGGAGGCAGAGCCAGGCGGATCTCTGTGAGTTCAAGGCCAGCCTGGGCTACCAAGTGAGTTCCAGGAGAGGCACAAAGCTACACAGAGAAACCCTGTCTCGAAAAACCAAATAAATAGATAAATGTCCTGGGTTCTAGTGTTTTATCATAGCAATTGAAAAGTAACTAATACAAATGGTTATGGAAAAACAACAGTGAAGCAATATATAAATGAAATTACTAGTACTCCTCTCTCTGGATGTCTCTTAAATTTTTGTCAGTGCCCATGGCAGTTCTCACAGTCTTAGTTTGACTCTGCCATCAGATGATGAAGGCTTAGCTTTGTGGTAAAAGAAAGGAAGATCTTTAAATCACAAATAATATGCCAGCTCCTGGAATGGCTAACCTTTGGCTTGACTACATCAGGAATCAACTCAAACCCAAGCATCTAGGCATGCCTGTGAGGGATTTTTCTTGCCTGGATCAATTGAGTTTAGAAGACCCACCCTAAGTCTAGGCCACACCTTCTGATGGCTGTCCACATGAAAGGACATGGAGGAAGGAAGCTTGCTTTTTGTCTGCTTGCCTTCACTCTTGCTGGCAAGTTCATCTACTCTGCTGCTGAGGCATTCCTCCACTGGTATTAGAGACTACTTTTTCAGGATTCCAATGAATACTAAAGATGAGTTGAGACATCCAGCCTCACAGATTGAACAACTATTGGACTCTTGGCCTTTCTGTTGGAAAATAGCCATGATTGGGAGGCCAGACCACAGCCTGTAAACCACTCCAATAAATTCCCTTTTAATCTATGCAGATTCACATCTACATTCATGAGTTCTGTTTCTTGAGAGAACTTTGACTAACCAGCATTAACAGACCTTCCTGATGTAAATAATAGCACCGCTATTACCCTAGTATAGACATCACAAATCTTGATCTGAGACCTCAGTGGTTCCCTGTAAACAATCATGGATAGTTGTATAAAAAAGAACCATGAAGAAGTGGCTTCTGCCCTTTAAAGGGGCTGACAAACTAACCAAGTTCATAGCATGCATGCATATTCCAGTACAGCAAACTTTTAAAAGACACACTAAATCCTTGACATACTGTAAACATTGTTGTGAGTTACTCACGATGTAGCAGCTTCTTGAAAATTTAACATTTTTTCCCAAGTGTCGGCATCAAAACCTTGGTAGATTCCATTATTGTTTACTACCAAGAGGATGATTGGCAAGTTGTACCTAAAAGTGAAAGTAAACTATGAAGAGATCAATCTTTTAAAGCCATTTCTTTTCTTAAAACTAAAAACTTTTTACTTAAAAGTAGATGTTTTCTATAAGATTTTTCAATATTAAGAGGGAAATCAAGCATTTACTATCCTAATAAAAATATCAAAGCATTGATAGAAACATTGCCACTGTAGGATGTATTCAAGACTAGGGGCTGGCAGTCTGTTTAGCTATGGACTAAATCACTAAACTTTTCCACCTTCCCCATTCTCTACCCTCCTAGGCCTATTACTACATGGTTCCTAGGAACACTGTCTGAAAAGTCCCAGTCTATTGCTGAACACCTCAATGACAACCAGCTCATGCCAGATGCTGTGAAAGACACACAGGCAACTAATAAATAACCAATCTGCATTTCTGATCAAAAACAGTATGGCACCATCTGTACAGAAAACAAGCATCCAAATGTTGTCTCAAACTGTATAGCAAAGATGAAAAACCAAAAAGCCTGAAAAAGAATGTGGGTTTTCTTTTATATATTTTTTTCTGAGGGCTTGTGGTAATGACACAGCTAAGTAACATGAACATAGCAACTATCTGTTCTCCAAGCTAAAAGGGAACTAACCGTCACCCTCTAAAAGGCTAAATTCTCTAAATACATCTTTTTGGCATATGTCAATTGATTATCAATATAGACCTCTAATAGAGCACACTTTCCCCTAACACACAGGTTCATGTAGCCCAGGTTGACCTTGAACTTGCTATGCAGCTGAGGATAACCTTGAACTCCAGATCCTTCTCCTCCACTGCCATCTGTAATCCCAAGTGCTGGGATTACAGGAGTGCATTGCCAATCCTGGTTTGATCTTGATAGTTTTATATACCAAAGCTTTGAAAGTCCCAGAATATGTTTCACAAAAACCCTACTAAGAGCCCTAAGTGGAACAGTTTTATTCTAGTTTAAATACAGCTGGGTAGGTCGGGGGAGTCCTCATGCTGATACAGTGGGAGTTTCTACCTGAAAGTTTATGACTAGGAGCCTCAAAATACAATGCTGTGCCAGGATTCCTGTTTGTGAAGTAAGTGAGTATTGTAAGTTTTCATATTTATGAGAATGAAAGGCTATGACTTATGGCTCTGTTTTACCTGCAGATGGTTTCCACTTCCATGCCAGAAAATCCAAAGGCACTGTCTCCTTCCACACAGATGACCCGCTGCCCAGGACTTCTATCTTTAGCCACTACAGCAGCTGCAATAGCAAATCCCAGACCGACTCCCATTGTTCCAAAGGTACCAGCATCGAGCCTGTTAAGGAGCAAAGCTAAATTCAAACTCTCTTGCACATGTCATGCAGGGTGGAGCTGGCATAAACCTTTCAATCTATATTTATGTGGTTTATGGGAAAAAATTAAGAAATGGACATTTTTCTTTAATATCAAATTTTTGGAATATAAGGAAATAATTTGTTAAGGATAAGCAGCATAAGAAGAAAAAGCCACTCAAGATTGCTTGGATGAATGTAAATATACTCTTAGAACACAGAGTCTACAAATTATCACATTATACCAAGAACTATGAAGCATAAAAGCTATAAAACTATAAAATCTCACTTGAGAATACACTTGAGATAGGCGGTGGTGGCACACGCCTTTAATCCCAGCACTCAAGAGGCAGAGGCAGGTGAATTTCTCTGAGTTCGAGGCCAGCCTGATCTACAGAGTGAATTCCAAGACAGCCAGGGCTACACAGAGAAACCCTGTCTCACAAAAACAAAACAAAACAAAAAGAGAATATACTTATGTGGGATGGAGAGGTGGCTCAGAGATTAGGAGCACCTTTTGTTCTTGTAGAAGACCTGAGTTCGATTCCTAGTACCACATCGAGGCTTATGACTGCCTGTAACTCCCATTCCAGGGGATCCAAAAGCCCTCTTCTGACCTCGGGGGGCACCAGGCAGGCACATACATATATGTAGGCAAAACACTCATACACATAAAATAAACTAAATAAATCTAAAGAAAATTTAAAAATACATTTATGAAATATGTTCTTATACACTAGACATGTACAATTCTCAAATATTTTTCTTAATCTGCATTACTGTGGCTTCAAATTAAACACACTGTCATTTCTTTCTTTTCTTAATCTGCATTACTGTGGCTTCAAATTAAACACACTGTCATTTCTTTCTTTTCTTAATCTGCATTACTGTGGCTTCAAATTAAACACACTGTCATTTCTTTCTTGGAGTCTTACCTGTGACGAGGAAGGTAGTTCTGAAGCACAGTACGGCCAATGTCCATAGTATTTGCTCCCTCACTCACTATAAAACAGTCTCTGGGTAGCTGTTCTTGAACATGGTAGAATACTGTGTAATAATTCATAGGGAGGGATTTTTTGGAAGCTAATTCCTAAAAATAGAAGTAAGAATACACTAAATTATATTGAAACATAATAAAAATAACCAGTGTCAATCAGCTATTACAAAGTTATTTTGGAACAGTTCAATACCACCAATAAGCTACAAGATTCTCAAATGGCTGTGCAGTGGCTACTGTTGAACTGTGAACAATACAGGGCCATGCTAAGAACAATGTGCCCTACAGTCCCAGTTTGGGACACAATGAATAAGCTGGGAGATCTCCCATGTCCTGTGAGTTGATGGACCTTACCATATTAAACACCTGAAGAAGTCTTATAGTAAAGATGGCTGAGCAACATTGGGCTAAACAGAACAATTGTGCCTGTGCACTCTTAGAAAAACACTGTCTTAATTATTTTTCAGAACAGTTTTATCTGAAGTATGGTCCTAAATTTAAAACTAAAATGTTAGGATTACAGAAGATGATCTGAAAATCTGGTTCTTCTCTCATACAGTGTAGAGTACTATGTTGCATCTACTATTTAAAAAGTCCCCAAATGACAGAGCGTAGCGAGGTAGATGTCTTCATACAGCCTCATGCCCCCTAGTGCTAAGAGGAACCACTGGTGTTTTATCAGTAACAGTACTGTCTGGTCCCGGCACTCCCAGCCTCACCTGTGCTACCCTGCTCTACTGGAGGTTACAGTCACGATGCACGAAAAAACACCCCCCACTCCTAAAACAGACAGAGGAGTAAACCCTAAGGGGATCCGAGGGAAAAGACATTATTTACAATACCTGAGAAAACACTGAGACTGACTCTTGGCGGTAGAAACAGTCACCTATTAAGATTTCCCTGCATGGTAGAGTTAGCTACACCAATTCTGTACGATGTTTGGTTGAAAGTACAAACATTCTCTATGATGACAGATACAGTAGGGAACAAAAGTGCCTAACTCAAATTTTAAATTTACAAATGTATCATTCTATCAGGAGGAAATCCTAGGCCGGGCTGGAGAAATGGTTCAGTGGTCACAGGCACTTGTTGCTCTTACAGGGGACACAGGTTGGGTTCCCCGCACACACATGGTAGTCCACAACTATCCATAACTCCAGTTCCATCTTACCTCTGAGGGTACTAGGCACACATGGTACACAAACATACATGCTGACAAATATTCATGCTAACAAAAAATAAAATAAATAACTTAAAAAGAAACCCTAGGTGTATGCTGAACACTGCACCCAGCTGAACCAAGACACCCACGAATACACAAAAAGTAAAAGAAAACCTAACAGCCCATCTGTCAGTCAAAAAGAAAGTGCTATATTTACAATGACTTTGAACAGAGAACACCAACACTGCCAAAGTGACTCACTGCAGTACCAGCTAGTAAGGATTAGTGGTGATTTCAAAACTCATGACCATCTCCAAATCCTCCACCGTGAGGCAAAGCCACAAGGACAGACATGAAAGCCACAAGAGTTTCCAGCAGTGACATAAAAGATAAACGGTAGTGCATGTGGGTGGGCGGATTATACATTGATCAAACTTTCCATTTTGATGAAGGAACTATTACACTCACACGCCTTGAAGGAAAGATATCTTAAGGGCAGATAACCGTAACCTAACATGTCCTAGGATTTAAGGTGACATTCTTGCATTGATCCTTTTATGCCCTAGGATTTAATTGTGATATTATGCACCAAAATCAAACTGACAACTTTCCAAGGTCAGATTGCTTTTCTTCTATCATTTCACAGCAACTCAAGAGCCATAACCCTTTGGATGCTCAATTATGCAAGGAGCTTGAAGTCTTTTTCAAGGTAAAGTACAAACATGCACATGAGCGTGCACATGTTTTTTCTTAACTATTTACAAGGCTGAAACTTACTGTCCCCCAACCCCCGGCCCCCAAAGGGTTTCTCTGTCTGGCCCTGGCTATCCTGGAATTCACTATACAGACCAGACTGACCTTGAACTCAGAGATCAGCCTGTCCCTGCCTCCTGAGTGCTGGGATTAAAGGCGTGTGCCACCATGCCTGGCTTCACTACCATTTTTTATTAGGCTCTTATCTGACTTTCCGGTTTGTGGACCTTTTGAGAGCTGTGCCCCAGCAGCACCCTTTTTGACCCCCAAGCTTACACAATGCAGCGCTTCCTAGGACTGTCTGCATCTCATTATGGGAGGCCAAAGCAACTCATGGACCTGAAGGAATCTTAAGTTTCAACTGGTCCCACATTACCTTGGATACAGCTTCATTGCTCTTCATTTTTTCCCTCAGTGTCTTCCACCACTTGCTGTCTGTGGGATACCTCCATGGGGTTTTATCAAACTGTTGCAAAAGCTAAAAAACAAGCAAACAAACAAAACCTTTTCTTTCCTTTCTAAAAATAACCTTTCTTAAAGTAGGCACATGCACACGGCTCTGGCGTGCGCTCACACTGTTCACTCTTGCATCTCTCCCTGCAGTGAGCACCTGAGGGCAGGTCAGCTGGTGGCAGGAGGAGATGGCACATGTCACAGGACTGCGTCTGCTCCCAATGCTGTGCGCTCACAGTAACAAACGCCATACAAAACCAAGGGACACATGTGACCACATTTTACCTCCTGCCACAATGAAATGATTGGTTACATATAAATAGGAAGCCAGACAAGTCCCTGATTATAGTTTGAAGAGTAAAAATCTCTTTAATACCTAAAAATATACTGTTAGATTTTCCGACTGCATACATCAAGCTTAACTAAAGCTGTACTGTAATTTTTTCAGAAAGCTGGATTCTATTTACTGAATTCTGGTTTGAATGACATTAAACTAGTGTTCTAAATGCTTAATGTCCACAAATATGAACAGTGTACAATAAGCTGAATTTACCAAGTTCCAAAGACACAGTTAAAGTTAGTTTTCCATCATAAACTTATTTTAAAATTGATGTCATTAGACCTGCCACCAAGTGAATCAAGACTAACATTATCCAGAACTGCCTGTCAGTTCACAGAAACTAAAACCCCGAGAAAGCTTTACCTGTTTAGAAACAGCATTTATGTCTCCTAGCAAAGTCACAGCAGGCCTTACATTATTCCCCAATTCTTCTGCACAGATATCAATCTAAAAAAGACAAAAACGTGAAGAACAAGCCATGTTGGTCTTTTTTGTTTTGAACAAACTTTAAAAATTATTTCTATTTTACGTTTTATTTTCTGGGTATGAGTGTTTTGCCTGCACGTATGTCTGTGTATCACATGTGTGCCTAGAGCCCAAAGAAGACAGAATAGAGTATTAAATATTCTAGAACAGGAGTTATATATGGTTGTGAGCTGCCATGTGAGTGCTAGGAATTGAACCCTGGTCCTCTGGAAGAGCAACCAGCTCTTAAAAACCTTAAGGAAGGCTGTTGCAGCGTTGGGGGCACATGCCTTTAATCCCAGCACTTGGAAGGCAGAAGCAGGTGGATCTCTGTTCTCTGTGAGTTCAAGACCAGCCTGGTCTACAAAGTGAGTTCCAGGACAGCCAGAACTGTTATACAGAGAAACCCTGTCTCAAAAAACCAGAAGAAAGAAGAAGAAGAAGAAGAAGAGGAGGAGGAGGAGGGGGGGAGAGAAGAAGAAGAAGGAGGAGGAGGAGGAGGAGGAGGAGGAGGAGGAGGAGGAGGAGGAGGAGGAGGAGGAGAAGAAGAAGAAGAAGAAGAAGAAGAAGAAGAAGAAGAAGAAGAAGAAGAAGAAGAAGAAGAAGAAGAAGAAGAAGGGCTGTTGCAATGCCTTGGTGGGAATCCCCCAACTCCTGTAGGCTGTTCTCTGTGCTATGACATGCAAGTGCATGCACATACACACACACAAATGTAATTAATAAAAATAATAAGCAATGATGTTCTAAAAGAACTTTAAGAACAGGGTGGTGGTGGTGCACACCTTTAATCCCAGCACTTGGGAGGCAGAGGCAGGCAGATCTCTGTAAGTTCAAGGCCAGCCTGGTCTACAGAATGAGTTCCAGGACAGGCTCCAAAGCTACACAGAGAAACCCTGTCTCGAAAAACCAAAACAATAACAACAAAACAACCAAAAGAACAAAAAACAGCGAAACAGAAACAACAACAACAAACTTTAAGAAGGGCTCTCAAGATGACTCAGAAGTTAAGACCCCTGGCTGCTCTTCTAGAGGACCTCAGAGCTTGATTCCCAGCACTCACATGAAGGTTCACAATCATGTGTAAATCCAGTTCCAGGGTAGTGATGCCTCAGTGGGCACCAGGAACATACATGCAGTTACAAGGAGAGGTTAGAGTACTTTCCAGACATTCCGTTTAATGGCAGGTGAAAGCAGAATCACCTAGAGATTTCCAAAGGTTGACACAGTTTTGGCATCTAAAAGAAAAATTCACCTCCTCACAAGGCTGAGGGTGTCACTCCAGTTTACCTTCCTACTTAAGCCTCTCTTTGTCTGTCTTTAAATATACTCCAGCTCTGAAGAAGAGGCAAATTATTTTTTTCAAATGGTTTCAAACTTGACTTTGAAAGCTTTTCTCCTTAAATTAGCACAAGATGCTTTGTAGGCTTGAAAAGGCAGCTGCCTTTGGTACCTGTAATTACGTGAGATAATTTGTAAAATCTATTTCTGTAGGAGAAACACTCTTCACAGAAGAGGAAGAACAAAGAAGTACAGAGCTCATCAGAGTCGCTCTCCTCCGCCCCAGTACCTGAACAAACTTCACATCTGTGCGGTATCTTGGAGGCAGTCCAAAATGTAATATCCAGTTTAGTCTCGCACCAAACAACACAATCACATCGGCAAACTGCAAAGCCCTATTAAAAAAAAGAACCCGATTTAACGGCAGTGACAAACATACTGACAATTTCTAACAGAATCGTTCTAAACTTCCTAAAACATTCAAAGTCTAAATAACTTGGAGCTTCTAGAGTAAATCTGATCTTTCTAATAAAAATAAGTTTTGGGGCTGGGAAGGTGGCTCAGTGGGCCGATGCTTGGTGTGCAAGCATGAAACCTGAGTGTGGACCCCCAGCACCCACATAAAGGCTGACTGCTGTGGTGCTGTCCCCACCTAAACACTGGGAGGGGGGGAGGGAGACACAGGTGGAGACAGGTGGAAGTCAGGTGCCTGGTTAACTGGCAAGCTTCAGACTCAGTAAGAAACCTGTCTCAAAACTTAAGGGGAATGTGACTGAGAAGAAACCTAAGAAAGCTCTGGCATCCACACCTGCATGTATGCATCCCACCCCCAACACATACATCACACACACACACACACACACACACACACACACACACACACACACACACACACAGAGGACATAATGTGCTGTTATTTCATGTATGCAACCCACCCCCAACACATACCACATCTCTCTCTCTCTCTCCCCCCCCCCCCCGACACACACACACACACATACACGACATAATGTGTTGTTATTTCTATTTTGAAGATAGGATTTTGCTTTTTTAACTAAAGCTGGCCTCCAACTTGTGATCCTCTTACCTCAGCCTCCAAATGTCCGGGTTACAGGTATACACACTACGCCTGCACCTAATGTTCGGGTTACAGGTATGCACACTATGCAGAGGTTTTGGTCTGTAGGTGTTTCTGGGGACAGAACCGGGACCTCATGCAGGTTAGGCAAGCACCTAGTGAGATACACCCCAGTCTCCCAACCTCTATGCCTGCAACTCAATGCATACTTCACACTGATTTCGAGGAGCAGAGCAGGTATTTATAAACATCATTTGTATTCAAGAATTTCATTTTTTTTTAAAGACATGGTCTCATGTTGCCCAGGTTGGCCTCCAATTCTTTATGTAGGAGGATGACTTTGCACTTCTGATTTTCTCCTCAATAATGGGATTAATGACATGTGCCACCACACCCAACTTATGCAATGCAGGACTTCATGCCTGCTAGGTAAGTGCTCTCCCAATTGAGCTATATTCTCAGTATGGAATTGTTTTCTAAAATATACAATATACATTTTCACCTAATATCCAAATAATTGGGACCAAAAAATTGTGGTTTCACAATTTTTCAATAACTTGATCATCTAAATCTGGGTCTTTTGCTTTGTGAAAATTCCAAAGATTCTACAGATAGTACTGTAAGCACATCACTCTGCAGGTATCAGAAGGCAGATATTACACTAGTGTGATTCCAATTGAAGAATTTTTACAAATATAGTAAAAATGGAAATTGGAGAAGAGTCTACTGCCAGGCAGTGATGGTGCATACCTTTAATCCCAGCACTCAGGAGGCAGAAGTAATAGGATCTCTGAGTTTGAGGCTAACCTGGTCTACAGAGTAAGTTCCGGGGACAGTCAGGGCTACAAAGAGAAACCCTGTCTCGAAAAAACAAACAAACCTGGAATGCTACGCACCTGGATCTGGCTGCGCCTACACAGTTTGGATGATTGTCAGGGATAACACCCTTCCCCATAGGGGTGGGCAAAAATGGCAAATTGCACTGCTCCACCAGTTTCCTGATACTGTCCTCTGCATGGGAGTAAGCAGCACCTACAAGAAATGCAAATCATTGAATGATGCAGTTACACTTGGCAATGGGAACTTCCAATATATCTTGTGGATTTGCTTTTAGGTGACCCCAGGTAGTCTCTCCTGCACAAACATCAGCCTGAAAGCCAAACGAACGGTGAGGACTATTCTGAAGAACTGCTCTAAACAAAAGCAGTATCTTCCATCTCCTGCTGCCTTACTTCCTGCTTTATGCTCAGGGCCTACTCAACTACTAACCACATTCCCTGAACATAAGTGGGCAGGGAAGACCTTTACCCTGAAAAACCACGACTGTACTTTCACTAATTGCTCTACATTACCTGTAAGCCTCCTCTGCAGTATACTGTGAGGGATGCAAGAGTTTCAAAAGCTCTGCAGATCCTTCTAGAGTCTCTACAATGCTGTAGCTATAACAGGACTAACCTGGGTGAGCACATATCTGCTTTTACAACTGTGTGCTGCAGAATAAAACATGCCCTCAATGTCAATGACACTGAAAACAACTTACTGTTTTGACACACTACTGTTTTTTCATGGTACAGCTGTGGGTGTCCTACCTTCTGGACCCTTTTTTCACAACACCCACACAAAAAATTCCCTTTCTTGTAACTCCATCTCACCTTCCCTATGCACACAACATAAGAGTATACTATCAGAGTGAGGACGAAGCTGAGTAGGTACGGTGCCTGCAGTTCAAGCATAAAGACCTGAGTTTGGATCCAGGTGTGGTGCACATCTGTGACCCTAGCACTGGAGTCTGGATCCAGGTGTGGTGGTGCACATCTGTAACCCTAGCACTGGAGAGTCTGGATCCAGGTGTGGTGGTACACATCTGTAACCCTAGCACTGGAGAGTCTGGATCCAGGTGTGGTGGTACACATCTGTAACCCTAGCACTGGAGAGTCTGGATCTAGGTGTGGTGGTGCACATCTGTGACCCTAGCACTGGAGGAGTGCAGGTGGATCCCAGGAATCACTGGCCAGACACTCTAGCTGAATCGGTGAGTTCCAGATTCAGTAAGAGACCCAATCTCAAAAAAAAAAAAATAATAAGGTGGAGAGCTACAGAAGAAGATAACAACTAATATCAACTTTTGGTAGCCACATGTGCACATGCACGAATATGTATACACATACACCATACACAGAATTTTAAAAAAATTAAAAGTACACTCCTTTAATGCCAGCACTCATGAGGCAGAGGCAGGTGGATCTCTCTGAGTTCAAGGCCAGTTTGGTCCACAGAGTGAGTTCCAGACAGCCAGGGCTATGTACAGAGACCCTGTCTCAAAAATAAAATAAAACAAAACAAAATAGTAATAATAAAAAATTAAGAATATACTAGTCAGTCTGGTGGTGAACACCTTTAATCCCAATACTCAAGAGGCAGAGGCAGGTGAATCTCTGTAATTTCGAGGCCAATGTGGTCTACATAGTAAGTTCTAGGCCAGCCAGGACCCTGCCTCAAACAAAACAAAACAAACAAACACCAACATACTACACTCATTTGTTATCAAGTGCATTCCTTTGGGATAGAAATTATTATTTCACTGTATCCTTCATGAATATTTTCTACAATTGCTGCCTTATAGTAAGCACTCGTCAGGAAATGTTTGTTCAAGGAAGAATGAAAACTAGAATCCACCTAGAACCTTTGCTATTGGTTAAATCCTGCTTAGGTAGCTGCTATCCTTTGAAGTCAGGTGATGAGACTCAAAGCAGTTACTTGCCAGTCAAAAAATCAATACATCATTCAGAGCATTGAACTCAGCACTGACCTCAAGGTTTTCCTTCACTGCTCCCCTCTCCCTGGGGCTAGAACTCAGGACACAAAAGCAAACATTCCAGCACTGCACTACACCCTCAGCACCACCACCTTCCTTAAAACTATCTTCAGCTTGTCTGCAGTTGGCTCCTAAGCAGCTGATGACGATGAACATGGTCACAGGCACTCCGAGCGGTTCTAGAGCAGCAAGCAGATGCGACAACATATTCCCAGCCATGCCTATAACCTCAGTTCTTGGAAGGCCAAGGCAGGACGATGGTGAGTCCAAAATCAGCCCAGGGTACATGGTAAGTATGAGGCAAACCTGGGCTATGTAGGAAATCCTGTCTCAAAAAAACAACACAAAATAAAAGAAAGAAGAAAAAAACAATAATAATAAATTGTTAACGGAGTTTTTTGTTTTTGTTTTGTTTTTTCGAGAGAGAGTTTCTCTGTGTAGCCTTAGCTGTCCTGGAATTCACTCTGTAGACCAGGCTGGCCTCAAACTCACAGAGATCTGCCTGCCTCTGCCTCCCAAGTGCTGGGATTAAAGTCATGCGCCACCACTGCCCAGCAATAAATTGTTAGCGGGAATATAAATTGTTTCTATGACACCTAAGGAGTAAGTAATTTATCAACAGTCCAAAAGTCTTCCAGATACCCACACTTTTTAATTTAGTTAATTCTCATTTTGGAGCTCTAACATAAATCCTAACAATGGGAAAACCTTTGCATAAGAATGTTTATCACAGCTACTATAAACAAACATTTGACAGCAAGTGTCAATGTGTATGATTCAATGTTAAAACTGCATTAAGGAAATAATTTTTTTTTCTCCCGAGATAGGGTTTCTTTGTGTAACAGTCCTGGCTGTCCTGGAACTCACTTTGTAGACCAGGCTGGCCTTGAACTCACAGAGATCCACTTGCCTCTGCCTCCCAAGTGCTGGGACTAAAGGCGTGCACCACCACCACCTAGCTTAGGAAATAATTTTAAGAAAAATAGTTATTATAAATAGCTTATCAAACATAAAAGTGCCTATATAATGTTATCACAGTGTGTAAAATAGACATTAAAAAAAAAAGTACTGAAGGCCAAAACTGGTTTCCTTGGATGGAGAGATTTCTTTTCTCTAAAACTTTTCTAGATTTTCTAAAATATTGTGTAATAGAAAAAAACTCATTAACTTCTAAGTGAAGTAATGAAACTACTCTTTGTAAAAGTGAGGTCTCTGGGCCACTGAAGATAAGTTCTGTGATTTGAAAATGGATGAAAAAAACCACGTATTCAAATTACAAACACCGGAGCATATAAAAACAAACAGTGAAGACAGTGTCTAAAGAGAACCAACATTCCCACAACCTGTGATTAAGGGGTTCTTGTGCTACCTTTTCCAATGATGAGCAGGGGTTGTTTGGCATTTCTAATAACAGATGCTGCCATACACACAGCAGGGGTTTCAGCCATGCTAACCGGAGGTGGCATGCAGCACTCTTTGTACCTGGAAAGGAAAACGATGCTATAATAATTAAAGAGGCTAAGGGCTGGGAGATGGCTCAGCAAGTAAAGGCACTTGTCACCAAGCCTGATGACCTGAGGACCTAAGTTCAATCCTTGGACTGGTGGAGAGAGACAGCTGACTCAGCAAACTGTCCTCTGACCACTAAAGCATGTATATGCCACACACAAATAAATGCTTTAGGCCAAGAGTGGTGGTGCACACCTTGAATTCCAGCACTGGGGGGGCAGAGGCAGGTGGGTCTCTGAGTTTGAGGTCAGCCTGGTCTACATGGGTAGTTCCGAGATGGTCTGGGAAACATAGACCCTACCTAAAACAATATTCCATAAACGCCACATGGAGAGTCAATGAAATATCATTTTGTCACATGTGCATCACACGCATGCACACACAGAATCCCCCTCTGAACCCCCTTGATCTTATTAAATTCACTACAGGACTCAGACCTTTACTCTTCAAAGCTTGCCAACACAGCTCTGAAAGATAAGGACCTTCTTTTAAACAGAGGCAGGTGGATCTCTGTGAGTTTGAGGCCAGTCTGGTCTACAGAGCAAGTTCCAGGACAGGCTCCAAAGCTACACAAAGAAACCCTGTCTCAAAAAAACAAAACAAAACAAAAACCCTCTAAAATCAAAATTCAACATGTTGATTAAATAGACATGATAAAAAGGGAAGGTACTAAATGTTAAAAATATCAATCCTTAGATAAAAGGATTTCCTCTGGGCTGGAGAAAAGGCTCAGTGGTCAAGAATACTTGCTGCTCTTTCAGGACCTGTTGTGTTTCAGCTTCAGGGGATCTGATACCTTCTTCTGACCTCACAGACACCAGAACACATGTGGCAGACACTCACACAGAGACACAGACACACACACACAAACACACATGGATACATAAATAAAATAAAATAAATCTTAAAAAAAAAGAATTATTTCTACATTCCTGGATTTTTCAAAAAAGGCTGTAATAGAAAAAGCATTTTTTATTCCTAAGACTAAAGCAATACCACTTTGGGAATTGATGGACCACAGCAGTATCTTTATCAAGGTGAATGACGATCAAGTGTGGCTTTTTTGTACTTCTTTTCACTCGGTGTTTATTTAAGAAATAAAAGTGCAGGACAAATCACAGAAACACACTTCAGAACATTTTAAAGTTATAGGGATGCTAGACAATCACTTTTTATGCTGAGTCCTAATAAGTTTTCACTAATCATCTACCTCATTTCTTGGCTTACAGTAAGATGCTTGTCAATAACCCACACGTTAATGCAGATATATATCTGAGATTACTGGGCAAATAACTTTGAATGAGGAATCAGAAAGTTCCAAGTATTAGGTTTAGTAATTAAATCCACAGACAGTTACTAAGTAATACCATTTAAATGAAGAGAACTAAGCGTTTTGGCTAGGATTCAGTTTAATTACAAAGTCATCAAAAATATTGAGACACTTGGAGACTGACAAACAGCTAGATAAATTCTTTTTAAAGAGTAAGTATGATAACACAAAATTAAGGACAAATTCCGAATAATTCTTACTTTATAGAATTCACCTTCTCCTGGAGGGTCACGAGATCTGCAGGAATGTCAACGTAGCAAGCACCTGGCCGACCATAGATACTGCTCCTCACAGCCTGTGTTTACAACAAACAAAATGTCTCAATTATCATATTCTTTGGGGAGTTCATCTAAAAGTGTGAAATAACCACTAATTTTTCTTGAGGTCTTTTAGTTGGATAAAAAAAGTTATAATTAAAATTGAAATGTCCTCCATTAACTACATTTTGAAAGATATTTTCATCTAAAGGGGATAAGAATTTCTGTAGGGCTCTGAAATCCATACTCTATTACACTTGAAGAGTATCCATCAGGCTCTGCTTGCTGGTTAGGCTGGACCACGAACTTCCACCCACTTCTGAACCTTAGTCATCTGGCAGAGTTCTCAGAAAGTGTGACAATGTAATACGTGTCAGATTAATTCTGTAATGCATGCGTTTGAAATCGCTCAAATATGATTTCACATAAGACTCTTGCTAGGGAACATTAATTTACAACATGCTATTTAATTAACTAAAAGATGATCTTAAATGCATTATTCCTAATATTCTTGCAAATGCTTAAGAGATCAGTACCCAGGGGCTTATTATACATTTATCTTTACTTTGGTTTAACTAAAAAGATGTATTTTAGGAACATACAGGAGCTTTGTTCCAAAAATAGCTTACTTTACCTCTATTTCAATAATTAGATGTAATGGCAGTGAATATTAGAATGTAAATAGCTTTTTAACAATGTCATTTTTAACAGTTCAATAGTCTGGGTATATTATCGTTCCATTAAGAACAAAAATAGCAGTGTTGAAGGTGTGGCTCTATAGAGGAGCATGTGTTCAGAATATATGAGACACTGGGTCCAATCCCCGAAGAGCTTTTCAGTAAATACTGTACCTTCTCAATAACAAAAGGAATATGTTCTATGCTGGTTGGCCGGGCAGAGAACTTGCTATATAATCTGCAAGCTTCAACCTATACAGAAAATGAACATCATTTAAATTTAGCACACAATCATATTGCTCTCATAAAGGAAGACAAAATGCTCAAGTCATTACTTCTTATGACATTTAGAGGCAAGATAGAAAAAAACGTGGTTTTTATTTTTATTTTTTTTATATTATCTCAAAAAATATTCAAATCACAATCAAAGTCCTTCCTCAGGATGATTCTGAAAACAAAACAACACATTATTTTCCTTTCTTGGGTTGGCAAAAATGAAGATAATAAACACCATGCACCACAACACAGGCAAACAGGCATTCTTATAAACTGCTGGGAGAACATAAATGGAAGGGAAGCCGCCCAGGCCTGTTAAAGCAAGTGCACCACTGGAAATATGTGAAGTCACCTGTTCTTCTTCCTTAGTTTACCTGCCTTCCATTTCTGCTGCTTCTCCTTTCATGTGTTTGTTGCTGGGCTGTGGGAACATGGGAGTTGGGAGTGCTACCTCTACACTGTCTAATGTACTCTGAGAAACATGGAGAAACTCTCTCTTGATACTTTTCAGTATGAAAACTATGGAAAAGATGACAGCCTTAGTCACACAGGCTTGACAGGGCCGACATGATCCTTTGGTTTTCAGATTCTTATGTTTATGTCCTTCAGTTTTAAGAACTTCCAATAAAAAAAGATATTTGAATTTTAAATCAAACTGTTTTAGTTTTTAATTTAATCTAATGAACATTACTTTAAATGTTTATTTAATATTATTAAATAATTTATTTAAATGTTTAAACATAAACTTTAAAGTATATTAGGAAAATATACTTTAATAGTAGACATTAATGCTCTACTCACTGCTTCATATCAATACTATTTTTGTAGTAACTTCAAATTTTAAATTTAAATTTAAAAAAAATGACACTTCTCTGGAGAAACCAAGAACCTAGGGGCCAGCAAAAACATCCGGACTTGGCCCTGGCATCAGATGAGCTTCTAAAGCAAACATAGCAGTTGGGTTTACTTTCCTTGCACTCACCTGTGTAATACACCCTCCAGGAAACCAAAAAAAAATTACACTTATTTACTTCCTGTCTGTATGTGGTGGTTTGAATGAAAATGGTCCTCATAGGCTCATAGGGAGTGACACTATTTATTAGGATGTGTGGTCTTGTTGGAGGAAGTGTGTCACTGGGAATAGGCTCTGAGGTTTCAAATGCTCAAGCCAGGCCAGTGTCACTCTCTCTTCCTACTGTCTGCAGATGCAGATGTAGAACTCTCAGCTCCTTCTCCAGCACCATGTCTACCTGTGCGCTGACATGCTTCCCGCCATGATGATAATGGACCAAACCTCTGAACCTGTAAGCCAGCCCCAATTAAATGATTTCCTTTATAAGAGTTGTCATGGTCATGGTGTCTCTTCACAGCAATAGAAACCCTAACGTAGACACTGTGTATGTGGAGTGTGGAGGTGATATGACAACTTGTAGGAGCTGAGTCTCCCACCATGGGCTCTGAGGACTGAACGCAGGCTGCCAGCCTTGAGGGCAAGTTCCCTCACCTACCCTGCTATCCTACTCGCCCTAAATTTCTTTTTTCTTTTGTCTTGTCTGAGATGGGGTCTTGCTGTAACATTTTGCTAACAAATTTATTTTTTTCAACTTTTGAAATACTTTCTTCTCTCCAAAAACAAAAATAAATGTATACCAAGTCTGGTAATTTTGAGAAAAATTTTTTTCTTTTAACTATTTCTATAGAGTCTGAGGATTGTACCCCAAAGTCATTTTTATTCTTACATCTGTTTGTTTTGCTTTTTTTCTTTTCTTTTCTTTCTTTTTTTTGTTGTTGTTGCTTTGCTTTTTTATTTTTATTTTTTAAAGATTTTATTATTTATTTATGTATATGAGTGCTCTATCTGCATGTGCAACTTTATGCCAGAAGGGGGCGTCAGATTCCACTAGAGATAGGTGTGAGCCACCATGTGGGTGCTGGGAGTTGAACTCAGGACCTCTGGAAGAGCAGCCAGTGCTCTTAACCGCTGAGCCATCTCTCCAGTGCCGCATTGCTTTTTTAAGACAGAGTTTCTCTGTGTATCCCTGGCTGTCCTGGAACTTGCTCTGTAAACCAGGCTGGTCTTGAACTAGAGATCTGCCTGCCTCTGCCTCCCAAGTGCTGGCATTAAAGGCATGCACTGCCACCACCCAGTTTTTTTTTATTATTTTTCTTACATCTTTATTACTATGTGAAGGACTTAATTTCAGTTTAAAAATCAGGTCATTTTTGGAAGGGCTGGAGAGATGGCTCAGTGTTTAAAAGCACTTACTGCTCTTCCAGAGGTCCCGAGTTTGGTTCCTAGCCCCCATCTCAGGTAGCTCACGACCATCTGTAACTCCAGCTCCAGAGGTGTGATATGTAGCAGGAATCTTAGAAGGTCTTATTAATAAAGTCAAACCTGAGGCCAGTTATTGGGGTGAATGCTAGAAGATCAGAGAAGCAGAACAAGCCACAGCTTCCTCACCTTGCCAGTTCCTCAGCTGATCCTGTTTCCTCAGACTGGAAGCTTCTGTGTCCTCATCCCAATGGCTCTCAGCTGAACTGCTTCTCGAAAGCCAGAATGCTTAACCAGCCAAAAGCTTCTAGTTTCTGGTCCTCACACCTTATATGCCTTTCTGCTTTCTACCACCACTTCCTGGGATTAATGGCGTGAGTCACCATGCTTGGCTGTATCCTTGAACACATGGATTTCTGCCTCTGGAATGCTAGGATTAAAGGCGTGTGCTACCACTGCCTAACCTCTGTTTAATATTGTGGCTGTTCTGTCTCTGACCCCAGATAAGTTTATTAGGGTGCACAATATTTTGGGGAACACAATACCACCACAGTGATACCTCTGGTCTCTGTGGGCACCTGAACATGCAGACACACACACACACAAAATAAATAAAAATAGATCTATAGGGGCTAGATAAATGGCTCAGTGGTTAAGAGTAATGGCTGCTCTTCTAGAGGACCCAGATTAGATTCCCATCACCCACATGGTAGACCCCAGTCATCTGAAACTCCAGTTCCAGAGGATTCTATGCCCTCTTCTGGCCTTCACAAGCACTATACACACAGTGCATAGACATACATGTGGCAAAGTACCCAGATAAATAAATAAAATGAAAAACATTTTAAGTCATGTCAATTTTGGTATATTTCTTTAGACCAGCAGTTCTCAAACTGTGAGTCACAACGCCTTTGGAGGTCAAATGACCCTTTCACAGCGGGTCATCTAAGACCATCAGAAAACACAGATATTCATACTTTGATCCATAACAGTAACAAAATTACAGTTATGAAGTAGCAATGAAAATATTTTTAATTCTATGTATGTTTGTGTATCTGAGTGCAGTACCCACAGGAGCCAGAGGGGGCATCAAATTCACCTGGATCTGGAGTTGCCCATGGTTGTGAGCCACTCCAAGTGGGTCCTAGAACTGTACTCTTATCTCTGCAAGAGCAGTGTGTGCTCTTAACTGCTGGCCCATGTCTCCAGCCCCTCAGCCTTGTTCAGAAAACTCCCTCAAGCACTTGTCATTTTCCCTTTTTGTAGTTTTTATTTTACAGATAAAATGTTGTTACATTTATTTAATGTATGTTGTATGTGTATGGGCATAAATGCCATGGCACATGTGGCCGTCAGAGAACAGCTGGGGGGAGTCAGTCTCTCTCCTCCAATCACGTGTGCTCTGGGGACAGTGCACTAGTCCTGGGCTTGGTCATGAGCGCCTTTACCCACTGAACACCTTGCCTGCCATACAGATTTTTAGTTTATTTTTTCTTTTTACAGATTTTATAAATTGTGTTTGTGATAGTCAGTTTTCTGTCAACTTGTCAAGAACTAGAGTAATTTAGAAGAATCTTAACTGAGAAAATACCTCCATCAGCTGGCCTGTAGGCAATTCTATGGGGCACTTTCTTGATTACCGATGGATGTGGGTGGGCCCAGCCTACAGGAGGTCCCGAGTTGTACAGTAAACAGGCTGCGTGAGCCATGGAGAGCAAGTCTTATTGACTTGAAGTGCCCCCCATGGCCTCTGCATCAGTCCCCACCTGACTTCCCTGGACGATGAAATGAACTCTCTCATCCCTAGCTGATTCTGGTCACAGGGTTTCTTCATAGCCACAGAAACCCCAGCTAAAAGTGTTTTTATTTTAGTGGTATTTAACCATTGCTCAGATGGTAGGGCTGGATACCTGAGGAAACTCCTGGAAGGCTCCCATTGTTTCTTGATTTCTTTCAGAAGAACCACCAATCACAATCAAGGGCCTGAAATAGTCATTTTTAAAAAGATAGTTACAAATGAGAATATATAAACCACTCAGCAGTGCACAACAAATAATTGTGACTAAGACAGAACAGACAAAGAAAACTACATCTTCCTTGAAAAACTGGAGGTTAAAAGGATTTAAGATGAAATCTGATGTGAGAGATACACCCTCAGAATCACAAAGACGGAAAACGTATAGAAAATGCTTTTCTTACATCAGTTTCACCCTTCTAGACGCTAATGTTACATAGGCTTCCAGGTGTAGCGACAGAATCAATTCTATGTATGCCTTTACTATTCCTGAGATGGAGAGAAGACTTTATATTTTCCTAAGTAAACCTGTTTGGAAATGGCAAAATGAGTGATAGTTCTCAATTTTTATTTCTCAAGGTTAAAAAAAAAAAGCACATAAAACTTAAAGTTTTTTTTTTTAAGATTTTATTTATTTATTATGTATACAGTGTTCTCCCTGCATGTACACCTACATGCCAGAAGAGGGCACCCGATCTAGAAGAGCAGCCAGTGCTCTTAACCTCTGAGCCATCTCTCCAGCCCCCAAACTTTCAGTTTTTAAAAATATCAATCCCTAAGGTAGATAAGGAACAGGAAGACAAGGAAGGAAGACAGGAAAAAAGAGCTGAGGGGGGAGGAGGGAGAGGAAACTGTGGTTGGGATGCAATATATGAGAGAATAATAATAATAATAATTATTATTATTATTATTAATAATAATAAAAAGAATTCCAGACTTGCCAGGCATGGTAATGCCTTTAATTCCAGCACTTGGGGGACAAAGGCAAGTAGATCTCTAGGCTAACCTGGTCTACAGAGCAAGTTCCAGGGCAGCCAGGGTACACAGAAAAAAAACTGTCTCAATAAACCAAATAATAATAATACTATCATTATTACTATATTATTATTATTATTGTTGTTGTTATTCCAGACTAGCCTGGCCTATATAACATAGTGAGGGCCTAGGCTCAATAATTAACAAATTTTAAAAGTAGTTCTTTATTTAGAACTACATACATGCTCACATACACAAACATCAATACATACATACACAGGATGAAAATCTAAAATGTTAATTTTTTTCTTAGTAATGGACTTAATATTTTCTTCCTCACATTGCATATATTTAAAGGCTACAACATATGTTTTATATCCATAGTGAACTGATGCTATAGTCAAGCAAACTAACCTTCATCACGTCACAGTTACTTTTTTATGTCATAAAAGTACCCCAATGTACTCTTCTAGCAAACCTCGGACATCCAGTACAACATTATTAACCCTTGTCCTCATGAGTACACTGACCTCGGGCTTTGTACCCTTTGACCCCATTGTCCTGATCTCCAGTTCACTTCCCAGTTAAGGACCTTCTACTCTGTTTCTAAGGGTTGCAGGGTGGATTTTTGCTTTCCTCAAATCTTTACACCCTAAATCAGTTCTACTCTGCAAATTCTGCAAAGACACATTTAAAAATGTTTCCATCAAGAAAGATTTAATTACCAACAGTTCATGTTTGCATTCGCCATGCCACCCAAGGCGTGGATGAGACCCGGGCCAGAGACGACAAGGCATACTCCTGGCCTAGAAGTAAAGCAGAGTTTATCAACAGCAGATCAAACCAAACAGCTGAAAAAGAGGTGTAGATGCCCTCCATCTCAGCCTGGAACATGCCAACTACCAATTTGTAGCATGTTAGGGTTTCCATGGAAACCTTGGTGGTCAGAGGAAAGACGTGGTAAACTACAATTGGTAAACAATTATTAGAATATCTTAATTAAGAAAGAGTAACATCAAGTTTCTTTTAAGATATAATGTACACTATTACTTTCACAGTGTATTTTACTAACTTCTTTATATTTTGCTCCAATCGTATTTGGGTTAGAACAGGTTGACTAATTACAGAAGCAAATTTTTGACAGCCACATATATTTTATATGATTTTTTTTCATTTCATAACAGATAAATATAATAAATCTGTGAGGAAGTGATTCTAAATGCATGGTTTTCCTCCAAATCTTTCTGAATGCTTTCTTTTGACATACTTCCTGAGCCTAAACCACTTAATAGTGAAGTATCACTATATAATTCAGTTTACCACTTTACATTTCTTTTTTTTGTTTGTCTGTTTTTCGAGACAGGGTTTCTCTGTGTAGCTTTGGAGCCTGTCCTGGAACTCACTCTGGGATCCGCCTGCCTCTGCCTCCCTGAGTGCTGGGATTAAAGGTGTGTGCCACCACCGCCCAGCCCCACTTTACATTTCTAATTTAAGAGTCTTTCAGACTTAACATTAACACAGTTCTAAATATCTAGAACAGTACCATCCCTAGAATGTTCTACAGTAGTAGTCATGTCCCTGTGCAGTTTAACCTGATATGGATTCCACAGTCACTGAACACTTACAAATGAGGAGTTCTACTTAGCATATTACTCATTTTTAATTAAATGTAAATAGCTGTACATCGATAACGCTATAATACCAGACAGGACAATTCTAAAGTGTTCAAAATAAAAACTTCAAATGAAACTTATAGTTTGTTAAAATAATCATCATTCCAGAATCAACTGAGGCACCAACGACTGCAATTTCAGTGTTTTCCGGGGTCAACAAAAAGATTAAGACATTGTTTATATGTACACAAAGCGACAGCATGGTCCAGAGGCTGTTTCAGAGGGCCTGGTTTTCCTCAGGCTCAAATTCAGCAGGTTCCCATTAAAAGGAAGGATTGTGAGATCTTGCTTCTTTAAATTTCTTATAATTTAATTACTAACTTCACTTTTACAAATAAAAAAAAATCTTATCAATGCTTATATACAAGTGCCAAAAAAGTATGGTACAAATTTTATCAGAGGTCCAAATTCCACCTAAAAAAATATGTGCATGGCCAGGCGGTGATGGCGCATGCCTTTAATCCCAGCACTTGGGAGGCAGAGCCAGGTGGATCTCTGTGAGTTCGAGGCCAGCCTGGGCTACCAAGTGAGTTCCAGGAAAGGCGCAAAGCTACACAGAGAAACCTTGTCTCGAAAAACCAAATATATGTGTGTGTGTGTGTGTGTGTGTGTGTGTGTGTACATGTAGAAAAAAAGTAGACTATATGAAAAAACCTTAACGGTTGTGGAATTACAGTACTTTTAGTTTTTCTTCCTTATATATTTTCTACGTTTTCTAAAATGGTTATTTTTAAAAAGCATTAATTTTTAGTGAGAAATGAGGGGTGAGTAATTAGCTTACTCAAGAAGGCGGGGATATGCTCTGGCAACCTCATTTTGGAACCAAGCCTTTTATATGAAGTGGCCTAAGAAGTTAGTGCTCTTACATCTTACTAATATTATCTTCTACAATTTTCTCAAGCCAACTAAGCTTTCAGTAGACATATGTATTTCTATCCCAAACTTCCAATGTATTCAAATGAAGCAGACTTTAGTTTACCTGCCCGTTAGGTATCCAACAGCAGAGGCAGCATAACAAGCCTACAAAGAAAGGACAGCAGGACTGAATGAAACATACAGGACTCTTTGGGATAAATACGAGAAAATCTATTATTAAAAGATGAGAATTAAAAAAAAGATGAGAATTTGAGCTGGTCATGGTGGCACACACCTTTAATCCCAGCACTCAGGAGGCAGAAGCAGGTGGATCTCTGTGAGTTGGAGACCAGCCTGGTCTACAGTACGAGATCCAGGACAGACAGAGCTACACAGAGAAACAGTCTCGAAATCAAAACGAAACAAAACTAGATGAGAATTTACATAGTAAAGGAAAAGAAGAATTGGAACATTTTTTATGAGATGTAATAATCATAAATTTCATGGAATGGCTTAAGTAGGTATCTAAATTTTAGTTTTTCAAAGTAAGTTTCATTTTTATTACCATCTTACAACTGCTTAAGTATCTTTTGAATCACTAGGAATGTCCTTTCTTCACAGCGATCATTTGTCTGTCACTCCACTTACGAAGGGTTAGTTGACTTGTTCAGAGCCTGGTCTCATTACCTCAGGCTTGAATTTGCTATGTAGCCCATGGATTAGCCTTCCAAGTCCTGGGATTTTTAGGTTTTTAGTTTTTCTGTATTGATTCCTTCTTCTCTGATT
This sequence comes from Peromyscus californicus insignis, assembly GCF_007827085.1. Taxonomy (NCBI): domain Eukaryota; kingdom Metazoa; phylum Chordata; class Mammalia; order Rodentia; family Cricetidae; genus Peromyscus; species Peromyscus californicus. Next base: position 91,327,788 of record NW_026294413.1, read on the forward strand.
TCTGCTTATGCAGTAATTATTTAACTTCTTCTTCCCTTGTGCTTGATTTTCCTTTCCTAAAATGTTGTATTTTAAAAATGGCGCGCAGGAGTCACGGCTGGTGGGAGCCGAGGAGAGAGATACACCATGCAGCCTGTACTCACGTGGACAGTTTTTATTGGGGGGAGGGAGAGAAGAGAGCTGAGGGGAGAAGAGGAAGAAGAAAAGAGAAAAAGGGACGGGAATCGGGGAAGGAAGAGATGCAGACCCAACCCCGTGGGAAGAGGGAGGAAGGCGGGGTTGCCTTTATAAGGGGATTTAGCACATGTATATAGACTACGCATCCATGCAGCGCATGTGCAGAGACTACCCGTAGGAGCTGGGCTGTCTAGGTATTTGCCTGAATGTTAGCAAGTGCATCCTGCCAGGTCCCCAAGGGGCAGGCCAGGTAATGTCTAAATGCTAACACCTGGTGTCTTAAAAAATAAGCTGACAGCATTGGCTTTAAATCTTCACTAACAGATTCACTTCAACTATTTTGTCTAAAAATATTTTAGCTATATATTATGAATTATATTTGATATTTATCTTTTCATTATTATCGATTAAAAATATTTTCTATTTTCCACTGTGATTTCTTCAATCTATTTGCAAAATAGGGTCTGTAGTGAGGTCTACATTTCCATTGCTCATACTGGTAATCTGTGCTTTCTCCTTTATCCCTGATCAGTTTGGCTTGAAGTTTTCAGATAGGTATATGGGCCAGTGAGTTGTTGCTTCTTCTTTTTTCTTTTTAATTTATTTAACTTTATTTTATGTGCATTGGTGTGAGGGTGTCAGATCTCCTGGAACTGGAATTACAGACAGTTGTGAGCTGCCATGTGGGTGCTGGGAATTGAACCCAGGTCCTCTGGAAGAGCAGCCAGTCTCTTAACTGCTGAGCCATCTCTCCGGCCTGTGTTGCTTCATTTTAAATGTGATTTTTGAGTTATCCATCTGCTACTGAGTTTGCTTCCACATGGTTAGGTTATACATTATTTACCGTGCTTTCAATTCTTAGCAAGCAATCTGTTGACATTTTCTTGATGGCCAACATGGGTTTTTGTCTGTTTTGTTTTGGGACAAGATTTCACTCTGTAGCCCAGGATGGCCTTGAATGCAAGGAATCCTTGCAAGCCTGTGAGCTCTGGGATACAACTGGGAGTCACCATGCCTGGCCACTTTTCACTGAACTGTACTTTATCCAGCGTATAAGGAAGATAGGAAACACTAAGTTAAATCAAATACAAGATGCCCAGGAAAAGCACTGAGTGCATTTTAAAATTATTCTTTGTCTAGGACCTTATAGTATTATCTTCTTTTTTCTTTTGGTTTTTTGACAGGGTTTCTCTGTGTAGCCCTGGCTATCCTGGAACTCTCTAGACCAGGCTGGCCTCAAACTCAGAGATCCGCCTATCTCTGCCTCCCGGGTGCTGGGATCACATGTGTGCATCACCACCACTGGCTAGTACATAGTTCTTAAGACAGCAAAGTCTGGAGTCAAAGTGTTCTGATTCTGATGCAGTTCCCCTCTATTCTACTGTGTGATTTTGACAAATTACTCGACTGCTCTAAGGAGCTGATGACTGATAAGCAAGCAGTACTCAGGTATACCTTTCTCTTTATCACAAACATGCTCTTGAATCCTGAGCCTGCCTGCACTTTCCCTTTCAACAACTCCATCATCAAAGCCACCATCTTCCCTTCTAGACTGTTTTTCCCCTTTCCATTCTCAACCTCCGTCAGTAGCATTATCATGTGTAGTCATCTGAGCCCCTAATCTAGCAGTCACCTCCAGAAGAGCTAGCTTTCCCTTACTAATAGGTAATGCTACTCTTTCAAGACAGCTCTGGCCTCATCTGTGGGATGTTCTCTCAGAAGACTATATTTGTCCGTTTATTTAATTCTATTGTCATCTACTAAGGAATTTCAGAGCACCAGGCATGTTAGGCAAGCACTCTACCACTAAAAGATAACTCAAGCCCTCCAGGTCTCAGTTGACCAGGTTGGCTCCAAACTAGAGATGCTCTGTTTCACTTGAGTAGATACAGAGGTTACCGTTGTGAGCCGCAGGTTTTCCATAAGCATCCTTCGGCCTACCCATCCACTCTCACGGCTTGCCATGCCTTTAAGCTGTATTGACGCAGCATGAACAAACATTACCTCCATGACCAACCTCCCCAATGAGCAATGTTCCCTGGCCTATCAGAGGATCAGGCATATACTCTGTGCTACTACTGTCTCTTACATGTATTTCTTCTGTGAGGACCAGTATTCTAGACTGTCTTTTTAGTGTCTTGCCCTCACTTTCTTCAACTGATCAACTTGGAGTTTAAAAATAAACCTCATTTCTTCATTATATCCCTCTCTCTCGCTGCTTATGCAGCACATACCAAGCTTCCAGTACACACTCAGCACATGTCTAATGCATAAAAAAGGAAGCCGTGGCAAACACACTGCCTCTAGAAAACCAGTCAAACGTAGAACAACAGCCATACTTTCCCATGCAGGTAAAAGGATAGACAGTTGTTCAGAAAACTGAAAGGTAAGTGTAGAGCTCACTGGCAGGGTGCTAGTTTAGCATGCACAAGGTCCTAGGTTCAATTCCCAGCACTGGAAAAGGGGGAGGAGGGGAGTAAAAGTGTAAGCAACACAAATTCAATACCTACCAGTTTTCAGATTAAAGCCACTCCCTATAAATTCCAAACCTTGTGGATAAACATCTTTCAATGAGTAAATAATGTAGTAAGCATCTATATTACACAAAGGCCTCAATCAGACCAGCACCGTGGGGATACGAAAAATGACCCAAACTTCTGCTGCACTGAAGCTCACATTTGATGGCAGAGAAAGGGTGGTAGGAGGGGGAAGGGGCATAGGTCAAAGGGCAGCAGTGGACATGGCAAACGGGACTCTGCCTCAGCGGGGCTGACATATTGCAAAATAGTCTCTTTTTTTAAAGATTTTGTGTATGTGCGTGTGCGTGTGTGTGTGCGTGTGTGTGTGTGTGTGTGTGTGTGTGTGTGTGTGTGTGTGTACAACGTGAATCAGTTATCTCTTTCCTTCTTCCAGGTAGATCCTGCAGACTGAACTCAGGTTATCAGGCTCGGTAGCAAGCACCACTGAACCACTCCATCTGCACCAGGTTCTTGGTATTTTAGGCCAGTATTGCTGAGAGAGGGTAAGACTGGGCAGCCAGAGGAAACACCGCAAGTGGATTCTACTTTGCCTTTCCGTCTCTAATGTCTTTCACCTTACCCCCACACCTACTATGCAGCACGAGTCCTGGCCTTCAATCATTCATCCCGCAAGTGCTCTCTGAGCACCTGTCATGTACAGGAACCACACCAGATACTGACAATACACATATGCAGTGATGAAACAACACAGCTTCTCTGCTAGAACTTAAGACTAATAGTGGAGTAAGACCATCCCTTCCAATTCTGACATTTGGACATGGCAGAGTACACTACGGTAGAACAATGTGAGCACAGACCCAAACTCAGAGTATCTGAGTTCAAATGCCACTACCAAACGACTCACGTTGGGCAATGTGACTTAATCTCTTTGCATCTCACTTTCCTGTCAAGTAGGAACAGGGGTACGTGCAATGCTTTAGAAGCGATGGGACGCTGGGTGCAGCGAATAGCTGCCATTCCGCTGTGTCCACACTCACCGCTTGCTCATTCCTCATTCCGATGTACCTGATGCCCAGTTCCTGTGCAGCAAGGGCGATTTCGGTCACGGGGATGCCCACGACGCCGAACATGTACTCCACATTCTGGGGGGTGGGGGAAGAGGGGGAAACAGAGGAATAAACGCCGACCACCAGGCGACCCGGTCTTCTCGTCCTCCCGGGAGGTCCAAAGTGGGAAGGACCAACACGACCCCCGCCTCCACCTCCTTGCCCTCCGTCTCCATGGCAACGCGTGGTCCCCTGCCTGCTTCCGTAGAGCTTTTCGCTCCCTAGGGACCCGTCGTACTTGCGTTTTCAGGGCCTGGGCGATGACTTTAGCACCAGACACCTGCTCCTCGCTTCTGTCGCTACCCTCTGCCGAGTTGCTTTCTGGCATCTTCCACCTAAAGTTACTTCAAGGCACTCTGGCTGCCCACAGCCTCACTAGCCAAACAAGCTTCAGAGCCGGCCGCACGCTGTTGGTGACACCCGCTTCTGACCGACAGGAGGGCAGCCAACCGCTTTTAGTGAAGGGGAGAAGGGGCGGGGCTAGGAGTCAGTCCTGGGGAGGCGATAATGTAGGCACGCCCATTCGCAGTCTTTTCCCGTTTCCGCCATCAGCCGAGGCCAGATGAACCGGAGACCGCGGCCTATGCCGAGCGGGTAAGAAACCCAGCCTCTGAGGTGGCTCGCCGTGGTTCCGGTCTCCACCAAGGCAGCGATGCGGCTCAGTCCGGCGTAGGCGGGTGGCACATGCGCACCTCGAGGTGAAAGCAGCTGGAGACCATGTGGGGAGGGGGCGTGGCCCCGGCTCCCGTCCCCGCCCCCGCCAGGGCTTCTAGCTGATGGGGGCGAGCCGCGCTAAGGCTGCTGGGACGCGGGCCGCTTGGAGAGAGTCTAAAGTTGAAGAACATGTCCTATGGATCGTGTTGTCATGCTTCGGTGCCCTCTGGTTTCATAACTTTGTGGTTTTGCACTCCACAGAATGTGCACGTTACTTAAGTCTGTGAGCAAAGGTCTACTTTTTTTTATCAGAGATGACACCAAGCTTATTTGCCGAGGGAGAAACTTGTCCAAAGCATTCTATACACCGCAGATATTCTATATCTGCCGCCGCCTGGTTTTTTAATTTATTTATTTTTGTTACAGTTGAGTATCACTAGTCTGTTAGAGCTATAAGTTAATAATTGAATGTATGATTTCTTAGCTTTTGTGAAAGTAGTAATGTTGGTTGCTTTCTAATTACGGGTTCAAGGCTAAGCCTGCTCGACATGGGCAGCACATGCTGTATAGACAATAGTCCATTTATAGCACCTTACGTGGATTCCTTTCTCAAAACAATCACTTCCAGAACTCTGTATGAATTGCAAACTGAACTCTGATTTGAACAAATCACTGTAATTCAGATTAAGAGGTTTTTAAAAAAGGATCAGACTTCAACGGGCCTTATTTTGCCATTTAGCAAAGAGAAAAATCATTGAGCTGGTTCTTGTCTTCACCTTGCAGTTCAGGGCACAGTATTCCATGCTTCCCTTGCCTGTAATAATTCAGCAGAAGTGATGTAATCTTGACTGCGAGGCCAAAAGTCTCTACTGTTCCATCCAACTGCAACATAAGGACCCCAGGATCTGTAATTTATACAACGCACGCTGTGCAGACTTTGCACATGTTAATCATAATTGGCCAGAAGTAGTGGCGTGTACCTTTAAATCCCAGCACTTGGAAGTGGAGACAGGTGGATCTCTGAATTTGAGGCCAGCTAGTCTACCTAGTGTGTTCCTGGACATCCAGGGCTGTGTAAAGAGACTCTGTGTCAGTAAACAGAGAGAGAGAGGTGAGGGGAAGGGAGGGGAGGGGACGGGAGGAAGAAAGAAGGAAGAGAAGGAAGGAAAAGACGGAAGGAAAGAAATTTGGCATTGTTTTTAAATTCACTTGTTACAGGAAGAATAAATCTTAAAAAAAAAATGTGCTTAAAAAATGTGCTAGAGATTGAACCTAGAACCTTGTGCATATCAGGCAAACACTTTACCACTGAACTATATCTCCAGCCCTAAATTTTAACTTTCTTAAAAAACAAACAAACAAAAAACAGAAGGCTAGGGGGCTGGAGAGATGGCTCAGTGGTTAAGAGCAGTGGCTGCTTCTCCAGAGGACCTGAGTTTGATTTCCGGCACCCACATGGTGTCTCACAACCATCTGTAATTTCCCTCTTCTGGCCTTTGAGGGCACCAGGTACTAACATAATGCACAGACATGCATGAAGGCAAAACACCCACGCACATGAAATAATAATAAAAAAGAAAAGAAAAGGCAGTGTTGGCAGCAAGCTTTCCAAAGGGCAGATCCAACCAGCGGAGTCTCAATAGTGGTTATTCTAGGGATCTGGATTTGACTCTATGAGGAGAGGCTTGATAACTTTCTTCCAAGTGGGTGAAGATAATATCTAGGGAACAGTGATTTAGTAAGAGCTGTAAGCCGGGTGTGGTGAGGCATGCCTGTAATACCTGTACTCAGGAGGCTAAGGCAGGAGGATCCCAAGCTAAATGCCAGCCTGAGTCCAGAGTGACGCTGACTCAAAAATAAACGATTTAAAACAAAGAGTTGTAATGTTATGCCTAGAGAAGATTAACCTTCAGGAGAAGGCAGCTTCTATAGGCAGTAATTCCACGGCCCCAGACTGTGGGTTTTATCTCTCAGTTCACAAGAATACTGGAAGTCTTTGTGCTCATTTTTAAGCACAACCCTAGCTGAACCTGTGAAAAACAGACCATGCCTTACCAAAATGTAGTGCTTGGTTATCAAAGAACAAATTAGTGTTATTTGTTATTCTTTTTATTATTTATTTATTTTTGTTTTTGTTTTTTGTTTTTCCAGACAGGGTTTCTCTGTGTAGTTTGGGAGCCTGTCCTGGAACTCACTCTGTAGACCAGGCTGGCCTCGAACTCACAGAGATCCGCCTGCCTCTGCCTCCCGAGTGCTGGGATTAAAGGTGTGCGCCACCACCGGCTTATTTGTTATTCTAACTTCATATTGTTGTTGTGAAACACCGAGACCAAAAGCACGTTCAGGGAGGAAAAGGTGTCACAGTCTATCTTTGAGAGGAGATTGTCAGGGTAGGAGCTAAAAGCAGGAACCACGGAGGAACCTACTTGCTGGCCCCCTCTTCGGCTTTCTCCGGACCTGGTGCTTAATTAGCCCTTTCATACAGCCCTGTATCATCTGCCTGGTGAGCTAGGCCCTCCTGCGTTGATTAATGTTCATCTTGCTTCGTCCCTCACAGATGTGTCCAGAGAGTGACAGTTGTGTTATGGAGACTGGTTTCTCGTGTGATTCTGGGCTGTTTCAAGTTGACGATGAATGCTGACTAGGAAGTTTGTGACATTGTAGAATGGCTAAAAATCAAACTGCAGACAAAAGGAGAAAATGGAAACTGAGTACAGGTCTTCTTTTCTGGTATGGGGACTGAACCCAGGGCCTTGTGCTTGCTAGGCCGCGACTGCACTTGTTGGGTCTGGGAATCAGGCAAATATTAAGGTCGAGGCCACCAAAATTAGATGAGCAGAAGCAACTGTATTCCATCACTGCGGGGTACCAGAACTTCTAACTGGTTAGGGCCACAGGGAGGTTGGGATCTGCATTGTGACCTCTAGCAGGGGAGTCGGCCCTTTTTTTAAAGCAAAAGCTGTAAGTGGGGCGGAGGGTGGGGGGTGTCAAGGTGATTTAAGAAAAGGAATTTTTACAATTTGAAGTTAAGTCTTGGGTGATGGTACATTCCTGGAATTTACAACTTGTGATAACATTTTATAATTAGTAGTACAATTTGTGATAACAAGGTGTTTGTACAAGCTTAGCAGGGGGTTTGTAGAAGCTTGTTTATACAAGTCTGGTTATCTTAACCCAGCTCTTGACACAGCTGGGGTCTTGTCTTAATTTTTAATCAACTGTTCTTCCTGTGGCTGAGAATATAGGGCAAGAGTCAAGCAATAGATGAAGCTGGGTAGGTGGGCTAATGTTCAGACTTACTCTGGGCCTTTCATACAACTAAGCCCTGCTCTTCCTTTTTTATGTTAAGACAGGGTTCACTAAGTTGTCCAGGTATGCCTTGAACTTTGGGTCTTCTTGGCTCAGCCTCTGAGTAGCTGAGAGTACAGGGCTATGCCATCTGCAAGTAAAAAGCCGGGAACAAAAATAAAAGGGAAATCTATATAAAGCTCTATTTTTTTTTTAAATTTATTTTGCAATACAATTCAGTTCTACATATCAGCCACGGATTCCCTTGTTCTCCCCCCTCCCATCCCCCTCACCATCTCCCCAACCCCCCCCCCCCCCCCCATTCCCATCTCCTCCAGGGCAAAGCCTTCCCCACAGACTGAGGTCAACCTGGTAGACTCAGTCCAGGTAGGTCCAGTCCCCTCCTCCCAGGCCGAGCCAAACAATCCTGCATAGGCCCCAGGTTTCAAACAGCCAACTCATGCAATGAGCACAGGACCCGGTCCCACTGCCTGGATGCCTCCCAAACAGATCAAGCCAATCAACTGTCTCACCCATTCGGAGGACCTGATCCAGTGGGGACCCCTCAGCCATTGGTTCATAGTTCATGTGTTTCCATTCATTTGGCTATTTGTCCCTGTGATAAAGCTCTATTTTTAAACACAACCCTTAAACTGTACTGCAGGATATGTGCTGTAGGAAATGTGTCAACAGAGACAGAACAGGCATAAAACAATGTAATAAAAAGATCGGTGGAGTGAAACAAGTCAGCTTGACTCTGTTCGCTTCTCCTTAAGTTTATGACCTGTAGAGTAGCAAAGCTTAGAGATAGGCTTGAAGAAGAAAAAAAGGGAAAACAACTTTATATTCTGGAACTATTAGGGACAGCTCAGTAATAACTCAATAAATAAATAAATAAAAACCCTGTTTTGTTGAAAGGCACTGAGCACGTTTCCCTGGTGCCCTCTGACCTAGAGAAAGCTGGATTCCTGCCCAAGGCCTGAACTTTGATTAGCAGTTTAATGCAGCCACCACCTAGCACTGGAGCAGGGAGCAGTGTGGAAAGAAAACAGAAAGAATGTCATTTTCCAGAGATTTCCAGGGCTGGAGAGATAGCTCAGCAGTTAAGAGCACTGGCTATTTTTCCAGAGAACCCGGGTTCAATTCCCAGCACCCATATGGCAGCTTACAACTGTCTGAGACTCTAGTTCAAGGGTATCCGATACCTTCACACCAATGCACATAAAATAAAGTTAAATCAGTTATTTGACAAAAAACGAATGTGGTTTTTCCTGCTTTATCAATTATGGATTTGTTTTTTTGTTTTGTTTTTTTCTTTTTAAAGTAAATTTGAAAGAGTTTAACATTAGCAATGACCACCACAATGATATGTGTGGTATGAAGGCACAATGACTTAGCAGCAGAGTGTTTCTCCTCGGAATAAAACTGACTGCAAAGTTCCCAGGTGTAGGGTTGAACTGGAGACATTTTCATAATGGAAGATTTAAGCCTGTAAACAGATTTCTTCATCATAACCTTTGAGCTCCTTCTTGGGGCTTATCAGCAACTCATTATTCTTATAGTTAATGTTTATGACATATTCCGGACACATGAAAGGATCAGAACTTACTACATATCCATAAACCAGCTTCTAGCTTAGTAAATACGCAGTGAACTTCCTGTGCCCTGGTCCCCCAGGGCATCTCCTTTCCCATCCCATAGAGGGAGCCATGACTTTGAACTTAATGTTTATAGGACCTTCATTATTTGTTCTTAAAAGTGTCTTAATCTGTTTTCTGCTGTTGTAAAAGAGTATATGAGACTAGGCATTATTTATTTGTTCTGAGGTGCTGGGGAGGCAATTGCTCTACGTCTATCCCTGTCCTTCCCCCTGCTCTTTATTTTGAGGCAGGGTCTGTGAGTTGCTTAGCCTGGCCTTGAACTCACTCTGTAGCCCAGGCAGGTCATGAACTGGTGAGCCTTTTGCTTTAGCTTCCCAAGCAGCTGGGGATTATGGAGTCTGCATTACCAGCCCTGGCCACTGTTAAGTACTGTATAAAGACACTTATTTTTGCCCACTGTTCTAGCAGCTCTGACGTATAGGAGCCCATGGCTAGCATTCATTTTTGGTGAGGACCTCAGAGCAGAAAGGCAAACAGATATATGAGGAAGAGAGAAAAAGAAGGACAAACTAGAGATGGCTAACTCATTCCTAAACAATTCATGAGTGTGAATGACTCAGACACCTCCCACTAGACCCCACTTTCCAGCATGGCTGTGTTAAGGTAAACATACCATTTAGGGGAGCACAGTCAAACACTAGCAGACATTTAGGTTACTTACTTCCTCAGGGTATGAACAGTGTTCTCTAAGATTTTTTTAAAGGATTTATTTGTTTATTTTTATTATTTCATGTACACTTGTGTTTTGCCTGCATGTATATCTGTGTGAGGGTGTCCGATCCTCTGGAACTAGAGTCACAGACAGCTGTGAACTGCTATGTGGGTACTGGGAATTGAACCTGGGTCCTCTGGAAGAACAACCAGCATTCTTAACCACTGAACTATCTCTCCAGCCCCAACTCTGAAGATTTTTGTATGTTTTATACCTATATGAGAGTTTTGTGTATAATACTGGTGTGGGGGTATTACTGGTTTTATCAGAAATTGTCAAATTGTCCTCCAAAGTCACTGTAAGAACTTACATTCATACCATCATTGTGTGAGAACTGCCCTTTTTCCTTTTCTCCACTAATTGGAAACTTACTGTTTTTGTTTTTGCCAATCTAGCCTGGCATGGTAGTGCACACCTAGAATTATAGGTGTGCACTACCTAACACTTGGGAGACAGAGCAGAAGGAGGGGTTCAAGTTCATCCTCAGCTCTATTGTGAGTTCAAAGCCATACTGAGCTGCATGGTGTCCCATCTCAAAATAAATACATAGATAAATAAGTAAATAAAATTAAAGATAGGAGAGTTGAGGATGACTAGTTAGGAAGAGGATTACTAGCAGGGAACAAAGAAGGGTAATGAGGGAGAATATAATTGAAATACATCATGTGCATGTGTAAAATCTCATAATAAAACCCACTATTATACATAATTAACATATGCTAATAAAACATTAAAATAAAATTATAATTTTTTTGCCAATTTGATGGGGATAAAATGACTTCTCATTTCCAAAGATACTCTGATTATGAATGAAGCAAAGTGTAGTTATGAAGGCTTTTTTGCCCATTTCTTTTTCTTTTTCTTTTTTTTTTTTTTGATAGTGTTTCTCCATGTAGCACTGGCTGTCCTAGAACTCACTTGTAGACCAGGCTGGCCTCTAACTCAGAGATCCACCAGCCTCTGCTTCCCGAGTGCTGGGATTAAAGGTGTGTGCCGCCGCCGCCGCCGCCGCCGCCGCCGCCGCCGCCGCCGCCGCCGCCGCCGCCGCCGCCGCCACCACCGCCACCACCAGGCTCAGTTTGCCCATTTCCTTACTGGATTATTTATCTTTTTCTTACTGGTTTTTAGATATCTTTTATATGTCCTGAATGCAAATTATTTGTCTTTTAACTTTGTTTACAGTTGCTTTTTTTTTTAATTTTTGAAAAAAATTTTCCTACTTGACCCAGGTTGGTCTCAAACTAGAGATCTGCCTGTAGTTCCCTTTGAGATGCTGATTTTTATAATTATCTGTGACAATTGTTTTCCTTTAAGTTTTATTTTTTGTATCTCGTTTTATAAATGTTGCCTAATTTGAAATTATTAGGCCTTTTTCTGTATCAAAAAGTTTGTTTTCTCTTTTGTATTGGTTTGATTTTCTTTGACCTTGGGTTTGCTGTGTAGCCTAAGCGGGCTTTGAACTTGGTATCCTTCTGCCTTAGCTTCCGGAGTGCTGGGACCACTGATATGTACCAACACGCCAAGCTCATTCTTCATACTTAAGTCTCTAGGGTACCAGGTGACCTGGACCAGCAAGTGGTTCTTCAGTGACAGGGTCCTGAGGGGGGAAGAAAACCAGCAACAACAGCAACAGCCCCAGAAACTCTGGGATCAGTAGATCTCAAATAAGCCGATGGCTTATGCCAAGCAAGTTTATTAAGAAGTGCAGCCTCTTGTATACATTTTACAGGGGGAACATGGGACAGAGTCAGCAGAAAGTGATCATACAATGGGACGGTGTCAGCAGGAAGCTAATCAGGCAATGTTGAACAAAGAGGACACATGGCATCTCAAGTGTGTAGACAGATGGAGCACATGGCAGCTTTGGGACTGATAACTCCAGTCTCTTCAGGGGAAAAGCCAGGTTCCCAGGAACTAAAACCTTCCCTCCTTCTAGGTCCTTGATCTAGCCACAGATGAGATCTTGCCAAGTCTGCCCCTGGGCAAGGACACAGAGCTAGTGTAGTCTGTTATTTCATGGGGCCTCGGAGAAAGCCTTGGATTGGCCTGGCTCACAACAGATCAGGGAATACACATGGGGAGGCTGGAACCTGGATTTGTCGTTTCTATATAATATCTTTATTAATTAGGTTTGCTTGGATATCTATCCACCCCAAATTTAGTGGTGAAAAGAACTACCATCTATTTCATCTATCTGTGAACCCTGGTTTAGCTGGGCTCATTCATGATTCTGTGGTCATTTACCTGTCACCTGGATTATTCTTACACTGGCAGTTGACAAACAGGGTTGTCTGTCTGGGCATCTGGCATATCTGAAACACATTTCTCATGCGATACCTGGTTTCTTCATAGCTGTGGAATGGAACAATACCCATTGTATAAGCCTTTGCATGTTTGGTAATGTCCCATTCAACACAAGTTACTTAGCTGAACTTAGATTAGACTGAGTTAAATTACATTATGAGGAAATAGAGAGGGAACTAATTGATTGGTTTTTGCAATAGTCAATTTACCATAATAGTTGTTGAAGCACCGTTTCTAACAGTTCATTCTTATTCCAGTGTTATGTTATGTCTCTTTAGATACACATCAAGTTTCATATATGTATTACTTATCTGTTGCTATGATAAAATACCATGACCAAAAGTAACTTCAAAAAGAAAGAGTGTATTTATTTTTGGTTTACAGTTCCAGAGGGATAGAGTCCAGCATGACAGGATGGCAGGAACAGAAAGCCAGTTGATCACATTTTCATCCACATAGGAAGGGGAAAGAGGGAGAGGGAGAGGGATTCCCATGTGCAAGAAGTGGCATGAGGCTATAACCCTTAAAGTGACCCCCAGTGACATACTTTATCTGGAAAGACTGTACCTCCTAAAGGTACCATAACCTTCCCAAACAGTGCCATCGGCAAGGGATCAAGTGAGCAAATACATGAGCCTATGGGATACATTTCTAGTTGAAGCCATTACATATATATGTTACATATATATACACCATATATATGGTCTATTTCCACCATATATACCAAATAAAACTTTCTATTATTTTCCTCTTCTAACACCTATATCATACTACTTTACTCATCTATTTTGACAATGTCTTTATAGTTTTTGTTTGTTTTGTTAAGACAAGGTTTCTCTATGTAGTTAGGTTGTCCTGGAACTTGTTATGTAGCCCAGACTGGCCTTGAACTTACAATCCTCCTGCCTTAGCCCAGGTGTTGAGATTACAGATCTGAGCCACCACACCAGGTTTCTGTCTTATTCTTTGTGTGTGTGTGTGTGTGTGTGTGTGTGTGTGTGTGTGTGTGTGTGTTTTGTATGTACATATTTGTGTGGAGTGTGTAGTTATGTGTTGAGGTAGATGTTGAATGTCTTTTTCCATTGTTCTCCACCTTATTTTTGAGACATGATCTTTCCCTTAACCTGGAGCTCATCAATATAGCTAGACTGGCTGGTTCCAGGGAGCCCCTTTTTCTCCCCAGTGTTGGGATTACAACCATACACCACTGCTTCCCACATTCACGTGACTACTGTAGATCTGAACTGTAACATACATGGCAGGCACTTTACAGGCCAAGCCATCTCCTGAGAGCATCTTCTCTATCTAAGGAAATAAAGAGGAAAGAAGAGTCTATAGACTAAAAGACACTTGAAAGATCTATTTTTTTCAAGTGGGCAATAGTAAATTAATGTACAATGGTAATTTATTTTTATCTTATGTGCATTGGCATTTTGCCTGCATGTATGTCTGTGTGAGACTGTCATATCCCCTGGAACTGGAGTTACAGACAGCCATGAGCTGCCATGTGGGTGCTGGGAATTGAACCCAGGTCCCCTGGAAGAACAACCAGTGCTCTTCACCACTGAGCCATTTCTCCAGCCCCAACTGATAGGGTTTTTTTGTTTTGTTTTGTTTTTTTGTATCCCAATATTAGGTTTCTCTGTCAATGCAGTAAGCCAGATCAAGCTGAATTAAAAAGATCAGGTTTAATGAGCCAAGTACTCTCAGGTGACCTTTGCAACTCCCCAGAGGTGAGGCATGGGAGGGGAGGAGGAGAAATCACATGACAGGTCTAGAAACTGGGTGCTTAAATACCCTGTAGGTGTGGTCTTGCGTTTCTGGGGAGGACCATGGACTTTTGATGGTCTTTCTGCAAGGGGCGGGGTTTGGAATGGGAAGGAGTAGGGTGGAGGCAAGGCAGAGTTTCCAGCCAGACACCAACAAAGCTGTTAGAAAGAAAGAAAGAAAGAAAGAAAGAAAGAAAGAAAGAAAGAAAGAAAGAAAGAAAGAAAGAAAGAAAGAAAGAAAGAAAGAAAGAAGGAAGGAAGGAAGGAAGGAAGGAAGGAAGGGAAGGAAGGAAGAAAGGAAGGAAGAGAAAGAGAGAGAGAAAGAAAGAAAGACAGAAAAAAGATGTGGTGGTTCTAAAATGTTATGATTACAGGAGCCATTATGGGTAAGGTTGGCTGATTTAACAAAAAAACAAAACAAAACCTGGACACCTAGACGCATAGTTAAATTTAGTTTTAGATTCTCAGTGGAATAAAGATACTCTTAACACTTTTTATGTGAAATTCGGATCTAACTGGATTTCCTATGTCTGACAAAAACCATGATTTTATTCAAGATGGTAAAGTAGTTTACATTAGCTAGCCTTTCTTGTAGCTAGAAGAGATTGCCAGGCAGGGCTTTGGGGGAAAGTTGATGGAACTGGCAAGTACCTCCCACTTCTGCACCACTTGGTGCCTAGAGTCAGAGCTGTCACCTTGCCACCACAAGGTAACCCTGAAGTTGGAAGACACATGCAAAACAGTGAGGCAGAAAGAGAAGAATCTGGGACCTATTGAAATCTCTGAGTCCCACCTCATGGGAAAAAAGTTCTATATCCTGTGTAGGTAGAAGTTCCTGTCCTCAAGCCGCTCTCAAGTAACCACATAGAGGCTTAATATTAGTTATAAATGATCAGTCAATAGCTCAGGCTTGTTACTAGCCAACTCTTACATTTTCAACTATCCCGTATTTTTATCTACACTTTGCCATGTGTGAAAGGTAAATGGTGCTGGTGGCAGTGCTGGTTACTGCATGGAAAGGTCACAATCATGACAGAACCCAGTGGTACTTTTACAGCTTTATTAGGAGGGAAAGGAAGGAAAAAAGAAAGAGGAGAGCCAGGCCTGGTGGGAGAGGGAAGCAGGGAACAGAGCAGAGAACAGAGAGCAGAGAGAGAACAGAGAGAGAGAGTGGGGGTCCCTGTCCGGCTTTTTAAGGTGAGTACATAGTTGCCAGTGTCCCCTGATGATGTAAGACACAAGACCCCCCCCCTCCCCCCCGCAGCTGTACATGTACAGGATCCTAACAATGCACCTTGGTACCTTTCCTCAGTACAGCATGTCCATCTTGCTTCTCTCTGAGTCTGCTCTCTATTCCTGATTCCACCTTTCTTCTTCCCAGCATTCTCAGTTTGGCTCTTCCACCTAACCTTATCCTGTTCAGCTATTGGCCAGTTAGCTTCTTTATCAAACCAATCACAGCAACATATAGTCACACAGTGTAAAGGAATATCTACCATACCAGGATGCTTCCAGTAGCATTAGGACACTTTGCTCCTCTATAGAATTCCTACAAAAACCATCTGAACCTATTCTGTATTTCGAGAAATCTACGGGAGTCTGCTTAAAGGGTAAAAGGGATTTATTATGAAAGAAAACTCACTAAAACAGAATAGGAGAATCGTTGCATGGTCCTGGAAGGCTGAGGTACTGTCCCATGCTGTCCTGAGTCATTCTGCCATCCAAGCCCACGAGAGAGAGAAGACCTGGGTGTACTGTCTCAGGTGTTTAAGGGTAGCCCCCAGGCCACATCCCAGGAGAGGTACTTCAAGGTCATAGGTAGGTTGACCAGATATCCATTACAATTCTGAGATTGGAAGATGAAGCTGTGGGGGGTGGGGGGTACAACGGAGGTGGTGGGGGGTGGGGAAGGCTCTGCCTGTGTAGGTATAGCCCAGGCTGCTATGGAACTCACCATGCAGCAGCTCATGCTGACCCAGAACTCACAATAATTGTCCTACCTCAACCTACCAAGTGCAGGGGACATTTTCTAGGAGATTCCTCATTTTAGCTAACTTTTTTCATTATTTTCATATTTCTGTACTCATGATTTCTACTTTATTATTGATTATTTTTACATTTCTCATTTTTCTCCCTAATTAGGTTAGCTGATAGTGTTCTATTTCCTTTTCTTTTTAGCACAGAACTTTCTTCTCTCGGTTTCTGTTTTCTCACTTAATTTCCACATTGATTGCCCGCTGTCTGCTTCCGTTAGCACCACACTGCTCCTTCCCTCACCCTGGACTGTTGGCCGCTTTTCCCAGTTCGGCATTGCCAAGTTTACAACATCTGCCTGCTGTTCTGTAAACAGACTCCTCATGTTTATTTCCCGTCTGAGGGCCTTACCATAGGTTTTCCTTCACTTCCTGCTTAACAGAACTTTGGCTTTGACATGTTTTCCTTTTCAAGAAAGGCTGATGAGACTGAAGAGATGAATGCTCCCAAATGCGTGCATTTTCAAACATGTTATTAGTTACTTTTAAATTTCAACCAAATCTTGACATCTTGTAGTAATTCTAAGTCATATTTTCTTTTTCAGAAATGATCCTGTAGGCTTTTGCTAGCACTAATGTTATTGTGATGAAGTGTGAGAACAGCCTGAATTTTTGCCCTTAAAAATGCCTTCTGCTGGGCCGGGCGGTGGTGGCTCACGCCTTTAATCCCAGCACTTGGGAGGCAGAGCCAGGCGGATCTCTGTGAATTCAAGGCCAGCCTGGGCTACCAAGTGAGTTCCAGGAAAAGGCGCAAAGCTACACAGAGAAACCCTGTCTTGAAAAACCAAAAAAAAAAAAAAAAAAAAAAAAAAAAAAAAAAAAAAGCCTTCTGCAGGGTTGGGGATTTAGCTCAGTGGTAGAGCACTTGCCTAGCAAGCACAAGGCCCTGGGTTCGATCCTCAGCTCCAAAAAAAAAAAAAAGCCTTCTGCAGGGCTGGAGTTTTAGCTCAGTGGTTAAGAGCACTGGCTGCTCTTGCAGAGGACCTGGGTCTGATTCTCAGCACCCACATTGTAGCTCATGACCATCTGTAACTCCAATTCCAGGGGATCTGATATCCTTCATGGGCACTGCACACATGTGCTACATAGACATGCATGCAGGCAAAACACCCATATTCATATAATTAAATAAATAAATCTTTGTAAAAAACTGCCTTTAGCCAGGCATAGTGGTACTGTTATGCCCAGATTGGGACCCCCAAAGACTTCACCACAGACCTTAGGTTCAGAATGCAATAGCATGGTTTATTTCTGTTTGTTTACAAGCCGCGGGCAGGGAAGCTCGATCCAAAGCACTCACTCGTAGTCGTGAGGCCAGGAGGAACTTGCTTTTTCTTTGTGTGGCTAGCTTTTTAAAGGCAAAATCCACAAGCCCTTCAGGGGGGTTGGGGGAATTTTGCATGGGTGCAACTCAGATTGGTTTATTTTTATCTCTGTTCTCTTTTAATTGGGTGAGGGTATGTAACCTTTGAATTTACTGGTTGGTGGTTACAATTTATTACTTTGGGGGCAGTCCAGCACAAGTCCCAGGCTTTGTCCTTGAGCCACCATGGGGGCTGGCTGGCCAAGCACGTACTGCACATAACTCTAAGTTGGTGAGGGGCCCCAGAAAGTAAACATCTGGTTGAACTTTGAGCAGTCTTTTGTTCATGGCCCTCCCAGAAACTGCTTGCTCAAGTCTCAGGAAACTGAAATTGAGGCCTGATCTCTGAGAGAAGACTGAGCAGCCTGTTATGGCATCTGCTTGGTCCTTTCAGTACAAGCCCTTGGGAGCCTGAGGCTGGGGGAGCATGAGTTTGAGGCCAGCCTGGGCTACATAGAGAGACCTCGTCTCACCAAACAAAACAAACAAAAACGCCTTTGATCTTTTGAATGTCATTTTTTGCCTTTGGTATGAAGAACTTTCTTAGGCGTTCTCTTCCTTTCTTGAGTTTTGCTGTCTCTTTGGTCATTTGAATCTACTTGTGTCTCTAGAGAATGTTCTTCAATTATAGCTTTAAATATTTTTTCTGATCTATTATGCAGTGCCTATTGTATTAAAAATTGTCTGAGCACCCACTTAACATCTTAAAATAAGACTCATTTACTAGCTGAAAGTTTCTGTGGGTCGGAGTCTGAGCCAGGCTTGGGTTCTGCTCTAGATCTTGCTCTCCAGGCTGCAGGGACAGTGTCAGCCAGAGTTCCAAACTCTACTGGTTGTTTGAAGAATGACTTGATTATACAGGGAAGTCCCTGAGGTTGTGCCCACCCCACAAGTCCTTTTGTTGTCCTGGATCTGCTATTCCCCTTTCATTGGAGCTCATCCAGCTGACATCCTTACCGATCATTTTCTCTAGACTCCTTTTTAGGTCTTTATTCCCATTCCTATTGCTCACTTTTTAAATCCTTGAACAATTCTATCATTTACTTTATTTACAGCATCATCTGGTTCCTTTGACTATTTCCATATTTGCCATAATTGTGGGGGGTGGGGTGGGGTGGGGTGGGCACAAGCCTTTGAGGGCAGAGGTAGACATTAGGAGTATCAAGTGTCTTCCTCAATTGCTGTCCAGAATCTCTCACTGAACCTGGGGCTTGTAGATTCAGCTGGACTGTCTGGACAGGAAGCACCTGAATCGACCTGCCTCCACCCCGTCAATGCTGGCCTTACAGCTGCACATCACCATACTTGGCTCTTATGTGGCACTGGGATCTGAACTCGGGTCCCCACGCTTGCGAACAGCCACTTTACCGGCAGGGCTGTTTCTCCAGCCTTATTCTTTCCCCCTCTACTTCTTTTCTAATCCCTGTCAGGTGACATTTCATTTCCTTCCCCTTCCTCTGCATCCTCCTTCCCCAGCCTTTCCTTCCTCAGTCTCTTCTTTCCCTCCTTCCTGCTCCTCTTCCTTTTAATGCTTTCGTCTCCTGTCTAGTTTGTGCTGGTTTTTATATATAAAATAAGCAGTTGTTACTTGGTTTTCATTCATAACAGTGTTTAGTTACAATTTTTACGTGCTTGTGGTAATTTTCTGGTGAGTAATCTTCAGTTTCTTTTCTTACAGTATTTTTCAAAATATCTTCGGCTTTTTGTTTACTCGTTTCGGAGGGAGTGAATCCTTGCAGCGCTATTTGGGTTTATTCGTAGGCGTTCATGTGAGAGGTAAACAAGGCTATGTGTTGATAATTACCTTCTCTCAGCACTTTGAAGATATCTCATTTCTTTCTCTGATATTGGAAAGTCTACTATTGTTCAGATTACCATAAAAAAATCACTGTATCTTTTTTTTTCAAATTAAAATTATTATGTGGGGGTGGGGGAGTGCATGCCAGGTGCATGTGTGGAGGTCTGAGAACAGCTCCCTAAGGTTGGCTCTCTTCCACATTTAGTTGGGATTTGTGGCATGAACTCAGGCTGCTGCAGCTTTCCCCACCGAGCTATTGGAACGATTCCAAGTAGCTCTATCTTTAAAGTTTTCCCATGATTGCTTCTGTGTTCCTTTCTTTCCTTCCTTCTTTCTTTCCTTCCTTCCTTCCTTCCTTCCTTCCTTCCTTCCTTCCTTCCTTCCTTCCTTCCTTCCTTCTTTCTTTCTTTCTTTCTTTCTTTCTTTCTTTCTTTCTTTCCTCCTTCCTTCTTTCTTCCTTCCTTCCTTCCTTCCTTCCTTCCTTCCTTCCTTCCTTCCTTCCTTCCTTCCTTCCTTTCTTTCTTTGTTGTTGTTGTTGTTTTTGTTTTTCAAGACAGAGTTTCTCAGTTTAGTCTTCAAACTCAAGAGATCCACCTGCCTCTGCCTCCCAAGTACTGGGGATTAAAGGCGTGCGCCGCCGCCGCCGCCGCCGCCGCCGCCGCCGCCGCCCGCCGCCGCCGCCCGCCGCCGCCGCCGCCGCCGCCGCCGCCACCTGACCCTGCATTCCGTTCTTAAACTCTTCAGAGATCCACAGTTTCATAATACTGTGTCTTGCTGTAGGGCTCTTCTTCCTTATCCTGAATTGATTATTTCTTCGTTTCATTATTGGACTTGAGGCTATTTTTCCATTCTGTAATTACTTCTTAGGAACAGTGTGGGACATCATATGGACTTTCCCTGTTTCCTACCCGCTTTCTTTGTTTCTGACATTTTTGTGCTATGTATATTTTTTGTTTAATTTAAAGATTTTATTTTATGTATATAGGTGTTTTGTCTGAATATGTCTGTAACACATGCATGCAGTGCCCAAGGAGGTCGGAAGAGGGCATCAGATCCCCTGTAACTGGATTTACAGATGATTACCAGCAGTCATGTGGGTGCTGGGAACCAAACCCAGGTCCCTTTCAAAAGCAACAGTATTCTTAACCACTGAGCATCTCTCCAGCACTCTATGCTATGTTTTAAGCATCGTTTGTTGCTCGCTCCGATTTCCATATCTTGAAAACCTCTCCATCTGACTTTATTTAGTAGTACCCTCACTCTTTGATCCACTTTAGGGTCCTCTGGGTACTTTTCAGTTTTCGTCAATGCATTTGACAATTTTCACTTGGGTTACAATCATCTGAATTTGTTGGGAGTCTGATTTTGCTATGTTCTTTTGACTGTTTGGAGTTATAATTTCTTTGTGTGTTTTATAATTTTGGACATTTTGTTGACTCTAATTGGGATGTCCTGTGTGATCTGGGTCAAGAGTCCTGTAGAGGGGATGTGGACTGGCATTTCCAGGCATCTCAGGACTGTGAACATCTTCAGCACTTTATACTCTTTTATCTTGTTACTGGGGTTGTGTATGTTGTAAGAATTTGAATTCCAAACTGAATGTAAACAAAAGCTTTGGTTGTAACATCTCTAGAGTGTGGTGTTCACAGCCTAACTTTGCCATGGCAGATGGGCAGGCTGCCAAGAGACCAAAGACAATACCCAGACACAAGGCTTATTGAAACTTATTAACAAGGGGAGTCCAGTGAAGATGGAGGCCCCCGGAGCACTTATCCCCTCCACAGTACTTCCTCTCCACCCTGCTTTCTCAGGAAGGGGGTTGTAGGGGAGCTGGCTAAGCATGGGTCTGTTTTATTAGCTGACTTTGTTTCCTGTGTGATCAGCATCCCAGGGGCAAGCTGCCTTCAGAGGACTGTAGGAAAATAAGTTCTCTCTGCTTCTCACAGATAACAGCACTGGTCTGTCAGTTCCCAGTGTCCCTTGGGGGTGAGGGGTGGGGAGCAGTGTTCTTCCAGAAAGCACTTACCAGGGCATTCTGGTCTTGCCCCTCCCTCATTGTCTCTTTTTACTTGAAGAATCCCTTGGGGTCAGAAATGTGTTAATTCTCAGGGATCATACTGGGGGATGCTCACCCCTTCTCTGGGGATGGTGTTTTGTTTTCGTTCTCAGAGCAGAAGATGAGATATACAGTCTGTATATACAGATCCAGCAGGCAGGTGTGTGTGTGTGTGTGTGTGTGTGTGGTGTGTGTGTGTGTGTGTGTGTGTGTGTGTTTCATCTTTTTAAAAATGTATTTATTTTATGTATATGGTACTCTATCTGCATGTATACCTGAACGTCAGAAGAGGGCATCAGATCCCACTATAGATGGCTGTGAGCCACCACGTGGGTGCTGGGAATTGAACTCAGGACCTCTGGAAGATCAGCTAGTGCTCTTAACTGCTGAGCCATCTCCCCAGCCCTTTATCTTCTCAGTGAGAGAATAATTCTTCTTCTTTTTTTAAAAAAGATTTATTTATTTATTATGTATACAGAAGAGGGTGCCAGATCTCATTACAGATGGTTGTGAGCCACCATGTGGTTGCTGGGAATTGAACTCAGGACCTCTGGAAAGAGCAGTCAGTGCTCTTAACCGCTGAGCCATCTCTCCAGCCCGAGAATAATTCTTAATCAGATGCACAGATCTCACCACAACCCTAAGGTTTTTTCTTAGACTGTCTCTGACAATTAAAAACTAAACTTCTTATACACTAAGGCTGAGAAATGTCCTTTACCATTCTGGTTTCCAATCTCTAACTTATTATATATTATATTTAAAAGACTTTAAAGAAAATCTTTAGGTTCATAGTAAAATGGAACAGAAAGTACAGAGTTACCCTGTACCCACTGTCCTGATTCTGTACAACCTGAATCATTATCAACATCCTGGACCAGAGTGTGGAAATTTGGTACAGTTGGTGAACTTGCATTGACCTATCATCATCTTCCAAAGCTTACAGTTTACATTAGGATCTACTCTGCCCTTAATTTTTGCAGACCCTCTTTTGGTAAAGACACAGTGGTTAGAGATACTCATTCACCCTAGAGGCAGGAGGAGGCTATGGAAATCCAGCAGTCCGGCAGACCTGGGCTTAGCTCTCAGCCTACCTGGCTCCAGGCACACATAGCAGTGGGTGAGGCTGCTTTTTAAGGCTGAGCAGTTTCCCAGCCATGAGTTCGGGGACTGCCAATCTCCACCGTAATCCTCACGTGCCAGGGCTCACTTGTCACCAGAAGGTGGGGCCACTGGCCACTGGCCACTGCACGGGCCCTCAGCTGTCAAATGTTCAGCCCTCCTTTTCCAGCTGTGCAGTAGATACGTTTCTGTCGCTGTGATAAAAAATACTACAACCACTTACAGGAGAGTTGATTTTGGCTTGCGGTTCTAAAGATTTAGAGTCCGTAATGGTGGGGACAGCATGGAAGCAGGCATCTGGAGCAGGAAACTGAGCGAACCAGTCTCCAGCTGCAAAGACAAGGCAGAGTCAGCAATAAGGAGGTATTACTAGACTATGAGCCCTCGAAGCTCCATCCCTCAGTGACATTTCTTGCTGCATCCAGGCTGCACCACCTCTCCAAACAGCGACACCAACTGGGCACCAAGTGTCCCAGTACTTGAGCCAAGGGGTGTGTTTCTCGTTCAAACCTTTCCGCCCTGGCTGGCTCCCATTGCCATTTCCCCTCAGACTCTGCGGTGGACGCCTCCGGGCGCCCTGGTTGTTCTTGTCTGCAGGACCCACCGTGGCGCTCTTTCAAGCACTACACCGCCGGGGACTTCTCCAATGCTGGCCTGTCACAGCAGGCAAAGCTTGCCCAGGATTTAAGGCTGGGGGGAACAGAGGGTTTCTTCTGTGGCTCTGGGACACCAGGGCTGCCAGGCTTCCTTGTGCCCCTTCCTCCCTTAGGGAGCCAGGGCGGGAGCTGAGGCTCGCTTCTCTTCTCCATCCCAGCAAGATTCCCTCTGGCCCCTTCTTGATTCCCAGGGTTCGCCTTCCCTCCTTGGCGTGTACTTCTTCCCTGGAATGGACTTACCCTGGCCCTTCAGAGCTGCAGCCTCCGACCTGCAGAGCTGCTCAGAGGAAACGGCTGGCCTGTAGGCTCACCCGGAAGCGCCTGCCGTGTCTGCTGAGCCGCCCTGACCTGGCTCTAGTGTCTGGTAGTCAGTAGGCGGTCTCAGTCATAGCTTTGAACCCTGATCTGCTCCTTCCTCTCCCTGTGTGAGGCATCCCATTGTGTGTTTACATCCTTGTAATCGGCCCAGAGTCCGTGTGCCAGTGTTCTTTTTTTGATGTTTTTTTGTGGTGGTTGTTCATTTGTTTGTTTGAGAGACAGTCTTGCTGTATTTCGGTGTTTGCCTCAGACAATCCCTCCTTTCTTGGTTTCCTGAGTCTTTTTGTTTGAAGTTTCTATTGCCAGATAAGGGTAAGAAATTCTCTTCTCAGCCACGTCTGTTCTACTAAGGAGCAGCTAAGGGATTCTTCATTTCTGTTGCAGTGTTTTTGTTTGTTGTTGTTTTTTTTGTTTCAGCACTTTTTAAAAATACCTTCTTAGAATTTCCCTCTTTTGCTTGTCTGGAAGAACCCATCTGTTCTTCTGTATTGTCAGTTTTTTTTCCCAGCTGAGCCCTCAGCATAGCGTTGTGGTTATTATTAAGTACTATCCTGATACTGGCTGTCTTTTCAAGCTTTGGTTTTGACTTTTCAGTATCCTTGTAAATTTTTGTTGAGAGGGCTGGAGAGATGGCTCAGAGGTTAAGAGCACTTGCTGCTCTTCCAGAGGTCTTGAGTTCAATTCCCAGCAACCACATGGTGGCTCACAACCATCTGTAATGAGATCTGGTGCCCTCTTCTGGCCTGCAGGCAGAACACTGTATACAAAAGTAAGTAAATCTTTAAAAGAAATTTTTGTTGTTGTTGTTGAGAGATGACATTATGTTCTGGTAAAGCAAGCAGCTGCAGTAACCAGGCATTTAGTAATGAGGTGGTGTTGTGGGGAGCCCACCAGAGAAGACCACTCAGACACAGTCTATCTGCAATTGAAAGCCTTTATTCTAGCTGGCTGGGACTACACTCAGGTATTCGGGACCCAGTAGTTAGAGTAAGGGGTTTTTAAAGGCAAAAACCACATCGTGGTATCTCTCTCCACCTATGCAGGGGGAGGTTTTGTGCCTGCAAGCAGTTTAACAGAAGCTAAGATAAGCAGTCAGCTGGAGGGAGAGGTTTCCATAAGCAAGCAGTTTAACAGAAGCTAAGATAAGCAGTCAGCTGGAGGGGGAGGTTTCCGTAAGCAGGCAGTTTAACAGAAGCTTGCATAAATTAGCTGGGGCATCTTGACCTTGGGTTCCTAGAATAGAGTTGGGTAATTTCCCACAGGGCTTACCAACAAGGAGATTAAATCCCAGTTAAGTCTAAAAGGGCCTCAGCAAGAATACAAGATTGGGGAAGCTCTGCACTGTTTTGCCCTGTCACAGCTCCAAGAGAGGTGCCCTGGAGTTGACAGGTGTGTCTTGGACTGTCGGTATCCTTGTACTTTTGACCTTGGACTCAGAACTCTCCATCAGGTGAGGTGGAATGGCCAGAAGGATCTAATGGAAAGCATTTTCCCCTCCCATGAGGCAGCTGGAGAGGGCTAGAGTTAGATTTCTCTTCCTCCGAGTCATTTAGGTTCAGATAAAACCTCCCAAGGTTAAGCTTTGATTAAGCAGTTTCTTAACAGGGTGGGCCTGTGGAAGAACAGAACCTCTGGTGACTTCTCCTGACCCTGCTAGAAGTGGGAGGCGGGCTTTTCTCTAATCTCATTGTAAAAATTGCTACAACTCCTAAAGGCATGCTCAGACTGGTCCCTGGGCCTGTCCATCTCAGCCTCTCCCATGTTGAGTGCAGTCCTCAATTACCAGTTAGGTTTCCTGCCAGGTTCTGGGGGCCAAGGAACTGCTGCTCCTGCTTCTCCCCTGGTAAGTGTGGGTCTCTGTATTTGCCCGTATGTTAACTACAACTGGGGCAGTGGTCTGCTCCAGGGCTTCAATTCTCCGCCATATCTGAAGAGAGACCTTGAACCCCAGTTTGTTATTAGGATAAAGCCTCAGTATCTATGCTTCCTGTAGGCCAAACTAGAAACTTGAACTCTTTGCTATTTTTTAATAGTTTTGATTTATTGGAAAAACAATGTAACACTTAAGAAAACTTACAAAAGAAAGGAAGGAAGGAAGGAAGGAAGGAAGGAAGGAAGGAAGGAAGGAAGGAAGATAGATTAGGGTCTCTCTATGTAGACCAGGCTGGCCTCAAAACCGTGGTGATCCACCTGCCTCTGCCTCCCCAGTGCTAGGATTAAAAGTGTGCCCCACTGTGCCCAGCTAAGAAAACATTTTAAGCAATTTCAGCATAGGAGGCAGAGGCAGGAGGATCACTGCCAGTTCAAGGCCAGCCCCATCTCCATAGTGAGACCCTGTCTCAGAACAAAGCAAAACCACAGAACACGGTAAGTAATGAAATAAGCCGCATGCTTTCCCTCATCTGTCATCTTCTGTGGTTTGTGTTGACATGCACATGTACTTTTCCCCAGCACCTATCACAGTCGCTAAAACAATTTCCCATTACAGCACATATTAAGCATATTTCATTATCAAGGTTCTTCTTAATTATGTTTTAAACTTCTGCTCAATACTCCACGTGGCCGATACACATTGATTCCATGATTTCTTCCCTGCTGTATATTGATCTGCTCGCCACTTTCCTGTTGGACTCGATTCCCAGGATCAGCCACGTCAGTGAATTGAACACTAGGCACTCTACATCAGATGCTTTCTTCTCAACTCCTAGATGAAGGAATGAAAGCTTGGTTTTCTAACCTTCTTCTATTCCAAGGATCAGAGCTGATTTTTAAACTCCTGTGTATTGAAACTTGAAAGCCCGTTTTGTTGACTTCCATGTTCTGTTATCACTCACTCCAGCACACTCATCCTTCATTTGAATGACTCCCTGAGATAAAGCAAACTGTGACTCAGAGTACAAATTTTCAGGTTTGTTTATGCCAGGTAGATATCACTCTTATCACTTTACTTGCTTGCCTTAATTTTTTCCTAAACTCAAAATCTGGGAAGGTACCAGTTTGAATTTTTGTTTTCTAGGGAAGTTCAAAGGCTTTCCACATGCCTGTGAGTCACTTTCTTGTTAAAGTCTGTTCTCCATTGTCTAAGTGCTGCCTTCATGTTTATGGTCTGCACGTAGATTTCCTCAGGCTGCTCTTTGGTCATTTTAGCCACTTCAGCTCTTAGACAGCTGTCCCAAATATCTGATGCCCAGGAGTAGTCTGTCTGTACATGTCACAGGATGTTTGAGCTTACTTCCAAATTGTTATTTACTCACCCCAGGTTCCTTATTCGATCAACCTTTCCTCCAGTTTTTGAATGAGGCATAAAAAGACTGTGTGAGCTTTGACATGTGTGAAATCCTGGCTATGGCTTAAGTCCCTTTCTAGATAAAGGGCAACCTCTCTCCAACCAAGGATCTGGAATGTCTGCCTCTGCTTTGCAGTTAATGCTGAGCAGGGTAGAACCTACAGCTTCTGTGGAAGGGACTGAAACCTCCCTTCCTAGATGTATCCCCAGCACCCTCGGCATGCCCCTGGTCTGGAGGACTCGGCCCCTCAAGCTTGGTGAAGCTGCAGGATTTGGGAGAACTGCCCACATATCTGTCCTGCTAAGAATCTGGAAAGCATAGGACAGTGGGACTTGTATTAGGATCAGGATGGACCTAATACTACAGAAAAAGAAAGCTACCTACATAATTCCTGATTTAACCAGATCAGACCAGACAGAAATGCTCAGGCAGAAGTGCAGATGTGAATCACTCCTTCATACCTCTGTGTTGTTGGTGGTGAGAAAATTTGTTGAGCAGATAAATAGGCCCAAGCGGGGGCTGTCATTTTTATCATGTTCTGTCCTCTATCTGAACACCACTGGCTCTCTCAGTGTGGTGTGCCTGAGTCCCACTCGATGCTGTCACATGCTTCCTCGTCCTCTTCCTCCTGACTGATGGCATCAGGATCTGTGAGGTTTTCTGTTCCGCTCTTGTTAGACTTAGTTACCTTTGCCCACATGCACCCCCTCCTCTCCACGGGAGAAGGGACCTTTGCATGTTACCTGTAGGACTCTTGCTTTAGCTTCTGTGGTTTGTCTTTCTTTCTCACTTTCTTCTGTCACTTAGTTGTAGTGGGGTTTTTTGTTGTTGTTGTTGTTGTTTTGTTTTGTTTTGCTTTGAGACAGGGTTTCTCTGTGTAGTTTTGGTGCCTGTCCTGGAACTCACTCTGTAGACCAGGCTGGCCTCGAACTCACAGAGATCCCACTGGCTCTGCCTCCCGAGTGCTGGGATTAAAGGTGTTCGCCACTGCTGCCCGGCAGTTGTGGTGTTTCTTAAATAGTGTCCTGTGAAGGGTTATCATTTTGATGTGAGAACAGGATTCTTTGGCCCCGTTACCTACTGCCTCCCTCCGTGTCTTCAGCTCTTCCTCCTGAGGACTGGCAGACAAGAACACCCGGTGAGAGAACTGGCCATAGCAGATGTCTGGTTCTGTCTGCCATATACTAGAGCCAATGCATCTGTCGTTCACTTAGACATTGGTTACCCATCATGCATTTAATAGAAAAAGGCGGCCTTCACACTGCCTGCTGAGCTTGTCATCCCTGGCAAGGTTGACAGGTGCCTCCAGGCCAGTTGTGTTGCCACATTTGGGCCTTTCAAAGGTGGTTCTTGTGACTTACATTTTAATTAGTTCAACAGGAAAATGGAGGAGAAATTTCCACCATTCCCCATTGACGCCTAATTGAGGCTCACTTCAAATCATTTTATTTTAAGACAAATTCTCAATGTATTGCCCAGGCTGGTCTTAAACTAGGTTATCCTCTTGCCTCAGCCTTCTGAATAGTTGGGGTTATAGTTTTGTGACTCTGTTCCCTTCATGCTCTCAAAACACTGAAATCTGCCTAGATCCCATCAGCCCTATGGGGAAAGCACCTGAGAAGTGAAGGCAGTTTCTGACTCCTGGTGTAGGAAGACCAAACCCTAAACAAGTCGGATGTGTTCGGTTTTCTCTTGTCGTTAGTTATGAAGTAGATAGTGAGCTACTAGAAGTGAAAAGAGCCGGTAGCAGGACAGCGAACCCCTCTGCTCCTGCCTGGCAAATACCCACGGGGCGTAGTGATTCTCGGGTGGTCCACCAGGTGGCAGTCACACCTGCAGAATCGGCCAGCTGGGTGTTTTTCCCATGCAATGGTTCACACATAGACCCCAAGATTTTAATTCAAATGCAACGGACAACAGAAAAAACCCACCACCACCAACAACAACAACAAAAGCCTTCTGACTTTGTACCTTTGGCACTGCAGGAAGATGTTTACCGTAGTGGGTCAGGACCTAGGGCCTTGCACAAACTGGCCAAAGGCTGTATTGCACAGCCGCATCCTTACTCCGAGAGGTTTCACACTCAATTGAAATTGTGAAAGTAGTCCCTGTTTGAGAGAAAGAAAGACAGTGTTTAGGTTAACATGTCATAATCCTTGGATTTCTCTTTTAGTTTAAGCTGTTTAGTTAGTGAAGCAGAACTTGGCCCCTGTCCAAGGCACAGTGCAGAGCCGTTTCTGCCTGTCATCTTCTTTAAAGTCACAGTTTACCAACGCACCTCAGAGGACTTGATCCGTTCTGATTGTTCTTGTGGGTTCGGCCATGAATTCTCACCTCGTCATTGGTTGTCACTCTGTTTATTTACACTTGGCCTTTTCAGCTGGCTTGTGGGCTGTTGTCCAGATCACCCAGCAATGGCTGTCTCGGGACAGAAAGGCCAAGAACCAGTTAGTAGTTCAGTCCACGAGACTGGCTGTCTCTGCAGTCCCAGTCTGAGGGTGGGCTCCAGGAGGATTCCTGGAGAGCTGCTGGTTTTCAGTCTACAGTGGGATCCTGAAGAAGTCAAATTTAACACCAGCAGCCACAGGATAGATGAACTGGCCAGGTAGACTGAGGGCAAGCAGGCAAAAGGCAAAGTTCCTTCTTCCATGTCCATTTATGTGGCCTGCTACCAGAGGTGGGGCCCAGACGTAGATAGATCTCACTGCTTCAAATACTCTGTTTAAAAGAACCCCTCGAGCCAGGTGGTGGTGGCGCATGCCTTTAATCCCAGCACTCAGGAGGCAGAGCCAGGTGGATCTTTGTGAGTTCGAGGCCAGTCTGGTCTACAGAGTGAGTTCCAGGACAGGCACCAAAACTACACAAAGAAACCCTGTCTCAAAAAACAAAAAACAAAACAAAAAAGAACCCCTTGAAAGGGTGTCTAGTAGCTTGGGTTTTAGTTGATTCCAGATGTAGTCAAGTTGACAACCAAGATTAGTTATAACAATTCTACCCCTTGTCAATTTGAAACACAATCACATCTCCTTCAGTCATTCTTAATTTCCAAATGAAAACAATAAACAGGTCATAATTCTGCTAAACACCTCTAATGAGATGTGTGTGGAGAAGTGATGTACACGAGGTCTTTGGTCCAGTGAATACACATTGCTCTTCCTCTAATGCCACCGCCCATCGCTTCCCACTGGCTTCCACTGGTCACCTATTCTCACCTGCATCCTGTGCTCCAGCCATATAGCTCCTCTTGCCGTTTCTTGAATGGAGAGGCCTGCTGCTGCCTTAGGCCCTCTGCATGGAGGCTCCTCCTCCAGGGCCTGTGTGCCTTCTCACAGCTGCCTCGGGTCAGATCTTTGCTTAGAATCACTGTCCCGATCACCTTCATTCTCCACACTGTCGGAGACCCTACCCACTCTCACTGCCTGGTTCTCCTTCACACACACTGCTGTCTGACATACAGAGATTTGTTCTCATTATGTCCATCCTCCTGTGCATTCAGTGATGAGCTCCAAGAGGCTCTGTTTGCTCATTGATGCATTCCAGACATGGTGCCTGGGCCTGGCTCAGTCGGCTAATATGTGGATGTCTGAAGTGAGTATCTTCTTAGAAATGGGGTACCTCAGAGCCTAGGCCCTGTCTCAGAGCAGAGCATGCCCACAGAGGGCAGGTACATTGTCTCTACAGCTGTGGATTGGCCCAGGCCCTGCTACAGTTCAGTCCCCTGTGTCCTTCAGTAAAAGGACTATGCTATCATCATGTTGGGCCAGACATTTACTTCTAGTTGTTCTTTTCTTTAGGGTCAGGGTCCTGACCATCTCCAAAGATGGTTACTGGTTGGGTTTCCAAGAACTCCTTGGCTCCAGAGCCCCTTGTTCCAGGGAGCCCTGTGTCCCAGTATACCTGTACGTGTGGTGTGGTCATGAGCCAGCATCTAGCAACTGCCTAATCTACGTTTATCTGGAAGTGCTGGCTGCCCAGTCCTTCCCTTTCTCTCTGCCTCCCTCCTCCCTTAACACAAGCTGACCTCGAAGTCCCTGTGTAAGTAAGGATGACCTTGAATTTCCTTTTTGTTTTGTGCTGTGTGGTATATGTGATGCATGTGCCCATATGTGTGCATTGGTCAACATCAGCAGTCTTCCTCTAGCATTCTCTACTTGTTTTTTTCTTTTTTGAGACAGAGCTTCTCATTGAACCAGGGTTCTAGTGGCTAGAGTGGCTGACTTCTGAGTCTCCATCCCTCAAAATGCTCAGGTTACAGGTTTGCCACCATGCCTGGCTTTTATGTGGATGCTGAGGATCTGAATTTAGATCCTCTTTGCTCACCAAGCCATCTCCCCTGATCATGACCTTGCACTAATGATTCCTATGCTTCCACCTCTTGGGTGTTGGGATTACAGGTGTACACACCACCATGCCTGTTTTTTGCAGTGCTAGATCAAAGACATGGCCTTGTGCATGCCAGACAAGCATACCGTCAGCTGAGCTCCATCTGAGTCCCCAGTCCTGTTCCTTTAAAACCGAGCACCCCTTCTGCTGCTGCTGCTGCTGCTGCTGCTGAGCCCTTCAGTGTCCTTGCTCAACCGTGTTAGGTTTTTCCTGAGACTGTGTATGATGCCAAGTGCAGAGAGAGAGCCAGCCTCACGGCGTTAGTGCAGATGTCTCCGGCTTCACCGCCGTTTGGGAAGGGCAAACCCTTGCAGCTATTTTTATTATAATTACTCATTCTCTCCTACCTCATTAAGCCTGAGTCTTTGAAGCACGAATGTCTGGTTAAATGTGCATAGCCTCTAATTATTGATCTACCTTTGTTCACACACGAATGACTGCAACTTAGGCTTTCCTACTGGACTCCTTCTGCAAAGAATACAGATTTTACTTTCTGAAAATAGAAAGGAATGTGGTATCTTGCTGGTTCGTTCTGCGGTTTCCTTGTTTTGCTGGATTACAGTTAGATGTTCTGGATTAGAGTCAGATGTTCTGTATCTCAGAGCTGGAATAAGGCTTAGTGGTAGAGCCCTAGGCTGCCATATGTGAGTTCCATCCCTCCCCTAATGTACATAGAGCCCTGTGTGCCCACATCTGTTATACAGAAACTGTGAAGGTCCTTCCTAGCCTGGGAGTTCCTGACTCGCCCCATGGGTCTCTCCCTCAGCCTGACTCCACACCTCTTCAAGAGGCCATCAACTTGGACTTTAAAAGTATTGTCACCATGACTGTGACCTCACCCAAGCTGCCCCATAACCATCCTTTCAAAATGGAATGCAAAGTAGATTTTTTGAGGCATGTAAAATTATTCCTTGGTGTCTTTGGAGACAAAGTTCCAATAAGAAAGCTTATCAATTATACTTTTGTTTCCACTCCAAAACTCATGACTGCTCACTCAAAGGCCCCTTGTTCCTGCCATAGAACATTGCTTCCAGTGTCCAGATGAGTGGCAGCAAACCCTGGGCTTTGTATGGGACATTTATTCCCTGGGGAAACAAATGGCAGTTTGAGATGGGATGGGGGTGGGAGAGAGAAGGCTTCTCCCTGAGGAGCATTTCATGTGGAAGGATTCTGAATGAGGATCCCTACATCTGTTCTGTGGCTGAAATAATTATGGCTTGTTTCTGGAACTTTTAGCCAAATAGTAAAAAGAAACTTAGTAGCCCAGGGAGTCTGTTTGGAATATAAACATAAGCATTCTGAGTTGAGGTTTGGACAGGCGTCATTTTTTTTTTTTTTTTGGATGGGGTGCCATATTCTTCTTAAGGAACAGCAGTGGGATTCCTTGATTTCCTTGTTAGCTTGGTATTGAACCAGGATTCTTCTTAGGCAGTTGTCAGCCCGTCTCGTCTATCTCCACAGGGCAGCTGCTTGGCTGTGATACACTGCCTGATAAATTTTTGTGCCAGGGGAGGGCCTTAGCTAGGAGGCCAGGGTGATTTTTCAAGGCAGAATTGGGTCATTCACTGAAAAACACTTAGTAACACACGCAGTGTTGGGGAGTAACCATTTCTATGTCAGGGGTAGGACAAGGGGTGGGGGAGATACACAGACATGTCATTCACTTGTGTCTAATTTCTTATGCTAAGTGGAGTCTACTCACTACAAAAATTCCAATTTATCTTCTAGAAAATTCCATGTTATCACTACAAGAAGGACTTTATTTCCAAATAGGTTTGTTTTTAAGCAAGTGATTTGGAGTGGCAGAGACAAAGGTGGAGAAAGCAGTGGCTGGCAAGGCCCACTCAGGGTCGAGGGGAAAGCCTCCGCAAGGGAGACTGGGAGACTTCTGTATGGCTGCCCTGCCCTGCAGATGCTAGGATTCCAGCCCCCAAATAGACTGCAGAATTCAGCAAGGAAGCTGCTCTGCCTTCAGGAGCCTCAGGACCATCACTGTTGTCCTAGAGGGCTGACCTGTAGCGATGAGTAAGAAGGCTCCGACAGAGCGTCAAATATATGACAGAAATTGTGTCCAAAATTGCGCACAGTTCCTGCAGCGCACAGTGTAGGCGCCTGGCTAGCAAGGCAGTGGCGCACTGCAGGCTTCCTGCATGCTGCGTAAGAAAACAGAGGCAAACACCGAGTCTGTTTTGGAAATGTTCTGAAACCAGTCTATTAACACAGCAAGTCGTTTGAAAGGCAGCTCTACGTGTTTGGAGAGAAACACACAGGCTTTTATTAGGGACATGAAACAAACTCTTTGAGCCGCAGCATCGCTGCGGGCGAGTGTAATTGCCAGGATTAATAAATCACAGCTGCGAAAGTTCAGGCCTTGGCAGCCTTCCTTATTCAGCTCTTCTCCCCTTGCCGGTTCATTCCAGATTTATGGTCTGCATTATGTCTGGAGCCCGCACCGCGCCTGTTCTCTTCCTCCTCGGCTGTTCCGCGCTTGCGCTGGGCATCGCCGCGGTCTCACCCGAGCACGGCAAGGCTGAGTACTACATGGCTGCGGTGTACGAACACCGGTCGGTCCTGAGCCCAAACCCTCTGGAGCTCAGCAGCCGCCAGCAGGCCCTGGAGCTCATGAAGCACAACCTGGACGTCTATGAACAGCAAGTGATGGCTGCAGCCCAGAAGGCAAGAGCTGCTTTCGGGTCCTGTCACAGAGCCAGCTGCTCTGAGCGAGGAGAAACCCCAGGCTCGCAAGGTCCCCCTGAAAAACCGGGTCAGCTTGCAGATCTGAGTTGACGGGTTATCTGACTGGCATCTTAGTCAGAAGTTAGTCAGTGGACCAACCAACCGCCCATGGCAGCTTGTTAAATCAGGCCCCACATCTGAGTCCAGAGTCAGAACCAGCATGTTAAGCAAGGTCATCCCCAAGGAGTGTTTTCCCCAAGTGGAGGAAGCCCTGCCTAGGTCTTTGTGTGCCTTTGCCTGGGATTCAATGGTGAATTGTAAACAAGAGCTAGGGTTTGGGTCTGGTGCTGTAGCCAACTGGTCCAGAATGGGTGCAGTTTGGGCAGTAGGAATTTGCACAGCCCACCCCCAGGGGACTATGATATTTACAAAGGAAAACAAAACAAAACAAAAAACCAACACCTTGAAAACCATTGAGCGCAGTGAACTCCATGCTCCGAAAAGCATTCAGAGCATATGGGATCTTGTAAGTGGCCACAGAACTGCTGTTGGCTGTCTGCACATCGTCTGTGGTGCCCTTCATCCAGATGGGGAGCCCTTAGTCCAGACAGAACAGGACCCCAGGCCCGCACCTTTGCAAGCCAGAAAAGGTGGAGGTGGAGGATGGGTTCCCCTGGGACAGGGAGGAGTGCTGCCTTTAGAAGAAGCTATGGGGCGGGGAAGGCTGGAACCAAAAGAATCTGAGCTTCATCCTTGTTGGTGTGGTCACCAAGCCCAGCTGCTTAGGAATGCCTGCTGTGCTGATTGAGAAGTGAGCCAAACCTCTGCCTCTGCTGCTGGCGTAGACCTGGCCGTGCCAGCAGATCCCATCACCCCCATGTCCACACCTCGTGACCTGAAAGGACACAGCTATCACTTCTTGGTGCATTTTAAAGGCCCCGGGCTAGTTAGTGTGCATGGTCCAGCGCTCTCATGGATGGCACTCTCTTGTCCCAACCTGGCTACCCACAGTAGCTCAGAACACACTATTTTCCAGGTCCACGTGTTCCATTGTGCAACTTCTGGGAAGGTTTTGACCATAGTCTGACCCTGAGCTCAGAAAAGCAGCGGAATTCCACCTTCTGCACACCTGGGGGTAGTTTAGCTGCCCCTGCCCCCCAGGAGAAGATTGGGCTTCCAGTCCTCTTCAGACTTCTGCTTAGAACTCTGGGCACATTCCCACTGCTGTGTGACAGGGTGGGTGGCGGGCTTCTCTCAGCGCTCCTGCTCCAGATGCTGTTCCCAGTACACTTCTGGCAATACCACCACACTGTGTTTCCAAGGCACTTCCTTTAACACAGAGCTCCACGCTCCCCCACTCCACTTGGGCAGTCAGCTGACAACCCGAGCAAGCCGCCTCATCAGAGCTGCTCACCACTCGGGCCTGTTGGGCTATTTAGGGATCTTTTACGGACATCCACATAGCATTCATGCATTTGATACTTATCCCATTTATGTCTCTGCTGAAGTCAGTGTAAAATAAACCCCAGCTGTACCTGTAGGCTGCCTACCAGCACTGACCCACACAAGGGCAGGTCCTGTGGAGGAGGCTCTTCATGGCACAGTGCCACCTCAGCACCTGCAGGTTCACCTCTTCTGGCTCCTCCATCTGTCCGTGGTGCCTACCAAGTGGAGCTCGCCGCTTGGAGCTCCCATCCGTGGTTCTGTGAGCGGAGCTTATGTGCTCTCAGGCGCCTCAGCTCCTCGGCCGGGCTTGTGGCATCGAGCTTCCCAGCAGACTCCCTGAAGACAGGAGCTCCTCCCAGGCTCCCCTGGCACAGAGGGAAGACGAGGTACTTGGATTTAGACTGTGCAGTCAGTCCCAGAGGTTGGTGACCTTCATTCCTCCGGAGTTCTCAGAATTCAGCCGAAGCCATGTAGTCACTGTGCGGACAGAACTGAAATGGCTGGCTCCATAAGACACCCTTCAAGGTTTTTGTTGTTGTTGTTGTTTTCTGAATAAAGGAAAACCTCTATCCAAGTATAATTTTCAAAAAGTTAAAAGTGTGACTCCCAGCCGGGTAGTGGTGGCGGCGGCGTACGCCTTTAATCCCAGCACTCCAGAGGCAGAGGCAGGTGGATCTCTGAGTTCGAGGGTAGCCTGGTCTATAGAGCAAGTTCCAGGACAGCCAGAGCTACACAGAGAAACCCTGTCTCTAAAAACAAAAACAAAAAAAAAGGTTAAACTTTCCCTGCTCTTTAACCCAGGGGTTTCACATGTGAAATTCACTTTATTCTAAGGAAATAACAGGGAGTCAACTAAAATCACAAGCACCTCTCAGTCAGGGTGGTGACCACAACACACGCAGAGAGCTGCCGCATCGCTGTTTTTATTGCAGAGGTTGGATTCAGACATCAGTGGAAGAGAAACGGTGGCCTTTAGGTATGAGGTGGCCATTACAGATGGCATTTCTGAACGTTCTCTATGGGGAAGACAAATGCTATGCAAGATCCCATCTCATCTGTACCCAGATACGCGCAGGGGAAAGGACCAGCAGAATCACACAAGCATCTTTGTGTGAGAGGACATGAGTTCACTTTTTTCTTTTTTTGGTCTTCCAAATTTTTTCTGGTTAAAATTTGGAGCTTTTATATTTTTGGTTGTGAGCCTAGCCTTTAACGGCTGAGCCGGGCGGTGGTGGCACACGCCTTTAATCCCAGCACTCGGGAGGCAGAGCCAGGCGGATCTCTTTGAGTTTGAGGCCAGCCTGGTCTCCAAAGCGAGTTCCAGGAAAGGCGCAAAGCTACACAGAGAAACCCTGTCTCGAAAAACCAAAAAAAAAAAAAAATTTGGAGCTTTTATACCCAAAAAGGGGGAAACAAACCCAAGTGCCATTGCATTCGCTGAGGAAGTGAGTGCTGTCACGCCTGCTGCCTGCTGCCTCCACCCTCTGCATTGGGCCTACATTCTAGGCTTGACATTTGAATCCGCAGAACCGAGAGTCCCTGGAGAATGAGGTGGGAAGAGAGCTGAGGACCGCCCAGTTTGTTTCTGTCTCCCTGGGTGGCCGTAGATGCTCAGTGTGGAGAAAGGCCTACAGATCAGCAAGAGCCCCTAAGGGGACTCTCAAGTCCCCAGTGGGAGCTGCTTTGTGTTCAGCACACTTGCCATCAGCCACGGCCCCCAGAGTCCAACTGTGATTATTCAGTGGAATCTTTTAAATGAATGCTGCAGCCAGGACTCACCCACATTCCAGTCAGCCGTTTTATGGATGGGCCTCCACATCAGTGTTTTTCCAGAAGTTCCTCAAATGACTTAGACATGGAAGGATGGATGAGGACTGCTGGGCTGGAGACAGCCCGTCTGTGAACAGGCCCAATAGTCTAGGCGCTTCACAATTGGCCCAGCTCCCACTGTACCAGCAAGAAGGCAGCCTGTTTCCTTGGTGAGCGCCGTGGGCCCCTCCCTCCAGCCCCACATGCTCATGGTTCTTCTCAGAGGACACTGGCACATGTACGGCCACTGTCCGGCACTTGGACGGTCAGCTGATGGCCGGAGAGCAAGCCTCTCCATCCGAGCTGGGAGTCAAGCCATCCATCACCTTCATAGCCCCGGGCAGTCAGCTTGCTGGTGTTTGGCAGCCAAGGACCTGGTGCTCCCTTACCTCACAGCACTCTCCTCTGTCTTTCCGCTTATAGGGCGTGCAGATTATAGTGTTCCCAGAAGATGGCATCCATGGGTTCAACTTTACAAGAACATCCATTTACCCATTCCTGGACTTCATGCCATCGCCCAGGCTGGTCAGGTGGAACCCGTGTCTGGAGCCCTTTCGGTTCAATGACACTGAGGTAGGTGAGGAGTCCAGCAGGCTGAGCAGAACCAGGTCCATGGCCAAAAGCCACAGCATGCTGCCTGAGGTTTGAAGAAGGTTTGGGATCCAAACCACCAAACCCAAACTGCCCAGGCCCTGTGCTGATATGGGACATTACTCAGCTGTTGGTCTTTTCATTGGTAAATTACACAAGAAACGTGAATTGAAGCCTATTAAACAAGTCAAGATTAAACAAAACAAAACACTCTTAGAAGGACACCTCCGCCACTGCCTGGCCCTCACCCGCTCCCTTTTCCGGAGGCTGCCCACAGTGGTGTGTGGTGCTTCCTCATCTTCCCCTTCACTGACATCCTGTCTAGTAGGAGACAGCCTCCCTTCTTTTTAACTCTTGCTATTTTAAGCACTGTTTCAATGGATATCCTGTGTGTGTGTGTGTGTGTGTGTGTGTGTGTGTGTGTGTGTGTGTGTGTGTATATATATATATATATATATATATATATATATATATTTGTATACATGTTCAAGTTTTCCCGTAAAAGTCTTGGAAATGGAATGTCTCAAAGGCTAAACACCTTTAATGTGTTTTCAAATACCAAATTTAGAGATTAAGAGATGCTTATCTCACTTTCTGTATCTCCAGTGCTAGCTTATGAGCCTGTTTTTCTACCCTTGGGTTAACATAAGATGGAATACTGAGCTTTTGCCAGTCCAACAAAGGTGAAAAATACCCCAACTTACCTTTTGTTGTCACTGTTGAGTTTAAGCATCGTTGCAGAAGCTTCTTACAGTTGTCCTGTGAATCACCTGTTCATATCCTTTGTACGCTCTCACAAGTCTTTTCTTCCTGACTTACGATAGCTGTTTATATATATTAGACACAATACAGGAGCTTTTCTCCCAAAAATATGATCCCAAAGGCAGGATTTAAACTTACTTATTTTATTATTACCCACTCCAGGTCCTCCAGCGCCTGAGTTGTATGGCCATCAAGGGACAGATGTTCTTGGTGGCCAATCTGGGAACAAAACAGCCTTGCCTTCACAGTGACCCCGGGTGCCCACCTGATGGGAGATACCAGTTTAATACAAATGTGGTGTTCAGCAACAACGGGACCCTCGTTGACCGCTACCGTAAGCACAACCTGTACTTTGAGGCAGCCTTTGATACCCCTGCCAAGGTGGACCTCATCACCTTCGACACTCCCTTTGCTGGCAGATTCGGCATGTTCACTTGCTTTGACATCCTGTTCTTTGACCCCACCATCCAGCTCCTCAGAGATGCTGAGGTGAAGCACATTGTGTACCCCACAGCCTGGATGAACCAGCTGCCACTCTTGGCAGCCATTGAAATTCAGAAGGCATTCGCCACTGCCTTTGGTGTCAGCGTCCTGGCAGCCAACATCCACCATCCGACTCTGGGGATGACTGGCAGTGGCATACACACCCCTCTGAAGTCCTTTTGGTACCATGACATGGACAACCCCAAAGGCCACCTTATAATTGCCCAGGTAGCCACAAACCCGCTGGGCCTTGTTGGGACAGAGAATGGAGCTAGTGAACTGGACCCATCCCATAGTAAGTTCTTAAAAATCCTGTCCGGTGACCCATACTGTGAGAAGGATGCCCAGGAAGTACACTGTGATGAGGCTGCCAAGTGGAACATGAACGCACCACCTACTTTCCACTCGGAGATGATGTATGACAATTTCACCCTGGTCCCTGTCTGGGGGAAGGAAGGCTATCTCCAGGTCTGCTCTAACAGTCTCTGCTGTCACTTACTCTACAAGAGGCCCACCCTGTCCAATGAGCTGTATGCCCTGGGTGTCTTTGATGGACTCCACACAGTGCATGGCACTTACTACATTCAAGTCTGTGCCCTGGTCAAGTGTGGGGGTCTTGGCTTCGACACTTGTGGGCAGGAGATCACAGAGGCCCAGGGCCTATTTGACTTTCACCTGTGGGGGAACTTCAGTACTTCCTATATCTTTCCTTTATTTCTCACCTCAGGGATGACTCTGGATACCCCTAACCAGCTTGGGTGGGAAAATGACCACTATTTCTTGAGGAAGAGTGGACTGTCCTCTGGCCTGGTGACAGCAGCTCTCTATGGGCGGTTGTATGAGAGGGACTAGGAAGTGTGTGGTCAGTGGGATGGGCTCCACCAGCGTGCCTTTCCACAGGCCACAGCCCACGTGCTGGGACCACCTCTGCCCCGAGGGTGGGAAGCCACTCCCGTGGCACTGGATCCCACCCTGGGAACTGTAAGAAGATGGGAGAGGCAGTCCTTCTTCCTTTCCACATAATGACTGAGACATTTTCTGGTATTTTCTATTCACATTCTTTTTCAAGCCACACCTTCTTCCCACTACACAGTTGGTTTTAAATGCTGAATTAAAAAATAAACATCAGTTGCTATTTTACAGTCCCACAGAGTGCTGGTCAGTTTGGTTCTGTTTCGTGTCATTGTTGATCCAGTGACACACAGTGTCAGTATTCTCTAAACCTCAAACCCTGTCTGTGGTAAGAAACAGATTCTCAAAGCAAAAGCTGTGTAAGGGGACGCCATGGTAACCGGTCCTATTCTGGTCAGCGGGGACTCTGACCAGCTGAGGTGGCGATACCAGAGCCACCAGCAGTGTCCGGAGTGTAGCCCTAGAAACAGCTCTTCCAAACAGAGGAGAGGCTTTCTCACACACGCCCTGCTGTCAGTGGATGGATGTGTAGGCAAGCCTTGGAGTAACTGGAGGAGTGTGGAGCTGGGGCAGGGGGAAGGGGCTGGAACACGTTGAGCAAGGCTAGGAAAACATGAGTAATAGAATGATTCCATCCAAGGCATCTCATCCAGGGATTCCAGAAACGTTAATAAATCGGTTTAGCTTTGCTCAACTGTGTGGGATACAGTGAGACTGCTCTAATTGAATTTGCACCCTAGAAGTCGCCTTTGTTGCAGAGAGGCTAGGGGCTCTAGAAAGCTAAGCTGTGGGAGCTGCCTGGTCAGCCTGCTGCAGTCACACATTTTTGCTTAGCCTGTCACAGCAGGTGTTTTCCAAGGGCCCACAGAAGCACAGGGCAAGGGCTGCCCACAGTAACAGCTGCACACCAGAAACTGAGAAACTACAGGTATTATAGCGAAGATATTTATAGGGCACTGATACCTAATTTGGATCCAATGTTTCAAAGCCATTTAAAAAGCATTTTACTTTTATACAGAGTAATTGTTTCTATTATACATTTTTTGAGTGCAGAATGGATAGTCTTCTGAAATTTGCCTCTTAAATGTTGCTGTTTTAACTCCTTTAAAAATGTAAGTGTGTGGTGTGTGTGTGTGTACATGGGAGTGTGCCCATGATGTGTGTGGGCACATGTATCATGGAGTCAATTGCGAGGCAGATATAGAGGCAGGCAGATTTCTGTGAGTTCTAGGCCAGCTTAGTCTACATAGTAAGTTCCAGGGCAGCCAGGGATATATAGTGCGACCCTGTCCCAGAAAACAACAAAAACACAAAACTGTATGATATGAAAACTGCACTCTTCCCATTCTCTGGCAGGGAAGCCCCTCTTCTGGTCCCTGGCAGGGTAGCTGAGCATGTATCCCGGGTTCCAGTGGACAGCTCTTGCAAGTGTTGTTCATTGACCTCGTTGTTCACTGTAACTGCACAGGGCTAGGCAGTGCAATTAAAATTCCTGGTGCTGTCTCATCCCTGGGGCAAGCCATCATGTTAAAAAGGAAAGGCACCCGGTGCCCTCAGCCCTGGTTGACTCATGGTTTGCAAAGGCTTGGGATGAGTCAAGTCTTGAGGAAATGAGCAGGGATGAACAATTCAG
Source organism: Peromyscus californicus insignis (assembly GCF_007827085.1). Lineage (NCBI taxonomy): Eukaryota > Metazoa > Chordata > Mammalia > Rodentia > Cricetidae > Peromyscus > Peromyscus californicus. Next base: position 91,369,264 of record NW_026294413.1, read on the forward strand.
AATCCCTCAGGAAGTCCTGGGATTCCTGTGCCCTAGGAAGTCCCCAAGGATGGTGCAGGGCCTCTCCCACCAGATGACAGTCTCTGCCTGCTCTCTCAGTGCAGACATTGCCAGGAGGCGGGAGCTGGCAGGCCGGATGTGGCTCCAGATGTAGCTGTGCACAGTCCATGCTGCTTCCCTGCCCCCAAACCCAGAGAGACAGGAAGTTTCTTAAAAATGCGAATCACTGCTTCATGCCAGGATGACCCAAATGAGCATGAGAAGCAGGTATAGAAAGGCTCGCCCTGAATGCAGACCAGCTTCAACCAGTCCTCTCAGTAAATGACAACCTAGGCACCTGTGAGATCTGCATTGTGTCACGCTGCCTGGAGCCCAGACCCTCCTGAGAGTCCCTCTTTAATGACAATTCAGAAGGAGTTGCTCTTGCAGACAGAAGGGCAGCAGCAAATAAAGGCCGCAGGACAAAAAGACTCTCACAATTAAAAGGAGCTGCCAGGCGGCAGAACAAAGGGAAGGACGGGAAAACGGAGAAAACCAACCATTTCTGGATAAAAATACACCGATGACTAATGGTTGTGATATGCCTTTGTTAACCATGATCCTGAAGTTCAGGAAGCAAACGGCAATCCTGACCACGGCATGCAGGCAGGAAGCCAAGTGGACTTTCGGTGGAGGCAGACTTGGGGGAAGTGGCTTGCTTAGTCTGTGTGGGCTCTTCTGGAGGTACAGCTGTGCCTAACTGGGCTTTCTCACAAAGGAAGGAAGGGCACAAGGAGATGTATTCACACTGAGCTTAACAACTGGACCCTGGAGAAGCAAACAAAACAAAACTCAACAGCCTTCTTGAAGATTGGCCCAGTTCCAGTGTCTACCACCCATGCCACAGGGGCAAAAATGCCCCCTGCTGCCACAAAAAAAAAAAAAAAAAAACTTGCCTGAGTGACCACTTCATGGGTGAAATAGCATAGGACTGTGTTAGTTAACATGGCTGTTTTAACAAATTCACAAACTTACTAGCACTCAAATAAATACCAAATGGATTCTACAGTTATGGTACTGTACAAAAAGGGCTAGGTTTAAATAACCATGACGGCACACACCTGTAATCCCAGTACTCAGGAGGCTGAGGCAGGAGAATTGAAAGACCAAGGCCTGCCTGGGATACATAGTGTGATCTTGTCTCAAAAACAGACAAACATAAACCAACAAAAAGTTTGTTTAAACTCAGGGCTGGGATGTGTAGGACAGTCCGTGAGGACCATGGAGTCTGTGCTATTTCTGTGACCACAAACAGCTACTCAGAAAATGTAAGCCATATGTGCAGGCTCACAGGGTGAGAGAATGTGGCCTCCAGCCTCAGCCCTGGCCAGCTTGCTGCCCCATGAGAAACAAGCTCACAGCCCCGGAGGAACCACAGCATCTAAAAAGGCCAGAGGGACGCCATCTCCACTTTGTCCAGCACAAGATGCAGTCTAGTCAGCTAAAAGAAGTGACTGTTGCTTAGAGCCACTGAATTCTGGGATGGCTTGTTATGCAGCAATCAATCAGAGCCCGCATCAGTGAACCATATGGTTTGGGCTGCTTGACAGTCTTAAAAAAAAAATTAAAAATATAAAATGTCAGTGAGGAGACATTAGCGGCTCCTGTCTGTGTGCCCTGCTGGCTGTGGAGGACTGTGGATCTGCCCAACAATGGCAATGTTGAGCTGAGGAGTGAGGCCATTTGACCTGATTTTCCTGGTTGCTGCTGAGTTTCAGAAGCCCTGCCCACTTCTCAGTCACATATACCGGCTAGTGGGCTCACCAACTAGTGGAGAGCAATAAAATAGTCATTTTAGGAAATGTAACAGTTGCTAGAATTTAGAATAAAAAACTGTACCAGGCTTTTTCCTTTAGGCCACCAACCAACTCCCAAATTATGACACAGAGACTTATTATTAGTTTTGAATGCTCGGCCTAACTTAGGCTTGTTTCTGGCTAGCTCTTTCAACTTAAATTAACCTGTTTATCTACCTTTTGCCTCGGGGCTTTTTTCTTCCTGCCTTCTGTATATCTTAGTTTCACGGCTTCTCATGTCTGGCTGGCTGGTGGCTGCTTGGCTGGCCCCGGGTGTCTTCTTTCTTTCTCCCTTGTTCTCTTATCCTTCTTCTCTCATTCTTCTCAAACCTAGATTTCTCCTCTTATTTATTCTCTCTGCCTGCCAGCCCTGCCTATCCCTCTCCTGCCTAGCTATTGGCCGCTCAGCTTTTTATTAGACCTTAGGCAGCCAAAGTGAAACAAATGCAACACATCTTTTCATAATTAAACAAATGTAGCACAAACAAGTGTGACACATCTTTGCATCATTAACAAAGGCAGCAGAAACAAATATAACACACCTTCACAGTTAAAACAATATTCCACAACATAAACAAATGAACCCATCTTTGCCCAGTTAAGATAATATTCCATAACAAAGAACAATTTAAGGGAGGGAGGGAGGAGGGAAGAAGAGAGAGAGAGAGAGTGCGTGTTAGAGTTCTTTGGAGTTACTTGTTCTAACTTTAATATTCTCTACATGCAGTACTATGCCAGGCTGGCTTTGAACTCCTGATTCTCCTGCTTCCCCGGTACTGGGATTACAGACATGATCCACTGTTAGATCACAGACCCTGTAGCTTGCTCCACCCTGCTTTGCAGCTTGCAGATGAAAGGTTAGTTTATGGTCGTATTGAGTGCCTGCTCTGTGCTCCTCAGATGTATGCCAGCTTAGGCAGGATCAAATGGAGTGAAGATGCCTACCCTTCTGAAGATCCGTAAGTCACAAACCCCTTTGCCCTTGGGATTTGGAGGGAAGGCTCTTCTCCCCCTCCAAGGCCACATTGTGCTGCCCATAGTATGACAGTGTGATATGTCTCTTCTAATGCTTTTCCACGTTAGACCCCATCGAGGCCCCTATGGCTGCCAAACTCTCCCTCCGTGAATCTGCCGTTTCCCTCTTACAGTGCTAACAGTCACATTTATCCTGTGTCAGTTAAAAACAACCCTCCATTTATTTGTGTGGGAATATGGGTGGGGCACATGTACCGTGGTACAGTGTGGAAGCCAGAGGACAACCCGTAGGAGCTCATTCTCTCCTCTGTCATGCAGGCTCTGGGGACTGAAATCAGGTTGTCAACCTTTACCTCTGAGCCCTCTCACCAGCCCATCAAAACCAAGACAACAAAGGCCCACATCCAGAGATAACAGAAAGGCATATTTTCTGTAAAAATTAATGCATCTTCAAAGAATAGTTGCAATCCAGAGTTTTCTGAAAACATTGAAAGAACAAAGAAGGTTGTGTCCTCTGGTCTATGATGTGCTTTTTATGGGAACTGTTGTAAATGGGGCTGAACTGTGCCAAGAGTTTGACATGTACATGAAACAAATGACTGTTTTGATGAACTAAAAACACAAAGATGTACTTGCATGCAAACCAATACTTCAGCATAGCAAATGAACTTAAAATGTGTTAGAACATTTTTTTTTTCTAAGAAAGTATACAATGTGAGCCTTACATTCTACAAGCCCTGAACACTTCATCTTAGTTCTTTCCAAGGAATGGGCAATGTATGTTGAACATGTAAAATGGACATATGTAAATATAGATTCAGTCCTGAAAAGTAATGCTATAAAAAAATTAAAAAGTTAAATGACAGACCAGATTTTAAGAGAACTGTTTGGGGAGTTGAGAGGAAGCTTGGTGTCTTACAAAATTGCTGTGTGACTTTGGGTTCAGACATGTCTTTACCTCTCTGGGCCTAATGTTCCTGTCTTTGGGAAGGAGACTAAGCCAGCCAGTGTCCTCAGACACCCCCCCCCCCCACTTCCCCTACCCCGCTTTTTTTTTTTTTTTTTTTTTTTTTTTTTGAGACAGGTTTCCCTGTGTAGCCCTGGCTGTTCTAGAACTTGCTCTGTCGACCAGGCTGGCCTCAGACTCACAGAGGTCCGCCTGCAGTGTGTGCCACCACTTCCAATTTCTTCTTTTAAAAATTGCTTATTGTGTGTGTGCACAGTGTGCATATGGAGGTCAAAGGACAGTTTGTGGAGGTTGGCTGTCTCTCCACTGTTGGACTCCCAGGGTTCAAAGTCAGGTGGTCAAACTCGATGGAAAGCACCTTGACTGGCTGAGCCATTCCATTGCGTGTGTGCACAGCATATCTACCTTTTCTATGTCATTTACTTCTTAATTTCAGTACTAGGAATGGGAACCAGGGCCTCATATATGCTAGGATTTATTTTTAGATTATGTGTGTGTGTATGAATGAAGTCACATGTATGCCACAGTGACTATGTGGGGGTCAGAGGACAACCTTTTGGTAGTTGGTTCTCTCCATCCACCATGGGACCTGGATCAAACTCAGGTTGTCCATCACACAAGTGCCTTTACAGGCCGAGCCATCTTGCCGAGCCTGTTTTTTGTTTTGAGGGAGGGACAGGGTTTCATATGGTCCAAGCTGGCCTCAAATCCACTATTCAAATTTCTTAAGGCTGGACCGTAAATAGGTACAGTGACACATCTGCCTTGTGTGGGTTGTGTTACTCCAGCTCCCTCCTACAGTCGAATGGAGGAAGTGACCACATTTGCCAGTCAGAATCTGGTAAAGGAATTCATGGCCATCTTAAGCCTGTCTCAATGGAGGCTTTTACACTGTTAGCAGATTTTATTTACTGGGGGTTACTATTATGCCAGATGTAGTAGCTAATTTAATGTTTTCAGTCCAGAAGATTTTTAGAAAGAGGTTTAATTTTATTTATGTGTGTGTGTGTGTGTGTGTGTGTGTGTGTGTGTGTGTGTGTGTGTGTGTGTGCACGCTTACATGCATGCAGGTGCCCACAAAGGCCAGAAAAGTGCATGGATCCCTTGGAGATGAAGTTATAAGCAGTTCTTAGTTACCTAATGTGGATATTGGGAGCCAAACTGAGGTTCTCTGGAAGAGCAAGCACTCTTAACCACTGAGCCCAAAACAGACATTTTTACTAACTTATTTCACAGAGGAGGAAATGAGAGGCTAACTTCCCTGAGACTCCCAGGTTGTGTCTGATCAAGATTTTGAAACTGGGTAGTCTGTGCATGAGAAATTAATGAATTACTTAAGGTATTTATTCTCATAAATTGCTGTGTTTATGAACAGCAATGGCAAGGCATGCCTAAGCATTTGCCAGAGATGGCCTCTCCCTATGTCAGGCAATGCCCTTTTTAGATGGGATGGGCCTAGGTCCTTTTTGTTGCAGGGACAGATCACACCTATGGGTGAGGGGAGGGCTGCTTGAGGCCATTTCCAGAGCAGTCTGGCAGTTTCTCTGGACATGAATCTTATGAACAAGATGGAAGTCTCCAAGCAGCCAAAATATATCAGAACCTAGGACACAGACAGTCTGGCAGCAAAGACGAAGGAACAATTCACAGTGAACACAGGTGTCATTGAACTCATGTCCATGGTCTGTAGACAAGCAAGAGCACATCTAACAAAGCCCTGGTCTGCCCAGATGTGTGTCAGCTCCTTCGATAGCTCTTCTCTGGTTAATGAATCATCTTCCCATACCTCTTACCTAAGTGATGCCACACTGCCCCACAGAGACAAACAATAGTGTTTGGGAATGAAAGTGCCTGGCACCAAAACAATCTTGCCAGGCCATTAAGCACAGGCTGTCAGCACACAGCCTACTGTTTTCTTGCCCATGCTCTGGCAAACATCCCCCATTTACTAGATATCTGGATTGTATGTTTTGGGAGTCATAGCCACTCCAGATAAGCTGCACTTGCCTTGGAAGGCAGCATGGCAGGCAAGACCCGTCCCAGGGAACTCAGTTACTGCAGCTCTCCTCTGTAACTCAGCAAGAAGCCAGTGATGGGTGCGATGCAGGATTTGAGACTGGTCTATATGGATGGATTGAACTGGAAACTGTACTGTGATTGGCAAATACAATACTTAATTTACACACACCCCTTTCTGAGAACACATTGAGGATTCTAAGGCAGAGCCATTCTGGGCGGGAGGGCGTGCTGGGCCTAAGGGTTCCTGAGTGCTTTGTCAAACATTTGTTACACAGAAGGAATTGATAACTGATGTCATTTAGCTTAGACTGGTTGGCTGTATTACTGCTTTGCAGCCTCCTCGGGCTCCACCATCCCTAGTTCCTTCCACAAAGGCATTTCCTTTAGTCAAACTCTTGCACAGTGAACCTGCATTTGCCCCATAGAGGATCCAGACTAAGACAGTAGATTTTTTTAGATGACTTTTGAATGACTGGGACTACTTCTATTCCCTGAGAAAAGATGATGTCTTCATTAGGAGACAGAATGTCATGGTGTCATGGCAGGAAAGCTTTTTGCAAGGGGCCTTTCAGGAGTGCTTCCCTGGACCAGACCATGTGCCAAGTCCTCTGCATGTAACCTCCCTGCTGATCTTCTACACTACCTTCTCAACAAAAACAAGAAGCCCCCAAACAGCAACATCCAGGGAAATAAAAGAATAGATGTTTTCATTAAAAACAAAAACTTGGGCTGGAGAGATGGCTCTGTAGTTAAGAGCACTGGCTGCTCTTCCAGAGGACCTGAGTTTGATTCCCAGTACCTACATGGCAGCTCACAACTGTCTGTGACTCCAGTTCAAGGATCCAACACCCTCACAAAGACATACATGCAGGCAAAACACCAATGCACATAAATTAAATAATGTGCCCCCCCAATAAAAACACTTGAAGTTCAGAAAAGTTAAATTACTAGTCTTTTTTTTTTTTTTTTTTTTTGTGACTGTGTAGTTTTGGTGCCTGTCCTGAAGCTCGCTCTGTAGACCAGGCTGGCCTCGAACTCACAGAGATCTGCCTGGCTCTGCCTCCCGAGTGCTGGGATTAAAGGTGTGCACCACTGCCACCCAGCTGCAAATTACTAGTCTTAAAATCACACAGCCACCAAGTCACCAACTTCAGAGTCTAGGCTGCCTATTATCTCATTTAATCTTTTCCATAAAACAACAGGGTATATAAGATAGGTAACATTTGCTTAATGCATATTACATACCAGCCTCCTTCCATGAACTCTTAAATCCACCTTCCTTTTGCCTGAACCCCAGGGCAGATTTGGTTCTAGCTTTGCTTTTCCGTGACTTGAGACACACATAAGACACAATTGCTCATGTATCTAGTCTTAATGGAATACCAAGACTCTATTAAGCACAAAATGCATTTACATATAATGTGCTTTGTCTTTTAGAGTGTCTGTCTAAATGTCTTTAGATCCATGTTGACATGGAAATTTACTATAAGTGTTGAAAGTAAAAAGTATAAACATCGTGATGTCACTAAAAATGACTTGCATTGGAAAAATACAAAACCAATTTAGTGCTTTATGGTTTCTTAGCAGTAAGACTGGGCAGCTCTCTTCACAGCATCAGAGCAGTCTGGTGCTCCAGACATCGGGTATTCTGCTTCCCCAACCCAGCTCCTGAAACCACGGATCTTGCTGTCTTTCTAGAGATGTCTCCTCCCCCAAGAGAATATTGTTGGACTTAGAGAATGCACAATCTTTCTGGCTTTTCATTTGGTAACCTAGATTTGTGTGTTGTGTGTGGTGCATGTGTATGTGTTTGTATGCAAGTGTGTCTGCATGTATGTGTGTATGCATTATGTGTGTGAAGGCACCAGTAGTTGACATTGGGTGCATTAAATTTCTTCCCACTTAATTTTTGTGACAGCACTTCTCACTGAACCTAGAACTTGCCACTTGGGTTAGACTGGCTGGCAAGCTCCAGGGATCCTGTTTCTGCCCCTAGCTCTGAGATCATAGGTATGTGCCAATGTGCCTAGCTTTGTATATGGGTCCTTGGAATCTGAACTCAGGTCCTCATGTTGCATAGCAAACACTTTGCCAACTCCCCAGCTCCACGGTAAGTCATTCCTTCTTACCTTTGAATAACCATGGATGTATTAGTTTACTTGACCTTTGTCCTACTGAAGGTCATTTTGGTTGCTTCAAAGGTTTGACAACTGTCTATGCTACAAACACTCATGGGCATGCCTTCGTGCAGACATACATTTTTAGCTCCTTTGGGTAAATATCAAAGAGCACAGTTGCTGAACCATGGAGTAACATGAGTATGTCTTAGTTTTTGAGACAGGGTCTCTCTATGTAGCCCTGGAACTTGCTATGTAGACTAGGGCTGGTCTTGAACTCACAGATATCCACTTGCCTTTGCCTCCCTTTGTGCTGGGGGGGGAATCAAAGGTATTTTAGTTTTGATATCCACTTGCCTTTGCCTCCCTTTGTGCTGGGGGGGGAATCAAAGGTATTTTAGTTTTGTAAGAAACAGCCAAAGTGGTTTTCAAAGTGGCTGAACCATTTTGAATTCCCACTAGCAATGCACGGAGTTCTGACTGCTCAGCAAAAGTGTTCTGTGGTATCACCGTCTTCGATCCCTACCACTCTACTTGGTGTAGTGGTTCATTGTTTTCATAGCGTGGAGAATATTTCCAACCTGTCTTCTGTACTGTCTGTCCCTTTTTCCACAAAGGAAACATTCCCAGACCTCAATGGATGCCTGCAACCTCACAGTACCAGACTTTCTATTTGTTTTCTTTTTTTTTTTTTTTTCCGAGACAGGGTTTCTCTGAGTAGTTTTGGAGCCTGTCCTGGATCTTGCTCTGTAGACCAGACTGGCCTCGAACTCACAGAGATCCACCTGGCTCTGCCTCCCAAGTGCTGGGATTAAACGCGTGAGCCACCGCCGCCCGGCCTATTTTTTTTCTTATCTGTATACACTTATGATAAAAATTTAACTTGTAAATCTTAGCAAGAGATTGATAACCAATAATAGAAGTATGGAAACATACTGTAGCAAGTTATGTGTGACCTCTCAAACTACCTTACTCTACTATAAATTTGAGTACAGCAATTTATTTCCATATAGAGTCGTCAATTTTACCTTCTGCTGCAGGAAGCACTGTATGGCTTCTCCACGGTGTGCCTGCTTTTCAGAGCACTGCTCAAGCTTGGGGTCATTATTAGGCACAGTAAGGGTTAGTCGAATACCAGCACTGAGACTCTATAGCAATCAGTCTGACAGCCAGATGGCTAAGTTATCAGCAGGTGCTAGTGTGTCCAGCATGGGTTTGTGGGGCATGGGGATGATCTATGTCCCTCATGCGACAGAGCAGGATAGGGAGCTGTTTCGCCACACTAAAGAATGACATACAACTTCAGGACTTGAGAATTGAGTACTTCTGGATTTTGACATTCCAATTTTCTGGCCTGCAGTGAAACCCCAAATAAGGGGAGAATACTGTTTATCTGGTTGGGTGAGATGCAAATTCTGTGGTCTGTTTTCCACACAAAGGGTTATAACTGATTTGTAAGTCATCTGTATGTTTCGAATTTAACATTCTTTTATCTGCTATGCCTTTTGTTAGTATTTTATCCAAGTCTAAGCTCGTTTCTCATTCTCTTACAGTCAACTTTTGCAAAGCAGAGTTTAAAAACTTTACTGAGGTCTAGCTTCTTTCCTTTACAGATTGTGCCTTTGGTGTTGTACCTAAAGTCACTGCCAAACAAACCCCAAGCCATTGAGATTTTGCCTATGGCATCTTCTGAGAGTTTGACATTTATATCCACAACCTATTTCTGAACTAGGGTCCCAGTGTGTATATGCTGTGCCTAAGACTGACTTTTAGCAGATGTCCATGAATCCCAGGAGTGTCTAAATGGTTTTCTTTGGCTCTATCACCCTAACTCTGCTGTCAAAGATCAGCTGATGATGTTGTGACTCCTACGCCTGAACTCTCTATTCTGCTCCAGTTTTTTTCCAAAGTCACACTCTCTATAGTCAGTAGTCTATAGTCTACCATAGCTTTTTATATTATGCTATGAAATCAACTCCTGTCAGTTCTTTGCTCTCCAGTATTCTATGAATGCCTCTGTCCTTTTCCCTCTATACAAACTTTAGAATCAATTTGCTTACAAAATAAGCTGGCTGGAATTTTCATTTGGGCTGTATTGACTCTATAAATAAGGGGGAGGGATCTGTTATCTTCACATTATTGATGATGTATGAGCATGAAATGTTCATTTATTTTTTGTCAGTTTTATAAATTTACTTTATAAAATTTATGTAGCTCATACATTTTTTTGTGGCCTTTTACCAATTGTCTTTCAAGGAATTAGTCTACTTAATTTAGATTATGAGATCTGTGTGTAGGAAGTTGCTCTTGGCAATCCTTTATTACTCATGTCCATGGGCTCTGTAGTAGGGTCTCCTTACTGTGCCTTTTTTTAAGCTTTGATAGATTTCTATCAATCTTTGCAAAGCACCAGTTGTTGGATTTCCTGTCTTGGTAATGAAATGACTTTCAATTTGATTGATTTCTTTCTAGCCCTGGCTGTCCTTGAACTCACAGAGATCCCCCTGCCTCTGCCTCCCAAGTGCTGGGATTAAAGGTGTGAGCCTCCACTCTTATTTGTTGCTTTTTAATTACTTTGGATTTAACTTACTCTGTGTTTTCTATCTTTTAAGATGGAATGCTCACATGGACAGTCAATGCCAGGAACTTTACACTTAAACACTGCTTGAGTAGCAACACAGAAATTTCTTATCTTTTCATTTCATTGAATTCACATTGTTTTAAAAATTACAGTATCTTCTTTGACCTGCTTGGTTTATATATGTTATTTAAGATTTAAGTGTTTTCTGTTATATTGATTTCTAACAATGCTATCGGTGCCCAAGAGTAGACTCTATATATTCTCTGGTGTTTTAAGTCTGCTAAGGAATGTTCTATACTCCAGAATACAGTCTATTTGGTGTGTTTCAGATGAATGTGTATTTTGCTGCTGTAATCTACAGAAGTTGTCCACTATGTGCAGCTGTTGATGCTGCTGATTTTCTACTTGCTAGTCTCCAGTCATTGATTAACTGGTAGGGAAATCTTCAAGTATAAAAGTGGATACATCAACTTCAATTTTTTTCATCATTGGACCTCATACCCGACTGTTAAGTGTCAAAGAACAAGATTAAGAATTTGAACATAAAGCCGGGCGGTGGTGGCGCACGCCTTTAATCCCAGCACTCGGGAGGCAGAGCCAGGCGGATCTCTGTGAGTTCGAGGCCAGCCTGGGCTACCAAGTGAGTTCCAGGAAAAGGCGCAAAGCTACACAGAGAAACCCTGTCTCGAAAAAACCAAAAAAAAAAAAAAAAAAAAAAAAAAAAGAATTTGAACATAGGGCAAGAATGGGAACGTTGCTTTGAAAGAGCATTAGCTTTGCTTTGTTGTCTCATGGTTACCAGGCTGCATCAGGAATGTGGGCTGCTAGTTTCCAAGCTTACACAGAAGCTGGAGAGTGAGGGATGCAACCAGTCAAAGGCTGGGACACTTGCTGTTCTTACAGTCAGTGCCTTTTCCTTCACACACACTCTGGAGGTTGCTGGCAGCCATTAATACGTCCACTTTTGAGAAATTCGGTTCTGACATACACACTTTGCTGGTTTTATCACTGCTTCTGTGGAGGCAAATTTTAGAACTACTTATTCTTCCATTTTCACTGTCATGTGGTTTTTAAAATTAAGTTTCATGACTATAACTGACATATAGACAGTTCTTTATACTGTCTATAGATTTCTGAATAGATGCACATGAACACATTATTTTTTTGGCCCAGATCTTTATTAAGTCTGGCATCAATGTGCACATTTGGAGTTTCCACACTTCATAGTAAACATTTGGAACTCTTGGAATGCCAAGGCGTGCTTCTTGAAGTCCAACCCCAAAATATGCTAGTGAATGGGGTGGCACATTCTCTGGTCACCACCTCGATGGAGAATGGCCCTTCCTTTCCTTACTACCTATCTTTGATGGAGTCAGAATGTAAGCAATAGAGCAGCTCTCTAAACTGGCAATGAGCAAGCCTATCTATCCTAAGTCCTCTCTCAGCTCAACTGGTGAGGCATCTGGCTAGGGTTTGGATAAGGCAGCTGCTACCTTGCAAATTCAAGCTCCTCAGGTGCCCAGAATGGACATTCCTATGGCCCTGGCCATCCTCCTTCCCAGGCCCCTTCCCTGAACACAGCCTCTAGACAGCTCTGGGCATTTAGCTCCATAGCAAGTACACCACTGGGGAAGAATGGAGATAGGAGTCCCAAACTCAGACCCTGATGCCCAGCCTTTGACCACAGTTCTCATGCCCTCTTCCTACATCAACGATGCAGGCAACTGCAGGCCTTCTCCCCTCCCCCATGTTCCTGGCGCTGGGATCAAAGGTGTGTGTTACCACTGCCCAGCTACCCCTGCCCGCTCATGCTATTAGTATTTGTGGCTGCTCAGCTGAAAGGAGACTACTCTCCTCCAGAAGCAACTTTGCCTTGGATTCTCTTTATTCATTCTCTCGGGTTTTGGCATTTCCTGTTTGAGGCGTTGCCATCTGAACCACAAAGAACTTTTCTTTCACGTATGTTGTGCCTTAGTGACCAGAATGTGAGCTCATGCCAGGCTACCAAGGCAGCAGAGGTTAAGTGGCAAGTTTTCCTGTCCACATGAAATGTGCATTGTCTCTGTTAGATCAGAGCCTATTAACCACAGTGCTTGCTGTTACTTAAGAAAAGAACCAACTTATCTGATGTTCTGACCAATCCTTTATTTGCATACAGCTCATGTTTTAGGAAACAGTGCTTCTCCAACTCAAAGTGTGGTGCCATCTTTAAGGCTCTCTGGAAGCAAAGCAATTCAACACTGTACAGTCAGCAGACATTCAGAGGGCTCATACTCAACAAACTAGCTCAAAAGAAAATCCAAGGGCTGCGGATAGGGCTTTGTGGCAGAGAGCATTTGTCTAGTGTATCTGAGGCCCTGAGTTCAATCCACAGTACAGCTCAAACAAACAAAAAACCAAAACCAAAACTCAACAACAAAGCAAAGGATAAAGGGTTCTTGGGTGAATCTGTGATGTGCTGTGGTTGATGTTGACGGGTTAGCTCAGCATCCCCATCCTCCACTGCTACCAGGAGTCTGAACATTCTTCTACATATTCAGCAGCATCTTCTGTCACATTATACCACAAATATTTGTGTAATCCTTAGTGTGTCAACAAGCGACCCTCTCATCTTCAAGGGCTTCTCTCACACACCAGGACTCAGTCAGCATTGCTCGCAAATCTTTTTCTGGCAATTAATTATCTGGAATTTTTTTTGTCTGTCTGACCAAAGCAGATGCACTCTGAGGGCAAGGACTTCACCTGGTCCCAGTGCATCTCCAGTATTTAAGACCATGCTTTCGACATACTGTTTGCTTAAAAGATGTTTGTTGAGTGTGGAAAAAAAAGCTTTAAAACTGAAAACTTAAAAAAAGAGTACAGAGAGGAAGAAATATTTTAAGCTTAAATCACTATTCAAATTTTGTTTTAAAATCTAATTAAAACATCAGACAGAAATATAATAAACCCATCACCTACAATTAATGCTAAAAAGGGCGTTTTTCTTTCTTTAAAAACAAAACCCCAGTAGGCAGAATGCAAGAGTGAGTAACCAGAAGGAAAAGAGAAACAACTCAGAGAACTAGGCAGGGGTGGAGACACGGTCGTGCTGAAGGATGGAGAACCGGCAGTAGACAACATTGTACACGTCACCATCTTCTCCGATTTTTAAAAGCAGCCACTAGGCAAACCTTATCTTCCTTTAGTCTAGCGTCTTCTTTGGAAAAGATGATCACAGTAAGAACTAGAGAAGATTAGGTTCTTTTGGAGCAACACTGATAGGCAGAAGTTGGGTCTCTACCTTCAGGAAAGAGTCAACTTTCCTGTTTACTCCCCAAACCTCTCCACCTCCCAGACCCATCCACACTAGAAGGGAATCAAGAACTGAGCATGGTGGCAGGACACACTTGTAACTGAAGCCCTCAGCTGGAGGCAGTGGGATCCCAAGTTTGATGTCAATTTAGGCTACACAGCAAGACCGTGTTTCAAAGGAAACAAACAGGAGGGGAGCACAAATTCAAAGGAAGAAGAAATAGGCATGAAGTAGACCTCTAAGTGCAACCAACCAGCGGGCACACCATCTTAGAACTATGAACTTGGAAGCTGCATCCAAACCATCCTCCCCTGTCCTAGAGAGGCTGGGTTTGCCATGCCACTTGTTAAGTTCAATGGGGTGGCAGTAGATGTGATTGATACACAGAGGGCACAAATCATGTTGGTGTGGTCAGATTCCTTTCAGGCTCATGAAAACGTCCATGTAACTTTTTTTCTTTTTCTCGAGACAGGGTTTCTCTGTGTAGCTTTGGAGCCTGTCTTGGAACTCACTCTGTAGCCCAGGCTGGCCTCGAACTCACAGAGATCCGCCTGCCTCTGCCTCCTGAGTGCTGGGATTAAAGGCATGCGCCACCACCGCCCCACTTAGCCTTTCTTCACCTGCTTAACTCAGCCTGTTCCTTGATGTCAATCTCTGTGCTACCTCCTCCATGAAGCTTGCTCTGTCTTCCTCAGGATGTCCTGTTCCTGCCTTCCTCAGCAGTTTATCTCAATCATATTTTATCACTTTCTGCTTCTATTGTCTCAAGATCAAACTATTCACCATTGAAGGTACCACCACCATTCTGCGTATTGCTACCCCTGGTACATAGCAGTTAAGAAATAAATACTTAATACATTTGAAAGATTCACTGAATTTTTAAGGACAAAAGTCAGAGATGGGCATGGAGGCACATACCTGTAATCCCAGCACTTGGAGGTGGAGGAAGAATGACCAGGAATCCGTCCTGGGCTACTTGAGACCCAGAAACAACCTGCAAAACACCTGTCTGAAAACCTGCCATAACTTATCACTACACATTTTAAAGGGAAACATTCTTTACGTGTGAAAAAGAAAGACACTTGATTTTTTGCATTAAAAATTTTTATTTCATTTAAAAGATCCAATGTATGAAGCCAAATTAACCCCAAATTTACAGCTACATTTAGAGATCTCCTGAACTAAATGGCACTGTTCGAGGTCACCTATCATCACTATTTCCCCAAAGTTGTTTTTGAGCAAAAGCTGGTATTACTGTAATACACGTATTTCAGATATCACCTTTCACACAGAGGTTAAAGGCTGACAGGCTTTCCCCTTCTGGGCGAGGATAAAACACCACAGAACCAGGTCTAGTGCTTTTCCCACACGAGGTGCATGTAACTATAAAGTAACTTAGGGTCCTTTGCTTTGCTCGAATATGTGTATTTATTCCAAATACTGATGTTGGCCAACACTTTCTGGACAGTACTTCAGAATTTCCTTCTTCCAGTGCACACCAAAGGAAGTGGGTTGCTCAAGTCAGGGACAAACTACCCCAAAGCAAAGGAACAGCTTTCCTAGTTGGCGGGCAACAGCACCAACCACCTCCCAAATGTTTTCAGTTATGGCATCATTTACATAAAGTGAGGCAGGATCTATGGTCTCTACATACACAGGAGGATAAATGAAAAGATGAGTTTGTTACTTTATAGCTACACCTTGGATTTCATTAGATGTGGAGACAATGTGTCTAATGAGTCCTTCTGGAAATCACTGCAGCAAAGGAGTCAACAGCCTGTGAAAGAGAAGACGTGGCAGAGGGTGGAAGATTCATTCTTCCCACACTCTCCTGGAGGACAGAGCTGGGCCCAGGACAGAAGTTACCCGGAGGGAGGCTTCAACTTGGTTAGGGAGCCCTCCTAAAGAGCTGCTCAACAATGAATGCACTGCTTGTGAGGTAGAGTCACTGCAAGTGTTCAAGGTGGAAAGAACCTTGGAGAAGGGACGCCTGCATTGGTTAAGAGGTTAGACTGGATGAACCTCAGGTCTCTTTCAATTCTGAGATTCTAGAAAATTCCCTCAGGGAATTCAGAAGAGAATCCCTAAAAGGAGAGAGAAAGCACACATATGGTATACTTTTAGAATCCTCTTGAGTTTTCTTTTTTAAAGGTACAATAGAAAATGTAGTCTACGGTCTTTAAAATGCATATTTACCCTCCTACCATTATTAGTTAGGAAGGGTTCATTACAACTTCTTTATATTATAAAGAAAAGATGGAGATTATATTTATAATTTTGTAAATATTTTAGAAAAAAATGCTTAAAATCTAGTAGTCAATGCCCTAGAAACTTTATAGATTTTTAAGTAATATGCACAGATACAAATACATTATTCATTAAATACAACTCACATCTGTGTTTTATTATACTCTAAAATATACAGGAATCTTGATGTACTCAAAGAGTGCAAGTAAATACAGTATTCAAGCAGTCACTATTTCTATGTACATGCTCATTAATTCTTCAAAAAACCCACAAAATTATCAAATAGATCAAAATACTGTTCTGTGTTTTCACACTTTATATTCAGAAAAACCAGCTGATAATTTACAATGTCATAAAGTTCCAGTTTCACAATACAAAAAGGATAAGGTGAATTGGTATCATTTTGTTGCAATGTATGGAACTTTATCCAGCTCTATTAAGATCCCCCCCCATGTGAAATCATTTTTACTGGGAAAGTAACAGTTACAATAAAAGCAGAACCACAGAGAAGTGTTGTTTAAAAGCCTAATGTCAGCCCCTTCTCTATTACCTGAAAGGCAATCTCCAATTTGGCAGGCAATCTCTCCGACAGTACAAGCTGCAAACATGCTACTCTAGATCTGACTCGAACCTAAAGCCTGAAGAATTTTAAATTCTGCCCAATATAGAAATGCCTTCCAAGTGACCTGATTCTGTTTATATCATTAATCATCATCTACATTAAACTTCAACACTTCTGAAAATGAAGCCAAATGCTTTGATGTTGATTTTTATAAAGAAAACACCTGAATCTGGGCATGGTGGTGCACACCTTTAGTCCCAGCACTCAGGAGGCAGAGGCAGGTGGATCCCTGTGTGTTTGAGGCCAGCCTGATCTACACAGTGAATTCCAGGACAGCCGGAGCTGCACGAAGAAATCCTGTCTCAAAAAAGAAAGAAAGAAGAAAGAAAGAGAGAGAAAGAAAGAAAGAAAGAAAGAAAGAAAGAAAGAAAACGTATGAACATGAAAGCCTTCATACTGCATTAAACCATGAGAAAGCACATGTCTTTTTTCTTTTATATAAAAAATTTAAAATTCTAGTTTTTATACAATTTAAAACCAGCTTTAGATGATCTCTCATAACAAGAGTTTAATTTTTAAAAAAATTTTGATTCTTGCTTTGCAAAGCTCAAACATTAATAAATGACACCAAAAGTCCTCCAACCAAAAGGTGGAGGTGTGTCACCCAAGCAGAGGCTCAAACAGTCCCACTCCCCAGGACCACTGAGCTACAACAGGTGATATAATCTGATTTTTAATTTCATCAAAAACATTTCCACTACGGCATTCCTTAAAGAAAAATAGTTCAATTTAAAACCAAACCACTCAACAGTGGGCGGTAGCTCTGACCTATCTACATCTCTGTCACAAGTACTTCCACTCACACTGCACCTAGTCAGCTGGCTTTGAATTCTATAAAAACTGGAATCTTAAAATTTTTATGCAAAACAACAACAACAAACAAACCATAAAAAGACACTTGCTTTCTTTCATGGATTAATACAGCACTGGAAGACTTTCCGATGTTTTCTTTACAAAAATCAACACCAAACTGAATCTTAGCTTCATTTTCAGAAGTATTGAAGTGCGCTTTAGATGACGTCTCATTTCACCTACTTCTGTTTCCACAAAATGGCGTTCCAATAAAAAAATCTGTACGCTATTTGGTCCTTTGGCAATTTGGTGTGTACATAATGCCTACTATACCAAACTTTTATTGCATTTAAATTTAGCTGTAATTTTCTGGGTACAATTTAACCTAGTGTCCTTATCTCTTCCTTTAGAGCAGTGTTGCCTGCATAAGCAGGTCAGGGAGCAGTGTCCCAGTTTCTGGCCCTGCAAAGCCAATAAACAATCCCACAAAGCAATCGACATCAATGTGTTTTCCACTGGTCAAGTCATTATTAATATTCTAGAAGTTCCTTTTGCAAAACTTGCCTTTAAGATTCTTCTTCCTAATGTCATCACATTTCTTCTATTCGTTCACTGCGTGATCTTTCTTCAGAATGAATTTGTATATGAGTAAGAAAAGTGCTTTTTTTCCTGAAAAAGCCCGGTTTGAAGTTTCAGTGTCAGAACTTCCTTAGACCTTTAGCTCAGCCTTTCAGTAGGTCTCAGAGTCAGAGTCGTTGAGCTCATCCACGTCAGTGTACAAATACTCTTGCTCCCCACCAATGTTGTTGAAACTGCAATAGGAGCTAGGTTCATTCCTCATGATAGGCAAGGCTTCAAAGCTAACTGTTTTTGAGGTGTTGGTATAACGGTTAATGGCATTGAATGTCAGGGATGACAATGGGCTACTTGAGGAGACAGGCATCATGGTGGCCAAAATGAGAGCCAGGCAGTCAGCCACATCCTTATTGGGAGCACAGGCCAAAGCTGGAGTATAGCCTAGGATTCAATTTAAAATTTAAAAATTAGTATCCTAAGACCCATGAAGCATGAGGTAGTAAGTCTAATAAAGGTCTTAAACTTTACACACAGATTCTTATAAAAAATTCTTACAGCAGATTGATTGATAACTTTCTAGTAAGCAGAAAGAGACATGATCATAAAAATGCAGGGTGAAAGGAGAGCGTTCATACTAAATAATAGAAGAAACTAGGGCCTTGTGATACACACTTTCCCCAACATCTCACCCAACCCATCACACATCCAAACCAACTCAGAAAATATTGGGCATTCTTAGAATAAGGAGAAGAAAAAAAACCAACAAACCCATAGATTAACCAACCTCCCTTTAAAACAGTGAGTCAAGGCTTAGTGTCAATTCATACCTGTGTAATTCAATTTTTATATGCTGAGAATCTAAATGTATATGAATTAAGCATTAAAGAGATGCTCATTAACTACATACCAAATGAATTATAGTAGTCAATTTAACATCTCCTAATGTGTTTGTCAGTTGCCTCCGTTGAAGACTACAGTAGGTAAACTGGGTGTTGGGGAGATGGCTCAGTAGATAAAGTACCCTGTAAGCATGAAGACCTAAGTTCAAACCCAGAATCCATGTAAGTAAACCAGGCACAGTGGTAGGCACTTATAGATTCCTGGGGTCTAATGGGTAGACACATCCATGCAAGAAAATGATAAACTAAACAGGCAGATGTTAAAAGCCAGGAGTCTAAGACAAGTATTTCCTTTTATCTTAGCAGACAACCTTCAGACATCAAGTGCCCCAACACCAAGCATCAATGGGCAAACAATGGAGGAAGCACGTGGTACCTTGGTTGGCAAAGAACTAACCTGTGGATGAAGTGGGAGAAGATGGTAAAAGTAACACCGTGTGATTGCAATTTCAATTATTCCATATGAAGTTGTTTTTACTTGTTTTAACCATATGGAGCCAAAAAGTGCTAATGCCACAGATGTCTTATAATTTTAGCCTCTAGCTTCATTTATTGTTGCATTGTTTTTCATATTATGCTTATTTCAGCATTCACATATATATTTGAAAAGACTTATTTGTTTTTAAAATAGCTTTATCACAAACCAAATACTGATACAGTCACCAGCCAGAACAAGAAAGAACAAAGAAAGAGAACATTACCAGACACCACAAGTGCTACATGTCTTTTCCTCCTCCACAGTGGTAACTCTATCCTGACCTTTTCCTTCTGTGGTAACTATTTCCTTGTTACTTAGTTTTTTGAACCTAATATAAATAGAAGCATATAGTACACATATTTTTAAATATGACTTCTTTTGCTTAATTATGTATGAGACCTAATTTTGTTATAGGCAACTATAGTCAGGTAATTTTTGCTGCTGTATTGTATTTCATTATAGGATCATACCACAATATATACATTTAACTACTGGGCATCTGGCTGTTCTCTCTTCTTCCATATATTTTCATTATCATTATTATGAAGGTATTATTAGCCTTCATGTAAAATTGCCATTTTGCTAAAGGTCAAAGGGAACAACTAGCTGACTACCCCAAAGAACTGGCAAGAGTGGCTGAAGGACAAGCATGTTTTAATTAAACTACTTCCTCAAAGTGCCTGAGCAACAGCTTTATCCTCACATATCTTTTTAAGGCTCTTCTGAAAATGTGAAGGTGGCAGCTACTATTACCCTGATGCTGGCAAGCAGAGCCAAATCATTAGATAGGACACGATGACCTGAGTGAGTGGGAACACATCTCTCATCAGTTTTTGTAGGCTTCTCTCTTCTGCTACATAAGCTGGTGACGTTACATGAGAAACTCCTTGAGGACAGTCCATGAATATGTAACATGTTCTTTCTTTTTCTCCTCCTCTTCTTCTTCTTTTCTTCTTCTTCTTCTTCTTCTTCTTCTTCTTCTTCTTCTTCTTCTTCTTCTTCTTCTTCTTCTTCTTCCTTCCTCTTCTTCCTCCTCCTCCTTCTCTCCTCCTCCTCCTCCACCGCTGCCTATACATTTCAAGCCAGATGGGGTCCCAGCACTGAGAGGGTAAAGTAGACAGAGCTCCCACCTCTAACCAAGAAGGTATCTGCAATTTATAACCACTCTCAAAGGAAAAATTAATTTTCTCCATTAGTCTCCTGACTATATTAACCATATTTCAGGGCAGGCCCCATGCCCACGAATAGTTGGCCAACAAAACTATTATTTTCACATTTTTAAATATTTTTATATTTTGTATTTTTGTAAACTTGTCTCACTTGCTTTGGACTTTTTTTTTTTCCTTATTGGTCATTTGCTTATTTATTTTGATTTCCACTTTGTGGGTTTTTTTTTGTGTGTGTGTGTGTGTGTGTGTTTTCTGTTTAATTTTAAGGAAAGGGAGAGAGAAAGAAAGAGAGAACATAAAATTGGGTGAGTAGGGAGATAGAGAGGATCTGGAAAGAATTGGAAGGAGAAAACATGATCAAAATATATGAAAAAAATTATCAACTAAAAAAAAAAAGCCGGTGACAGTGGTGCACACCTTTAATCCCAGCATTCGGGAGGCAGAACCAGGCGGATCTCTGTGAGTTGGAGGCCAGCCTGGTCTACAGAGCGAGATCCAGGATAGGCACCAAAGTTACAGAAAAACTGTCTCGAAAAACAAACAAACAAACAAACAAACAAACAAACAAACAAATGTACTTTCCCTCTCCACTTGTTGCTATTCTGGAATGTCTTTTATCTGATCTTGTAAAGAAGGGTCAACATTCTTTAATGTTCCTTTATAGAGAGTAGACTATGTCATACTTATTCCACACAGAAGCCTCAGGCTTAACAGTTTGACATAATAAAACATGTAACAAACATCTACTGAACTCCCAAACTCTTCTGACACTTAGAAAACATCAGTGAACACAGATGACAGATTCTCTGCTTTTATGGAGTGCATACTCATTCTAATGGAGGAGACACACATCAGCATGAAAAAATACATCATATTCAGTAAGTTAGACTATAATAAGCTTTATTGAGAATGAGATGAATAGGCTAACTGGGACAAAGAATGCCGTAATACAATTAATTAGTGAGGTAAAGCTTCAAGGAGATGAAATCTGAACTATGATTTGAAACAGGAGAAGAATTTAGTCAAAGAATATTTGCAGGGGCTGGAGAGATGGCTCAGAGGTTAAGAGCACTGAATGCTCTTCCAGAGGTCCCGAGTTCAATTCCCAGCACCCACATGGTGGCTCACAACCATCTGCAATGAGATCTGGCACCCTCTTCTGTATACATAATAAATAAATAAATCTTAAAAAAAAAAAGAATATTTGCAGATCAGAGTGTTCCAGGCAGAAGACAGCTAAAACAAAAACTATAATGCACGCACAGACTCTGTGGCAGTTTTGCTGGAGGGGCAAAATGAGGCAGAAAGGTCACAAGAGTGGAGTACTTTGTAGGTCACTGTGAGAACTAGGAATAAACAGGAGAAATATATTATCATGTGTTTTAAAAATATCTGTGAGGGTAGTAAGCAGAGAGAAAGATAGACAAATACTGGATTATTTAAAAGTAATCAATAGCATTTGCTGATTGAGTGTACAGTGGGCATGAGAGAGGAACCGAGGACAATTCACATTCCTGCCTTGAGCTATAAAGAAAGCACCTGTCTTCAACTGAAATCAGGGTTGGAAGGCTAAGGAAAAGGGTTGGCAGTTCTGTTTATTAGACATCTATATGGTATTATTAGTTAAGCAGTTAGTCTGAATGCAGACACTGGGAAGGCATGGGCTGGCAATATACATTTAGGAAGTCTCAGCAAATAATTTTTAGAATCAAGGGTTAGAGTAGTCACCTAGAGGGTAAATGTAGACAGAGAAAAAAAGAAAAAAAGGATTTAGACTTCAGAACTCTACATTAGCGTGGATCCCCTAAAAGCCAAGTAAAGGAAGTTTACCAAGAAAAAAAGGAGTAATCACATACTAAAAGCTGACCTGCCAAGTGAAACAAGAACTGACTTAATACCGTGGAGAACCAAGAACCTTGATGAGAAGAGTTCTACAGTGTGGTGGGGACAAAGGCCTGCCTATATGAAGTCAACCCTGGAGTAAAACACAGTGGCAGCTGGCAGCAGCTGTGAGATCAGTGACTGCTAAGGTGGCAGACTACTGAATGTCTTTATGTTGACAGGTGAGGCTGAGGATGCAGCTCAGTAGAGCACTTGCAGAGTATGCACAAGGCCTTGGATTTGATTCCAACACCACAAACACATAAAGTGATATACTGATAGGGAGTAATTGCTAAAGTGAGGGTCTCTAATAGGAAAGAGGTAACAGAATCTCATTTACCATAGATGGACTGGCTTTGCCTAAAATTATGACATTTTAGTAGGACCCTGGTAAATATTTGTTGAACAAACCTTTGGCTACCAAAATTAATAATAGTGGTGACCAAATAGTAAACATCACATTTGGTTTAATAGAAGATACGTGAATTCAAATGCTCACCTACCAGATGGACTTTTTTCTTGTTCCTTTTGCTCTTATTTCTCTACTACAAAGAACTCCTCAATATTAATTTCAGTGTTCTTCTTTGCCCAATAAAAAAGTACAGAACTTTATTTTACTTCAAAGATGCACCATCAAGAAAAAACTTCTACCAAGAAGTTGGCCAAGGGAAGGGCGCATGGAGCTTACTTACCATTTTCATCCACGGCAAGTACACTTGCTCCTTTCCCCAGAAGCTCTTGAACAACCATTGTTAGCCCATTTCGGGCAGCAACATGCAGAGGCCTGTGGGGGAAAATTGTACATATATTTGCAGTGCATGCACAGACATACACCTGCCTGCACAGAGCATTTGGTCAAGTTGTGAAGACCTAGAGACAAGAACCGAAGACACCCAGTTCTCAGTCAATGAGGATGGGAGGGGCAGTAGCACCTCCAGAAGCAGCTCAGCCTTAGACATCAGTAGTAGTTTCGAGAGCTCATCAAATCCTTTGTACTTTCCAAGGCTCCATATTTAAAAAGATTTACATTCTTTTTTTAATTTCTTGTACTTTTGAGGTTTTAATATAACTACATCATTTCCCCTTCCCTTTCCTGTCTCTAAACCCTTCCATATACTTTTTTTCAAATTCATAGCCTCTTTATTTTTATTCCATGTATATATGTATATACATGTATATTCCTAAATATAACCTGTTCAGTTTGTATAATGCCACTTGTATATATTGTATGTATATTTTCTGGGCTGACTACTGGTATTGGATTGGTGTGCTCTTCCTTGGAGAAGACCATTCTCTGCTCTCAGCATTCCTTAGGTACCAATAGTTCTTTGTGAGGGGTTGAGACCTCCTGGGTTTTCACTGGTCCACTCTGGCATGGCTAATGTTGTTGTCCTTATTTGGGTCATGTTTAGGCAGTCATGTTGGCAAGACTTTATGGGTTGTAGCTTCTGACCTTACTAGAAGACACAATCTCACAAAAAATTCCCTGACCCTCTGGCTCTTACCATCTTTTGATCCCCTCTTCCACAATGTTGTATGTAGATGTCCACTGGGACTAGGGGAACTACAGTCCTACCTTGTTAAGAAATGAAGTTAACAAATACATAATAAAAGCTATAAACTACAATACCACAAATTCTAATAATCTTTCAAAGATGTTTATTGGCCTCATGACTAATATTTGGACCGTTGAGGGATCTGTCTGAACCCAGAATGGGAACTATTTCAAGCTTTTTTTCTCTTTTAAAACCAGTGGAAACTGGAAGACAAAGATGGGAGCTGTGGGCCTAAGATCTCTGTCAGTCAAACTCAAGACGTACTGCTTATGCTAAGAGACTGATTCTTTCTGAAACCTCTTTAAGCTACACACACACACACACACACACACACAGAACTTCTTACCTCATTTACTGCTAGTATGCAATGGCACTTTTTAGTTAATTTTGATAACACACAGAATAGCATTGCCTTCCTTTAGAAAATTATATGAATAAGTAAACAGAAAAAAATTCATCAACGTTGTAATAAAGTTTCAGTTCAAAATCTTTTAAAGTGATATATTTTTTTAGTTACATGATTTCAGAAGTGAGTTATTATTTAAACAGTTTGTAACTGATCTATACTACTGGTCAAATTTTTTCCCCCCCGGAGCTGAGGACCGAACCCAGGGCCTTGCACTGGCTAGGCAAGGGCTCCACCACTGAGCTAAATCCCCAACCCTACTGGTCACATTTTAAAAAGTGCATTTATCCTTTTTTAGAATTACATAGATCACTAAGTTTACCCAGATACTCAAAGTACTTACGTTTGCAAGGCTGCATTCGTTGCATTGATGAGGTTTCTATCTGTTATCTTTTCCAGTATTAACAAGGCACTAGTTTCATGACCCTAAAATTGTGGCAAATAGCTCTTAAAAACTGCACACTATTAAGAATAAACATATAAACTCAATCATCTCTACCATATGTACAATATTACACACATAACCACAATTTTTCTAAGTTAATGTCTGAAGTATTTATTCAAAGGTATCAGAAATAGGAATAAGACAGGTCAATAACAGTTAAGTGTTAAGCTTGTATTTCAAAACCTAGTAAGCCAACCTCCCTCCCCTCCCCCTAAGAAACTCGGGGTTAGTAATCATTAAGTTTGTTTCTAACTTCTGTTCATTTTAGTGAGCTAGAAAAATTTAATGTCACTCAATAGTAACCATGAAACTGCATTCTTAAACTATGTACATACCTTGCCACAAGCCAAGTGAAGGGCGGTGTTTTTACTCTTATCTTGTAAAGTCAGATCTGCACTAGCACTGCTAACCAGCATCTCTGGGAAGAAAAAGTGCATCAATTCTTATGTTTATGAACATGTTTACAGACTACCAATAAATCACTAGAGAAATGAAGACATACAGCAAAAAATATCCCTTTTGTAAATACTTAACTGCAAGAAAAACACTATAACATAAGCATTATTTTATCATATAATATGGAACCTTTACATTCTTATGCAAATCAGATGGTAGCAACAATAATTAACATTTTGGAGTGTTAATAAATGTCAAAGTTTTATATGCCCTGGATTTATAGGTTATAGTTAATCCTCACATCAATCTTCTAAAGCAGATGTTGTCATTTCTCTTGTTTTACAAGTGAACAAACTGAGGCAGGAGGTCACTTAAGATCTAGGACTCACACTCATGCAATCTCATTCCACAGCCAGTATTGTTAAACCATGAGGTTGAACTACCTTGTTAAAGAAAACTTTTCAGTCAGTAAGGGCAATGCTCCAAAATGAAAATGTGGGATGGTGAGATAATTCATGGAAGTCAGAAGGGTTGGGAATCGAAGTTACACACATAAGTTAAACAGCTTAAAAAAACAAAAAGCAACATGAGTTGTGCTTTACTACCTAGCCCAGAGTAGCCTTACGTTTGCAATCTTCTGACAGGCTCTTGGGTAGCTGAGTTTATAGGTGCACACTAAGCCAGGTTCTAAACAATTTTTCTTTTCTTTATGGAGACACTATGTAGCCAAGGCTGACCTCACTCACACTCTAGGCAGTTCTACTGCCTCAGCTTCTCTAAACAGTTTCTTTACCAACTGTATTAGTTTGTCCATTTTCTGCAGCCATCATGAGGGGTGTTTTTCCAGTAGAGTCCACGGAATTGACTTGAGCATTATGGCTGAGCAGCAGCTGTAAACACTCTACGTGGTCTGTGAAGGCAGCGGCATGGAGAGGAGTCCTGGGACAGTGAAATACAGAACAAAAGCTGAATGGCACATATGCTGGAAAAATTATTCTTTAATTCAGGACAAAAAATTTTCAAGGGTTTACACATTAGGTTATAAAAGCATTGCTAAGATACAAATAAGCTCAATGGAACTCACAAATTTCTACTTTATATATGTATACTTTACACTATCTATCTTAAACTACAACTTGTCTAAACTAAAGATGAACTATATAATACTGTTAAAATAACACTGTATTGTTAAAGAAAACTTAAAAAGAATAATAGTTTACTTCCAAAACACTATTTACTACAATTGTTAGACTCTTCTTTCAGTCTTTAATCCAATTTAGAAAACTATTAACTTTTTAAGCTATTTTCTCTGGGTTTAAAATCATACTTCTTAAATCAGGAGTGTAATGTTTATATTTTAAAATAAAATGACAAAAAAATTTAAATGCCCTAATAATGCAAAGAACTTAAGACTTTATAATAATTTACAGCATCTGCAAAATCCTGTTTTCAATTTGTTTTGAGTTCTCTATAAGCTCTCAAACAGGTTGTCAATAATTACAGTGCCTTCTCTTATTGAGAGTAATACCGTATGCTACTAACTGGAATCCTACCTTCCCTTTGAATCTGTGGCATTCACAATGCTGGTTCCTAAGGTGTCAATAAGCATCTCAGCAGCACCTTCATTGTCATTGATCCTGGACAAGGTACAAGGAAGGTACAAGGTTATCAGTCACAGTATCAGTGTTTCTTAAAATACCCAAGGAATTTGATTCACTATGATATTACTTACACAGCACAATGCAACGGACTGAAAGCATTTCCATCTATTTTCTGGAAAACATCCTGTTCTAAAAGCAGTTCCACACATGTCTCATGACCTAGTAGGTGCATAAGAACTAGACATTAAAATCCAAGAGATACTTGCAACAATCTCAAATGCACAGAAGTATCTACAAGGAGAATGTTTAAGACCCTACTCCATACCACCTCCACTCTTTAGACCATAACCAGTGATCTCAATAGCTCTAGAAAATTTCAGGCATACACAGCTTCTGCATATACTTATTCTTTCTTTTTACAATTCAAATGGTATATTTTGTTCTGCAACTTTCCTTTTTCAATTAATAAACTATATGTATCTTTCTATAATAACGTGTATAGGACAATTTCCTAAAACATGGTATTATGAAAAAGGACAAATATACTGCCTGCTGAGAGAAGTAGGCAGATAGCTTTTTAAAAAGCAACTTTAAAAACATAAACAAAACAAAAGACCCAACAAAACAATAAATCTCAACCAAAACTTCAGATTTTCTTAGCCTAGGAGTTGGTTCCCAGGAAGCAAATTTGGGTTGTCAGGCTTGGTGGCAAGCACCTTTACTGCTGAACCATTTTGTGCATCCCTCAAAAAGTTGCTCTTGTAAAGATTTTTAAACTTCTCAGGTCACGTTAACAATGCAGACATTACCAGTAGCTGTAACCCACAAACCCTCAGACCACGAGTTAGAGACCCACTATCTGTGTTGGGAATGGAGTACTCTATCTGCTATCTCCAGGGAACAGCACTGGGTAGAACCAAGCTGACAATCTCAGTATTTCTCTTAATATTTCAGAAAGTTGTTTCTTTCTTTCTTTTTTGGTTTTTCAAGACAGGGTTTCTCTATGTAGCCCTGGTTGTCCTGGAACTAGCTCTGTAGACCAGGCTGGCCTTGAAGTTACAAAGATCCGCCTGCCTCAAGTGCTGGGATTAAAGGTGTGTGCCACCACTGCCCAGCTCAGAAAGTTATTTCTGAGGGTGCTTAGATCGTCAAGAAAAGTTGGTTAGCTTTTGAAAGGAATAAATGAGATAAGCAAAATACTCAAAGTTATACAAGCAAATGACTATATAAATTGAAATTTTGGACTTTAAGCTTACTAAGTTTATGGCCAAGTCTTTTCTAAAATCTGGTCATCATTTCATTTTGAGAGAAACATTGTTTTAATTAGAATACTTCCATTTTTCTGAACAAAAATTACTAATCAGAGTAAAACCATTTAATATATTCCACTTTTGTAACGTCAAATTATAAAGCAGGCATTTGGTTAAAAATATGGCAGTAATTTTTTTAGACTGTGTGGTCTCATTGCATGAACTAACATACATTTCTTCCAGTTCAATTCAGAATCACTACAATTTTGCTTGTCTGAAAAATTAGACATATCTGTTTTGAATTTTTTAAAGGGCAACCAGACATGCTAGTTGTGCAAAATTCTGTTTCTTGTACAAAATGTACAAGGTAAGAAATGTTATGAGAGTAAACCTCCAAAAGACAAGTAAATGCTCTACCTTAGGAAATACACTTCTGTGTGAAATGGTTTAATGGTGGTCACTGATAACATTTATTTAAAAAAAAAATCAGCCAATAAAAATTTTTGCCTTGGGCAGGTGGTGGTGGCACATGCCTTTAATCCCAGCACTTGGGAAGCAGAGGCAGACGGATCTGAGTTTGCAGCTAACCTGGTCTACAGAATGAAGTCCAGGACAGCCAGGGCTACACAGAGAAACCCTGTCTTGAAACCCATCACCTAAAAGAATTTTGCTTTAAAAGTTTATCTTACGGCCGGGCGGTGGTGGCGCACGCCTTTAATCCCAGCACTCGGGAGGCAGAGCCAGGCGGATCTCTGTGAGTTCGAGGCCAGCCTGGACTACCAAGTGAGTTCCAGGAAAGGCGCAAAGCTACACAGAGAAACCCTGTCTCGAAAAACCAAAAAAAAAAAAAAAAAAAGTTTATCTTACTAATTTTTACATAAAATTCACATTTGTAAATACTTTCTCAGGTTATCAGACTCACAAAATGTTAATTCATATTATAAAAACAAATTGAACTTCAATGGCAATATACAGCAATCCCTTTGACTCAGGGACAATCTTTAGCTACTGTACTATAATCATTCAACATCAATCCAAGTGAGTAGAAAGGAAAAGAATGTAAAGGCTTATCTCAAACACTTGAAAATTAGTGACTTGTCTTTAGCGTGATAAAGGACAGGAGTAAGATACAACTAGAGAGTAGATAGATTATTCTTACTCTTTCCACTAATGTTACATTTTAAGCCCGCCTTATAAATATGCTGTGGTCATCAATATCACAATGTATTTTGTGTTGCTTGTTTTTACTTAGTACCTAGTAGGCAGGCACTCAGTGCAAGTTTTTATCTGATACTTAACCATTGTAGCAAGCCCAGTGAAGTGCTGTATACCCATGATTGTCTACTATGGCTGGATTTGCATCTACGGATGCTGCTGACTGCAAAAGGGCTCCGAGAACTCCAATGTGTCCACAGGCAGCTGACAAGTGTATAGGTGTCCGACCCCTGCTGTCCCTTAGTAAGCACTTAGCACCATGTTGAAGTAATGCATCTACACATTCTTCATGGCCAGTAACTGCCTGCAAAAACAATTTGGGTACATTAAATACATGGTGTGGGCACCGTGGGCCAAGGTTAGTTAATCTAATTCTGGCTTACCCCTCTATGCAGTGCTGTCCTTCCCCACTTATCTTTGGCATCTACGTTTGCGCCTTTGTTCAGGAGTGAGTATACACAGTCCGTGTGTCCATTGAGAACAGACAGCATAAGAGGTGTCCTAAACAATAACAGAATTAGGTTAGTGCTATTACTTACAAAACTCTAAAACAGCAATGATGGGATGGCTTATTTTCTATATGTGTACTTCGGTGACATAACTTTATATGTATTTAAAAGAAAAACTATACATGTTTGTTTTTTTTCAGTATATAAACTATGATATATTTACTAAAAAAGGGGTCAAAATATTAGAATATCTAGCATTGTAATAGCAATCTAAAGGCAAGGCGTAGTGGCACATGCCTGTAATGCCAGCACTAAAAAGGGTGAGGTAGTGAGATTGTGGAATGGAGGACTACCTGGGTTATATAATGAGATATTTTAAAAAAAAGCTAATTTAAAAATTATTAAAACTTACTGTCCATTTCCATCTTGAATATCTACAGCATTCTGTGGTTCTGCATTTCCTATTAATAACCGTAAGCATTCCGAATGACCATTTGTTGCTGTAAAGTAAAAAAATTTTAAATAATTTTTTTCCCCTTGGTATGCATTGGTGTTTGACTTGCATGTCTTTGTGAGGGAGTTGGATCCACTGGATTTGAGTTACAGACAGTTGTGAAATGCCATGAGGGTGCTGGGAATTGAACCCAGGTCCTCTGGAAGAGCAGCCAGTGCCTTTGACCTCTAAGTCATCTCGCCAGCCCCCTTAAAATAATTTTAATATACATAATAAAACAAAAATATCTTAGAGTAAGCACATCTTTTAGAATATAATTTGGGGGCAATTCCACTGAATTCAATAAGCAGAAGGACAACTACAAGTACAAAGTAAGTCTTACACTGTATTTGTTGTCAAAGGACTCATTCCTGCACACAGCAAGGAGAATGCACATTACTCCCCATCCCTTCATCCTCCCTCATGTTGACAGAATCCTCATTTTATTTAGCTTGCCACTACAAAGAATGACCTGTCTCCAGCTAAGGGTACAATCAAGTCAACCATTTTAGATTAAGTCAGTCACAGACCAAGTCAATCATAATAATCTTATTTTCCTTTGATACAAGAGGCAATGAAGAGTCTGGTGGACTGCTGACTGACATCATGGAATCAGCCAACTGTAGAACTGCACCACTCTCTAGGGTGAGACTAAACTCCGGTCAATTTAAGAAACGTTTGGTTAGGTGATTTATAGCTGAAAAGAATTCCAAATGGCATACACATAATAAATGACACATATTTTATCAAGGAATGTTTTTATATGCCCCAAAGCTTTACTGGCAAGCGGAAGAACAACCCCTCCACCTCAATAAGAAGCCTTTAAAATATATCTCCTTCAAAATTCAGGTCCTGCCTTAAGTAATAAACCTGAAGTGTATGGAAATATGTAAGTGACACAATGATATAGAAAGGAAGTCTTCCACTATTTCTAAGCCAAAAAAAAAAAAAAAGATAGATAGATAGAAAATAGTAATGACAGAAAACTAGATACCTAATTGTCTATAGTTCTTTCTTCCTTCCTTCCTTCCTTCCTTCCTTCCTTCCTTCCTTCCTTCCTTTCTTTCTTTTTTTTGAGACAGGGTCTCCTGCAGCCCAGGCAAGCCTCAAATTAACTGTTTATGAAAGAATGGCCCTGAACTCCTGATCTTTGTGCTTCTATCTGAAATTGCAGGTGAGTATCACTATACCGTCTTTATTCGGTACCGGGGATGGAACTTCTGACCTTTCTACTGAGATTATAAGCATGCATCACCATTCGACTTTTTATGTGGTACTGAAGTCAAACCCAGGGCTTCACATATGCTAGGCCAAGCACTCTACCAGCTGAGCTAGTACAGCTCCAGCCTTCCTACAGTACTTCTTAACAGTTATACGAAACTATATAAAATTTATGACTCCAAACCACCCTCACTCAATCTGTATGTTGCACTCTGGGAAGAGCTCTTAGCTTAGTAATAAACAAGTACCAAAATACTTAGGGATAGTTCAAAGAGATCAAATTTGGCCTATTATTAAAAAGTCAATTCCTTTGCATTCAGTACACAGCAGATACTGATGAATGTTTTTGTGTTCTAAGTTCAATAATCACAATACCACCATAGTATCATTGTGAGAAAAGCATGTTAAACTTCAGGAAGGGGGGGGGCGGGCGGGGGGGGTGGGGAGGAAATCTGTGCTTTTCCCATAGCATAGTAGTAAGATGCTTCCTAAGAGATCTCTGAATGTGAGACATCTACAGAACCAGTTTCATTCATTGTTTTTTCTTCTTTTTAATGGATAGCACTTATGGTGCATTATATGGCAGAGTGTCTCAATGCTCTTTATTTTTCAAGAACGCATATGAATTAGACTAGTGGCTGCCTGTACGCCTAGCACTTGAGAGGGAGGCTGGATCCAGGAAAACTGTCAGTTTGAAGCAGTCATGGGCTATATACAGAGTTCCAAGTCAGTTTAGGGTGATGAGACCATGTGTTGAAAAAAGAGGGAACGACAATGATGACAGATGCTCCACTGAAAGCTCTAAACTGGTTCTGTAAATATGCTGTGGTTACAGTATCATTTTGTAGATAGATTTGTATGACTCCATTCTTTATTTTCCTTTGAGACAGGGTTTCTTTGTGTAGGCCTGGCTGTCCTGGAACTCGCTCTACAGACCAGGATGGCCTCAAACTCAAGAGAGATCCTTTAGTCTTTGCCTCCTGAGGGCTGGAATTAAAGGCATGTGCCACCACTGCCCAGATGATTCCACTCTTATTTATAATAGAAAAATGACTCCTTATTCATACCACTTGATAGTTTCTACAAACATCTTTATTACAGAGAGTTTAAATACTCATTAAAATATTGGCCGGGCGGTGGTGGCTCACGCCTTTAATTTCAGCACTCGGGAGGCAGAGGCAGGCGGATCTCTGTGAGTTCAAGGCCAGCCTGGGCTACCAAGTGAGTCCCAGGAAAGGCGCAAAGCTACACAGAGAAGCCCTGTCTCAAAAAACCAAAACCGCCGGGCGGTGGTGGCGCACGCCTTTAATCCCAGCACTTGGGAGGCAGAGCCAGGTGGATCTCTGTGAGTTCGAGGCCAGCCTGGGCTACCAAGTGAGTCCCAGGAAAGGCGCAAAGCTACACAGAGAAACCCTGTCTCAAAAAAACCAAAAAAAAAAAAAAAAAAAAAAAAAAAAAAAAAAAAACCAAACCCCCCCCCCCCCCCCAAAAAAAAAAAACCACCAAAATATTTGTCTCTAAGCCTTACCTGAATATCCAATAGTTTTTAATAGCTGCTCTGGGAACAACAGGGAATGTTTTCTATATTTCTATAGTCTTCTAAAATGTATCTGTCCCCAAACAATGCAAGTACAATTCAAGATATATATTGAATGTGTTCTTAAGGATTACTTCATAAACACAAAGTGAACTGAATCAGATCACATAAAGATTGGAACTAAGAATAACACTTGACTGTTATTTTTTAATTGTACTAGTCTTGGTTATTGAAAAAGAGTACTGTGCCTCGTAGTAAGTAATCCTTAAAAAGAATTGGGAAATTTGTATCTTCTATTAATATATGGCTGGTACTAAGTCATTTCTATGATTGTTTCCTTCCCCTTTGCCAATCTTTTCCTATATACCAATAACTTGGTTACACATCCCTGCATTTTTTAGTACATTGGCAAAATTATGAAACTACAAACTTGGGGTAGTTCTTACAGAAATTAACATTCTGTAAATTTTTTCTAAGAGTTTAATGCAATACACCAGTAAAATAAATAAAAATGACTTAGGTCTAGAGAGATGACTCATTAGCTAAGAGAGCTTCTGCTCTTGGCAGAGGACCCAGGTTTGATTTCTAACACGAACATGATGGTTCACAATTACCCACAACTCCAGTCCTGGGGGATCTGACACCTTCTTCTGGCTTTCTCAAGCACCAGGCACACACATGGCACACACATATATACGCAGGCAAAACATTCATACTCATGAAATTCAAGTAAGTCTTAAAAATAAAAAGATTTATTTTAAAAACATTAATAACTGCCATGAAAGTACAAGTTAATCTAAACTAATTTCCATTAGAAAGAAGTAAAAGATACTTGGGAAGTAGAGGTAGGCGGATCTCTGTGAGTTCGAGGCCAGCCTGGTCTACAGACAGAGCTAGTTCCAAGACACCCAGGGCTACACAAAGAAACCCTGTCTCAAACAAAACAAAACACAACACAACACAATGGAAAGGAAGGGAGGGAGGGAGGGAGAGAAGAAGTAAAAGAACACAAGATATGTTATTTCATAAATCCAATTCCGAAGGTATATGATTTTTTACTACTTAACATAAAAAGAAAACACAATTACCAGTAGCGGTATGAAAAAGTACATTAAGATTATAAATGGCATTATCAAGTATAATATTTGGCATACCTGCTGCATGGATAGGTGTTCTCTTCAAAACGTAATCTTTTACGAGGATTGAAGCTCCCTGATTAATGAGTACATCCACACATTCCACATGGCCCTTAAATGCCGCAAGATCTAAGGGTGTTCTCCCACTACTATTTCTTACATCAAGATCTAACAAAGATTGTACCAACACTTCCAGGGCTTGGTGATGACCATGATAGGCCTAGAAATAAAAATATATAAAATAAAAAAAAAACATATTTAGACTGACTCCCCAAGTAGGTTTCTCTCTCTTTCATGGTTCTGGGGAAAGAAACTAAGGACTTGTGCATGCCAGGTAAGTAAGAAAGTAAGCAAGCTTTACCACTGAGTTACATGCCCAATACCCCACTGCTTTGGAAAATGTAAAGTAAGCAAATTCATGTTTACATTGTTATATCTGAGATAATATAAACTTTTATATTGAGAAGCCAGAAAGTTTAAATCATAGACTTTTTTATTGTAACAATCACCACCACTCTCCCATATTAAGAAATACATATGCTGTAAATAATAAAACCTCAATGACAGGTCGTAACAATGCCTGAATCATGGCAGATATCAAAAACTGGATGTGACATGGAGTCACTGGAAGCCCTGGCTGTAAGGCTAATAACAAGGAAGCTTTCCAGACAGTTCATATTAAAAATCCAGATGTCAATGGGCACATACATTTACACTGGACCGGATACTGTACAGAGAATAAAGCAATAAGCTTCAAAGGATGATAAAGCAGTATTTCTTGTGCAAAACACCCAAAAACCGTGCTGGTGAAATGACTCAGTGTGTAACAGTACTTGTTCTGCAAGCCTGGTGACGTAAGTTCAATTTCCAGAACTCATGTAAAGGTAGGACAGAATCAAAATCATTTAGGAGATGGACTGAGGAAAGAAAAAGTCAGAAAGTACAAGCAAAGAGAAAGCAAGGCTTTGCTGATGTCTGGATTGAAAGTTTATCTACAAGCTTAACTATCTCGAAGATCAAGTGAGTGTAGACAATAGAATTCATTTTAGGATCACACCCAATTTTATTTGGTAATATTAAGAATGAGCTTTGAAGAATCTCATTTGGACACACAGAAGATAGTATTTAAAAAAATAAATAAAGAGGAAAGAAAATGAAGACCAGGAATCATGATGCTTTGTTATAGGGCTCTTCTCATCACTTCCTCTATAGGACCAAAGGAAAAAGCCTGTATGTCTAGCACCAACATTAGGAAGAAATAACACTTTGCTTAAGCCTTACTCCAGTGTCCGCTGTATCAGGTTGTCTGAAAACGTGAGTTTAAATTAGTAATAAAAAGGAAAAAAAAAGCTATTTCAACTAATTTCTGAAATCCTCTTAGGATTATATATAAAATGTTAAAATGGCAATATAATCACATTTCACTGAATTTAGTTATTAAATTGCAAAACTATGTCCATTTCAGTTTAGAAAAACTAACACAGCAGCACTTACATAGCCAAAGGATGAAGCAACATTAAGTGTCCATTGATAAGCTGATTGAATATAAACTGCAGTGTGCATATATAAGCTCAAAAGTGAAAGAACTGCATAGGGATGAACTTTGGGGAAAGTATGTTAAATGAAATAAGACACTCAAAAAAAATTCAGAAGGGAAATACTGTATGATTCCACTTAAATGTGGCATATAGAAATTAGTCAACAACTCTGAAAAATAAATATTTGGTTAAAATTTATGTAAAAATAAACAAGCACAACTATCTCGTTAGTATGCAAATGTGCTTTATTGCTGTGTGTACATATGTGGGTGGTATTGTGTGTGTGTAGCAGTAGTTGTGCATGCACATGGATGCACATGTCTGTGAAAGCCTTAGATGGGTGTAGAATATCTTTTCTCAATTGCTCTTCTCATTCTTTTGCTTGTTTTGTTGAGACAAGGTTTTGCTATGCAGGCTTGCCTGGACCAGGACTTGCTATGTAGACCAGGCTGGCCTTGACCTCATAGAGATCTGCCTGCCTCTGCCTCCTGAGTGCTGGGATCAAAGGCGTGTCCTACCCTGGCTGGCTTTCACTTTCATTGTTTTGAGACAAGATCTCCAACTGAACGCGGAGCTCATTGATTCGGCTAGGCTGACTGACGATGAACTTCAGGGATCCTCTAGTCACTGCCTGACACCCCAAACACCAAGGCTGGGGTTACAAGCATGCCTTGCTTTTCACATGGGCTCAGGGGATCTGAACTCTGGTCCTCATGCTTGCATTACCAGCATTTTACTGACTGAGTTATCTCCTCAGCCCCCACTCTTTAATAAAGTGTGGGGTCCTATGTACACCACAAAAAAAAAAAAAAAAAGAAAAAAGAAATTAGTCAAATTTATGATACTAGCTAGAGGGAGGGGAAAGTACAGCTGTTGTTTTAACGAATTTACAGTTTCAATTTTTAAGACATAAAAGTTCTAGAGCTCTGGGCTGGAGAGATGGCTCAGAGGTTAAGAACACTGGCTGTTCTTCCAAAGGTCCTGAGTTCAATTCCCAGCAACCACATGGTGGCTCACAGCCATCTGTAATGAGATCTAGTGCCCTCTTCTGGCCTGCAGGCAGACATGCAGACAGAACACTGTATACATAATAAATAAATAAACCTTTAAAAAAAAAAAAAAGTTCTAGAGCTCTAACACTATTGAACAATACTCTAAGAAAACGCATAAGAGGACATTTCATGTGTACATGGCTATATTTGCAGCACATGGGAGGCTAAGTTAAGGACTGTGAGTTAAGGCTAGCCGAGCCGACAAAGCACCAAGACCCTATGAGTAAGGAAGGGGAGAAGAGGGAGGGAAGAACTTGTCAAACTGGGGACAGAAAAGTCACACCAATAAGTTAGTAAGATAGTCCTATGACAGACTGCAAGACTTTCAGAAACCACTGTTGCTAATTT
The DNA here is from genome assembly GCF_007827085.1 of Peromyscus californicus insignis. Lineage (NCBI taxonomy): Eukaryota > Metazoa > Chordata > Mammalia > Rodentia > Cricetidae > Peromyscus > Peromyscus californicus. The sequence goes on from NW_026294413.1 coordinate 91,406,357, forward strand.
GTTGACTCTCACCAGAGGGCGAAACTAGCACCTGGCAAATACTCAAGAAATGAGTGGTTGAGTGACGGGGACAAGGCCAGAAATGCCTAGTCATCTGCTCCAAGTTCCTTTCTTGTCACCAATAGTGAAACAGCTACTTTCTCCATCCTGACTTCACATTTTCAGACCTAGTACTTAGAATTCAAGTCTGATAAAGGAGACAAGGAAGCAGAAAGCTTCAGAATACACTGTGCTAGCTAGGTTTTGTGTCAACTTGACCCAAGCTAGAGTTATCTTGAGAGGAGTAAGCCTCAACTGAGAAAGTACCAGTAAGATCTGGCCATAGGTAAGCCTGGAGGGCATTTTCTTAATCAGTGATTGATGTTTGAGGGCCAAGCCCATTGTGGGTGGGTCCAGCCCTCCCTGGGCTGGGGGTCCTGGGTTCTAAGAAAGCAGGCTGAACAAGCTAAAGGTGAAAGCCAGTAAGCAGCATTCCTCCTTGCCTTCGCATCTGCTCCCACCTCCAGATTGCTCCTGTTTGAGTTCCTGCCCTGATTGCCTTCAATAATGAACTGTGGAAGTATAAACAAAATAACCCTTTCCTCTCTGTGGTGTTTTAAATGAGAATAGCCCCAGCAGACTCAGATGCTTTAAAGCTCGTTTCCCAGTTGGTGGACTACTAAGGAAAGATTAGGAGTTATGGTCTAGCTGGAGGAGGTAAAGCCCACACCAGGCCCAGTCTTGCCCTTTCTCTGGCTGCAGATCAGTACACAAGCTCTTAGCTACTGCTTCAGTGCCATGACTGACTGACTGCCTGCCTGTCGCCATGCTCCCTGCCACGATGGCTCATCGACTAACCCTTTGAATCTGTAAGCAAATTCTCAATTAAATGCTTTCTTCTACAAACTGCCTTGGTTATGGGGTCTCATCACAGCAATAGCAACAGTGACTAAGACATTTCCCCATTAGCTTTTGGTTTATCACAGCAATAGAAACCTTAACTAAGCCAGGCATAGTCTTACTTATTTAGATAACTAGAAAGTAGTACTATGGTGGGGGAGAAGTACAAGGGGTAGAAAGATTGATTCAGTATGTCAGTGTTTGACCATATGTAAGGAGAATATTAAGATAAAAAGTTACAGAATACATGAAAAGAAATAAATGGATTACTGAACTTTTAGTGATCCTGTTAAATGAAGTACTATTCTTAACACCACATAAATAGCTAGAGATAAATCTTGGTCTCTTGATGATCAAAGTCCTCTACCCAAATTTGTTTAAAAAATAAATTCTTTCAGTACAGAAGAGCTAAGATGGATTTTACTTAATATTTCTTAATCTCCTTGTCAGAGGAATCTGAAAATGGATGGGAAATTATGGAGCATGTCCCCAAATCATATAGCAACGAGCAAGTGAAGTGGCACTGACTACAGTTAGCCAGCACCCATGTCCACAAGCAAGCCAACAACTGCTGGATTACAGAAAGTGTGTGGTTTATATAATCTGCTTAACAAACTACAGTCCTTTTATTAGGGCAGCACATTTTTAAATTCATGTCTGATTCCCTCACTTAAAAGCAGAGCTTGAGGAAGCCAAGGACCACCAGTTAAAGGAAAGTGAGAAGTAGATAACCAGGAATGCACTAAAGAAGTTTCTGGATTAAACAAGTTTTTCAAGTTGTAATTCCATGGTAATTACTACACCAATCAAATGTCTAGGGTACTAGTCTGAGTCAACACAAGCAGATACTAGAGATCTGGAGTGAAGCAGTCATCAAGTTGGCTATGAAGGCAGTACTTACAGCCAAATGTAAAGGGCTTATTGTTGCTCTATTATCTGAATCACTCAGCATGTCTGTTCCCGAGGTTTCCATCAACTGAAAAAAGGAGAGGCATTTAAAAATTTTAGAAATGATACTTTTACATATATCATTAGTCGTTATCTCTCCTATCCCTCACTCCATTTTAGAGTATGTCAATAACTCAGCAAGCTCACAGAACAGGATATCACAAAAGTATAGTAAGAATTGATGACTCTGAGCTTTATTAATCAGATGTTTGGGGAAACATTCTCCCATCAGGTAAATACCTCCTCTTCCTGAACACATATTCTTGTTACTGTCTTTTGTCTCAGGGGTACTATGTGAAAACATGTCTAATTTTAGTTCTAACGAGAATAAAGAAAAAACTTTTGAATGTTAGAGGGGAATCAATTAATACTTACAACATCCAAAGGAGTTTCACTTGCAATCTGAAATAAAAAAAAAAAAAGACATTTTTATGAAGTTACTTGTACACTGTAAAGATTTGTTACTTTTATTGGTTTAATAAAATGCTGTTGGCCAGTAGCCAGGCAGGAAGTGTAGATGGGGTGTCCAAACTAGGAGAAGCTGGAGGAAAGGCAGAGATGGAGTTTCCAGCCAGCACAGAGAAAGTAGGATGAGAATGTTGGACCAAGAAAAGGTACCAAGCCATGTGGCTAAACATAGACAAGAATTATAGCTGGGCGGTGGTGGTGCAAGCCTTTAATCCCAGCACTTGGGAGGCAGAGGCAGGTGGATCTCTGTGAGTTTGAGTCCAGCTTAGTCTACAGAGTGAGTTCAGGACAGGCACCAAAACCACACAGAGAAACTCTGTCTTGAAAAACAAAAAACAAACAAACAAACAAAAAACAAAAAAAAAAGAAAGAAAGAATGAATTATGTGTTAATTTAAGCATAAGAGCTAGTTAGTTACAAGCCTGAGCAGTTTATAATTAATATGTCTCTGTGTGTTTATTTGGGACTGAATGGCTATGGGACCATTTGATATCTTTATTGATATAGGGCTTTGTTAGTTCCTGTTTTAAACCCATGCTTTCTTTGTCTCCAGAAAAGAAGTCTTTTACACAGGTAATTAGACACTACAGTAGACAACAAATCTATATACGAAGCCTAAATTTTATTCTAAAGATGCATAGTGACCTATGAAATTATGGGTTATTTTTATAGTAGTACATGAAATGCTATATTAAATATGTTGACCTTCTTATATACCTTCCTTGAGTTTTCTTTCCTACTGAAGGGAAGCAATGCTTAATGTACATGTCTATAAAGGAAGCTTTAACCTGAACCGGTTGTCACACAGTAGTATATTTTAATTCATTCCTTCTCTTCAGTTTGGCAAAGTAGGGTTCTGAATGGTATGTATATTCCAGGACAAGACCACAGTTGGAATCCAAGCTTCCTTTGTAGAAGCAGATTATCCTTTATTAAGAAGAACTGGGAAATAAGAGGACCTTGCAGAGTTCTCTAAACATATGAGGGAAACCTAACTCTCTCAGAGGCTTTTATTTTTTTTTTTCAAGTAAGACATGGTTACAGCTTTAAAAAATATATATGGAAAACATTTATTTAAAAGGGTAGAATAAATGCAATAGACCTAGATGTTGAATAATATGAGGATTTGAAGGCTGGTAGTGTATAGCTCAGTTGGTAGTATGCTCATATGAACTAAATCCCCAGCACCACCTAAATTAGGTATGATGGTGCATGCTCAGGATTCAGGACCAGGACGTGGAGGCTCAAAAATTCAAGGTCATCCTCAGTTACACAGCTACTTTGAGGCCAGGCTCGATATGTGTGAGTGTCTTAAGAAACACAATGATTTTAGAAGCCTTCTTCAGAGACTAATCAGTTTTTGAGGCAGTGTCTCATTATGTTGTACTGGACTCAAGCCAGTGTCCTTCCTCAGCCTCCCAAGTAGGACTGCAGGTATGCACCACTGTGCCTGACTCTCCCTCTCAAGAGATTAAATGCTCCATCATTTAGACAACATCTCATCATAGCCCAGAACTTAGAGTATTCCTGCCTTAGCTTCTTAAGGACTAGGATTATAAATAGGTATGTCCTACCACATTAGGATCAGTGATTCGATTTTTTTTTCCTTTTTCAAAAGGAAAATAAAGAATGAGAGTTATGTTACTGAAGGAACTATGGATTTAAGAAGTAAATGGAGTATGAAAATGTTAAAGAATAAAACTAAATGTTTCCTGGACCATTTAGTTTCATTTTAGTTATGTTACTAAACTAAAAACTCACACTAGTCCTGTCATGAGAACTCAGAAGTCTTACCAGTTGAAGACACAGACGGTGGCCATATGCAGCTGAGTAATGAACTGCATTGTATCCTTGCTTGTCCCGGATCCCAGGATTTGCATCATTTCTTAGTAAGTATTCCAGGCACCTACATACAATAACAGCAAAATGACAATTCCAAATTTTACATTTAAATACTTTATTATAAAAAAAAATCACGCACACAAATCACATGCCAAAATTAACCAGATCTAAAGAAATACTATAAAACTGAATAAATTTTTCTATACTGTAGAATGCCTTTACACTGTGTGAATGAATATATGTCACTAGGCAGGATAATATATGTCGCTAGGCTGGATAAGATTAGGCAGGAGAACCAGACTAAGAGAATGCTGGGAAGAAGGAGAGGAGTCTGAGAAGTCTCAAGGAGACGCCATGGATGCAAAGCTAACAGGATGCGAAGTACATACATGAGGTAAAAGAGCCTCAGGGCAGCACATAGATTAATAGAAATGGGTTAATTTAAGTTATAAGAGCTAGCTAAAAACAAGCTTGAGTTATCAGCCGAGCATTTATAATTAATAGTAAGTCTCTGTGTGGTTATTTGGGGAGTGGCTGGCAGGACAGAAAAGTCTGCCTACACTATACAGTAAGAATAACCATTTGGGGGCTGGAGAGATGGCTCAGAAGTTAAAAGCACTGACTGTTCTTCCAGAGGTCCTGAGTTCAATTCCCAGCAACCACATGGTGGCTCACAACCATCTGTAATGAGATCTGACGCCCTCTTCTGTATACATAATAAATAAATAAATCTTAAAAAAAAAATAAATAACCATTTGGGCTGGATGGTGGTGGTGCACGCCTTTAATCCCAGCACTTGGGAGGCAGAGGCAGGCGAATCCCTGTGAGTTTGAGGCCAGCCTGGTCTCCAAAGCGAGTTCCAGGAAAGGTGCAAAGCTACACAGAAAAACCCTGTCTCGGAAAAACAAACAAACAAACAAACAAACCACACACACACACAAAAGAATAACCATTGGGAATGAAAGCTGGAGCTTCACATTAGATTTTATATTTTTAGTATTGAATATATTTTTATATACTTATTCACCTACATTTTGTTTATTTATTTAATTGGGATGGGGTCTCTCTATGTAGATCTGGCTGTCCTAAAACTCTTTACATAGACCAGGCTAATCCAATCTTCCTGCCTCTGCCTCTTACCATGCCTTGCCTTTCCACCTACATTTTAAATAAATGATTATATCCTGGTAATTGTTCTCTTGTCATTAAAATTTTTATATGCATGATTACATAATGTAAGTATTCTATCCAAGATATAATTGCTTGTGTTTTTTGTTAATTTTGTCAGGCTTTTAACGTGAAAGGGCTTTTTTACATAACTATTTGGGAAGTCTAAATGACCACTGATTTCATACAATAGGGCTATTATATATTTCAGATACATTTGCACATCAGATATTTATGGTCTTCATTACTTGTTAAAACTTGGCCCCAAAAGGTCTTTGAGTACTGACTTACTGCCAACCCCACTCCCTCCTGTGAGATCATATCAAGGCGAGTGTGCGTGAGTGCATGCGTGCGTGTGTGCGTAGGAGGTATTATTTACTTATTCACATAGAGGGTGTGTGTGGGGGGGGGTGTAGGAGGTATTATTTACTTATTCAGATAATATGGGTCAATATACACTCATAAGATAGTCAGAGTTAGGTTACAGTTCTTGATAACTTAGCTCTCTAGTTTAAAAAAATATTTTAAATTATATGTGTGTCTATGTATAGGTACGCACATTCTGAGGCTAACCTTTATTTCTGTTTTTTTCAATTTATGGATGTGCACACAAGGTGCACACCCATGCATATGCAGAGACCAGAGGAGGACACTTTACTACTCTCTGCCTTATTCCTTTGAGACAGATTTCTCGCTGAATTTGCCATTTTTCAGCTAGGCTGGTGGCCAGCAAGCTCCAGTGATCCACCCATCTCTGCCCCTAACCCCAGTGCTGCTTACAGGTGTGTGCAGCCATGTCTAACTTTTTTTACATGGGTGCTAGGAATCCTAACTCACATTCTCATGCTGGCACAGCAAGCATTCTTACCTACAAATCCATTTTCCCAGTTTCTAAACCTATTCCCTTACTGCTGAACAGCTTAAAACCAGTTAGGCCTCTCAGGAATTACTTTCAGAACTTCTATACATTATAATACTCTCAATGGTAGCAAATAGCATCCTTTCAAGCAGGAATTGCCTGATAATTTGAGTTCAATTGTCTGGTCCCCAAGTAGAAGGAAAATAGACTCCTGAAAATTATCTTGACTTACTTATGTGCACTGTGGCATGTATGTCCATATCTACATACATAATATACATTCACAATAAATAGTAAAACTTTTGTGTGTGTATGCACATGTATTTGGACATGGTTGTGTGAGTCATAGGAGGTATGTGGAAGTCAGAAGACAACCTTGGGTGTCAGACCTCACTTCTATCATAGAGACAGGTTTCCTGTGGTTTGTGGCTATGTACCTCAGTCTAGCTGGCTAGGGAACTTCCAGGGATTCTTCTGTATCTGATTCCCATCACAATGTACAAGTGTTTGAATTTCAGATGTCTACTACTAATCTGGATTTACATAAGTTCTGAGGCCAAGTGCTTTATTTACTGAGCCATCTCCCCAGCCTGAATTACATGATTTTTTTTTTGAGACAGGGTTTCTTTGTGTAGCTTTGCGCCTTTCCTGGAACTCACTCTTTAGTCCAGGCTGGCCTCGAACTCACAGAGATTCGCCTGACTCTGCCTCCTGAGTGCTGGGATTAAAGGCGTGTGCCACCACCACCCAGCGGATTACATGCATTTTAAAAAAGGATTAAAAAAGTGAAAAACAAAAGATAGACTTTTATGTTAAATGTAACTTCCCAGAACTATTTTTTTTTAAAGCATCTTTCCCTAGGAATCGTTATTCTTAACATTTTTACTCTTTGCTGACTCACACATGGGGAAAACTAGAAACATGAAGATCTAATTTGCTGTTTTCACTGAGTTTATTTTAGTCTAAGAAGGCAAATATTATACTGAGGCACTACAAATGGATCTGGTAATAGGATTTCTTATGCCAGTTTATATCACTTACTCTTTTCTTCTCACCCATCACTTTTGACCAACATGTACTTGGTCTGCTATCTAATAATATTTATTTAAGCAATCTGGACCTACTATATGTCAATCTCAGCACTCAGGAAGCAGAGGCATGCAAATCAATTAGTCTGAGGCCACACTGGTCTACAGAGTGAGCTCCAGGACAGCTAAGGCTACACAGAGAAACCCTGTAATCAAAAACCAAAAACCAAAAACCAAACAACAAACAAACACTGTTCTGTAGGAAGAATAAGAAAAGATCATCTTCTATCAGATTTTTCAAGTAAGGGCCAGATGCTTGGGAGACAGCAACAGCTAGGATTTAATAATAATTATGAAAGGTCTTTATTTTACAAACTGTGGATTCAGGGAATGATAATCAAAATATAAAAAGGAAATACACATTTGCAGTAGAACAGTCCCCATATGAAGATGCCAGTTTACAGAAACAACAACCCTCTTCTCCTGCCCCCATGTACTCACTTGCCGTCTGTGTCTGACGTAGCTGCATAGTGCAGGGGTGTGCAGCCTCTTTCATCAAGGTCATTCACGCTTGCTCCTGACCCCACAAGAGCAAACAGGCACTGGTAATTGCAGTTGGCGGCAGCATAGTGCAGTGGAGATCTTTTGTGACCGAATTAACACAGGAAATACAAAAGCCAGGAATATACATTTGTAAACATAAGCATAGCGGACCCTTATTCCACACATTTAGTTACAATAGTCTCAAGTCAATCACAACCTCTATATTCTGCTTAGAAACCTAAAAAGTTTCATTTTAATAAAGTTTGCCTTACATACACTAACAAAAATGCTCCATAGTCCATGTCTTGAGTAATAAAAGCAAAAGAAAAACACAAGACGCACACTGAAGTGGTTATTAAAACTCCACACAGGCCTCAGCAGTAATACCAGCGTTCTCAAGCATAAGCTAGGTGCAGTTTTACAGACTAACTTCCTGTTCAGAGGAGCTAATGTACCGTTTCAATCTCTAAAGACTTAGTAATCATAGCTACTTTCTCTCTGATTACTAAAATCACACAGAATGCTACTAAACATAGAAGTAACTATTTTAGAATGATAAAATTAAGATGATTCTATGATTTCATTAAACGAAAAACAAAAATTATAGTTAAGTTCATTTCAGAGTTCCTTACAGTCTATTTTTCCCCCTCTAATACCTTTATCAGGAAAACGATACCAAAACATTATTTTGCTTTATAGGATATTATAGTGTTGTCTGTTTATTAGTTTGAGACAGGGTCTCACTATGTAGCACTGGCTGGTATAGAACTCACACAGATCTACCTCCCCAATGCTAGAATTAAAAGCATGTGCCATGATGCCCAGCGATTATAGAGATTTTTAAAATGCAGTTAACCCTGGAAATACAAAGCCTTTAAACTCTATTAGAATATGCTTCAAAAACCTTCTTTACTATTTGTTGCATGAAATGTGCAAATTACTACAAATAAAAATTTAGTTTTAAATTTTAGCCGGGCGGTGGTGGCGCACGCCTTTAATCCCAGCACTCGGGAGGCAGAGCCAGGCGGATCTCTGTGAGTTCGAGGCCAGCCTGGGCTACCAAGTGAGTTCCAGGAGAGGCGCAAAGCTACACAGAGAGACCCTGTCTCGAAAAACCAAAAAAAAAAAAAAAAAAATTTAGTTTTAAATTTCATTTTGTGGGCCATTTGTTCCCTCTATTAGATTTATGAGCTCAATCTATTTTTTAAAGTATTATGGGGGTCAAACATAGTTTTCTTCTATTCATTTCTTACCTCCTACCATACACAATCCTTTCTTTTTCGTCTGCATTGGTACTATCATATGCACCAATACACACACACAGACACACATTTCCTTCTGATTTACACTCTTCTCATCACACAGTCTTACATAGTTTTTACCTGCTGACATATATAGCTTATACTGTCATCTACATCTTTCAAATAAATTCAAACTGCATTTAATTCTTTCTTGAATGGTTTTAATGTACTTTGTGAGTCTAATCCTGCTATAAGTAGAAACAGATAATAGAAACTTCAACTGCTATTACTATAAATGCTAGTAGCAATAAGGTTAGACAATGAGATTTTGTCCTTTTATTTGCAGACTGTATTCAGTACGTAATACGGATGTGTATAATAGTGTGTGTGGGGGGGGAATCACACATATATCTGTAACCTATTCTTTCCTTTTAGTAGTGGGAAGCAGGTATGAGAAGTATGAACTTTCACAAAAGAATGACTTAGAAAAATTCTAGGTACTATGAATTTTTTGAAGGCACTTTGGGACAAGAAAGGTTTACATTTCTATGCCATAATTATGGGAAAAGGACAATTAATATCAATAAGGATAGGAATGGAGCTAGAGGGATGGCTCAGCAGTTAAGAGCACTGGCTGGGGGCTGGAGAGATGGCTCAGAGGTTAAGAGCACCGACTGCTCTTCAAGAGGTCCTGAGTTCAATTCCCAGCACCCACATGGTGGCTCATAACCATCTGTAATGAGATCTGGCACCCTCTTCTGTGTACATAATAAATAAATCTTTTAAAAAAAAAAAAAAAGGCTGGCTTTTCCAGAGGACCTGGGTTCAATGCTCAGCCTTCACATGATGAGTTCACAATGATCTGTAACTCCAGTTCCATGGGGATTTGATGGTCCTCTTTTGGCCTCCATGAGTATACAATCAGGCAAAACACCTACATAAAAAATAAATTCTTTAAAAAATTAGGGGGGCAGGACAGAGGTAGCTAGGACTGTAGGGGGAACCCAATTAAAAGACTGGGGTTAAGAACAAACACTTAGAACCCACTGACTTCAGCTGGCTGGTGTACACTGGTGTGCTCTTTTTCTTTTCCTTTTGGCAATGTTAGGGATCAAACCTAATCTTGTGCATTTGGGAAGATGAGCCACAACCCTAGCTCTACTTCAGACTCAACTCATCCTGATTACAACTCCAAAGATGCTGTGTAATACAAAGTTAAATTTCAGAAGTCAGTTAAAGGTCAAGCAAGCCATTAAGTAGGCAAATTTAACCTAGCTTTAAAGAGGAACTGTATCACAGATTACCTCCCAAATTTATCCTTTTTGTTGAAGTCTGCACCAGTATTCAGCAGAAGGTTTAGGCACTCCAAATTTCTAGTTAGGAAAAAAGAAAGTTTAAAAGTATAATTATCAATGATTTTATGATAAAAATGGTAGGCTTAAATAAGCATAAATGAATATTTTTAAATGAGGATTACTTTATATTTTATGAAGAATAAAACATTAAAAATTCATTATATTTAGCACTTTAAAAAGTTATGTGTATACAGACTGCCACATAGGAAATAAACATGAATTATTTTACTGTAAAAAAGGAAGATCACTTTGTAAAAGATCTTAAGAGATTTGTAGGAAACCAACACTTGTATTTAAATGTCTTAAATTTAAGGAGTGTTAAAATACTCAGTTAAAATGAACTAAAAACAACAAAACATTCCTGTACCCTTAAAACATATAATAAGTCAATTTACCCCACTGTCTCCTATTCAGACTGAAAGTTGGTTAAAATTGTAGGACATGCTCACATGCTTATTATAACTTAATTTTTATAAACCTGAACATCTTTGTACATTAGAATGAAAACTGTGCCTGTTGACTTCTGCAGGCAAGTTGCATACAGATTAGGTTTTAACTAAAACTCTGGTGACCTTAGAAGAACAAGGGAGTGAGTCGCATGTGCTCTCAATTCATCTCTCTAACTTAGACTTGCCTGCTGGCAGTCTTGGTTCAGCAGACTTGTTCTTTGAAATAACCAGGAAATATTAAGGAATTATCATTAGAAATAAAGTGCTTACAAAAATGTCCTTTTTGATAAATCATGAATTAAATGGCTTAGCACAAATCTAAGTTTTCAAAAGCATTAAGGTAAGAAAAAGCTTTCAGAGACCAGAAGTTCTGGTCATTCAGTAGAACTGACTAGCTTTCCCTAGAGAGCTTCTTAAAACATAATCCTAACAAGGAGAGTGTTGTGTGCCTATAGTTCCAGCACTTCAGAGGCTGAGGTTGGGGACTGAGTGTTAAGCCACCCTTGGCTACATAGCAAGACTCTGTCTCAAAAATCAGGACACACACACACACACACACACACACACACACACACACACACACACACACACATCAGGATACACACACACACACACACACACACACACACACACACACACACAAACTAAAATAATATAAATGAAATTTAGTCTACAATGTTCTAATCACAACATTTCTTCTTCTGAGCCAAGACATAACTATTTCATCAACTTTTTTTTCCTCTGAAGATACAATTTTTAAAGAACCATTTACAGCAAAGTACATATTATTTAGAACATTCACAATAATTCACAATAGTTTCAGTATTTTGAATACTCTCATCATTTCATAAACATTTTTCTTTGTTTAGGAATTATTTTCCCTTATAAAAATTAACACTTCCATTTGTAGGATTTTTTTGTAGGTTCTTTCCAACTTAATATTTATGACTTAGTTGAAAAAAGAATGGGGGAGGGGGGGGGCGCGACAGGGGAGGCAGGTGCCGGGAAGCAATTTTTGCTGCCCTGAACTTTCTTTTGTTAAATTCCAGGTATGTTTCAGTTTCTATTTTGTGGGGACTCAGAACTAACATAGAGGGACAAAGAGATAGCCTCCATGACTGATGTTTGCCTGTGTGTCTTTCTCTCTGGAATGAACCCAGGTGCTCTTGGGATACTAACTGCATAACACTGACTTCCATAAAAGAAATAAAAATAGTATTAACATACCCTCCAGCTGCAGCTGCATGCAGACAGGTCCTGCCAAAATCATCTGGGGTATCTATGTCAAATCCTGTAAGAATGAATATATATCTTCTCACTTATATAATATTATAGATGTATTTTAAGATAGTATTATCAAAAAATGTCATATATCACATTGTTCTTTTCAATCTCAAGCAAACCTACATATTCATAACAAGTACAAAATGAATAAAGAAAGAACACTAGTAATGCACAATATTACAAAAAATTCCACTAAAGGTTTGGCAATTTTACAAGTGTTATATTGCTTGTTTGAAAAGCTATGCCAGGAGTGATGGCTCACACCTTCAATCTCAAATTCCCAGCTACACAGAAGACTAAGGCAGGAAGATCACTAAGACAAAGTCAGGAGTCTTGGCTAGCCTTGGCAAATGGTATAAAACCTGTTAAAATCAAAAAAGCAAACAAAACCACTGCAATTTCTAAAAGATTGTAAGGTGCAACAGGGATAATAGTCAACAAGAAAAAAGAAATGAATAACAGGCACAAACAGAACCCTTAAGGTCATGAAGTGTAAAAGGCCCACCATAAAAGATTTTGTTAGGTAATTCTATAGAAATTACCCAGGAGTGATGACTAATACACCACATTATGCTAATGGCATTTCTTTGATGGGAATTAAAAATGTTCCCCAATGGATGTTAATTTATGGTTATATACCCACATGAACATATTATAAATACTGAACTGTATACAATAAATAAGTGAACTTACAAGTGTATAGTACACAGATATCTCAATAAAGCATTTTTTGCCAGGCATGATGGTACACACCTGTCATCTGAGCAATTGGGAAGCAGAAACAAGAGAATTGCAAGTTCAAGGTCAGCCTGGACTTTACAGACTCTCCACTCATCATCTCCCTCCCTTCCAAAAAAAAAAAAAAAAAAAAAAAGACATGTACTTTGTTCCATGTGGCTATTCTTAATACTGGGGAGAGATTTTCATATTCCCTTTCATGCAAAGTAGGAATGGACAGTTTCACATGAATACTTGTTGATACAAACTTAAATAAAACAACAACAATAAAGTTACTCACATAAAAATGTATTGCACACCCCCGCCAACAAAAACCCTCCTAACCTCAGAAGAGTGTCTGTCTCACTATGTATTTTCAATGAAACCTCATTAATTTTCAGTAAACATGAGTGTTAATATTTAACTTACTTATATACTGCGAAATAGAAAGTAATTTAAAAACAATTAAATCCTATAGTCAGTAATTCATTGATCGTACTTAATCATAGTTAGCAGTAATACTGACAAAAATCCATGTCAACTATAGTTATAGCATTTTCAACTATGTATTGGTAATGAATTAATAATTTCATAAGCCTATAAGATATTCATATTATGACTTTAACTCTCAAAATGAAGACTCAAACCAATGAAACATGCCAATTAAGGTATTTTGTTTCTAGGACAAGTTAAGAAGACTACCATCACTAGATAGAAGCTGCTCTACAGACAGTCCACACCCCATGTCACCAACTAACATAGGGAATTACTTATAAGAATAAAACATTTTGAACCGGGCGGTGCTGGCTCACGCCTTTAATCCTAGCACTGGGAGGCAGAGGCAGGCGGATCTCTGTGAGTTCAAGGCCAGCCTGGGCTACATAGTGAGTTCCTGGGAAGGTGCAAAGCTACACAAAGAATTCTCAGAGCTGATAACTGTGACCACAGAGGAGAGGGAAGAGGCAGGAAGGCTGAGAGAGAACATGTGAGCAAGCACATACAAACTGATTTGTGAAGGTTCCACTTACCTGAAGAAAGAAGTTTCCTGCAGCAGTCTGAAAAACCACTTAAGGCTGCCAAATGGAGTGGGAACATTCCATGTATACCACGCCTTAAATTAACAGGACAGAAACTTCATTAAACACATGAAAATACAATAATATAAATATATTATAAAAACATTACGTAAAAATTAGTTGAATAGAAATCTCTTAATACTTTAGACAAAAATCTGGCCAGTCATTAAAAAGTGGCATAACTAACTACCCAGCTATATTTTCCCAAAGCTTGTCTTTCTAACCTCAGTACTATCACATTCTGGACTCACTGTCTCCTTTTTTTTTTTTTCAAACAGGGTTTCTCTGGATAGCCGTGGCTGTCCTCGAATTCACAGAAACCCACCAGCCTCTGCCTTCCAAGGGCTGGGGATTAAAGGTGTGCACCACCACCACCACCACCACCACCACCACCACCCAGCAAGACTCATTGTGTATTTATAAGCTCTATATTCTAAATGTCAGATGCTCAACACCACCTTTGGGTTAACGTTTCTAGGTATTTGCTCAGGGAGCAAAACTTCTTCCCCACCTCACCTTCCCATTTAAAACCATTTCTGCAAGATGCTGTGCTCAAGAATGTTCATCTCAGTCATTCTGTAATGGTGAAAACTTGAAATCAACTTAATTATAAATAATTGAGAATATTTTATGTATCCTTATATAGTAAAATAAACCCCATACAGTAAACTAGAGCTATCTGTAGAAATCTGAAAAATCTTAAGCCTCTACACACATTGCTAAATCAACGATGTACATTTTTAAATTGCAAAGACCACGTGTACAATAGCATTATCATCTATGAATACATAAAACGTTTATACTTTGTCCATTAATACATATAAAGTGACATATAAGAATCAGAAACACCAATTTCATTATGGTTTTGACTTTTGTAGAACATACACAAAATAATTTGTATTTTAAAAATTTATAGGGTAACTTTAATATGTATGAGGTTAGGGATCCCTTTGCATCAGCAACTAGGGACTCCTTGAGCTCTGCACAGCACAGTCTGAAACCACTGTCTACAGATGGTCCAAGAAAAGCACTTGGTGTGTACAATATCTGTAACTTCTAGACTAAAAACAAAGGGATCATAAAAGTTAAATTTCTTATCAAAACTGTGTACTATTTATGTTGGAGAAAAAGGGAACAGAAATATAAAAATATGCCATGCTGGCTAATCAAACAAAATTATACATAAAACATATGCAATCTACCAGTGTCAAAATAAAAGATAAGAAAAAAAGCAAACAAACAAGCCAGTTCCTACAATGTTGAAGATGAAACCCATGCTCCCACTGGAAATTTCTAGAAAAAAAAACCCATCCACCTGTTTCTGTGATTCCCCAGACAGTGATCACCACCTCTGTAAGTCCTACTTACTTTGCAGTGTCAGCACCACTTGTAATAAGAGTGTTGATTAGCAGCTCATGGCCATACCGGGCTGCTATATGCAAAGGGGTGTTTCCATTCTTATCTTCACAGTCAATTACAGCTCCTACAATAAAGAACACAGTGTCAGATACTAGATTATATACAGATTGGCCAATACTGTAAAATGCAACGTAATATGCTGCTTAAGCATAGACTAATAGATACAGAAAATATTTTCTTTTTTTTTTTTTTTTTTTTTTTTTTTTTTTTTTTTTTTGGTTTTTCGAGACAGGACTTCTCTGTGTAGCTTTGTGCCTTTCCTGGATCTTGCTCTGTAGACCAGGCTGGCCTCGAACTCACAAAGATCCGCCTGCCTCTGCCTCCTGAGTGCTGGGATTAAAGGCATGCGCCGCCGCCGCCGCCGCCGCCGCCGCCGCCACCACCACTGGCTAGATATAGAAATTCTAACTAATTTCATTCACAGTATATTTACTTGGGGTTAACAATTGCATATTTAAAAGTTTTGTGAATTGAACATAGGATTTAAACATATTTTAAACTAAGATAAGGGTTCTAGGGTACAATGAGTCTAAAGACCACTATGCTAAAGACACTGCTTTAGAGCAGCACTTTAGAGCAGTACTGTGCTTCATGAAGTCGACTGCTCATACACAGTACTTTATAAATCTTTGGATCATGAATCTATTATTATTATTATTTTCCCTTGCAGAACTCTAGCAACAAAAAAACTAATAAAGGGTTCTTGGGGAGATGGCTCAGTGGGTAAAATGCCTGCTATTAAATATGAGGAACAGAACTCACATAAAGTTGGGTATGGTAGTGCCCATCTGTAAGTCAAATGCCCAAATAATGAGTTAGGAGGTGGGAATGAAAGAATCCCCAGAAGCCTGTGGGCTGACCAGTCTGCAGCTAACATCATAAAACTCTATCTTAAACAAGGCAGAAGGCAAGAACTAACATCTGATGTTGTCCCCTGATCCCCACATGAACACTATAGCATTTGTATGCCTTTTTTTTCTTGCTCTCTTTCTCATACACAATTCACCATATACACATAAAATAATTTTTTTTTTTTTAAATGCCAACAAGGGGCTGGAGAGATGGCTCATTGGTTAAGAGCATAGCATATTCTTCTAGAAGACCTGGGTTCACTTCCCAGCACTTATATCAAAGTTTACAACTGTCTGTAACATGAGTCCCAGGGAATCTAACACCTTCTTCTGATCATCATCGGCACCACATGCATGTGGTGCATAGACATACATTCAGGCAAATATTCATATACATGAAATAAAAATAAATAAAATCTTAAAAAGAACAACAAAGCCTTTAAAAAATTATATATTAGGGACTATTAACAAACAGTCCTTTAGAACATGGTCTAAGAAATACAGATTTACATTAATAGCCATAAAAATTATTTTATTTAAAAGTTTAATTTACTTAGTAATAATTCAAACACATGAGAATAAAGTGCAGAAAATAACCTAAAACCCTAAAAAGAGTTCATTTCAAAGCATTCAAACAGGGAAAAATGAAAAATGTAACAAAGCAAATATTAATATATAACACGTAGAAAGGCAGTTTTCCAATTAGCAATATTTGGGAAAAAAAGGTCAACACTAATTGCTATAGAAATAAAATTCATAGCTGGACAAGGTGGTGTAAAAGGAACGTGAATTGAAGGCCAGCCAAAGCTATGTAGGGAGACTCCTCCCTTCCTATCTACTCAAAAGAGAAGAAATGAAATTAATAATTCAGAAGAATAGAAGTAACTATGAATCATATATATTCGTGGTATTTTATCCTCTGCTGATATCGAGAGATCTGAAATAAAATCTTAATAGTATACACACTGCTATGGCAATTCCACAGTGCCATTCACTGAGTAGATTAAGAACAAAAAACAAAAAACTACATTGAAGAAATAAAGGAAACAAACAGAAATACTTTTTACCACTCTGGATAATGGTTTGTGATCTGGAGAATCTACCGTGGAGAGCAGTCATGTGTAGTGGGGTTTTCCCATCTTTACTCTGAAATAATGTAACAACAACAACAACAACGAAGTTTAATTACTATGCTGTATCAGAATATGCATCCCTCAGTTGTACTTTAGATATCTTCTTAAATACATTTTATAAATATTACTCAAGAATCAAGTCTTCTGGAGGTAAACCAGCTTTTCAAAGTATTAACTGGCTTTTTATTTTTATGTATAACAAATGTGTACCAACTGTATATCAAACCAAAAACATACAAAATTCCCCACACTTACTATTTATACAAATTCTGTATGGCGTTGTAAAGTATAATCTTAACATTCCTATTCTACAAGTAGAAAAATTAAAACATAGGAGATTAAATGATTCAACCATGGGCACTATAATCCCAAGTGGAATAGTCACAATATGCTTCCCAAGTTTAACATTCAAACTTTCACCTCGCATCGATGCTTTTGATTTTATGAAACCCCAAAACCTCCCATCTTTAGTCATTATAAGTCATTTAAAAAAAAAAACCACTGTCTTCATTTGTTTATAATTACTTGTAATCAATATTGTTAGCTATTTTCTTGAATTAAGATAATCAGGCTGGCTGGCTGTACATTTCTATAGTTCAGAAGAAATTCCAAACGCAAAAAACAATGACTTACTGATGTGCTATTTTCTTCCTGGTTAAATGATATCATTTAATCTCTAAAATCTTGTGGTAGTTAAACTATACAAAGGAAAGAAACTTTTGCGCTCCTAATCCTTCAGCACTATTTGGTATGCCTTCTGTACATATACTATAACAAATGTTCCAAGTTTGTATTAACCCTGTAAAACTTTTCACGCTATATGGGCATCAATAGTTATCGGGGTATTTGAGTCTATAATTTTGCTACCTTGTTTTAGGACAGGCATTTTATGTCACCTAAAAATCCCAGAATGGTTTTGAACTTGTGGTCCTCCCATCTCAGCCTCCCACGTGCTGGGATTATAGGGATGTGCTACATGCCCAGCTTGTTTCTTTAATTTTATGATTTTTTTTTTAAAGCATGAACCATTTAGTAATCCTGAGGAATTTCTAATAATCTGGAAACATTGGAAAAAGGATGAGAAAGCATGTATGTATGCAGACCCCAGAACCACAGCAACATTAATCAAAGAATCTCAGCTCTGACTCTTGAAACAAGAATTTGGACAAGTTGCTAACTTTCTTGAGCCTTTACTTCCTCAACTGAAAATGAGGACAATATTATCTACACCTTATAGGTCTGTTGCACAGTCTAAAACTGATTACATAGCATACCTATACTTGTTATTTTATTCCTTTAACTAGGAGGGAAAAAAAGCACAAAGATATTTAACAAAAGCATTCTAGTTTTATGTTTTCAAAAGTGTTCACTATGTGGTAAATTCCAACTCAGTGTTGATATTTTACAGTCACTTTTTTATAGACAAAAAGCAAAGCAAATAAAAATGTATAATGAAAACAGGATTCATAATACAGTGAAATATGAAAGATATAACTTCAGTTAACATTTTTAAGTATTATAAATATGTTTTAGGTAAAATTTTGAAATAGTTCATATATGCCAGTCATTTAATCCTCACAACCCTATAAGATAAACACTATTATTTTCAGGCCAGTGAGATGGCCTACTGGGAAAAACAGCTTGCTGGCAAGTCTGATTGTTACAATTCTGCCCTCACGCCAGCTGCATGACTGCACATTCGCAGTTCAGTGGTTAAGCAAAGGGTCTTGCGTCTTAGTCATCACTGTGCGCTGGTGATCACGTATGCGCAGCACGGTCACACAATCTGCGCATGCGTGGCGTGGCTCTGTAAGCCCATCTGTGCCTTAAAGAGCCGTGACTCCGACCCTGCCTTCTCTCTCTTTGTTCTGCTCCCCCCCCATCTTCCGTCTCTCTTCTGCATGTGCTTCCCTCCCCAGGCCTGGTTCTCTTGTCTTTGCCCCCCCAATAAAGCTCTAAAACTAATACTGGGTCTTGTGATGACTGTGACCTTTTCATGCTTCATTTCACTGATGAGTTCAGTTTGATCTCTGGATACACATGGTGGAAGAAGAGACCCAATCCTGCAAGTTGTCCTTTAACCTCCACATGCATGAACGCATACACACACACTTTAAGTATACAAATATTAAAAAATTGGTGTAAAAATACACTATTATTTCTGTTTTATAAGTGAGGAAACATACAGCCTGAGATGAAAGAATTTCACTTTGTCTTCTAGCTCATAAGAAATGGGATTGTGGGACTGGAGAGATGGCTCAGTGGTTAAGAGCACTGACTACTCTTCCAGAGGTCATGAGTTCAATTCCCAGCACCCACATGGCAATTTACATCTGTCTGTAACTACAAGATCTGACACCCTCACACAGACATGCATACGGGCAGAACACCAATGCACATAAAATAAAAATAAATTATTTAAAAAAAAGGGAAATGGGCTTGTATAAGCCTACAGAAAACATTAATTAAAATATTTTTACTTTCTACATACTGATTATAGAAGGTATTCTTAAATATTCAGAGGAAGAAGAGATTAAGATTACCAGTTGAAAAATACACCTTAACACCAGTAGGAGAACATATTTATTTCTCTTTGAAATGGAGAAAAATACAGAGATTGTTTTCAATCATCTAAAATCATATTAGAATGAAGCTAGGAGTTATTTTTTTTACATCTATTTATGTATTATTTATTCTGTGCATATATGTACATGTGTCACAGTGTGGAGGTCAGAAGACAACTTGCAGGAGTTGGTTCTCTTCTCCATTACATGGGCTCCAGGAATCAAATTCAGGTTGTGAGGCTTGGCAGCAAGTGCCCTGATCTACTGAGCCTTCTTGGCAGCAAATAAACCAACATTCTGGGAGTTGTTATCAGAACCCAGTAATAACAAAAGCCACAGATTTTATAGTAGTTTTACGCTTAAACTTTAGTGATATTATTTTAGTTGAAAAATTTATTCTTTTCTTTCTTTATTTTTTAAGACAGAGTCTCTCTACATAGTGCTGGCTGTCCTGGAACTCACTCTGTAGCCCAGGCTGGCCTTGAACTAACAGATATGCCTGCCACTGTCTCCCGAGTACCAGGATTAAAGGAGTGCGTCACCTTGCCCAGCACGAAAATTATTCTTTTTTTTTTTTTTTTTTTTTGAGGAGGGGAGATGGACAGTTTCTCTGTGTAGCACTGGTAGACCAGGCTGACCTCAAATTCAGGGATCCACCTGCCTCTGCCTCCTGAGTGATGGGATTAAAGTCCAGGTGAAAAATTTATTCTTAAGGATGAACAGAGCATTTGGTCTTGTACACAATTTCAGCACTCAAGAGGTTGAAGCAGGAAGAGCACTAAGTCTGAGGTCTTGCTGGGGTATGTAGTAAGAAAAGTGTCTCAAAGACAATCAGGCATTGTGGCTATACTCACCTATAAATAATCCCAGCACTTACGATGTAGAAGGCCAACCTCGGCATATAGCAAGTTAAAGGCCACTCTGGACTACATGAGAGTCTGTCTCCAGAAACGGGGGAAATTGTGTTTGTTAGGGCTACTATTGCTGTGGTGAAGCTATTAGGACCCTCCCCTCACTCCAGCTACACGACGGATCTACTTCAGGCCTTTTCTGTCTTACCAGCATCCTGTCAGACACAAAAGCGGCCAGAGTGCCAAGTCAAGAGGGATGGACGGTTCCAGGACAGCAGGACAGCCCACCATCCCAGGACGCCTGTCTATCTCGGAAGGCTCCCTTCCTTACCACCCCCCCAGAGGCAACCAACGCCCACGAAGTCAGCTGGAAGCAGTTTTTCCAGGAGAAACGATGCCCCTATTCCTATTCACTTGCTTTTTTATAATAAGCAAAAAGTCTGCAATGTTAGGATTCTGCCCTCACTCCAGCTACATGACTGCATATGCATAGTTCAGGGTCATCAGTGTGTGCTGGTGACTATGTACTCACCTTAAAAGCTGGACGCAGATCCCACCCTCTCTCTGCTCTGCTCCCCTCTCCCCCGACCCCACCATCTTTCTCTCTCTCCAGGCCTGGCTCTCCTCTCTCCCTTCCCCCTTCCCTCCTAATAAAGCTCTGAAAACTAACACTGGGTTCTGTCGTGACTGTGACCTTTCCATGTGGTAACCAGTGCCGCCACAGCACAGTTTATCATCCTTTCAGAAGCACCATTCCCAAAACTTGGGAGAAATGGTTTATTTATTCAGTTTACATTTCCACAGCACTGTTTATCATTGATGGAAGTCAGGACAGGAACCTGGAGGCAAGAGCTGATGCAGAGGCCATGGAGGGTGCTGCTTATGGGCTTGCTTCCCGGAGCTTGCTCAGCCTGCCCTCCAACAGAACCCAGGACCACTGGCCCAGGCATGGCAACACCTACAGTGGGCTGGGCCCTCCCCCATCAATCACAAGTTAAGAAAATGCCTTACAGCAGGATCTTCTGGAGGCATTTTCTCAAGTGAGGTTCCTTTCTTTCAGATAACTACAGCTTGTGTCAGGTTGACATAACACTAGCCAGCACAGGAAGAAAAGAAGGAAAGGGAGCAACAGAGGAAGTTATGGAATAACACAGGAAGTAGGAAAAGGTGTGTATGTATGCAACCAAAACAATCAATGTAGTCAGGCTCATATTAAGAAAAGTTATAAAAACAAGACCATAATTAGGTTTTAAAGCCCATTCATTTACTTCTACTGCTCTTGTAAAGATCACATGTTTAGAAAGTGAATTATTATAAATTTAAATTCAAATTCAATTTCTATATTTACAAGTTAAGGTTAGGAACAACAAAATAGAGAGAAGGGTAGAAAGAACAGCAGTAGCAGAGAGGGAGTAAATGATCAGTAAAATGGTTTTCCTAACAGGCCAAATGTTAAGGATGTGGTTAATAAACAGTGACTTGAGAAATATAGGAAATACAAGTCATTGAGAGTTAATATTCTTGTTGGTTGAAAACCTAGAGCTATCAATAATCTTTGTACAATTTCACAGCAAGGTGGGACTTCAGAAGTCAAAACATAAGAAACAGACTTCAATGTAATTCAGTACTAATATAATTCAGACAACTGAATTTAAAGGGCTATTACATATTGTTAGGCAAGCTTTATGATATCTAGTGTAGGCTTCAAATCTGCTTAATCACTAAATTATACCCTTTGCTAACAAACAAAAATCACCATGTGATGTATAAATATTGAATTTTATAGATTATTCAGGATATTGGTCTAGTTTTGAACATTTTATAAGTAAAACTTCTTAGAGAAAAGAGTCTCAATTTAAATTTTGAAGGAAAAGATAAACAGAACTAATCATAGGTACGAGAGGCAACCACAAAGACACTGATATGAACCAAAGGACTCATTATCATCAAGCTGCATGAAATATCTAAATGCCAGTATAGATATTGATATCTTTAAAATCTAATCTTTGTCCTTTAAATATAGTAGCACATAACTGAAATTTTAGAATAACTAATGGTATAAATAAGCCTTCAATATTTCCATGAAACACATAAGGTGATACAAATAATTATTTTAGATGTTTTATCATAAACACTTAAAAAACAACTAGATTCACACAGAGAAACTCTACACAGTGAGTTCCAGGAAAGGCGCAAAGCTACATAGAGAAACCCTGTCTCGAAAAACCAAAAAAAGAAAAAAAAAAAAAAAAAAGAAAAGAAAAACAAAACTATATTTGATTTTTGCCTCTGAGGTCCATTAAGATAAACTGAAAGATTTTATCTTTAGGGGGAAAAAGCAATTCTCCTTACAACACAAATTCTGTTATTTTTCTGGGCTGGGTAAGAATTCAAGTTAAAATGATCACCTGGGTGTGGTGGTGAACACCTTTAAACTCAGCACTCCCAAGGCAGAGGCAGGACTGTCTGAAGAGTCCAGTTCAGCCTGGTCTACATAACCAGTTTTAGGTCAGTCAGGTGATACACTGAAACCTTGTCTCAAACAAAACAGTGAAAACCTGAAAACTGTGAAATATACTTTAACTAAACTATTAAAAAAATGTTACTAAGTGAATTGAGGATTGAAAGCATACATACATATACATATATATATGTATGTCTTTTTTTGTTGTTGTTGTTGTTGTTCTGTTTTTTCAAGACAGGGTTTCTCGGTGTAGTTTTGGTGCCTTTCGTGGAGCTTGCTCTGTAGACTAGGCTAACCTCGAACACACAGAAATCTGCCAGGCTCTGCCTTCCAAGTGCTGGGATAAAAGGCATGTGCCACTACTGCCCAGCATATGTTTTGTTTTTAATTGAGATAGGGTGGGCTCAAAATCACCATCCTCCTGTCTTAGCTCCTAAGTGTTAGGATTACAGTGTCTGCCATTATGCTTATCTTTAACTGTATCCATTGTGTACCTGTTTGTGTGTGCTAATTAGTGGGAATGTGCATGCACATGGAGGCCAAAGAACAACACTGGGCTGTGCCTCAGGAGACACCCACTTTGTTTTTTTTTTTTGTTTTTTTTTTTTTTTGGGTTTTCGAGACAGGGTTTCTCTGTGCAGCTTTGCGCCTTTCCTGGAACTCACTTGGTAGCCCAGGCTGGCCTCGAACTCACAGAGATCCGCCTGGCTCTGCCTCCCGAGTGCTGGGATTAAAGGCGTGCGCCACCACCGCCCGGCTCCCACTTTGTTTTTTAAGAGAAGGTTTATCATTGACCTGCTAGGCAAGCCACTTTACTGAGTATTTCCATAACCCTTTAAGGTAAATTCTTTAAAAAGGTAGTTTAGGGGCTGGAGAGATGGCTCAGCATTTAAGAGCACCTGTGACCCCAGTTTGACTCCCAGCCCCCACATGGTGACTCACAATTGTAATTCCAGTTCCAGGGGATGACTCCCACTTCTGGCCTTCATGGGCACCAGGCATATATGTAAGCAAAATATCCATACACATAAAATAGTAAGATAATTTAAAATTTAAAAGAACTTTAAAAAGAGAGTTTAGCTCAAAGCATAATAGAGGCTCTTAATGATACTTTCTGGTCTTCCTTCCCTGAGTATGAATTAAGTAAATTTGTCCCTCAGTTGAGAGAGAAAAGAATGAACTAACTCCCACTAGACTTAACGCTGCTTCACTTCTCTTGTGTAGCTTAGTGTTCTCAATTAAGAAAGGCAGTGCTCATCTACATTCACCTTCAAAAGGAGCAGAAATTCTCGATAAGCAGTATTTGTAAGCTTACATATTTCTACTAATCCTACATGATTCAAATTTGATTGATTGTGGCTTTCTTGGTAACACAAGATGGGGTTTGTCAAGCACTGTAAATGATAAACTGATGAATGATACAGGAGCAAACTAAAAAACTTTTTAACAATGTAAAATAATTATATACTAAGAAATAATAGTGCTTGAAATCTTGGTTACCTGTGTTTTTCACAGTATTACACAGTGAAAATAAATTTGACTCCTGAATTTGAACATATTTCTAAAATGCTTACTTCTGAAAGCAATTATGAACAAGAAGCCAAATGACTGTTCTTTACGTGTAAATACAGATAATATTTCTATCCTAACACCATGAAAAATTTTATTACAGAAATTTCAGAAAACAGTTTCAAAACAGTATTATAGCCTGAATATCCATATACATATGTGGGCTCTACCATCAACATTTTACTCCATGTTTTTTATCACATTATCGATACAATTATTTGATGCTTTAGAGTTAGTCACAGGTGTCATCACTATGTGACAATCAGGGTGTATCATTCATTATTTAACACCTACTATTTCCCTTCTAACACAAAGTTTACATAAGATGAAGTAAGTGCACTAGTCTTAAGAACTTCGGTGAGTTTCCACAAGTGCTTATCTACATTACACAAGGCCTGTCAAGTACAAAGCAGCACCATTACCCTGTAAGGTCTCCTCATGCCCCTTGCCTAGGCGATCCTTCTTTCCCATGGGCAACAATTGATCTGTTATTTGGCCCCTGACTATAAATTCTGGAACTCCAAATAAACAGAATTCCATTTGTTCTAGAATCTTGCATAGATGGAAAATGTATTCAATTTTTTCCCTGATTCAGTATAATATTTTAGAGATTTATCCATGTTTTTTTTTTTTTTTTTTGAGGGGGGGTGGTTGGCAGTGGAGACAGGGTCTCACTGTGCAGCTCTGCTGGCCTCAAGCCAGAGATCCGCCTGCCTCTGCCTCCAGAGAGCTGGACTAAAGGCGTGCACCACCACGCCTGGCCTTTTCCATGTTCTTAAGCTCACCAGTAGTCTTTTAAATTCTGGATGGTCTGTGTTGTGAATATTGTTTTAGACAGTTAACTAAGTACAGAAAGCACGGGTTCTAATTTTGTTTCATACCTTCATATTGACGTCGGCCCCATTGCTAACCAGGAGTTCTAAACACAGTGCTCCATGTGTGGATGCAGCAGCAAAGTGCAAAGGAGTGAATCCTTTTTCATTCTTCTGATTCACATTAGCACCACAGTCTATGAGCTCGTTCACAACAACGTCTTGTCCATTGTAACAGGCCACATGAAGAGGTGTGTTTCCATAGGCATTTGGTTCATTCATCTATAGGAGAAAAAAATGTGAATGTTAAGCAATTCTTCTATTACTACTGTAAGCTATTTTAAATTATCAGTTATGGAAAAAGGGATAAATAAAAGATAAGATTTATGTTAAGGTTGTCTTACAATAATGAACATAACAATAAGCAATTTATTGTTAAATGGGTTACATACATTTAGAGAATGTACTTCACACATATAATGTTAAATTCTTCCACAAGAGTTATTTTAAAAAAACAATGTATTTTCAAAAGTCTTTGAGCTAAGGGAGAATTTATTACAAATAGTGAGCAGAAACAAGGATGCTTCATTCATCTGTTTCAGAGATCTTTTAAGGCCATTATGCTAATTGGTTGAAACAGCTACAGGCATTGGTGAACAAAAATGAAACTTTTAGCCATCTTGTACTTTTCAGGATCCCACTCAACAATATGTCTGGGTGTTTTGCAACTTCTTCCAATTCCCACATTTTCAATGAATTCCTTCCTCGTTTTTTCAGTACAGTGTTTCTCACAGTCCTCAAACAGTCAGAGCACCTCTATAGTCCTAGCATGTCTTGTCTAACTAGAACCATATACTTTCTGACAGCTTTATTGCCTCCCTCTCTTTGCACTCTCCTTTCTCCTTATTCACTGCTTTCAAGAATCAGTAGGTTTGATCCATGTGCCCCTACAATAAGAGTAAATAACATTAGGGTAGGGATGGTGGCATATACCTATAACCCAAGCACTTGGAAGCTGAGACTGGAGGATTCCAAATTTGAGGCCAACTTGGGCTACACAATGAGACTGTCCCCAAAACCAAGAGTAAATATAATAAAAGAAGGACTAAAGGACATATATCCAAAGAATGTCATATAAAAGCTACATGTATTCTTATTCAGGGATCAAATATATACCAAGTGAGCAGAATTCTTCCCTAATCAAAATGAATGGTATTACTACAGTGTTTATAGTACTCATATGTACATTTGGTTAATAAGTATTTTGTCTTCCTCCCTTGCTTTTGTCAGTATCCCATAATGATAATGTGATCTGCTACAGTCACTTAAATAAAGCTAGACTTACTACTCAGAAAACTGACAATAACACAACTACCTAGTCAACGTGTGTCTGATCTGCTGGTTCCCAGAGAACCGGAAGAAACAGAGCGACAGGACCTGAAATGTGATGGAAAATAAAAACTTTGGGCAAATCACTCATCTTTGGAATTGGCTTTAACTCTTTATATATTTTGACTAATTACCTATTGTATTGGTTAGTGTTACGTGTCATCTGTGAGAAGGGAACCTCAATTGAGAAAACTGTCTCCATAAGATCAGGCTATAGACAAACCTATAGGGCAATTTCTTAATTAATGATTGATGTGGTGATTCTTAATTAATGATTGATTGTGGGTGGTGCCATTCCTGGGCTGGTGGTCCTGGGTGATATAGAAAAGAGAGTTTAGCAAACTATAAGAAGCAAGTCAGTAAGCAGCAATCCTCCATGGCCTCTGAAGCAGCTCCTGCCTCTAGATTTCTGCCCTGACTTCCTTCAATGATGAACAGTGATATGGAAGCATAAGCCACATAAACCCTTTCCTCCCCAAGTTGCTTTTGGTCATGGTGTTTCAGCACAGCCAATAGTAATCCTAACTAAGACATATATATTGATCATATCATGATACTAGCTAATTAAAGGTTTGGAAAGATTTGGTAAAAAGACAAAGATATTACTGCTATCTTTCAAACCTAAGTTCTGACAATATAGTAAAAGCATAGAACAATACATTAATTTATACTGCTTACTCTATATACCTACATCAACTCCAAGATCTAGAAGGTACTTGACTACACTGATCATTCCACTAGAGGCTGCTGCATGAAGAGGTGTGTAAGACTTCTTATCCTTGCACGTTACTTCAGCTCCATGAGACACAAGTAATTTCACTACTTCGATGTGACCTGAAAATACATTTATAAAAATAAGCAAACAAATCCAAACAGATCAGCACAAAGAAATTATTAAATATATCCTGAATACATTTTAAGAAATGTAAAGCAGGCCAGGCGGTGGTGGCTCATGCCTTTAATCCCAGCACAGAGGCAGGCGGATCTCTGAGTTTGAGGCCAGCCTGGTCTACAGAGCGAGTTCCAGGGCAGATCCCAAAGCAACACAGAGAAACCCTGTCACAAAACAACAACAACCAAATCTGCCACCCCCAAAGAAACGTAAAACAACACATTAAGTTTATGATGCATGACAACTAATAATTCATGCTGTAATTCAAGAGGAATGAAAAAAATCTAAGAATTCAGAGTAATTGACGAATCTTGGTAGCGAGAACAACTAAAAATAAATAATACTATTTACTATTTTATCTAGTGTCATCCTTGACTAGATCTTGTTCCTCTGCCCCAAGGTCATTTAACATCTCTTCTTTCTTTTATTTTGTGATGTCTTCCGTCATGTCATCACATGACATAGGAGGAAGGAGGACATTTACCAGATGACAGAACCTTCATCTTGGACTTCCAAAGCTCCAAAACTTAAAGGAAATGAAATTCTGCTCAGGATAAATTACCCAATCATGGGTATTCCGTTATAGTAACAAAGGTAGATCAAGAATGTACTGCTAACTCCAAAGCACAGAAGACCTTTTAAATCATAATCAAGTGTATCAAGGACATCTGACCCATGCTAGGACTAGACTAAGATTCACACACTTAACTATTTTAGAAGCTCAACTTTAAGCAAGCCACAAAATTATTCTGGCCTTTATTTCATGAAAATAACTATTAAGTCAAACCTAATTTCTTCAAAGTGAAAGGCTCATTATACTCCATTGACTGTGCCAACCTTTTTAACACAAAATGTGTTGTTTTAAATCGCATACACAGTTTTAAACCTCCTCAATGAATAACCAACAATAGAATATTCAGGAAAGTATTCAAAACTTAAGGATATAAAACTCTACAAAGTGTGACAGACTTTAGGATGAAGCACAACTCCTTCTGGCTATTTTACCTTTAACACAAGAAAAAAATGTCCTCATATAAGAAGAGGTCCATTATTTTTGGTAGTCATACACATTTTTAGGTGATGGAGATTGAACCCAAGGCCTTGTGCATGCAAGGCAAAACACAGTATCACTTCAGCTATACCTCCAGTTTAATAAGATGCTTCTCAATGCATCTTTACAACTTACACTTTAAAAACCCAATAAAAAGAAGAATGGATATGAGAATGAGCTTTTAGTAAACACCCATCTTAAGTTAAATATCCCAGGCAACCATCTGAGATGTCTCTTGTTTCCTTCAGTTTTATAAACTCCAGTGTACTGTTGTAGTAAACTTCTACTTGTTCTGTTTGGGCTGCAACCTCACATACTGTATAACTTATTGTTATACTTAAAAAGGTTGCATAAATGCCAAACCCAAAATACATTATTTCCCCTAAATATATTGTCAAAAGTAAATTTAAAAAGTACATACCCATATATGCTGCCCAATGGATGGCACGTCTATCTTTCTTGTCAAAAGCATTAATATTGGCACCTCTGGACAGGAGTAGTTTGACCATCTGGAATAAAAGTAAACAGTTTCAGAAGTAGAATTGTTTATAAATATGCCTTGTGATTATTTAACTTGATTTCTCTAGCACTGAATCACTGCAGTTGTAGAATCACTACAGTTGTAGAAAGGAACTAAACTGAATATTGATAAATATTGAAGGACAATTAATATAATACGATAACATGGGAGGGAGTTCACTGTTACTAAAGTCAGGCTGCAGCCTCTTTTAAGAGGCCAGTTTGCAACCCAGTATTTTATGAACATCCAAGTAAGTACAAACCTTGTAAATCTAAAAGATGGAATACTTAAATAGAAGTTGTATTGCTATTAATAGCCTAAAGTGTTATTAGAATGTAAAGAACTGTCTCGTACCAGTAATGTCTGAAATTTAATTTTATCCCTCATGGTAGATCTACTATGTTTAAATCAAATTATTACAGTCTATTTTCAAATTTTATATTTTAAAGTCTGTATTTCAAATTCAATATTTACAAAGTCTATTATCTCATAGTGAATCAATAATAATATAATATTTATGATTGTTCCTCTATTTTGTGATCTATGTCCCAGTTGATCAAGAATTCAGAGTATTACAATGAAAAGAACAACAAGGCCACTAGGCTTCCAGCTGCAAAATCTTGCAAATGCCATTCAAAAATTTGTGTTCTTTTCTCTGCACACTAGGACTAGGATTTGGGTACATTAGAGTGCAACTTGTTTCAGCTGCTTAGAAGAGGCTGAGGTTGGAGGATAGCCTGGAGTTCAGGAGTTTGGAACATAATAATATTTCATCTTAAATTAAGAAAGGGAAGTGAAGAGAGTAAGAACAATAGCACAAAAAGGAAAGAACCGAAGGAAAGAAGGCAGGCAGGGGAGGGGGAGAAGGGGAGGTTGAACAAAGGTTCCTCTAACTCTGGTTCAACTAGGCTTACTTACCAATGCTTGAAGAAAGATAACTATTTTGTGTGTAGTGTATACCTGTTTGTGTGTGTAGACCAGAGATTGATATTAGGTGTTTTCCTCCTTCATGCCCCACCTTTTTATTATTTTGTTTTGTTTGTTTTTTGAGGCAGGGTTTCTCTGTTGTAGCCTTGGCTGTCCTGGAAGTCACTCTGTAGACTAGGCTGGCCTTGAACTCAAGAAGAGATTTGCCTGCCTCTGCTTCCCTAAGTGCTGGGATTAAAGACATGCGCCACCTTTGCCCAGCCCTCCAACATTTTGTGTGTTTTTTTTTTGTTTTTTTTTTTTTTTTTGAGACAGGGTCTCTCACCTGAAGTTTACCAATTTGGATAGGCAGGCTGACCAACCAGTTGTAGAGAACTGACTGGGTTATAGGTGTGCACCACCACACCTACTCTTTATGTGGGTGCTAGGGATATGAACTCAGGTTCTCCCTCATGCTTGCATAGAAAGTACTGATGGCCTGAGTCATCTCCCCAGCCCTGTAGTGACTAATTTTCTTTTTTAAAAGGATTTATTTATTTATTATGCATACAGTGTTCTGCCTGCCTGTATCCCTGCAGGCCAGAAGGGGCACCGAATCTCATTACATATGGTTGTGAGCCACCAAGTGGTTGCTGGGAATTGAACTCAGGACCTCTGGAAGAGCAGCCAGTGCTCTTAACCTCTGAGCCATCTCTCCAGCCTGACTAATATTCTTAATCTGTTTTCTTTTGCTAGTTCTGTCACTAAGGAATTATCTCAATACAAACTAGAAGAAAGCAGTGTTTCTAAACACTGCCTTTCTTTGCTATTACCCTTCCTTCTGAAAGAACAGTGAAATTGCTGTCTCCCTGTACTTTCTAGACAATGACAGAATACATCTCTTGTTATCCTAGAGCTGACAATGCTGTCATTCTAGGTCATTGTGAAATTCTAGTATATGTGTATTAAGTACTAAGTAAAATTTTAAATTTGAGAACACTTATATCACTGAAAAAGAAAAAAAGCTGGGAAATTCTGTTTGCTTTTCCTATGAACTGAATGAATTAAAAGAAGGCAAATTCATTAATACTCGAAGGCTGGAAGAAAGACAATCAGTTTCTAATTGAATGCACCTACCTCGCCATGCCCACTGAAAGCTGCATGATGCAATGCAGTTCTCCCTGCTCGATCCGATACATTCACATTACTCAGAAGAGGTACCAAAGACTCAGCGCACTTTACAGCTTTATTAGCAGCAGCTATATGTAAAGGGGTCTGCCAATTTTTGTCTCGAGCATTAACATCGGCAGAATGCTTCAAAAGTATCTGAACTGCTTCCTAAAATATAAACAAGAGGAGTGAATACTTTTAGAAATTATGAAGATGTAGACATATGGAGAAAATAAAAGTTTTGAAGGAGCTCACAATAAGTATGGGAATTTAAGAAAGTATTTTGAATTTAAAGATAGTACTTAGAGCCATAAAAAGATGTATCTTGATAAAATGCATGTTTTTCATTAAGTGTTCATATCTTGTTTCTTATTAGCAAAAATACATTAGCATATACATAGCATAGCTTTAATAAGATTTATTATTTAATATTAAATATACAGAAACTTAAAAAGACATTTTTCATCTCTCAAAGAATTATGCATTACATTTTACCAAGTGAAAAAAAATCACTAGGTCTGGCTCATTAAATTAGTACATAAAAGGTCTTTTATTGCAATGCTATTTAACATGTTACTACTGAAGCAACTAAACCATTACTGTACTGAGAAATTCATCTCCTTAGAAGCATATGGGAACCTTACACTATCACTTTTATAAAGTAGATGTATGCAGGATTCCAGGAATTTAGCATGTTATTGGCATTAAGCAATAATCATAATTAAAACAGCAAAACTGTCTCCTTACAGTGATAATCCTATCTTTAGTAGGTAAGTACAAAACCACATATGAAAATGAAAAGCAACAGAACTAGAACAGAATCTCAATACTATGACCTTTTAAAATAATTAAAACTTTATTTTCAAGAACTTGCAAATAAAAAACATCACAAAGAAGTCAGCCAGACTCCAAATTGCATGAACTTCTACGGTTAGAAGAGTCATCCTGAAGCTGTGGAACTTCACAAAAAATCTTACTTTCAATATCAATTATTATTTTATGCATTTAATTTACCACAACCTCCACCCCAAATCATGAGAGCCAAACTAGAAAAACAATGAGCTTTATATTCTTTCATAGCTTGTGTCCGATAACTGCTTTCCACCCTTCCTCACCATCTAACATTTACCCTTTCTTGTTCCCATTCTTACATGGTATATTGTACACACATATTTGTTTGCTTATATACATTATATATAAATATATAAATTACAGACTAGAGTCCACATGAGGAAAAACATGCAGTATTTTTCCTTTCTGAAACTGTTTGACCTCAACTAATATTATATATTGTAAGTTCATCAATTTTTCTGCAAATTGTGATTTTTTTCTTTAGCGCTGAATAATATTCCATTTGTATCAGATTTTAATTATCCATCCATCTCTTGATGAATAATTAGGTTCCTTTCATTTCCTTGCTATGGTGAATAAAGCATATCTCTGCGGATGGCTAGAAATAATAAAGATTAGGGAATAAATTAAAGAAATAAACATTAAAATAACAAAACACAAAATCAATCAGAATTGGTTCTTAGATCAAGAGTGTCTTCATAACAGACTCCAGCAAAATACAGAACATTACTAGGACCATTATGAAAAATTATACTCTAAAAAGCTAGATAACTCAGAAGAAATAGATTTTCTAAATGTATATCACCTAAAAAAATTAAACTTAGAAGATATCAATAATGCAAACAGACTCATTACAAGAAATGAGATTGAAGCCATAGTCAAAGTCCTCTCATCAAAGGAAAGTCCAGAAAGCTGATTCACTGCTGAATTCTATCAAACTTGCAAGAAAGATCTCTTACCAATTCTTAACTTTTTCCACAAAACAGAAGATGAAGGAGCACTACCAAATTTATTCTATGAAGTGAGTATTATTCTGATGCCCAAACCAGGTAAAGACACAAGAACAACAATAAGAAAACTACCGACCCATTTCTTTAATGAACATAGATGCAAAATTCTCAGAAAAATACTTGGCAAACAGAATTCAGGAACATATTATATTAAGGAGATTATATATTATGACCAAGTGGGCTTTATCCCAGAAAGGCAATGTTGGTTCACATACATAAATTAATAAATATAATACACCATATAAATGAATTTGAGGACAGAAACCACATAATAATTTTGACTGATTTTAAGAAGATATTTGACAAAATACATTATACCTTCATGATAAAGTTTTGGAGATATTAGGAATAGATGGAATATACTTCAAAATAATAGAGTATACAACCAACTTATAACATACATTATATTAATGGAGACAAAATGAGAGCATTTCCTCTAAAAGCAGGAATAAGACATAAGAATGCCCAATCTCCCCTCTCTTATTTGATACAGTACTCAAAATCTTAGTTATACCAAAAGAAAGACACAGAAGATGGATAAAAATAAGAAAGGAAGAAGTCAAATTATTTTTATTTGTAGATGGCATGATCCTTGACTTAAAAGGTACTATATAGTTTACTAGAAATCTCTGTGATCTATAAACACAATAAAGTTGCAGAATAAAAAAACCAACATAAAAAAATACCCCAGTGGCCTTCATATTTTCCAACAATGTACTCTCAGAGAAATAAATTATAAAAATATTCCATTCAAAATAACTCCAAAAAACCTGAAGTATTTAGGAATATAACCTAGTCAAAAAATAAAAAGACCTCCAAACAACAAAAACTTCAAGACACTGAAAAAGGAAATCACAGAAGGTACTACTAGATGATGGAAAGACCTTCCATATTCTTGGACTGGCAGAATTAGTATTGTGGAAGTTGCTGTATTATCAAAAATATACAAATTTACTGTAATTATCGAAAATCTGATGTATTCACAGATCACATAAACAAATCAGTAAGTATACTGTCACACTAGATATATTTAGAAAAAACAATTAAAGAATCATAAGGAACCACAAAGGAGCACAAATAGCCAAAGTAATCCTAAGGAGTAAGAACACTGCTGGATTATGACAATACTTGCTCCCAAACTGTATCATCAGTATAGTGATAAAAACAGTCTAGTATTGGCACAAAAACAGGAAGGAGGACCAACAGAAAGGAGGACCCAGAAATGAAAGACAAAGCTATGCTCACTTAATTTTGACAATGGAGACAAAAAGCTCGTATTTGAAAAAAAAAAGATAGCCTATTCAAACAAATGGTGCTCTCAAAATTGGATATCTTATCTGCAGTAGAATGAAATCAGATTAATTTTTCACCTTGTTAAAAAAAATCAATTCAAAATTGGATCAAATCCCTTAATTTAAAACCTGAAACACTGAAATAAAAGAAAACAGATAATACTCTTCAAGATACTAGGTTCATCAAGAACTTTATGAATAAACACCATTTATACAGGAACTAGCCTTAAGTACCAACAGATGAAATTTGAACTTTTAACTATTAGCAACAGAAACTATCAACAGAGGAAACAGCGAAGAAGAGAGAAAATCTTTTCAGCTACACTATACACAAGGGGCTAATTTCCAGAATTTACAAAGAACTGAATAAATTAAATACTAAGGAAATAAAACTGCCAATCAACAAATGGGCAAGTAAACTGAGCAGTTTTCAAACAGAGATACACAGATGTATGGTGATATTTTATTTGGGCTCGAATAAATAAAGCCTGCATGAAGATCAGAGGAAAAAGCCAGTCACTATATTAAACATAAGGCCCAGGCAGTGGTAGCACATGCCTTTAATCCTAGCATTTGGAAGGCAGAGATTTATCCAGATCTCTGTGAGTTCAAGACCACACTGGGCACAGAGTTAAAGGTGACACATGCCTTTAATCCCAGCACTAGTTAACCATAGAGGTCTGGAGGTCTGTATAGACAGGAAATGATAGAGCTGGGTGGAAAGAAGAAGCTGAGCAGAGAGAGGAAGTAAGATGGCAGGGCACAGAAAGGGTTTATAGGTGTGAGTATACAGGAAGTAGCTCTCTCTTAGGCTGAGGATTTCCTAGGGGTAAGAATGTGGCTGGCTTCTTTCTCCTTCTCTGATCTCTCAGTTTTCACTCCAATATCTTGCTCTGGGTTTTTAATAAGACCTTTTAAGATTCGTCTTACACAGATGGCCAGTAACTGATTTTAAAAAGTATTCAGTATCTCTAACCATCAGGGAAACACAAATTAAAACTACTCTTACCCCAACTCATCATCAAGAAAACTAATAACAGGGACTGGAGAGATGGCTCCGAGGTTAAAGAGTATTTGCTGCTCTTGCAGGAGACCCCAGTTTGGATCTGAGCACCTACAAGGCAGCTTACAATCATCTGTAACTCCAGATCTAGGGGACCAATAAAGCAGTTCAGCTGAGATCCTTTTGGGTAAGGACTCAGAGGCTTTCAGTCTGAGGAGACAGGATCAAGCTGAGGAGTTGGTGAGATGAGGTTGGCTGTGGCTTGTTCTGCTTCTCTGATCATTCAGTTTCACCCCAATATCTGGTTCTGGGTTTTTTTATTATATTAACCATTAGATTTCATGCTACAGACTAAGGCTCTCATCTGGCCTCTGCAGGCAAAACACTCAGACACATACAATCAAAGTAAATAAATCTAAATAAATAAATCTGACAGTGCTGGGAACATAAAACCATCTTGTATAAAACTATTCTGTGTGATTTTGAAAAATGTCACGTGTGCACACTGTGTTAAAGAGCCAGTCCTAAGGCAGCCCAGAGAGGAGCCAAGCCTAAGGGAGGCTCTCTGATGTGTTAATGAGCCAACCCTAAGCTGTGACACCTGAGAGTGCAAAGTTAATGCCTACTGGAATAGTACAAAAATTGGAGGTGGCCCCGGATCTTACTGTCCTCCCTGAGATGGGGCACTTCAAACCACTGTGTTGATCCTCGTCTGCAAAGGGACTTTGAGACTGGCCACTGTGTGACTCTGGCTTATGAGTCAAATTTCACCTTCAAATTTCTTGCATAGTTGATGAGTTCACACAGGTCCACCTGTCAGAACTAGCCCCTGGCCAGTGCTCTTAAGGACTTTCTGGAACTTCCAACAGTGCCACACTCCAGGTGACATAGCTGAAGGACCTCCTAGCAGATGCTGGTCAAGCTCACAGCTCACTGGCTCTGCTTGTCAGTCAACAAATGTTGGGAAGGATATGGAGAAAGAGGAACCCATATTCACTGCTGAAGGTGAAAACAAATACTGCCATTATGGATATCAGCTTGGAGGTTCCTTAAAAAATTAAAAATAGGCCGGGTGGTGGTGGCGCACGCCTTTAATCCCAGCACTTGGGAGGCAGAGCCAGGCAGATCTCTGTGAGTTCGAGGCCAGCCTGGGCTACCAAGTGAGTCCCAGGAAAGGCGCAAAGCTACACAGAGAAACCCTGTCTCGAAAAACTGAAAAAAAAAAAAATTAAAAATAGAACTACTATATTACTCAGCTCTCACTCCTGGGCACAAATAAAGAACTTAATTCTATCACTTACAAGACATACTATTTAAGTTTTGTAAAACTGCCCCTTGGTGCTCATTCTTTTCAAAATTGCTATAAGATATAACTAACTAATTCACATGGAGTAACAGAATATTCCTAGGGACCTGCCCTGAGAAGATTCCTCCCAGAGTCCTGGGGAAGACACTACATCTGGCATGGGGTTATCTGAGAATCTATATACACTGAAGAGCCAAAGCACCCCCATTTCAAGCAAGCCGCTCACCCCAGCTTGAAACAGGTCTGAGTTTCAAAATTCTCAGAGCTGCTGACATAAGTGCCAGGACAAAGTCAGGATGTTTGAAGAGCCATGTGGTAGCAACTGATTAACCACAGAATGCCCCAATGCTGGAGGTAATCTATAAAGTTTAACAAACAACCGGTTAAAACTACAAAGTAAGATAACACAGAAATTCTGAAAAGCCCCTATAACTTGAGCCAATCAGAATTGTACCCGTACTAGCACCCCTAAATGATGTAACCTTATGGTTTTTGCCTTTAAAAACTGAGCTTGCAGAGGGGTGGGCACCTCCTCCAGCCTCCACTGTGTCGGGGTGCTCGACCGAGGTCCCTGCCGCGGCTTGAATTGAAATAAACCTTGCTTTTGCATTTCGGTGAGTTCGAGTCTCTGGTGGTCTCTTTGGGGGTCTTGCGCCCAGGGCACAACATACACCATGCTCTTTGTCCATTTACTTTATTCCTCTATGACAAAATTCTATCTATACAGCTTCAGCTCTGTCCTTACATTCAGCTCCTCTCTGTGCCCACTTTCCCTGTCCTCATAGTTTTAGTAAGCTCCTATGCTTTGAACTCATCTTGTCCTCTGTTCCTTTGTCCTCCATCTTTCCTTCCTTGCTCCTTACTCTGGCCCTGAGAAACTCTGCCCTCTCCTCTCCTCTTCTCTCTGGCCACATGACTCTGCCTTACCATCTATAGAAATTCTCCTTGTTCTCCTCTTCTCTGCTGAGAAAACACGCTGCTCTGCCTGTTTTCTCTCCCTGTCACAAGACTCTGCTGGGCCTGAAGGCAAGGGATGGTCTGAGCTTCATTTGCACAAGAAACAAAGCTATGCATCCACAGTCCCGCCTTGTCTCCTAGGCCCTGCAGGGGTGTTAGTTACCAAGTGGATCAGCAGTTAAGTCTGAGAAGCTAAACTGTTCGCCAATGGCCTAGCAGTATATGGGCACACAAGAATAGCATAATGTCATAGCAAAAGACAGCTGATATATTAAAAACTGAATAACACCAAATATTCCTTGATAAATGGCTTCCTCTAGAAAAATGCCTTGAATTTTCTAGGTATAGCTTTAATATACAGCTGAATCTCTATAATATATTCTTGCAGGCCGCTAGAATGGAGAACATTAAAGTGTGAATAGGTATAAAGTTACAAGGGTTTAAGGATGACTAAATGACATAAGCACAACTTTGGTCTTTGAAATAAAGATCAATCAGAACCATCTGAAATATAGGAAACAGCATTCGTACTTGATAGGGTCGGCAAAAAAACTGAGGAGGTGCTCAGTAATCTACTAGCTTGTTGAGCAAGTCAGGCAGTGTATCAAAGATAGACAGAGGCTCATGACCCCACAACTCCATTCCAGTTAGAGAAAATAAACAGACCTCTTCAAGGCTGCTGCCTTAGTTAGTTGGGTTTCTAGTGCTGTGATAAAGCACCATGACCACAAGCAACTTAGGGAGGAAAGGGTTTGTTCATCTTACAGCTTGTCAGGAAAGGAGGACAGAGCAGGAACTAAAGGCTGGAACCTGGGACAGGTAAGCAGAAGCCATGGATGAGTGCTACTTACTAGTTTGCTCTTCCTAACTCGTTCAGTGTGCTTTCTTATATAACCCAGGACCACCTACCCTGGGATGTACCACCCACAGTGGGTTGAGCCCTCCTACATCAACCATTAATCAAGACAAGACCCCATAGACTTGCCTAGAGGCCAAAATCTTAATAACACCATTTTCTCAATAAAGATTTCCTCTTCTGGGGCTGGAGAGATGGTTGTGCAGTTCAGAGTGCTGGCTGCTCTTGAAAGGGCCTTGGGTTCAATTTACAGGACCCACAGCAGCTTACAATCATCATAACTCCAGTGCCAGAAGAACTGGTACTGGATGTATTTGTACCCATGGGCACAAATCACGTATGTGGTACACAGATATACATGCAGGCAAAATACCCCCCACCCCCAGCACACAGCAGACCAAGCTGGGTATGGTGATATACATCTACAATCCTGGCACTTGGGAGGATGAGGCAGGAGGATCAGGAGTTTGATGTCAGCCTACATTACATAGTAAGAGCCTGTCTCAAAAGAAAAAAAGAGAGAAAAAAATTCTCATTTCGGATGACAAGCTGGGTCAAGTAGAACAAACAAAATAAACCCAATAAGGACAAATGCTCATATCAGTTTCTTTTGAACAGTCATAAAATCAAATATGCAAATATCTATCAATAAGAAAATGCAAAGGCAAACTGTTTAATATTACTCAGCAATAAAGGGAAACTCATTATTAACATTGGCAGCATCAACAAATCTTAAAAAGGTTATATTGCAGTAATTAAAACAAAAGAGTATAAATTGTTTGATTCAATTTTTACAAAATTCTACAGGGAAAATGACAGTATATAAATCATAACTGTAGCTCCCTCTGGGGATATGGAAAACTGAATAAAAAGAGACATGAAAGGGCAAGTTAAGTATCTCATGTACTTTAATGAAGCAGTAAAATGATAGAAAAAGTAAGGTCTGGGTTCTCTGTCACTCAACAGCTGCCTTCAAATATCTGTTCTTATAAAGGTGTTATAAGGTCTAGAAGATAGCAAAAACATTAAGAATAGTTTCTAAAAATGTCAGTTATCTTAATACACAAACAGTATATAGAATTATAAACAGGAAAGAGTCTTTTATCCATGGGAGACACCTCATATTACATTAAGACAATACTTTTCAAACTGAAATGGGCATTAAGGGCTGGAGAAATGGCACAGTGTTTGATAAAGTACAAGTGTGTGTGGACCTAGGTATGGATCCCTAGAACCATTGTTTTAAAAAAAAAGCCAGGTAGGTGTGGCAGCTACCTATAATCCCAGTACTTTGGAGACAGAAACAGAAAATACCCAGGGCAAGCTGGCTAGCTAGCCTAGCCAGAGTTGGTGAGCTCTGAGTTCAGAAAGAGACCCCATTTCAATGAATAAAGTGGGTAGTGACCAAGAAAAACATCTGATGTCAACTTTGGGTCTCCACATGCATGTGCATACAAATGCAAGCACACTTAGATACATACACGAGAGCATGAATGCAGGGATGGACACATGGACAGATGAGGACATGGACACACACACACAAATGTACTTAAAAGTAATATTCCTAAAATTAACTTCAACATTCAAATAAATTCTTCAAATTAATCATTATATACTGATGACACTATGTTCAGCAGAACCTTGGGACAGGGTATTATGAACCAGTAAAGAAAAGACTTAAAGTTAGAAAAACACTTTTTCGGGCTGGAGAGATGGCTCAGTGATTAAGAGCACTGACTTCTCTTCCAGAGTACCCAGGTTCAATTCCCAGCATCCACATGGCAGCTCACAACTGTCTATAACACCAGTTCTAGGGAATCCAACACCCTCACACAGACATACATACATACAGACAAAACACCAATAAAAAATAAAAATAAATAAATAAATAAAAATACTTTCTTTCTCTTGGAGAGACAGATACAGGGTTTCTACTCTTGTTTACTCCAGACTCTAAGAGCCTTACACACAAAAGGAGAAACGCAACAATTAGCTTAGTTTGTACAAATTCTGAAGTAAAATGACCAGCCTAGACATTTTAGTAGTTTTTTTCTTCTTTTAAAAATGCAGTTTTAAGCTGGACCCATGCAGGCTTACTTAGTGCTTCTTTATATACATTGACTAAGAGAAATGTCATACCTCACTACAAGATGCAACTGCTCTGTGTAAAGGTGTCAACCATTTGCTGTCTTTGGCATTAACTCTAGCTCCTGTAACAAGAAGAAAAAATAATTGAAATATTTTATACGAATTATTTTTAATAAATCTAAAGTTAGATGTAGTCCCAATTGGATAACAATTGAAAAATTACTTGTATATTTTCTGCCAATAAATTACCCTTAAGTTATAAAACAAAATCATTCTTTTAAGTTGATGTAATTATCAAAAAAGGAATCAGTTCTTTTTATTAAAAATAAAATAAACACCATTTTATATCTAGGCTAGAAAAGCCACCTTTATACAGAGCATATTCAAGATAAAATCAAATCCTACTTTAAAGTATGTGTTAACCTCAAATACTTAAAAGAAATGAACACAATTTTACTCCAAGATGAATTGTATATTAACTTAAAATCTTCATTGCATTTCTTTACTAATGAATGTATTATGTCATAAAGTAACACAAAGATAGTTGTACAGGTCTAACTATAAACAGACTGATATTACAAGGTTATTGTAAAAAATGGATCCAATGTTTATAAATGTAGGAAAACAAAGAAGAAACAAACCAATTTACATATCTTTCTTGGTTATACCTAAAGTTTAAAGAAGGATTTTTAAAAAATCAAGTATGTGCCGGGCGGTGGTGGCGCACACTTTTAATCCCAGCACTCAGGAGGCAGAGGCAGGCGGATCTTTGTGAGTTCAAGGCCAACTTGGTCTACAGAGCGCGATCCAGGAAAGGCACAAAGCTACACAGAGAAACCCTGTCTCGAAAAACCGAAAAAAAAAAAAAAAAATCAAGTATGTGTAATTAAAAAAAATTTAAGTCAACAGACAAAAGTACCAACAAAATATAAATACATCTAACAAGATAAAAATATTACATTATAAAGTTTAAAAAAAAATGAACCAAATACAAGAGGCTTAAAGTAGTAGTATGCTGTGAGCAGAAAAGAAATTACTCTGGCTATTCAACTGGCCATCAGGTTCTGTCCTACACATCACTCTACATTTATGCTGTAAACCTCAATTCCTAATTTCCTAGATGATCAAAAAAAAAAAAAAGTATGATGAATAATCCTTAATAAATTCTGTAGTTTTATACTTATGTACACAAATCAGAGTCAAGTATTGCTAGAATTCATACTTTCCTAATGCTTACATTGCTTCTGTGTTTTTAAGTGTGAGGGTCCAGGGGACGAATAATCAAGTGCAGTGACTTTATGTCATAGCCCTAATGTAGTTGGGTGACCCCTCAGAACCTAAGTTTCTTCATCTATAAAACAGATTTCATAATATCTTGGTACAAAGATTACCATATAGCAAACCCAGTACATATGTTGATGGTAGATTTAGAAGTTCTAAACACAAGAGATTATAAAACATGCAGAAAACAAATGTATTAAAAATTTGAGTAGACTGACAGCTGTGGAACCTGCATGCGACCAAACTAGACCCTCTGCATAGGGGAGACAGTTGTGTAGCTGGGTCTGTTTGAGGGGCTCCTGGCAGTGGGATCAGGATCTATCCCTGGTGCATGAGCTGGATCCCATTACCTATGGTCGGACACCTTGCTCACCCCTGATAAAGCAGGGAGGGGCTTGGTCCTGCCTCAACTGAATGTACCAGGCTTTGCTGTCCCCCTCATGGGAGAACTTACCCTTTTGGAGGAGGGGTGGGCTGGGGGGGAAGGAGCTGGAGAGGGGAGCGGAAGGAGGAATGAGAGGGGTATCTGTGGTTGGTATGTAAAATGAATACAAAAAATTGTTTTAAATTAAAGAAAAAATTGAGAGTAGTTGAGTTCTCTAGGCATCAACAGTGATGACAATGACACAACAAGAGCCAATGGGAGCTTTCAAGA
This sequence comes from Peromyscus californicus insignis, assembly GCF_007827085.1. Lineage (NCBI taxonomy): Eukaryota > Metazoa > Chordata > Mammalia > Rodentia > Cricetidae > Peromyscus > Peromyscus californicus. Next base: position 91,449,104 of record NW_026294413.1, read on the forward strand.
ATGCTGAGAAGGAAGGAGTGAAGTCAAAAATAAGGACCTGGTCAAAGGGAGTAGTGTCTACATTTTAAACAGTTTGTCATGCTAGGGCTCGAACTCAGAATCTTGGGAAGGTACAGAAGTGCTCTATAACAAAGCGCAACTCAGACTGGAGTACATCTCTGTAATAACTATCTAGGCCCCTGGAGGCCAAGGCGGCTAAAGCACACAAGGCACCACAGCGAAGTCAGACTCTGTTTTGAATCTAGGTAAAAATATTTGAAATTTTCATTTCTTTGGAAAGCTCAAGTCCTAGTTCATAAAGGACAATAGGGTCTGTCACTCTCTCATCTGCCTGCTGAGGAGTTCCATCGTTCTCTATTATCCCCGCGGCTCTTTCTACATAAATACTCATGTCCACAAATGTAGACGTACATAGTAGAGATATAGGCCTGAAGATATACACAGACAACTAAAAGAGAAAGTAAAAAAAGGCAAAAAGATGAGATTTCATAAACGTCTTCAAGAAGTCAGCATTAAAGTAATGACAAGGCAACAGGATGTGGTGGTCACCAAGAAAAAAGGCGCTCCGTGTGCTACTACAGCTTTCAGAAGTACAAAGTCAAAAAAAGCAGTAACTAGAAATATCTTTTACCTTTAATTAGAAATAGGAAGAGATAAGTCTATATTTATATTTGCTTAATACAAATACTGGAACTCTAGAGGAAAACAAGCTATTACAAGAGCAGGTGCCTGAGTGGTTGGTTGGTTATGGGGTACACTGAATACTGAGCAGGCACACACAAGGATGGGGGGAGGGAAGAGCTACTTCATTGCTATTCTCTACTATTATAGCTCATGTTATTTTCTATTTATGTACAGAATAATCTTTGTATGCCTATTCAAAAAATAAAACATATTCAGGAAGGAATTAAAGGATGATTATGAAAATTTCCAAGAATTTGGCTTCAAGCACAAACAATAGGAAATGAACCAGGAACTGGATAAATTCTTTTTCTTTTTTTAAGTCTTCCTTTTGGACATGGGTTATGAGATACATAACGACATAGAAACAATCTAATTATAGGTACACTAAGGAGATCAAAATTCAAAAGAAAACTCCCTGTTCATTCTGTCTTGTTCTGACAATCTTTTACCTTCTTCAAGTTTAATAACAATCAAAATTAATTTATCGAAACAAGCAACTACAATAAAGAATCCATTAAAAATTAACTGAGGATATCACACTGCTATTTGTGACAAATAATACTAAAAAATATAGGGCTTGTTCAATGATGGGATTTTAAACTTTTTTTTTGTTTTTAGAAGATGGCTATCTTGATACATCCTGGGCCTCTTTGAAAAGCACTAATCAAGACAGCCCCCCAACACAAGCCCCCAAAAGTAATAACCTAGACAGGAAGCCATTGAAGAGAACTCTTAAAAATTGTGGTTAGTGTATGTTCTGTGTAGCATGACGTGCTTAAGTGTAGCTTTCCACAATAGATGGATGCTGGTGGGGATGAGGGTGGGGAAGGACTCACTTTTAAGGGGCTGCTCATAGGGAGTTTGACTAGTTCCAGTGACTATATAGATAACATAAATTAGACTTTTTTTTTTTTGGAGGGGGTGGACAAGGCAGGGGGCAGACCTGGGAGGACTGGGAAGTAGAGTGATCAGGGTACATTATGTAAAATTCCCAAATAATCAATAAAAATATTATGTTAAAAAATAAAAATAAAAGCACTAACCAAATGTTTTAATTTCTTGTATGCAAAGGCCAATTTATGAAAAACTCTGTGGGCACCAATGAAAAAGGCCTCTCTCTTACACACATGCATTAATTTGTATGTGATTTGCATATTAACAAACATGACAGTAATGCATATTTTCAAGAACAGTAGTTGGCTGTATTCCTATAAAAGGAAATAATAACAGCAACAATAATAATGATCTAAGAGCCACAAGCAAAGCAGCACATTTTTGATGTGTCAGATTGCTAGAGCCTCTTTCAGTAAACTCTCTGAAGGCAACAGAGTTCTGTTCTACAAGGAACTCTCCTAGGATTAGCTATACATTAATACATACATTAGACAACAAAGCCAATCTAGTAAGGCAAAAGATATAGCCAGAGTAGTTATGTGGTCCAACAGCTAGTCAAGAGTATAGAATACTACCCGGACGGTGGTAATGCACGCCTTTAATCCCAGCACTCGGGAGGCAGGCAGACCTCTGTGAGTTCAAGGCCAGCCTGGTCTACAGAGTGAATTCCAGGAAAGGCACAAAGCTACCCAGCGAAACCCTGCCTCAAAAAACCAATAAAAAACAACAACAAAAAGAGTATAGAATACTAGTTAGAAAGGTTAACAGGGAAGATGGGACGAAAGAAAGGAGCGGGAGGAGAGGAAGAAGAGCATTATATTCCCTTACAACATAAACTCTCTGTGGAGAGAATAGAAAACCAACCAACCTGTAACAGCCTGCAGCAGTGTCATCACATGCTCTACACATGACAAAAGATAAAAATCTATGAGCTAGAAAAATGCAGAGTCACTAAGAAAAGATTAACCTCTTCACTATGACCTGGTTACTCAAACAGAAACTATACACTAGGAATCCTATCTCCACTGCTACTCCGAGGTAGGTTACTGGTAGATGTTTGTTTTGGCAGGAGAAATCACTGCAAACAGTGTGAAGGCAAAAAAGAAAGCAGTTGAAGGAAGATGGCATTGACGACTATTTTAACTGCTGAACCATCTCTCCAGCCCCCAATACACAGTTCTCAGAGAATAAAAATGTTTTTTAAAAGAACAAGTCAGGTAGACACAGATACAGACAGACTGAAAGTAGAGGGAGAAGGCCTCTACACAAGCCAAGGAAAGAGGCACACAACAGAGCCTTTGCTTTCAAGAAGGAAGTAGTCCTGCTCATGCCTTGATCTTAGGTTTCTGACTAGAACTGTGAGAAGATAAATTTCTGTTGTTTAAGCTACCTGTTTGATGGCACTTTTTTTTTTCAATGACAGCCCTGGCTAATTAATACACAAGGGTTGCAAGCTGTCAAGGGATTATTCATACTTTAGGTCTAATTCTTAAAGACAGAAATAGCAGATTCTTGTTGTGTATTAAGAATTATTTTCTAAGAGGACAATGAAATGAATTTTTGAGTAATGCCTTCCATATGCTGGCAGTGTAACAATTCAGCAGTCAACTTAGGTAGCTAAGATGATTTGAATGGAAGCATTAAATTTATAGCTTCCAAACAAAGTATCGATTTTTAAGTGATGATAAAATTTAGTCTTTTGAACAGACCTACAATAAAAATTGATGTGGATGCAAATTCTACTCTATGTGAAGCAACAGTGGTAATGAAGAAGGGTAGGAACAGGGGAAAAGAGAGATTCAGTTTATGGCAGGGGTAATGTGAATTGAACAGAATGTGAGTCTGAACTCTGCCTCTAGCTTTTCAGCTACACTAGTACAAGCTTCAGTTTTAAGTCACACTGCTAATAAAAGTTGGCTGTCTTAGTTTTCTTGCTTTGTAATTCTTTCATAGAGCTTAGGGTAAAAGAAAAGGCTAATTTTAGTATAGTATTAAAGAGATACATTAAGTAATTATTGCTTACTGCTATTATTTTACTCCTTCTAAAACAATTATTAGTTCCAGTGGATCTCAGCTTAACCACAGATTCTAAGAAAGCTTGGCTATATGTACAATGTCAAAAACACTATTTACTTACAAATCTTGGAGCTGCATCATGCAGACATATTTACTTTCCTTAATTTGACTACAAATTTTATAAAGTTTAATCTTAAAACAATTCATCAAAAATAATATAAAGAAACACCACCTTCAAATAGTTACTACTAGCCATGGTGGTTTGAATGAGATGCCTTAGGCATTTGAATTTGAACACTTGGTCCCTAGTTGGTAGTCCTGTTAGAGGTTTAGATGCTGCCTTGCTGGACAAAGTACATCACCAGGGGCAGGCTTTGAGGTTTCAAAAGCGACATACCATTCCCAGGTTACTCTGCTTCCTGTTTGTGGTTTAAGATGTGAGCCCTCAGCTCTCAGCTCCCAGTTGTCACATTGCCCCCATCATTATGAACCCTAACCCTCTGCAACTGTAAGCCCAAAAGAAACCCTTCCCTCTGCAAGTTGTCTTGTTTTACCACAGAAATTAAAAAAGTAACTAATAAAGAAATTGGTACCAAGGAGTGGGCTACTGCTGTGACAGACTTGACCATGCTGCTTTTTAAAGGAATATGGAACTTTAAACTAGAAAAGTGGTTGAACACTTAAGCGAAGCTTGATGGGAGCTTAGTGGGCCACCTTAGTAGAAGCTTGCAAAACAATATGTTTTGAACTATGGGAAAAGTAGAGACCCAGCTCAAGAGATTTCAGATGGAACAATATCAGCAACTGGGCTAAAGACCATTCCTGATATTTTGGCAAATATGTCTGCTTTTTTGACCTTGTCCGAAGAACTTTCCTAAGTCTAAATTTAAAAGGAATAGACTAATTTCTTTGTTGGAAATTTCAAGATAGCCTAATATTGGTGCTGTTGCATGGTTATTAGCAATCATTAATATGTAGGTCTACAATGAAAAGGAGCAAATGGGATAGAAAAAATACAAAATGTACAGTTTGGAGAGGAAAAAAAGACACTGGCAAGCTAAATGTCACACACAGATTCACACTATTAAGGAGAGGCCAAATCTGTACTGGAATAAAGGGAAGGGTACCCTTAGGACAAGACCCCAGACAACTAAGTTTCCAACCTGTGAAAAAATTTTCTACTCCTAAAAAACAACAGAAACAATAGGTGCTGCTGATGTGGTTAAAGGTGTTGAGGCAGAATTCAGCCCATGTCTGCCACTCTACTTGGCAGAGTCACCCACATAGTGCTGGCTTTAGAGTCATGAAAGACTCTTAAACTTCCTCTGCAGTTTAAGAGTGTCCTTGAGGCTAGGTATGTGGCGGGGGGGGGGGGGGGGGGGGGGGGGGGGGGGGGGGGTGTCCCTGCATGAAGGCCTGAAAAGGTCATTGTCTGAAGCTTTGGAAAGTAAAATCTGGGTTGTGTTGGAAACCCCAAGATATCAGAATTGGAGACTCCAAGGTGGTGGTGAGGGTAATCTTGCAGGTAGTAAAGCTGGAAGGACAGTGCCATTCATCTAAGCACTTTGACATCAGACAAGAAGCTACAGAATTTGGAGTTTGCCCTGCTGGGTTTTGGTCTTGCTTTGGTCTACTGTTTCTACACTATGCCTCTATTTCTCCCTTTTGGAATGGTAATATGTATCTTGTATCACTGTATGTTGGAAGTATGTATTTGTTTTCTGATTTTACAGGGGGTTACAGCTGAAGAGACTACCTTGAAACAGTGTTGATTCTACAAAAGACTATGGAGAGTTTTGAAGTTAGACTAAATGGATTTATTTGCATTATGAGATAGTCAGAAGCCTATGTGTGCCAACAAGTGGAATGTGGAGGTTCAAATGAGAGTCCCTCCATAAATCTCAAGCATTTGAATACTTGGTCCCCAGTTGTTTGGAAAGGCTTAGGAGATGTGACCTTGTTGGAGGAAGTGTGTCAATGAGGGCTGGCTTTGAGGTTTTAAAAGCCACGTGCGGTTTCCAGCGCTCTCTACATTCCAGTTTGAGGTTTGAGATGGGAGCCCTCAGCCTCTAGCCTCTACGTCTGACTCTTGCTCTCATGCTGTCTCCATCATTGTGGACCTTACTGGAACTACATGTCCAAATAAACCCTTCCTTCTATAAGTTAATTGGTTATTGTGTTTTATCACAGAAATAATACTAAAACAACTAACACTACTATAAACCAAAATATAAAAAAATTCTACCCACTATATGAAAATATATACCCAATGAGGACAGACACTGACTCAATCAAAGCTTCTTCAGATACAGGGAAGGCTACTGAGTTCTCTAAAAGAACACTTTGCGCTAGTGTCAATGTGTTCCTTTCTCTTGGCTATGTGTGTTCTAAAATCCCAAATACTCTTTTAGATGATCTGGAGCTGTCTAGGTCATCTCTCCACAAAGAACACTGTGCTAAGGAAGAGATCAAGCAGACAATATGGTTAGTTTTTACACTAGTGGTGATGAGGAAGGGTAACAGTTAATCACCAACGGATCACTCAATAAAAGCCTACGGACTTGAGGGAAAAGAGCCACCACAGTATATTCAATAAAGGAGACTATAAGCCGGGCGGTGGTGGCGCATGCCTTTAATCCCAGCACTTGGGTGGCAGAGGCAGGTGGATCTCCGCGAGTTTGAGGCCAACCTGGGCTACAGAGTGAGTTCCAGGAAAGGTGCAAAGCTACACAGAGAAACCCTGTCTCAAAAAAACAAAAAACAACTTACAGCAGTGGAGTTATCAAAAGTCCTAGACATCAGAACAAACAGACCTGTGCTACTTCTTACACAGCCACTTTTTGTCTTTTCATGTATGTTATGCATGTAAGTCAGAAGACAACCTCGGGTGCTGATACTTTCTTTCCACTGTGGTTGAAACAGGGTTATCTTTGCTGTTCACCACCACATACTAAGCTTTTAGAGATTCTCCTGTCTCTGCCTTCCATCTCACACAGACATACTGGGATTGGAAACTGCTATCATGCCTGGTTTCACGTGGGTGGCTTCGGAGGATCTGAATTCAGGTCTCGATGCTCATAATGACAAGCACTTTGCTCAGTGAGTCATCTCTCGAGCCCTAGCACAGCTATTTTTCAACATTAAAAGAAAAGTTTTTCAACAATTTTGTGACAAAAATTTCATGTATTAAGTTTTGACTCATCAACATATTCTATTAAAAAGATGCCTTAGTTAAGAGGAAACAGGATGCTTTTTCTTGAACTTCTTGTAAGTTTTAGCTGAAAACTAAGGAATAAGCAGATAAAATAATTCATAAAGAAACTAACAATATTAGATAGGTCCACATCACACCATATTTAATTCTGTGTAACTGTAGATTTTGTTATAAGAGCCAGATTTAAAAATTTTAAATACATGTATAATGGCAAAATTTTAATGAGGTATTTTTTGAAACTGTATTTTATAATTTATTATTTTTATTTTATGTACATTTGTGTTTTGCCTTCATGTATGTCTGTATGAGGGTGCTGGATCCCCTGGAACTGGAGTTACAGACAGTTGTAAGCTGCCATGTGGGTGCTGGGAATTGAACCTGGTGCCTCTGGAAGAGCGCAGTCAGTGCTCATAACTGCTGAGCCATCTCTCCAACCTTAATGAGGGATTTTTAAAGAGACTACATAACAAAATTTCTTTCCTTAGCTCTTCTAGTCTGAATTAAAATATCAAAAGAATGATATTACTCCATTTCAGTACTAACTTATATGTTCAATCTAGCAATATAAGAACAATTCAGTGTCTCGTATTCTTTACAAATGTATATTTTATAAATATCAGTAAAATAACCTGGTTATGAGGCTGGAGAGATGGCTCAGTGATTTAGAGCACTTACTACTCTGGCAGGGTACCTAGGTTCAAATTCTCAGCATCCACAAGGTGGCTCACAACCATCCATTTACTCCTGTTTCAGAGAATTAGAGCCCCTCTCCTGACCTCTGTGGGTACCAGGCATAGATGTGGTGAACATACATACTCTATTCATACACATAAAAAAATCTGGCTATAATAAAAATATTTCTCAACTATTTGACTGCCTGATTTGGGATTCATAGGCAGTCTGGTGTCAACAAGAGCTATTCAATAAGAGTAAGTTCTAGTGTTATATAATAAAAGACTTGAAAAGTTTAAGAAGTTAAAAAATAGAAATAAACTAGAATCCTCCCTGCTCATGCATGCACGATGGGGTATTATATATTGTAGGCTGGCCTCAAACTTGTTATTTAGCTGAGAATTATCTTGAACTCCTGATTCTCCTGCTGCTCTCTCTCAAGAGCTGGGATTACAGTAATGTGTATGCTGTCACATACAGTTTAGGCAGTGCTGGGGAGCTGGGTGTGGGTGGAACCCAGGGCTTCCTATATGTTAGACCAACTGACTACATACTCAGCCTATAAAGCATAATTTCTAAAAAGGCATTTTAAAAACCTTCAAAAAAATTGAAATAAAAGCTATTTTCTTTTTGGTGTGTGTGTGTGTGTGTGTGTGTGTGTGTGTGTGTGTGTGTGTGTGTGTGTGTGTGTTGTGTGTGTGTGCGTGCGCGCGCGTGCGTGTTGTTTTCTTATGTAGGTGCATGTGGTATATATGTGGCATGTGGAAATCAGAAGCCAATATTGGGCTGTCTTCCTTAATAATTTTCTATCTATTTTTTGAAACCTAGAACTTACTGCTTTTGCTAGGCAGTCTGGCTGGCCATCCAATTCCAAATATCCACCTGTCTCTGCCTCCCCAGTACTGGGATTACAGCTGTATACTGCTGTATCTGGAGGATGCTAGGGAGCTAAACTTAAGTTGCATGCTTATACAACAAGCACTTTACCAACTGAATTATATCCTCAGATCTCAATAAAAGCCATTTAAACAAAGAAGTTCTGTTGGCACTGCCTTAAATGTCTGTACACACTAAGACTTGTCTCTTCCCACCTAGCTGCTAGGCCACCATTACCACTACCACCCTTTCTCTTTTGGAGAAGTCAGCTTTGGAGAGATGTATTATCTCCTCATAACTCTGTATTCAATGAGGTCCATGAAAATTACAATACATAAGGCCTTTTGTGACATTTCTTTCCTTCCCATTCCTCCTTATTTATGTTTTTCATAGTAGCCCCCCCCCTTCTAAAACAAACTGTAAGATTACTTGTATTTATCAGAGTAGAAAGTTTGTAAGGAGCAACCTTTGTTCTACTTCTTAAAGTACTTTAAGCACCTATATATATAGTTTCTATGATCAGAAACTGTAGAGTGAATAATTTGGTTTCAGCTTATGAAACCAATATTAAGAAACAGGTTATATATTCAGTAGGCACTCAGGCTTGAGAAACACTAATTATGACAAAACCAAACAACATGAACTCATCACAGGAGTTGTCGTACCAGATAAAATAAGCAGTTCAATGATTTCTGCATCTCCAAGATAGGCAGCAGCATGTAAAGGAGTTCTCTTCTCATTATCCTGTGAAAAGATGAAATAGCACTTTTAAAATAATAAAAAATATATAGTTTAAATGAAATGAAAACATTATTAACTACCAAATTATTATTTCCACAACTCTACTCTGCAAGTCTCAACAACAAGATATAGAATGTTTCAATTGCTAAGATGAGAAAGAGCCTTTACAAATGTAGCTGGCTTTAAAACCTCGGCTTGAGTTGAATGGTTCAGTCCTCCTTTGAGAAACTGCAACAAACCAAATTCTAAAAGGTTTTGAGGACTAAATATGACACCACAAATGGAAAGTTAACTTTGAAGAAATTTTGTTTCACATGTAAAATTCTTAAAGATATTAGGCACACTTATCCTCAGCTGATGTGTATAAGGCATATGTGAGATGACAACTGATTAAATTTGAATCTCATCCTCAAAACAACCACACCATATCTATTCCCTAAATATTTTTAAAAATCTGAAATCTCACATACTCTGGTCCCAATAATTTTAGATAAAGGATATTCACTCTGTATAAAATCCATCAAAGAATAAATAAAAATTAAAATAAAGATGAGAAAACAGTATGTATATACATATATACACATATATGTTTTGTTCAAGACAAGGTCTCACTATGTAGACCAGGCTGGCCTCAAACTCACAGATATCTGCCTGCCTCTGCTTCCCAAATGCTGGGATTAAAGGAGTACACCACTATGCCTGGCTTGAGCAAATACTTTTTACATGCTACTTTTCTTTTGCCAATACAGTCCCGCAATTTTAAAACAGTTTAGAATTGACAGCTTAACACATTAAATACAAACTTAAAAATATCAGATAATTTACTCATCAAATGTTTCCACAGAGTACTCATAGGGGCACAGGAAAAAAAACGTCTTTGTGAATTTAGAATTATCTTTTAACACAATACTAAGGTTAGTCTTAATGTTTCTATTGGCTTTTACTTTCACACTCAAAATATATACATGTTTGTTTTAATATAAAAAGCACATCTTTTTTTCCAAATTTTCCTCCAGAAAGACCATCTGTGTCTGAGAGATGCCTGGAATTCTATGACTCAATGATTGGAATACTATGAAGCTATTAATGACTCATATGAACATAATATTCCTCTATGTAAATCAAAATAAAAGCAGGGAATTAATTAATAACAAAAAAATACAGATCTTATTTTACTTTACTTCAGTTAAACACTGAAAATTAGGCAATAAATAGCTAAAATTCCCTTTAGCAAAGTATGGCTTTTAAAATTACTTTTTTAAAATGAAGAAATTCCAATCTGTCTTTAGAATAAATAATAGTTTACTGAATCACTGTAAGAAACGAAATGCTGAAAACAAACTGGATGTCCCCTAAATGGTTACTTAAATAATGAGACACAAGAAGCTCTTCATCAACCTTTATTTAACTAACTCACATGATTAACCAATATTCTCCATTTCCTGGATAAAATGAATAATTATTTTTTGCACATGAGGTACTCTGACTCATACAGTCTTCCACTAACAAATCCATACACTCTTGATCATACAATGGCGTCTGTGTTTACCAAGGGTAAAATGTGTTTGTAATTTATGCATATGTGGTTTATTTAAATAGCATTTAAACTGACAAATCAAGAATGAAGAACTAAATATTTCTATGATCAACAGGCCAAATATTATTTTTAAAATTGAATAAAGGACAGTTGTAAAAACATTGAAAAAGTGCTAGAGAACTGAAGAGGGTCAGACAACTAAAGCACTAGGCTCTGTGCCTTCGTAAAGAGTGAAAGTAAAAATCACAGGAGTTTACTCCAAGACTAGCTTTACCTTAGTACCACAGGCTGGCCTACAACTCTAATGTAATCCATGGAGGCTCAAACTCAAGATCATCCTGCCTCTGCTGCCATGGTGACAAGATTATAGGCATGTGCCACCAGGCTTGGCTTAAGATGCTCAGTTAAGGGCTTAATTTCTCATACCACTTAAAGAAACTCAAAATGGAAGGTACAGATAATGCACTGTGAATATAGTCCAAGAAAAATATTCCCATTACTGTGTCATATATTATTAATGAAAAACCTTCAGCTTAATTAAAAAAAATTCCTGGTGAATATATTGTTACATTGAAATGCTTAGCAATTATCATACTTTTAACATATCAGAAAATAAGATTATGAGTTGGACATCTACACAATCAAATACTGTGCTTACAATTTAAATTGAGAGGGAGAGATGGGTAGATGGGGGTGCTATAGGTCACAGGAGAATAAACATTGCATTATGGGACTTCAAGAAGGAAAAGAAGCTGAGTTGTTGGTGCATGTCTATAGGACTAGCACTTGATGGATACAGAGAGGCAGGAGGATCAGGATAAACCATCCTTACTACATGACAACTCTGTCTCAAACAAACAACCCAAAACAAAATGTAGAGGGAAAGACAGAAAATACGTTTAATGAAATAATAGCTAAAACCTTTGTATTAAAGCAAAAAACTTGAGACAGAAATGATATCCCATTTCAAATAATATCAATGTGAGCATACACATATACACTTGTACATATTGACCCTCTCAAAGACAATCCTCCCAGTTACTCTGCATTATATGCAAAATTTAATCTAAGTATATTGCAGAGCTTTTAAATGTAAAGAGCAAAAATTTAAAACCTCTCATAAATGTGGAATATTATCTTTGACTCAAGTTATTAAAGATTTTATGGGTTAGGGAGACTGTTCATTTGGCAAAGTGCTTACTATGCATGAAGATCTGAGTTCAATCCCCAGAACACACATAAAAAGTGCAGGAGACCACGCCTGTAATTCAAATTTCAGCGATGGTGAGATGGGAGGCAGAGACAGGCAGATTCCTGGTTCTTGGACTAGGTAGCCTGGCCTACATGACAAGATTCAGGCCAATCAGAGACTATCTCAAACAAAAGGTGGAAAGCCCCTGAGGACTGACAGCCTCCCATGGGCAGGTAAGCTTCTGCAAGATTCAGGTCAATTAGAGACCTTATCTGAAACAAAAGATTGAAATCCCAAGGACTGACAGCCTCCCATGTGCAGGTAAGTCCCTGCACTAATGTACACCCCCATCCACACACTACACAAAGGAGTTATGGCATGTGCTTGTAATCTGAGTGTTGAGGGATGAAGACAAGAAGGTTCCTGGGGAATTGCTTAGCCTGTCAATGATGGATCTTGTCTCAACGAAAAGGTGCAAAGCTCTCAAGGGCTCACACTCAAGGTTGTCCCCTGATTTCCATGTGCCAAGCAAGCAATTTCTATGTATATACTGCTCCTCTCTCAACATATACAGATTTCTAAAAGATAGAGGCACAGTGGCAAGTTCTTACAATCTCAGCATCTGGGAAGCAAAGGCAGAAGATAACTGGGACTCACTAGCCAGCCACACTAGCCTAATTGGTGAGCTCTAGAACAATGAAATCCTATTTCAAACAAGTAAATGGTTTCTGTGGTGCAACACACATGGGGGATGGGATGACTTCTTTAACAAGACAAATGAAAACCTGAACTAAGTTGAAATTAATACCTCATGTTCAATGATACCACAAAGAATTAAGGCAACTTGGAATACAAGAATAGAATTTATAACACCTACAGTTCAAAGGGGACTCCTTCAGAATATGAAAAGCTGCTGCAAATCCAAGAGAAAACTCAAAAGAAAAATGGGCAAGAGACTTAAGAGGCTTGCTGTGTGTGTACATGCCAAACAAACTCATTAAAAGTCAGCCTGGTCTACATAGTGAGTTCCAGGACATCCAGGGCTACACAGAGGGACCCAGTCTCAAAAAATAAAACAACAACAAAAGCAGCAGCAATAGCATTTTAACACTTTATTGTAGCCTATTAAGTGTACAGAAGCTTCATTTCTTAAAAGATATAACCTTAATTAAAAATACTTTATAGCTTAAGGATGCCAATGATCACTTGATCTACTAAAAACACTATTGACTAACTTGCTCAATTTAGAGTTGCCAAATTATTTTAATGTCTAACAAGCACCAAATTTGCAAAGTTCAATAAAATGAGACATGTCCGTATAATTAAGTGATTCATTCAACTTTATTATGTAATATTAATTTAAAAAATGTTAACAGGACTCTTCAGTGTATAACCCAGCAGTCAATTAAAGGTCATTTTTCCTTTAAATTTTGGTTTTGAGACAGGGTCTCACTCTGTAGTCCAGGCTGTTCTCAAGTTTGTGTACAATCCTCCTGGCCCTACTCTCAAATGCTGTTATTATAGGCAAAAGCTATGACACTGGACTTAAGCTCAATGTTTTAATCTATAAATCAATAGGGATTCAGTCATCTATATTCGTCATAAATGTAAAGGTTTCCTTTCCTTTTCTAAGACAGAATCTTGGTCTGTAACCTAGCCTGACATGGAACTTCTGATGTAGTTCAGCATGGTTTTGAACTCACAATTATCCTGCCTCTAACTCCCAAGTGCTAGGATTACAGGCACGTGCCACCATGCCTAGCAAATGTCCATCTTTTCTATACTTCAGGGTTTGGGATCATAAAGAAATATTTGTTACAGAAATCTTGCAATAAGAGCTATTATAGTTGAGTACTACCTTTTATTTCCTGGATCTAAAAGTGAATTGCCCAAAAGATATAAACAGAACCTAGGGCAGATCTCAAATAGGGCCAGGAACACGTCTCAGTTAGTTGGTAAAGTGCTTACTTTGTAAGCATGAGTAAGTCTGATCTCATGGTGGTATGTGTGTGAGTAAACCCAGTGTTGGGGAGGTGGAGAAAGAGGAACCCTGAAGCTTCTTGGCCAGTCAGTCTAGCCTAATTAGTGGTCCCCTGGCTAATGAAGGAAGCTATCTCAGAGGAGGATGATATTCCTAAGGTTCCCAAAGTTGCTCTTTGTCCTCCACAAATGCATGAATACATTCATTTTTTTTAAAAAGAAATAAATGCTGTAATAGGAAGCATACATTAGTTTGTAGAGGCAGCTCTGTTTTTTGCATTAATTTGTGGATTAAAAAGTTTGGTAAATTTTCTTTGTAAAACAGCTTTATTGAAATGCTATTTGCAAACATACTGAATACACAATCCTGTGCTGTGTGGTACTCTCAATTATATATATATATTATATATATATATATATATGTATATATATCTTCACAATCAACCTTGGGACATCTCATCATGCCAGAGAAGCTTCTTCCTCTTAAACCAGCAGTTCTCAACCTGTGGGACACAATCCTCATAAGGGTCACATATCAAATATCCTATATATCAGATATTTACATTATGATTCATTAACAGTAGCAAAATTAGTTGTGAAGTAGCAATGAAATAATGTTATGGCTGGGGGTCACCACAACACAAGGAACTGCATTACAGGGTCACAGCATTAGGAAGGTTGAGAACCACAGACTTAAACCATCCTCCTTACTTCCATCTCCCTAGTCCTACCAAAATAAATAAATACTTCATCTCTACAGGTTTGCCTGCTTTGCTTACATATCTTCATGGTTTGTTTATACCATAGAATTATTAGTATTCCATTTTATTGATGAGTAACATTCCACTGTAGAGATATACCATATTTTTTATTCACTCAGTTGATGGAAATCTGAATTGCTTACATATTTTTTTTTTTGTCTATTACCAGTAATACTGCCATGAACACTTATTTCTACATAGAAAAATCTTGCCAAGTGGTGATGGCGCATGCCTTTAATCCCAGCACTCGGGAGGCGGAGGCAGGAGGATCTCTGTGAGTTTGAGGCCAGACTGATCTACAGAGCTAGTTCCAGGACAGCCAAGGATATACAGAGAAACATTCCGTCTTGAAAAACAAAACAAAACAAAACAAAAACAAAAACAAAAAAAAAAGAGAGAGAAATCTTCATGTGGACTTGTTTTTTATTTTTAGGAGGTATAGCCTTAGGAATGAAACAACTGGGTAATATGGCAACTCATATTTAGAGTTGAACTACTATTCTGTCTTCTACAGTGACTTCTTAGCAGAGTGAACAAGGGCTCTACTATCTGGAAATTCTTGACGTCATTTGTTACTGTCTGTCTTTTTAATTATCTCCATCAAACCAGGCACTGTGGCACATGCCTTTAATCCCAACACTCAGGAAACAGATCTCTATGAGTTCAAGGTGTTCCTAGTCTACCATAGTGAGTTCCAGGCCAGCTAGGCTGACACAGTGAGACTCTAACTTAAACAAACAAACAAACACAAAAAAACCCAACCCAAACCAAAAAATACAACTTCATCCCAGTGTGTATCGAGTGGCTCTTATTAATTAATATTTCCCTGATGGCTAATCATGTTCCACATGTCTTCATATGCTTATCAACTATTATGCACTTTCTTTGAAGGTCTATTCATCCTTTGCCTGTTTGTTTTTTTAATTGGGCTACTTGTCTTTTTATTAAGGATAAAGGAACAAACAAACAGTTTGTCCTATGTCTGTGACCAATGTGTCACATATTTAGGTTTCCTATTACCATCAAGAAACAATCAGTCCTGCTGTGGACTTGTTTGGATGACCTTTAATTCAAATTCAGTCCTAACACTCCTACTTGGGAGGTAATATTAAATGACACCGTACACTAGTCACAAGTTCCATGTTTCTTTTCTGTGCTTCTAACTATAAATTAAGAGTTCTCATGACCTCCTGTTTTCCTGTATATATGCCATTCCTTCAGGAACTCCCGTGTGTGATCACTGGTGATCACACCAATCTTCAGTCTTTCTTCTCCAGAAGCTAGAAGGTGGATATGAAAGACGTTAATAATGCCTTGGTCTTTAGGGTGATTGAATCCCATTCTGAACTATTTGGGGGCTCCTAGACTTAGTCATCTGACTAACATACAAAAGACGCTATCACACTTAAAAGTTCAAGGGTTTTAAGTGCTATGTGTCAATAAATGGGAAGGAAGCCAAACACTTTATAATATCAGAGTCTACTAAAAAACCAAGAATGTGGTCCAAAGATACACACTAACAATTCTGATACAGCACTTATGAGAATATGAATTAACAATATACATTATAAAGGGCTATGTATACACATAGTCTATAGGCCACATGTATACCCTATAGAAACACAAGCTTATGTATACCATGTATACCAGAGACATGTTTTAAATAAGCTTCATTGTTCCTAGCACACAAAAACTGAAAATAACCTAGCAATAGCAGAATGTATAAACTGGGTTGTATATTCACTGGAAACAGGTAAAATTTTAAAATAAATCTACTATAGAAAAGAACTCAGACCAGGGCAGGGGTGGCGCACGCCTTTAATCCCAGCACTCAAGAGGAAGAGGCAGGCAGATCTCTTGAGTTGAGGCAGCCTGGCCTATACAGTGAGTTCCAGAACAGCCAGGGCTACACACAAAAACCCTGTCTTGAAAAAAGAAAAATGAAAAAGAGAGAGGGAGGGAAGGAGGGAGGGAGAGAAAGAGAGAACTCAGACCCAAGTAATAATATATTGTATATTATATGATCTATTGGATTCAAAATATGAAAGACTAAATTATGAGCAGAAATTAAAAAAAATAAAGACTAAGATTTTTAAAGTAAGATTTGACTATATGTGTGTGTGTGTGTGTGCGCGCGCACACATACACACATTTCTGTGTGCATGTATACACATATGTAAGTATCCACAGAGGTCAGAGAGGGTGCTGGATCCCCTGGAACTGGAGTTATAGGTAGTTGTGAATCACAAACAAACTTGGGTCTTCTGCAAGGGCAATACATACTTGTAACTACTGAGTCACCTCTCTAGTCCCCCAAAATGAAAACTTCATCATTCTGTAGTACAAATGGTATTTTGAGGTGCTAATATTCAGAACAACAAGAGGAGAAAAAAGCTGGACACCAGTAATGATTTTTACAAAATATCAACTAAGGTCCATTTAAACTAAGGGGGAGGATATATCAGTCCTAGCAGAAGATGTAGGCTCTGAAATGGGATATCCAAGTTAAGACCAGTAGCCAAAGCCAGAATTGCAATCCCAAATACTCAGAAGGCCAAGGCAGGAATATTGAAAATTCAAGGCTTGTCTAGGAAACTCAGTGAGAACATGTTTCAAAGCTTATGTTGTCATCCTGTCATCCCCCCCCCCCCCCCCCCCCCCCCGCGGTTTTTCTGTGTAGCTCTGGCTGTCCTGGAACTCACTCTGTAGACCAGGCTAGCCACAAATTCACAGGAATCTGCCTGCCTCCACCTCCTGAGTACTGGGATTAAGGCCTGCACCACCACTGGCTGGCAAGTTTCAAAGTCTTAAGAAGGCTGGAGAGATCTCAGTGGTTAAGAGCACTTGCTACGCATCTTGGAGGACCAAGGTTTGGTTCTTAGTACCTACATAGTACTCACAACTTTAACTTTAGTTCCAAGGGATGCAACACCCTCTTTTGGCCTTGCCTGCATAGTTCACAAGACATATATGCAGGCAAAACCCTCATGAATAAAATAAAATTAAAAATTAAAAAAAAAGTAAATAAGAGGGCTGGGGATATAGCTCTTCCTCTCACATGTCAGATTTTATGTTCAATCCTTAGCACTGAAATCCCCTTCCAAAACTCAAAGCATACCTATTGGCTTGTTTTATTCTTCTGGGAAAGCCTTTTGAGTTCAAAAAAGTTGTCAAAAAAATTCAAATACTATGCTCACTCTTTATATCCCTGAATACCAATTTGCTTCTATATGGAAACTAAGACTAAAAGAGATTACTGAAGATTCATGTAAAATAATCTTGGAGAGGCAAATAAGCAACCCAGTTTCTACAAAAACAAACAAACAAACAAACAACAAAAAAAACAAAAACAAAAACCAAAAACCAACTACAAACCTTCCCTGAATGCCATTTCTTTTCCAAACCAATGTTTGGAAATACTTGAGCTATTACATTTTGTACCTCATTTTTTTTAAAAGCATATATGACACATCCTAAATACTTTATTTACTACATTTTACTGATATAGGAGAGCATCTTTGAAATAACTTTGGTGAGATTTATTCAAATCCTTGATTCTCTATACAGCTAACAAAAGCTGGGGAGATGGTTCAGTGTGCAAGTGTGGTTGTTCTGTAAGCAGGAGGACCTAAGTTCAAACCTCCAACATGGGAAAAACCAGGTGTGGCTGCCTCTGCCTGTAACTTTGGCATAGGAGTGCCAAGACAACAACAGGAAAAAAAGCATAGTGTTATTTTTAAATGTGTAACTAAGATAAATGTATTCTACAGTGATTATAAGACATGAAAATTTTATTTTAAGGCTTCCTAGCAATTTTATGAAACTGCATATTTATTTAATAATTACTCTACAATCATTCATTTCATAGTAGAGAATCTCAATTATGTAGTGTGAGTAAAATATTTTCTTTGTGACTACAGCATTTGAGTGGGATGAGGCAAGTTTTCCCTTTCAGTCTGACTCAAAGTAAAAGTATTTTGATTTGCACAATTTTGAATGTATCAGCTACTTATACTGGCTTGTATGTACCAATAATCTGGCAACATGATCTGAAATGGAAGCCCATGTTACCAAAAGCTACACATTTGGCTCACTTGAGTATTTGTGCAGAATGGCAGTGATCAGCATCCATCCTGTCTCTACTCCCCGCTGCCCCAGGGTTCCATAATTTCTTGAGTTACTTTTATGATCTCGTGCTTGATAATCTTATAATCATAACTTTCCTCTCTGTAATACAATAATAAAAACTCAGCTTGTCAGAAAAACTCTAATGACAAGAACTTTTAGAAAAATGGCTTTTCTAGAAGTTGAGGTTCCTGACCTGAGCACTGAGGGCAAAGTGATTTGAATGTGATCTCCCCAAAATGTAGGTACTGTCAACAGGACAGTGAAAGGGAGTGGGGGAAGGGTTTAAGAGATGATAAGGCGTTCTAATATGATTGAGTAATAAAGAATTCTTATGAGGGTCAACAAGATGACTCAATGGGTCAAGGTGCTTGCTGCCAAGTCTGACCTGAGTTTGAATCCTTAGCACACACAGACATATATTTATAATTCCATCACTATGGGTAGGAGGCACAGAGACAGGCAGATCCATGGAGCTTGCTGGCTAGCTAGTCTAGCTGGATCAGTACTTCAGGGTCAGTGAGACCTTCTCTCAAAGAATAAGGCAGAGAGTGACAGAAAGGCACTCAACACTGACGTTTGATCTCCATTTATACACACACAACACATGTGCATACATACACGCAAGTCTCACAGAGATTAACTTTCATCTATAAAGGGACGGCAGCTTTTTCCTCATACCGACTGCCCTCTAAAAGTAACTAATACTTTAGTTGTTAATACCAACTAGTAACTATTCATAAATTTTACCTATGCAAATGTCAAAAAAAGCTATGTAGTATGGTTTAGGGATCCCACTGGATGACATAAACTTAGGAACTATATTGGAAGGGTAAGATAAGTTCCATTTTGCTTATATCATACCTCACCCAAAATAGCACTGCACCACTACATAGAGGATTCTTCTGGGCGCCCTGTTTCTACTATAGTGGAAAACCAAAGCTCGAGGTAGATTCTAAATTCAGAGTCCCAGCATTTGATACTTCTTTGTAGACAGTCTCACCCCATGGGAGACGCTTAGGGTGGCAGGGCAGACCATCTACAATCAGAAGAAGGACGAGGGTCACAGAAATGAGTAGAAGGATCTTAATGGTAGCTGTGCATTCTGGCCAGTGGAGATGTACTTCCAGAAAGAACTTTACTCCATGTAATTTGATTCATCTCAGGTATGGAATGTTAAAATCAGTGTTTATAATTTATACACCTTGGCCTTTTGTTTGCAATGAGCTTCTAGAGCATGTAAGCTTTTTCCAACATACTCATAAAAAGGTCATCTTCAGTGAGAATGGCTGTGTTACAGGGAAGAGGGCCTGTTAAACAGATTGTGTACAAAGGAAAACTTAAGCATTTCAAATTAAATGAAACACCGTTTACATTAGGAACAAAAAGTATAGAATATAGAAAAATCTGACAAAAATCATACTCAGTGAAAGTATAAAATATTAAAAGAAACTAAAACTTATCTAAGTACACAAGCTAAAAAATATCTAAATATTGTGCTATATCTACTGATCCTAGAGATTTTTAACTTTTGTGAATCTTATTGACAGTGAATGATAAAATAGAAATATTTTTCTGCTAACTTCACAAGATGGTTCTTTGAGTAAAACTAAGTAACATTTTTAAAAAGTTCATACAAATGTCTGTCTCTGAAGTCAAATTTTATAAGTAACACTAATTTCTACCACTCTGGATAGAGAAAAATAATTTTTACTTGTAGAAAAACAGTTTTCCTGTAAGTATGGATCAGACTTTTCTCTGAAGTGGGGTGCCATCAATATTTCAGATTAAATTATTTGACAACTACAATATGACATCAAATTCTTATATATTCTAAGGAAAGATATTTAATTATTATTTTAGTCATATAAATAAAAAAATGAAATCTTCTGGGTAAAGTCAGAAAGGCATTCAAAGTCATTGAGGATTTTTGGAGAATCCTAAATTTGGGTTCAAGAATGACTCTGAAGCTCATTAATGTAACCCTACACATATACAACAAAAGCATAATGTCAGTGCTAAAGTTGGTGGGACTTGTTCAAAGGTGTATGTCTAAAATGATGAAAAAAATTGAACTCATAGTCTATATGTTCTTTATATTATAAACACCATATAGCTTTAATTTTTATGTTATTTATCCCTAGTGGTTTACAGCACTTCTTTCATAAGTAAATTTTCATTTTTCCAGAAGTTTGCTATTTCTGTTGTAAAAGAACCAGTTATTTATCCTTGGTAATTACATATGTAAGCAACTACTTTTTTGTTCCTCCTTCCTATGAAAATACAGATCCAATCCAGACATAGCAATGAAAACAAGTTCCTATTCTTTCCCCAAGAAATGAAGCAGGCAACAAATCACAACTGATACAAGCAAATTAATTAAATAGATAAATAATCATTTTCTATTTTGCCTGCTTATAGCTTAGCAGGCCTGTATCCACCAAGACTGCAGGGCTGTTTCATCAGTATTCTAGAAAAGATGTTTTCCCCTGGTTTGAAAGGAAATCTAGAGAATATTCTTTCTGCTTTGTCTGTTTTGAATATGTGCAGTTGTTACTCATCCCATGCTGTCAGGACAAGGCTCAGATCCTAAACTCTGCATTGTCATAAGGACAACTAACTGATTATCATCTTGCTTTGGAGTAAATTATTCAACAAGCATGCTTAAGGCCTTGAATTTGATCACCAACACCACAACAAATAACTTCCATCAACAAATTACACATGCAATAAGCTTCCATTTACTTAGCCAGTAAATTGCCTTATTTGAGTTCAGATCCCCAGGAGCTATGCAAAAGCTAGGGGTGGAAGCAAGCATCTGTAACCCCAGTCAGTGCTGGGTGGTTAGAAACAGGTAAATCTCTAGATTAAGTGAAAGACCCTGCCTCAAAATATAAGGTAAAGAGCAACTTGAGGAGACATCCAATGTCAACATCTAGCCTCCACATGCAGAGACACATAGGCACACACACATACACCATATACACATTTGCATAAAATAACCTTTAAAAACATGAAATCTGAGTTTCAAGAAGTATAATTCTTCAACACTTAACCTTTGTTATGTCCAGGAACCTATTACATTCTCTCTCAAAGAAGGGCCACTGATATTTCTTATAGTGCTAATGATGTTCAAAAACAAGGCTCAATTATTTTTTCCATTTAAGGTATTTTGACTTAATAAAATAAGAGAAGCAATGGCACCAACGAGCTTTGTAATGATTATTAAAGTTAAAGATCAAAACCCAAATGAAATAGTGTATGTCTGTTTCCCGTCTGCTCATACATCTATACCCCTACAACTATTTTCTTTGCTAGGCAAAGTAGACTTGCTAAGACAGCCTAATTAGGTAAAGTGAGCCATGTACTCCATTTAAAATAAATAAACCCTGAATTAGGTGCATGTTTCTCCAACTAAATATAAACCAAGAAGCCATTTACTTAAAAAAGGTTTAGAGGAAAAAAAGTTATGATAGTAGTCTCTAGGTCAACACTCCATGTTCTTAGAAATCAACCATTTGAGACAATAATGCAAATCTACTCAGATAATCTGAACTCAGAAAAAAAAAGATAAACTTTAAATATTTACCAATATTAAATAGTCAGAGTACTCTATAAAAGTAAAGAGAAAGATCAGAGTTCAAGATGTGTTTGTGGTATATGCTTTTTTATAATAACAAAAAATCCTAGAACATCTTTTTTGGTAGTGTTACAGCAGCTTTAGGAGTCATGAGACTTTTCATGCCATCCTTAGCTCAGAGGAACATTTGTTTCCAGAGAATATTACATCTACTATGTTCTTAAGTTCAAAAAGTTTTCAAATAATTAGTCCCTCATAATTGAGTCTAATTAGAAATCAAGAGTCTTTGTATATGTATGTGTCTCTGTGTGTCTGTGTATCTGTCTGTGTGTTTGTCTGTCTATCTATCTACCTATCTATCTATCTATCTATCTACTTAGAATCAAACAAATCTATCTATCTACTATCTATCTATCTATCTATCTATCTATCTATCTATCTATCTACATAGAATCAAACAAATATGACCCACGAAAATGGAAAGACTATTTGAAAAGAGGAAGGGATGAGAAGGATAGGAAAGGGTAATGGAGAGTAAATAAGATCAAAGTACATGATTTACTTAAACAAAAATGTCATTAATGAAGCCCACCATTTTGTACAGCAAATACACACTAATAAGTCTTCATTAAACTCTCACCACAATTATTTACAGAAATCACATCTGATTTTATAATCAAAGTAGATACATTTTAACTTTACAGAAATCTTTTCCGTCAAGTTTTTAAAAGAACCCTTATATCTAAAAAAACATTACTACGAATTGTCGTATTTGCAATTTACTTTCAAAACATGGTTCAACAAAAGAACATGTGTATCTACACACACATACACATACACACACGCACACATGATCTATCTTTGTGAATGAGAGTAAATAGTAAAATGTTATCAATGTTGAACCAAAGGAAGGGTCTTGAGACTATTTTTTTTAACACTCCTGTATTTGAAAATTTTAAAGTAAAAAGGCCAGAGGACAAAAACCTTTTAATTGGCTTTGAGGAGCTGTGGGTTTTCAGATAGTACATTACATATGTCCAGTGAACCCCTCTGGATCCCAAGCAAGACTCTCCTGCCTTCACTGAAAACAACTGTTGCAGAATTATGCTTTTAAACAAAAACATGCAAACAAAATTGCAATACTAGGAAAGAGGTATTTTAAAAGTAGGTTAAAAAGGTTGGTGTAAGTGAATTAACTGCTTTACCTGAAAGTTAACATCTTCTTTCTTAAATATTAGTGCTCGAACTTCATCCGGATCACCATTAAATATAGCTTGCACCAGTGATGGCTAAAAAAAAAAAAAAGTAACAAAACATTAATTATATCATATGTATAATTTTAAAGATATTTCTGAATGGTTTCTAAATCTAATGTTTTTTCTCCCTCACAGCCATAATCTTTTTTGAGAGGGTAGGGAACATAAATCAGACATTTCATGCAGCCTGATCATATCAAAATATGGGATTCATCCTGTGGGGAGCATGTATAATAAAGAAGCTTAATTAATAAATCTATTCAAAAGTAATTTGACCAAATTAAAGTAATAGACACTCATTTTATTTCTTATGTGATAGCCCTCTGATTATATATGATGAAAATAAAGACATATATATACATATATATACACACATATATATAAAATATAAGTCTGATAATTCAAATCTATTTTTGGAATAGAACCAGTCAAATATGCAATTCTTAATCCCACTGAGGGCTATGAAAGAAGGAGATTTTGAATAACATACATGGGGTTCCTAATATACATAAAATGATAGAAATCCTAGAAAGGAAATTTAGCAACTGATAAGAAATTCAAAACCAAGAAATAATATACATCTGAATAATATGAAAAGATAAACATATGCATGTCTAAATATAATTTCCTAAAAACAGCATAGCCTCTCCAAGGCATCATACTATACTAGTCAAATAAGGAGTTAGTTGACAACAGTGTTCAAAACAAGGTTAAGGATGTACCCTGATTCTTTTTAATATAAAGTCTTGCATGCAAATAGGTAAAATTCTTTATAGAAAAGGCTATGCCTTGACGCTGCTGGTAGTAGTCAACCTTTTCAAAAATATGCAGAGTTTCTGATTGTCAAATCAGTTCTAAAACCAAAAGAAAACAAGAGCATGTTTTCATAACTACTTCTTAGTTTATTTTCAAGTCCTCATAAGGAGATGAACAGATGTAGTCTAAGGTGGAACCTAAGCATTTGAAAAAGAAAATTCAGTAATGTGCTCATTTTACATACAAATAATACTGCATCATACAGACCCACATACTGCCTGGAGCTTCTAATGAAACTAGAAAATCTAACTCAGTGTATTCTTAAAAAATTAAATTTACATAACTAGCTCTATAAAATATAATCAACAGAAACTTTCATAGCTTACCAATACATTTCCAGAGGGTGGAGAATGTAGAGATTTACTTTCCTGGGGCAACTTAGAAATGAATACAGGAGAATCATCTTCTACCTCCTCCAAAACAACAATACACACTCGACTCATTCGCTCTTTTAAAACACTCAACTCCACGCTATGTGACAGAAGTCACAGTGGGACGAGCACAAGCAGTTTTTCCTCCTCTTCAGTATACCACTTATGAACATTCTCTGAACAGTGCAGCTGGTTTTATAGTTGGTAATATTAGAGAAACTCAAGTTTAAAATTATGATACATAACTTCCTAAAATAAAAACCTATTTCTTTCTGCCAGGTTATTGCAATCTATAAAAAGTTTCACATCAATGTGTCAATAATTAAAACTCCGTCAAGGACTAATTCTTTTAAAAATATTTTTCTTCCACCAAAGTAGTTACATTGAGCTCTGAAATTTACTTATACAAAACAATCATTGTTTTGGGTGACACGCCACCACAGCATAAAAAATGAAATTAGAAACAACTGCTATGATAGAGGTGGCCACGGATATCCCCACTCTTGTTTGCAAGGTCATATAGTTACCAGTAGGCTGGACGGCTTGTAGCTGAAAATAAAAAACAGAATCTCACTATTCTGTTCCCACTTCTACTTTGTCTTCATTTTTTTCAGCTTCACTGACTTAATACAGATATTATCCAGGAAACAAACAAAAAGATATAGAATTTAGCATAAATCCTAAAAGTTGAAGGGTTGACAATTCTTTCTGTGTTCAGGAAAGAAAGAAAAAACAAACAGCCACCACTCTGCATTAACAGCAAAGCTGCAGCACATTTACACGTGATGAGTCAGATCACAGGAGACAACAGGACTACTGGTACGAGAACACAAATTGATTAATCCAGACTTCGCATATAACAGCCGAAACACAGATAGCTTTATCCCATCAGTAACATAGGCAAGGCAGAGCTTTCATTCTTTCTCCATCAGGCAGTTGTTTCTGGCTGCCCAGCAAAAAGAAACAGGCAGCAGGCAGAAATGGTGTCAGTGGAGAATCCTAACACAACAAGCAGACAGGAAAAGAATCAGAAGACCTTTGAGCTCCAATTACTGCTTCTGAGTTTTCATTTTAAAAAGAGAAGGGAAGAAAGTAGTTTATCACGCTAGTATTTCCTTTCATCTCTACACGTATACAGCTTCCATTAAACGGTCTTCATTCAGAGGAAAAACAGCAGACTGTGCATCTTCTCTGAGCCAACTACTTTATTCAATCATCTGCCTCTGTGCCAAGACAGTTTCCTTCCCTGGTAAAAACCGCTACAGTTATCCTTTTCAGTTGATTTCAGATGCTTTCCTGTTTCAGATGATCTTGCAAAATGCCGCTGATATCCTCAAATGAGTAGGCCCTTGAGAAATATCTGCACAACCTCAGAATCAGTCCCGCAGAAGCATTTCAACCCAGCAACAGTCTGAAGAGCAAAGACTGCAACCCGCAGGATGAAATGCCTAGTAATGCTCACATGTTACACTTACCAGAGAGCTGAGCGACTGCTCAGGATGTAACTTCCTCTAGCAGGAGAAAAAAATAGTGCATTTGGACAGCCTTCACAATTAGAAGGTTCATGCCAGTTCTGTGACTAATCCAGATCAAACTGAAAATTCTATAACTGAAAAATAAGTGCGCTTTTAACATTTTCCACTAAAAGCCACAAGGAAATCTGGTGTACTGCCTCTGCTGACTAACACTGGCTTTAGCAAGTAAACAATCCCAAACAGCTTAACTGCTTTCGTATGCCACAGTACAGCAAATGTTTAACTCCATGCTAACAGCTGCAGTAAGAATGTCTGTAGTGAATTCCTAAGAGAGATCTCAAGAAGAAAGAGAAATATTCCATCAGACTAAAAACCATGAAGCTAAGTTAAGGTGCATTACTCTTATTTTTGCCAAGACCTTTTTCTTCCTCCTCCTCCCGGTCTCCTTTCCTTCCTCTCCCCCCTTGGATGTATGTTATTTTCTAGAATGAAACGAGGTTTAAAGAAAACAAATGTTAAGGCTTGCTATGACTTCTAGGTTAATGAGTGAATCATTTATTAACTCATACATTTTTTTAAAGAAAAAATGGAAAATTTCATAAAGGTGGAAATCCTAATGTTAAAATTTTATGAATCATTTGAATTTTCACTGAAAAAAAATTCAAGAATACCTTCATATCTGAACACATTCTAAAGTCTTAAAGACCCATTAAGCAGCTGCATAAAATGATTGTTTAAAGTTCTTGTCCCGAATTACTCACATGTCAAAAGAGCACAGAATCCTATAAAGATAACAACCAACCAACTCCTCCTTCCCGAAAAATAATTTCTCCAAAGCTACAATGAAGTGTGAAACCCAACTGTTTGGGGACTGGGGTTGCAGCACTAGTCTAGCATGCCCCAGGTCACGGGTTTCATCTTAAACACTGCAAACACACCACCCCAACCCCTTTGAAGTTGGCCTTCACTACCTTTCTCACTTGGCCCCAGACTGAGAGTATTTCCCAATTTATTACAAAGAAATACTATGCCCCACCTTGGTCTGTATTTTCCCCTTTTATCATCCCGTATTCTTATAAGCAAACTCATGCTATTTTTGAGCATTTATGCTTGGTGCTGTATGTCCTTCCTCAAAATATAATAATCTCCTATATTCCCATTTTATACAGGAAAAAATAACTCAGAAATTTATTATTTTGCCCAGTCATCCAAATGACTAAAATGCTTGATACCAAAAACATATATTCATACTACCAATAAAATTCTTTTAAAACTTTAATTCTATGTGGTAGAAATGATCATTAAAGAAAACCTATAAATACTGCTGAAAGTTTAGGTAACAAAAGATATTATTTATTTGTGAATAAGTTATTTTTGAATGAGCATTTCAATGCTACTCTTTGTTTAAGCCAATTTACTTTTATCATGGGGGGGGAGACTTAATATAGGTAAGAATGTCAGAAATTACAAAAATTACTGAAAATTGTAAATATCCATCTACAGAAGAACCAACATTCACATGGGTTCAACAGTTATCTTCTGTGGGGAGGGTGGATGGGCTCTTGCTATATCGCTCAGGCTGGCCTAGAACTACTGCACTGAACAGATTTGCCTGCTTCAACCTCCCTAGTAGATGGTTTTCTAGGTACATGTCTGCTTCTATTAGTTACTTTAAAATACACAAAATGTTTTTAAAGACAAATATGCAACTATTGTAACATACATAAATGTTATCCATCTCCATATAGTTGAATCAAATATATCATTCTAATACTTGATACATATAAAAATGAAATTATAGTAACATCCTATTGCCCAGGGTTCTTATCCAAAATAGAACCTCTTTTCATACAAATAATTTTAACTTGTTCCAAAATATCTAGTGTGTAAGTTCACCTACTTTTGACTGAAGAAGTTGCATCCTATTTCTTGTTTGAGTCCAACTTTTACCCTGAAGGTTTTCCCAACCATTTTGTGTGGGGGTGGGTGGGTGGGGGGGTGGGTGAGAGATTTTGAGACAGGGTTTCATTGTGTAGCTCTGGCTGTCCTTGTTTTGTAGACCAGGTTGGCCTTGAACTCACAGAGATCCGCCTGCCTCTGCTTCCCGAGTGTTGGGATTAAAGGCATGCGCAACCACTGCCCAGACTCCCAATCATTCTTCACGTAAAATTTATTCTACAAAAATTTAAAATTTAATTTAAAGCCCCTATGTCGGCATCCACACCATGATTGGAAAATGAAGTGTTAACACATCAGTTCTACACAAATCTAATGAATTTAGAAAAATTCATAAAGGATGGCAAGACCTGGCCAACTCTACTCAAAATGTAATATACTGTAAAATCTAAAGGCACACAAAAATCACCTTGAACAAGGATATTTATTTTAAAGACATTTACCAAAATACATAGCATTAATTGAACAAATATTCAGTCTTATTTCTTCTATGCACAGCATATCAAATAACCAGAAAATATTGTATGTGTATAAAAATCTTCATCTGCTAAGACCTTATACATATAAATAGGGTGCTATATTATAAATAAGAAAAATAAGTAGTACAAGAACACAAAAAAATGAACGGCAACATAGACCAGAGGCTTACATATGAAACACAGATCATACATTCATGAGAAAGTGAACAGCATACAAATTCATTAACTGTAACTGGCATGTAAGGTAACTTCCAATTGTCCAGCCTCTTAAAAAAGGGGGTTGGGACACTAATGGATGCTTTTATAAAGCTATCCACAAACCTCACTGTTATGTTTTCTTGTTTGAACTTTAATTTTTTTTTCCTCTCAAAGAAACCAGTACCAACTAGCTGGAGCTTTTAGGATCAGAACTCATTCTTTTTTTTTTTTTTGGTTTTTCGAGACAGGGTTTCTCTGTGTAGCTTTGCGCCTTTCCTGGGACTCGCTTGGTAGCCCAGGCTGGCCTCGAACTCACAGAGATCCGCCTGGCTCTGCCTCCCGAGTGCTGGGATTAAAGGCGTGCGCCACCACCGCCCGGCCAGAACTCATTCTTACATTTGAGGGGAAAGGCTCTAAATTTTAAAAACACCATTTGTACTGCATGAATAAACTACTCAAATCTTAGACCAGTATGATCTAATAGATATGAAGATACCCACATAAGTAATTTAAATACTCCTATACAGTCATCACATTTTAAAAGGGTAAGCAAAAACTGCTAAAATTAAATTTTTAACATGTCCAAAATAAGATGCAGAGACCCAAAGCATTATGTGGAGGGAGGAAGAGAGGGAGGGGGAGGGAAGGGAAGGGGAGGGAGGGAGGAAGAGAGGGAGGGAGGGAGGAAGGGAGGGAGGAAGGGAGGGAGGGAGGAAGGGAAGGAGGAAGGGAGAGAGAGAGAGAGTCAGAGAGTCTAAATGGGAGGTCTCCATCAAATTCCTCCCCTCAGATCTCAGAAGATCCTGTGGATGAGGGGAAAAGACTGGCAGAGCCAGAGGAGATGATGGAGGACAAGAACAAGGCCCCCTGAATCAACTAAGCAAGGCACACATGAGCTCAGAGTTTGCTGAAGCAGCAAGCACGGTGCCTATATGGGTCTAAACCAGGACCTCTGTTTATATATTATAGCTATTAGTTTGTTTTTTTATGGTACTCCTGACTGTGAGAACTCTTCCCCCTGCTGGGTTGCCATGTCCAACTCCAATATGATCACGCTTACATACTGCTGATGGTAATGTAAATTAGTCCAGCCACTATGGAAATCAACATGGACGTTCCTTGAAAAATTAAAAATACAACTACCATATGACCCATCTATAACACTCTGCAGTATATGCCCAAAGAAGTCAAAGATAGTAAGTAACAGAGACACTGTGTATCCATCATTATCACAGCACTAACAATAGCCAAGCTACAGAATAAGCCTGGGTGCCCCAATCAACAGTTAGAAGAGGATTAACTCATGAGTTATGATCACAAGGATGCAGAAAGGAGGATGGTTTTCATAGGGAAGATTAATAGAAAAACATTTGAAGACAAAACTTTTCATTGTAGCCGGGCGGTGGTGGCGCATGCCTTTAATCCCAGCACTCAGGAGGCAGAGCCAGGCGGATCTCTGTGAGTTTGAGGCCAGCCTGGGCTACCAAGTGAGTTCCAGGAAAGGTGCAAAGCTACACAGAGAAACCCTGTCTTGGAGAAAAAACAAAAAACAAAACACTTTCATTGTATTTGGTCAAAATTAAAGAGTAATTTTTCCTATTTCCTATTCTCAAATATATTTTCTTAAATTTGACATTTTTTTCTTATGTCAGTGGCATTTATACAAGGGTTTCCTTCAGTCTAAGAGTGCCCCCTCTTTAAAAACAAAAAACTCTAGAACTCTCACAGTATTTTCCATTATTAGTGTGTTGTGAATAACTTATACTGGTGGGAAAATTAACTCTGGAAGAAAACGACAAGGTTTAACCTTTCTATGTAATATGGAGCTTGCCTCTGGTTGCTACTTTAATTCAACTTTAATTTAACCATCATTAACCCCTCCCTTCTTACAGCCTACCTTCAGTTTTGTTTGGAAGTCCACTTCTATATCCCACATGACTTGGAAAAATCTTGAATATAGTAAGGTGATCATGGTAATTCTATTCTACCTACTAAGTGACTCATTTGGTAATTGACATGCAATCTGAGCTATCTTGCTCTGTCACATGCCAAGAAAAGTCAGCTGTAGTGCTTCTAGGAAAGTCTTTATTTTTGTACCTAAAAAGGGAGAGAAAGAAGGAAATGGCTCGCCTACTGGACAACAATATGTTTGATAATAACGCCATGAAGCATGCTGGGTATCTTATGACTGAATGGAGTTATCCTAGAGTCCATGCTAAGTCTGAAAGAGGGAAAAGCTGAAGAGAAAAAGTGATCAACCTCCTATGGTCACAGCATTGAGTAACCAAACCATTCAACCTAAAGCACAGTATTTCAATTTCTACTGCTATAAGACCCTTTACTATTTAATCCAGTTTCTATTTTAAATATAAAGTATTTTCGGTTTAAAATAGCCCTAATATTAAAAAACAAACAATATTCTATTACAAATAAAAGACTCATTAAAATATGATTAACCACCGGGCAGTGGTGGCACACACCTTTAATCCCAGCACTTGGGAGGCAGAGGCAAGCGGATCTCTGTGACTTCGAGGCCAGCCTAGTCTCCAAAGCGAGTTCCAGGAAAGGCGCAAAAGCTACACAGAGAAACCCTGTCTCGAAAAACCAAAAAAAATAAAAATAAATAAATCAATAAAATAAGATATGATTAACCTTATATTGGCTCAAAAGTTTTTAAGAATGTCTGTGATGCTGTAGGTGATGAATATGAAAAATTACAGCATGATTGTTGGCAGATTTAACAACTAAATTAGCTAAGAATGGACTAGTCATAGATTCTAATAAGATATCTCTCTCTCTTTTTTTTTTTTTTTAAAGTTTAGTACCAGCTACAACTAATGGAATTAACACTGCTTAACAGTTATAAGCATGGCATTTTATAAGCTTATTAAAGTCATAAAAATTATTTAGAAAAGAAATTCTATACCACAAACACATTAGAAAAATACTTTCCTTCTTTTAATCATAAAAATTGCTATGCACAAACATAGCATTTTTCGTTGTCTGTTTTTTCAAGACAGAGTTTCTCTGTGTAGCCTTGGCTGTCCTGGAACTTGTAGACCAGACTGGCCTGGAACTCACAGAGATCTGCCTGCCTCTGCCTCTCAAGTGATGGGATTAATGGCACTCGCCACCACACCCCAAAAATACAGCATTCTTTGATACACGGAACTAAAGAAAAATGTTCTAAAGTATCTGAGTCATTACTTGAATTTTAAAATAGTATGTTCAGTATGTCTCCACCCTGTTACAGTTAAAAAAGGCATGAGTCATTTTCTTTAGTATTTTCCAAATGATAGTTACTTTAGAACAGAAGTGATATATACAGTTTTAATTTGTGTATGGAATAACCAAAGTACACATAAGCTACTGATCTTTTGGTACTAGTGGAAATTCTTTGGCTGTCTCATGTAACTATTGCTTAAAAAGGTAAACATAAGGTAACCATAGAAACTTGCTCTCCTTAACTTTTAAAGTACAGTAACGCAATACTACATTTACCCAGGTGTTTTCAAATTACAGAAACCAACATGAATTGTAAATAATCTTTCTTAAGAATTTAATTTATGTGTATGTACAAGTCCTGCATGTATGTGTGTGCGCCCTGTGAGTGTGTGGTACCCATAGAAGCCAGAAAAAGGATATGAGATCCCCTAGACATGGAGTTGCAGGCAGTTGTGAGTTGCCATGTGGGTGATAGGAACTTAATCCAGACCCTCTACAAGAGCACCAAGTCTCTTAACCAAGAAGCCATCTCTTCAGTGTTTTTCAAAGGGCAAAAGTTAGCCTGTTTAGAATAATTCACATTCAGCTGGGTATGGTGGCACATGTCTATGAACTCAAGGCCAGACTGGGCTCCACAGCAGGACAGTCAAAACAACAATAAAACCACCACCAAAACTAAACAAAAAAATAGTAATACTAGACAGATCAAATGGGAGATTTAAGAGTAACAAAACATTAAAGAGAAAAAAAGACCCTCTAATTCATATTGGCTTTCAAGTCAGCACCAATGATTAGTAGCTTTGCTTACTTTCAACCTACTTCTTGAGATATGAAGAAATAAATTTACTTTCCAAAATACAATAGTAGTTCATAATTATTATTAGAACAGTTTTCCCTTTCACCTCCTTTACTTTTGACATGTTAGGTATATTCTAAAAAACCTTACTTGCTGTTTAGCCTATTAAAATTTTTTGTTTATAGTCTTTTGAAAGGAAATAAAGGCGGAATTTTCATTGTGTTCACTTAAATTCTGAATAAAATCATAACTTCTTAAGCATAACTCTTAAATCTATCTACTCTAAAGAGGTCATTTTACCTTCTCTTTTCCTAAGTCCATGCTGTTCTAGAGGTCTTCTCTACCGTTGGCTACTGCTTTGTTCACACACACGCAGTGTTATCCCCAGAGCACCTGTGTGTGTGTGTGTGTGTGTGTGTGTGTGTGTGTGTGTGTGTGTATGTGTATGTGTATGTTTTGAGAGGAAAGACAGGGAAAGATAGCATGTTTTAGTCTGCAAATGTTACTAATATACTTGCCTATAAAAGCATTGCTCCTTTTCAGGCAGGTGCCATCTAATTAGGTGAACTTTCTATTTCTTGTTGTTTGTACCTGTCAAATATCACTACCCAGTTCATCAGGATATTTGTCTCAGGGCCAGTCAGACGGCTCAGTGGATGAGGATACTTGATGCCAAACATGACAACCTAAGCTTGACTCCCAAAACCCACGTGGTAGGAGAGAATCAATGCCCACAAGTTGTTTTTTGACCTCTACGAGGTGTAACACACACACAATCTAAATGATTTCTATTACTAACTGAAGTTTCATATATGCCAATTTGTTGCAATTAAAATATGCCGTAGCATTCCATACAGTTCTGCCTTTGTATAATGCTGTTCCCTCTGCCTAGAATGCTCCCCAGCCACCTCTTTACCAACAGAATATATAGTAGAGCTGTATAAAATAAGGTAGAAAATTAGAGAGCAGATAAGACACGAACAGCCATGAGTGCTATATTATAGCAAATACATTTTAAATCTGCACATGATGGAATATACCTTTAAAACCAAGTTGAAAAGTGAAAATCAAGTTTATACATTAAAATAACTCACTGTAGACATAAAAAGGTAGCCTAAAAATGAACTGCCTCTATAGCAGAAATAACCACTAGTAAGCTACTGCAAAATTCTATGCCAGAGACCACAAGACAGTGAACTGGAGGGGGAAAAAAAATCTGCCAACAGCTATCAATAACTTCAATATGCCTTTCAAACTTTTTGGCTATCATTTTGACTTATATAAAAAATGTTGACATAAGGAAATAATATGAAGCTTATAAAGCATACATAGTAAAATAATTAAACATCATTAAAACATGAAAACCACCTTAATGCTGAATAAAAGAATGATTTAAAATATGCCATATAATGCACATGTATCTGATATTCAAAATCCCCTTTGCCCTGCAATGCTGCAGAGTGAACTCCAGAGGCCTTACAAAGGCTAATCAAGTACTCCATTAACCAAGCTACATCCCTGCTTGTCTGTAAGGGATTTCTAAAAACACAAAACAACACTTATAAATGTCACATGGAATAAAACAGTGTGTGTGTGTGTGTGTGTGTGTGTGTATAAGATAGTCTTAATTATGACAGAAAGTTTGAGTGTTGGGGATTGAACTCAGGCCTTACTCATGTTAGTTAAGTGTTCTAACACTGAGCTAGATTCCCTAGCTCAGTTGGGGAGGGGGAGGGGGGTAGGGGGAGAGGGAAAGGAAGGAGGGGAAAAGGGAGGGGGAGAGTTTCACGCATGTGCATGCATGCGCACACACTCAAACATGTGCTTGTGTTTTATTCTTGCTTTGATTGTTTTTTTTTAAAGCAACAAAAGGCAATTAAACCACAGTAGGATTATGAGTTATTTATTCTAGCCTTCATAGTTCACATACTTATTTCTGAGTAACATTACTCCTTAGAGCAATGACTCTCATTTTTCTAAACTGAAACACTATCCTATAACTAAGAAAAGTCAGGCCCAGAAAGGTTAAGTGACAAAAGCTCCCATTACCAAAACATAAAGACTGCATATATTAAACTCACTGCTAAAAAAGTAAACCTACAGAGTCAAAGCCTTTCATCTATGCTATGGGTCGCAACCCCTTTGGAGTAGAACAATCCTTTCACTGGGGTCGCATAGCAGATAGCCTGCACATCAGATATTTACATTAGGATTCATAACAGTTGCTAATTACAATCATGAAGTAGCAACGAAAATAATTTTATGGGTGGGAGTCACCACAACCTGAGGAACTGAATTAAAGGGTTGCAGCATTAGGAAGGTTGAGAACCAGTGCTCTAAATTCACTGGGTTATAAAAGCCTCTAAATTTACTCCTCAAAAGCTACAAAATAAGTCCTGGAAAGCTGGCTCAGTGGCAAGCTGCTCTTGCAGAAGACCCAAGTTCTGTTCCCAGCACCAACACCAGATGGCTCACAGCTGTCTGTCTCCAGCTCCAGTGGACCTGATGCCTCTGGCCTGTGGAAAGCACCTGCATTCATATGTGAACAGACACACTCAGATAATCTGAGCAGACTACAAGGTGGGGTAATTTAAGATGCTTGTTTTTAATGTTTGTTTTCTTCTCTGAACTGGAACCTTGTTATAACCCCAAATAAAATCTTGACTCATTCAAATAAGAAATATCAATAAGCCATTTGGTAGTATCTATTTTTTTAAAAAGGAAAGTTTTTGTCATAAAGGTGTGAATGGCTATGGGCCAGAAGAAAAAGACAAAATGATCATTAAGGACAGCTTTTAAAACCAGAGCTTCCTGTTTTTTAAGCATTATAAGAAATTGTGACTTTTTTTTTAACTTGGATATCATTTAAACTACAATATCATCTGTGTGCTTGTCTAGCTAGCTTGTCATGCTAGCTTGCCTAACATGTATAAGATCCCTAGTTTGATGAAACTACCACCTACACTATCAAAACTTCCTAACTTTTTTTGGTTTTATTGAGAGAGGGTCTCTCTATGGAGTCCTGGAACTCACTATGAAAACCAGGCTGGTCTTGAATTCACAAAAATCCTCTTGCTTCTGCCTCCCAAATGCTGGGATTACATGAGACACTGTCAACACACATACTCACACACACTAGTTTAAAACTCACTCGACTGTACAACAAACTATACCACCACTTTAATTTTATTATGAATTTTCACAAATGTTCCCTTATACAAATTTAGAAAGGGCTTGTAGTACTAATGCAAATGCACCACCCAGTGGCAAAAGATAAGAACTACAACTCTTACAAGAAACAGCAAATGCAGATTGAAAATTCAGAATTGTCTCCAACACTAACAGAAAAAAGATGTGTGTTGTGTGTTGTTAGTAATCTGCAATTTGTTGCAATTTTTCCAATTAAAATCATTTACCACACAAAGTCTTATGTTTTTTTGTTTTGTTTGTCTTTCTCTTTGGCATAGGACTTTTTTGTTTTCCTGTTTTGCCCATCCATTTCTCAAATGCTGGATTGAGAAAAGAACTAAAATGGGTATATTTTATGATTTATCCAAAGCCTTTATGACCCAGGTGTTACAAAACGGTTTATGAACAGAAAGTAGATGAGGCACAGAATTTCCAGTGAAAACGTAGTTATCATCAACCAACCCAAATAATAATAAATGAGCCATTCAATATACTTTTAAAAGTAAGAAGAGAGTAGCTGGGTGTGGACCAGAGTAGAGGCAGGCAGATCTCAGTGAGTTCAAGGCTAGCCAGTGCTACACAGTGACACCCTGTCTACAGTGGTGTGGTAAGAAGTGAGGAGAGAAATGGGGTATGAAGGAAAGAACAGAGAATGGAGGGGTGACCCCTTAGAGAGCACTTTCCTAGTATGTGCATATCAGCACCGCAAAAAAAAAAATAAATAAAAATAAAAAAATAAAAATAAATAAAACAGCAGTCATTTGTAATGGAATCTAGACTTTCTTAAAAGGGGGCCAGGTAAAGATTCACTAACAGTTATGTACCTCATACATCAAAATTGTTAAAGGGAACATGAATTGTGAATGTGATCATATTCACTCCAGTTTAACATACCAAATAGTCTGTCTATCACAGACGGGTAATAAGTAGCTTTCCATTTCTAACTAACAGCCTTCTTCTTTAAAAAGGGGGAAAAGTTAAATAAAACTAAAGGCAAATTACATAAAACTCCAATCAGGGTAATTTTGTTTTGAAGCCATTTTGTATTGATTCTACTTAACATCAAGCAGCATTACTGGTTTGAGAGCATAAGACATCTAACAAGAAGACAGCAACAACTACTGCACCAGTTTCTTCCTTCCTGACTACAAAGTCTCGAACATGTTTCCATTCCAAACGTGAAACCCAACAAACAGCAGCACAAACATCAAATTCAGGGCCTTCCTGGTGTCTCCAGTCTAACGCTTTTCCTCTGGAGTCCGTCCGAGGTTTTTAAACTACTGTCACTAAAACCACAGGAGACATTCACATAACTGAAGCCTCCTCATGATTAATATGGCTGACAATGATTAGAGCATGTATTACATTTAATATTTAAGAGAATGAGAAAAGTAACAGACAGCTGGGCAACAGAATGCAAATGTTTACTGGTTTTACAGGACAAAATAAAACAATCTGCAGCACTGCTCATTATCTTCAGCTATTTAATATTTTCTTCTCCAAGCTATAAAGAGAACATTAAGTAAGATCTATATGAGCCCCTTTTCACTGAAAATCTATCAGAATCACTAAGGTGCTACATATTAAAGTCCTCTACCAATTCAGAGCTCACTACTATATATGAACTGCCTCCAACTGGGAGTGACATTAAGTATTAATTCACATGTAACTATGTGTAAAGATAAGTTATATGTGTGTTAAGGTTATGTTGTAGGGAGGTATAAGTAGCGGAAAAACAAACAAACAAACAAACAAACAAACAAAAACAACCCACAATTACAAGAGCTGCCAGTATTACTTCCCAGGACTACTAGGACAGAATGTGAATTTCCTACCTAACATGAATTCCATATTACTTCCTCTGATGGAAGCAGTAGTTCTATTGTTTCAGTTCCAATCACAGGCCTGTGACAGAAAACAGACATCAAAAGCAAGAGTATGCCAACCTTCAAAGTGAAGGGGCTATGTGCTTTAAGAATACACTGAGTTATTAAATGATACAAAATTTACTTTGATTTTTACTAATTCAGAATTTAGTTTTTATCCTTCTATCAAGAAAACTAATTTATGTAGGATATATTTTTTTTTATTCCTGTTATTTTTTTTTTTTGAGACCAAGTTTTTCTATGTAGTCCAGGCTGATCTAACTCTCAATCCTCCTGCCTCCAATGTCCAACTATGAGGATTATAGATGTATACATGCCATATTTATATATAACACATACTATGTATACATATATCCTTTAGGAAAATATTTTTCAGGAATGCCTTTATATAAAAGCTAATTCTTACTGGATTCTTGAAGAAACCCAAAGTATGGGGCTTTCTTTTTTAGAACTGATGGCAACAAATTATCCTTTTAAATCTTAAATACACACACACAAGCAAAAACCTTGTCCAAATATATTTTCTGACAATATATCCAACCACTTAGCCATTATGTTTATACATGGTTTGCTTTAAGTTAAGAAGCCACCAGTGATGCATAAAATAGTTTACATCTTTATATATGAAACATTAATTTCAAATATATAAATTTAAGAATTTACCACAATATCTCTTAAAAATTAAATACTGCTAGGTATTTTCTCTATATAGGCTTCTAAAAACTTTCAGTTATGTACTTTTTAATTTGCTTCTTCCCCTCAAAACACAGTGGAAATTTATTAAGAATGGGTTTTCCTGGGGATTTAAGCTGGGTGTTAAGGGAGAAACACTTAAGGACAGCTGTGTGGGAGTGGGCATGTGCTTCTGAAGAGAGTGACTTACTTATGTCTCCATACAGTCCTCTATAACACTTTGAAAGACTACATCAAGTTATACACAAAAGTAAATCATGCTCATGCAACCCATTTTCTAATATTAAACATTTGAGTTTCTTTGCTAAGAATGTTATATATTCTTATATAATAGTTTTCCTAGAATAAAAATAAGTTGCCCACTAGTTAATTTAGCAAAATGGCTTATCTTCAAAATAAGCAAAACCACTTCTAAAAAATTATGATGACATAATTCTTATGTCCAATATTATTAAAGAGTACATGTCAGAATTAAACTTGTGTAAACTAGTATGCATCGAGCATATTTCATACTACACTAGAAAAATCTTGCCGTTTTTTAAAAAAATCATCTTTGTCAACACTAATTAGATGCTAATGTCCTAATAGGCCTTTGCAAAATGCAAGAAACATAGAAATGATCTTATCTAGCTCTGGTTCAAGAAGGTAAGATATGGCTTGTGAAGTACTAAACTGTGTTACTTATACTTTGTTAAAAATATGAACAAATGAAGCTAGTTCCAAGTATCACAGTGGCTGGGCATGGTGGCATACACCTATAAATCCTACCACTCAAGGCTTGTGAGTTCAAGGCCAGCTTGAGCTACACTGCAAGTGTAGCTTGAGCTGTAGAGTCAATCTCTACTTCAACAACAAAACTAAGTCAAAACAAAAGGACATATTTTCTGTACACTAGCTAGCTATATAACAGACTTGGTAATGTCACGGATTTGCCACTTGGTGGCAGCAAATACAAAAGAAAAATTTTCAGTACTTCTATTTTACCAATATAAAAGTATTTTCCAAATCTTTTATTTTAAACCAAAGTCTCAAATGAATGAGGTTCTTTATAATTCTTAAAACAACAACAACAACAGGGTCTGATTATGTTGTTCAAACTAGCCTCAAACTCACACAACCCTCCTCCTGCCTTGGTTTCTAGAGTGCTGGTATTACAGGCATGTACAACACTGTCCAGTAAAACTTTGAGAGGTTTGGATTGTTTGTTATACATAAACAAGACCATGCCAGTCCTGAACTCTTCTCACTCTTCTCCCTCTGCCCCCCTAACTATTAAGATTATTGGCATGTGCCAGCCAACATACTCAACTTTGATAGTAATGATTTCAACATTTTCACAGTCAAGCTTAAATTTCTAATTAAAAACAATAGCCTTCTATTACAGCACTGACACAATTTAGTCACTTCAAAAAGTATGTGACTCTTTTGATGATTACTAAATAATGTGTATCAAAATTAAAAAATACATAAATCACATTTTCTTACTTTAACCAAGTTAGACGGCCTAACAATTTATCCCAGCTTATTCAACTTATTGCTTGCTAATAACTACTTATATGTGAAGTGCGAAAATTACACCAATGAACAAGATTTTTTTGGTTTCATGAATCTTATACAAAATCTTGCATGTATTTCTTTTACCCAGATTTTGTTATACAGAACAGTAGAGTGAAAAACAGATAGCAAAAAATCCACTTGAGAGCCAAAAAACCAAAAAGAAAAAGGAGACTGTAGTTTTCTTCCACCCATACTTTACAATAAAAAATATTACACAAAAAGAGCAAAGTAAGGATATGCACAACCCCATTTTGTTTGCTTTATTATCACCCTTCTCTTCTGTTGAAATATTTATTTTGAAAGGAAAAGCACCTGGTGTTCTTTATTAATTATTTAGCTTGTCAAATCCACAACCTGACCTAAATATTTTAAGTTAGAAACACCTAAAAATGTGTTTAAGAGGCTTGGAGAGATAGCACAGCAGTTAAGAGCATTAGCTGTTCTTCCAAAGGATCCCAGTTCAATTCCCAGAACCTACATGGTAGATCACAGAGTGCTCTAACTTTAGTTCCAGGAGACCTGCTACCATCTTCTGGCCTCTTTTGGGCACTAGGCATGCAGGTGATGATGCACATACATGCATGCAGGCAAAACAGCCACACACATAAACTAATAATAACAACATATATAGAGCAGCTTCGTACACAAAATTATCGCACAGCAAAGTATGTTTTTCAGTAATCTGTTCTCAAAATTACTGCCAAAATGTTTTATGGTGGAAGACACTGGGTATCATAAAACTAGGATCACAAGTGGATTCAATCTCAGACTAAATGTGTAGATATACTGATAGATAAATCACGGAGTTAGACACACAAGAAGATTGTAAAGGCTCAGTCTTCAGAGAACATCTTCAAGAGCATGGATCGTATCTCATTCACATGTATCATGTGAATCAGCTCTGTGTTCTACTTAACATAGAACAGTGATGGACTTTTTCTCATGAAAGAACACTTAATACAAAATTATATCTTGTTGTAAGAAGTGTCATAACCTCCCTCCATTTTTTTTGGAGATTGTTGTTTCTGCAAGATTTACAGTCTACAAACTAATGAGCAATTTCACACAATCAAATACTAAGTGTCCACAACATACAATTCCCAGAGACAACATTTCTATTTCCTTAAATGCTCTTCTCTTAAGGAAGAAAGGTAAATGAACTATATAAGAAGTGCTTTCATAGATGTTTACATATGTGCACATCTGCAAAGAACACAAAGACATACATGCACTTTAGTACATCTGGAATTACAAGATATTCCAGTCAGTTAATGATAGAAGGGAAACTGGACTACTATTTAATTTTACTATACTGAGAATTACATATATTTAAAGAAATGTAAGGGTACCAGGGAAATATTGATTGATTTCTAAGACAGCAAATAGGGCAGGATGTCTATTCTTGCTGCTCCCATTCAGTGGAAGCCCTAGCATCACTGTAAAAAGAAATAAAGACATAGAGCTTGGAAAATGAAGGCATAAAACTGCCTTCATTAGCAAAGAACATACTTTTCTCTGTAGAAAATTACACCGAATCCACTTAAAAGCTGCGAGAACTAAGTAGGATTTTACTAAAAGTTGTATGTTGTTCATTTTAGATAATACTAATGAACAAGAAGAAATTTAAAGTTTTTCAGATACCATTTATAATGGCATTCAAACTCTGGAAAATTAAGGTATAAACTGCACTTGCCCAGCATGGTATCAAGCAATGTAATATAAAACACAAACTAAGAAATACACAAAATAACCTTGTCTCAAAAAACTAAAATCAAAAAAAAAAGAAAAGAAAAAAAAAGACTTTTAATGGCACATGACAATGAACATTGTATTCCTTTCCATTTAGCTTGTTCAAAAAGGCAGTAGTGAAATTAAAATATGGCATAGTAAGGAACACTAAAACTCTATCCCATGGCTCCAGTATTGATGGTGTAGCAGAAGCCAGAGGCCTTGAACCAGACCAACAACTCATTAAAATGAACACTTGCAAGTAAAGCTGTTTGGGAAAAGGGTAGACTGGGTGACACATCACAGCTTCCATTTTTTTCTTTCTTTAATTTGCATTTTTATTTTTTAATTTTTATTATTTTTATTTTTGTTTTCTTTTGGGGGAGGTTACAAGGGCACAGGGCAGATACAGAGGGATGGGGAGATGAGTAGAGTTGGGATGCATGATATGAAAATCACAAACAATCAATAAAACAAAAACAAACAAAAAAAACTCCATGCCACCACCAAGTAATGAAGAACATGACAAAACAATCAAAATCATTTATTTTCATAAATAAAATTTAATCAATCTTACAAAACCCAGAAAAATGGTTAATAAAGAGAAAAGCTGTTGCCAGGGCGCATGCCTTTAAACCCACTGCTTGGGAGGCAGAGGCAGGTGGATCTTAATGAGTTCAAGGTCAGCCTGGTCTACATAGTGAGTTTCAGGACACCCAGAGCTACACAGTGAGACCCTGTTTCAAACTATGCCCCCCCCAAAAAAGAAGAAACAAAACAACAAAGGAGGAGGAGGAGAGAGAGAGAGAGAGAGAGAGAGAGAGAGAGAGAGAGAGAGAGAGAGAGAGAGAGAGAGAGAAGCTGCTGAGTTTTGGTAAAGCTCTGTGGCAATTTAACTTACCTATTCACCACCCACAACTTCCTTAAATGACTGCAATCACTATGACAGCAATTCACATTGTTGTAGTTGTTGGTACCAACTGACCCTTATTTTCAATTATTGGCAAGGGGGTACAAGGATGGGTTTGGGCCTTGTTTTGGTTTCCAAGACTTGGAGAGTCCTAGGGTTGAAGTAGCTTCCCACATGTTATGTATCAAAAGCATTTTGGGGCCAATGTTCACCTGCAGCCACCCATGACAAGATATAACAGTTGCAACAAGCAATAGACAAACCTCAAAGTTTGTGAAGAGGCTGAAAAAGAAGATAATTACGTGAACACAGGTTTGAAAAACTATGCATGTTGGAAACTCTCAAAG
Organism: Peromyscus californicus insignis; assembly: GCF_007827085.1. NCBI lineage: Eukaryota > Metazoa > Chordata > Mammalia > Rodentia > Cricetidae > Peromyscus > Peromyscus californicus. The sequence continues at coordinate 91,492,258 of NW_026294413.1, forward strand.
TCTCCATGAATACCCATGACTACACAAAAGCTCAGAAAACATCTAGCAAGAACCTCAACTTTCACCTCAGGTGCACCTTTTACTTCCTATGCAAGCAGAAATGACCTCAGAAAGGCAGTGCTGTTTTGCTAAACACTGAATTGTTCTAATACAGAAGGGCTCTGCAAAGACTAGCGAGTTTTTGTCTCTTGATGCACATAATTAAGAAAATTTCTGTCAAATCACAGCTGAACACAAAGAGAAGGACCCAATAAATGCAGCCTACGAGAGAGAGAGAGAGAGAGAGAGAGAGAGAGAGAGAGAGAGAGAGAGAGAGAGAGAGAGAGAAGTCATAAAAATCAGAAATAACAATTCCTAGGGGGACGCTGCGCCATGCATGCCCCTTCCTTTCTAGCCTCCCTCTTAGACCCTGCAGTTGCCACATTAATGCCTAAAAAGAATCAGATTGCCATCTATGAACTTCTTTTTAAGGAAGGAGTGAGGTTGCCAAGAAGGTGTCCATATGCCCAAACACCCCGAGCTGGCAGACCTTCATGAAGTGAAGGCCATGCAGTCACTAAAGTCTCAAGGCTACATGAAGGAGCAGTTTGCCGGGAGACATTTCTATTGGTACCTTACTAATGATGGCTTCCAGTATCTCCGTGATTACCTCCACCTCCCTCCGGAGATCGTGCCTGCCACCCTGCGTTGTAGTGGTCCTGAAACTGGCAGGCCTCAGCACAAAGGTCCAGAGGGTGAGTGAGCAGCAAGGTTCACAAGAGGGGAGGCAGAAAGACACACCTACAGGACTGCTGTGCCCCCTGGTGCCAACAGGAAAGCTGAGGCTGGGGCTGGCTCAGCAACTCAATTCTAGTTTAGAGGCTTCTTTGGTTATGGATGTGGTCAGCCATCTCAGTGAAAATGGAGATTGTGTGGTGTTGAATAAATTTTAAAGAAAAAAACTAGAAGCAGGCACACTGACCTTACTTGGGGGGAAGGGGAGTACTACTATTATGGTTAATATAATTGTGTATCAACAAATTAAGATAATTTACACGAACTGAAAAAACTACCCCAAACCCCCTACCCCGCAAAAAGTACCTGAACATATATACAAACAACAACAACAAAATAAGATTGAACTGGTAATCAAGAACTTCCCTATAGGGGATGGAAAAGATGGCCCAGCAGTTAATACATTTTCTATAGCTCACAAGTTTTCTCACTTTTCACAAGCCATCTGTTATGGACCTTAGAAGTCAACACACTATCTTGTCCACATTGAATGAAGCAATCTCATTCGATCTCATTGGTAGAAACAGTGCAGGCTAATCTACGAAAAACGATATAACTGCATGATCCCGTAAAGCATTACAGTTACATTCAAATAGTCTTCAGTCTTCAAGTTCCTGATGCTTTTAGAAATGCCCTCTCTCAGAAAAAGGAAAGAAACCAATGGAAGTGATACAATTCTGGAAATATTTAATGATAATTTATCAGATATTCCTATTGAGATCGAAGATGTAGACGACTGTTTTGACAATTCTGGAGACAACTCTACTGATTCTACTGACAGTGAAATTATTAGACCTGTAAGGAAGAACAAGGTGGTAGTGATTTAATTGTTAGTCTGAAAGTGACACACCACCACACTTACATATGTTTGAAGGTCATGCTGGGGTCACTACATATCCATCTCAGTGGTACTCTGTACCCTCTGTGACCAATCTCTTTTTTGGTTGAGAATTGTTTGAGATGTTGTGCAAAGAGCTGTCCAACTACCACGATCAAACCACAATGAAATGCAAAATACCATCTAGGACAGTAAAGTGGTCTCTGGTTACACAGAAGGATAGGAAATTCCTTGGCCTATTTATTCTGATGAGTCAAACAAGAAAAGATAACTTGAAAGACAAATGGTCAATAGATCCTTTGATATGTACTCCTGTATTTCCACAGACAATGAGTCATCATAGATTTGAACAAATATGGACATTCTGGCATTTCAATGGTAACACCGAAATAGACAGTTGCTGGGGGAAACTTTTCAAGATCCATACTGTGCTGAATTATTTCTTGCATAAATTCCGAACAATATACAAACCAAAGCAACAGTTGTCTTTGGATGAGAGAATGATTCCAGGGAGAGGATGTTTAAAATTTCACACGTACAACCCAGCAAAAATAACAAAATACTGTTTACTTGTTTGGATGGTGTGTGAGAGTGACACCGGCTATATCTGCAATATGGAGATATATACTGCAGAAGGAAAGAAATTGCAAGAAGTAATTCTTTCAGTCCTTGGACCCTACCTTGGCATATGGCACTATATTAACCAGGATAATTATTACAATGCTACATCTGCTAAACTGCTGCTACAGAAAACACTAGTCTGTGGGACTACTAGGGAGAACAGAGGTTTACTGCCAAATTTGAAAATGAAAACATCAAAAATGAAGAAAGGTGACATAGTATTTTCCAGAAGAGGTGATATTCTTCTCCTAGCATGAAAAGACAAGTGCACTGCCCAAATGATATCAATGACCCATGACACTTCTGCCTCAACAACAGAAAAAAGAAAAAAAAACATAGAAAACGGGAGAGAGCCGGGCGGTGGTGGCGCACGCCTTTAATCCCAGCACTTGGGAGGCAGAGGCAGGCGGATCTCTGTGAGTTCAAGGCCAGCCTGGTCTACAAAGCGAGTTCCAGGAAAGGCGCAAAGCTACACAGAGAAACCCTGTCTCGAAAAACAAAAAAAAAAAAAGAAAACGGGAGAGAATATTGTAAAACCTCCCTGCATCAAGGAATACAATGCCCACATGAAAGGTGTTGACTGTGCAGATCAATTCCTTTCGTGTTGTTCCATTCCAAGGAAAACGATGAAACAGACAACAGAAAAAATAGTAGTGCTATATCTTATAAACTGTGGACTTTTCATTTAAAGTGTACAACATCCTCAGTCCACAAACAAAAGCAAAATATAAACAGTTTCTGCAATTGGTGGTGCAAGACTGGATAACGGGGCTGGAGGGATGGTTCAGAGGTTAAGAGCACTGACTGCTCTTCCAGAGGTCCTGAGTTCAATTCCCAGCAACCACATGACTCACAACCATCTATAGTGAGATCTGATGCCCCCTTCTGGCCTGCAGGCATATATGCAGGCAGAACATTGTATATGTAATAAATAAATAAATCTTAAAAAAAAAAAGAATGGATAACAGATAACGAAGGCTCTCTGGAAACAGAGACAAATGTGCGCACACTGGGGGTGCAAGGAGAGCACCTCGTAAAGATCCACCCAAAAGGTTGTCAGGTGATATGAAGCAGCATGAACCTACATGTATTCAGTGAATGGAAAGAAAACATTTCCTATGAGAACCTGCAGAGTTTGTGCCGCCCGTGGAAAAAGGAGAAAAAAGTACTAGGAACTTTGTTTAATTATTTAATTAGTTGTTTAATTTTTTTGTAAATAAAAATGTTATAATTATTGAAAACAACACCTAAAGTACATTATGATCTGTAATTATGATGATTTAAATAATGTGCAGCTTGCCCCCAAAAACATGTGATTCTATGCAGCACAAAATGTGTTTAAGGACACTTGCTGCTCATGCAGAGGGTGGGAGTTCAGTTCCCTGAGCCCATGTGGGTAGCTCATAACCTGTAATTCCAGCTTTAGGGGATCTGCAAGCACCAGCACATGTATACACACAAATAAAATTTTAAAAAACAAACTTTCTGATGAAGAGCAGACCAGGATGGACTGCTTCACTGATGAAATCTAGCAAAAATTTAAAAAATTAACATGAACTCTTCTCAAAACAGAGGAAGAAACGTGATTGTTTTTCTAACAAAAAAGAGTTAAGTAGATAATGATAATTCTTGAGGCCAGTATTACCTTTACCCAAGCCAAAAAGTACAAGAAAAATACATCCACATGCCAATATCCCTTATGAATATAAACATAAAAACCCTCAGCAAAAATACTTGTAAACTAAATATTGCAGCATATGAAAGATTACAAACCATAACTGAAGGGGACTTTAATCTCAGGAATTTAAGGGTGGTCTAACATTTTTTTAAATGCCACACTATGTTAATTAAATGAGGGGGAAAATTGACAATCTCAGTTGATGCAAAGAAAAAAGCATTTTATAAAATCCAGTATGCTTTCATGATTAAAACACTCAAACAATGCAGAAGAGAACTTCTTTACCATTAGAAAGAACACTTAGGTGCTGGGCAGTGGTGGCACATGCCTTTAATCCCAGCATTCAGAAGACAGAGGCCAGTGGCTAGATCTCTGTGAGTTTGGCACCAGCCTGGTCTCCAGAGTGAGGTCCAGGATAGCCAGAACTACACAAAGAAACCCTGTCTCAAAAAACAAAAAAACAAAACCCAAACCAAAAAAACAAAAACAAAAAACTCCCAAAACATTCAGTCTCAGTAGGAATATGGAAATGCAAATTACAACATATCATTTGATATACACACATCAGATTGTAAATTTAAAATAATTCTTAGCAAATTTGGAAGTAAAGAGAAATTAACAAGTGGTTACAAGAAATTAGAAGTGGTTAATAAGTGATAAGGAGATATTAACAAATGGTTATAGCAATATAATTGCTATAATTGCAATATAACGTTATAATCACTTTGAAGAAAATAATTATAATAAAATGTATACATATCTTTTTATAGTTATATAACCCTGCCCTCAGGGCATCAAGCAGTGGTTCTTCACCTGGAGCTGTCCTCTCCAGGCCCCATCCCTCAAGGGTCAGCTCCTCCCTGAGGGCTGCTCAAGACCACGCCTACAGGATATTTAAGACCTGGTCGCTAGAACTGCCCTGATTTTCTCTCCTGCCTTTCTGAGTGTCACCCGGGAGTTGCTTTGCTCTGTTTATTGTTAATTCTGATTTTATTAACTCAGCTAGATTTGGCTTATTGCATTGATGGAGGATACCCAACAACCAGGGATCCAATACTTATCAAGAAATACTGAAAATAAAATGATAAACCAGAATTTCTATCATAACACAATTGCTCAAAACTGAAGTCTATGTAATTACAGTGTGTTAGAGCAATAAACTGTCATTTTTTGTTCTATGGTCACTGGGGGGTCTATTAGTGGGCTTCAAAAAAAATTTTTTTTTTAATTTGGCATGTGCTTGCATGTTCACGTGGTGTTCTCAAACCTGTGTGCCAGTCGGTGCCTTGGAGGTCAGAAAAGAATGTGGGATTCTCTAGAGCTGAACTTACAGGTGGCTGGTTGTAAGCAACCTGATGTGGGTACTGGGAAACAAACTTGGGTCCTCTGGAAGAGCAGCAGTTCATGCTCTTAATCACTAACAAAGTTTGCCTTTAACCAATGTTTAAATCTGTATCTATATATTACTCAGTGTGATGATGCTGTTACAGCAGTTTTCTCCTCTCAATGGAACTAGAAATCTAGCCCTGAAAAATAAGCAGACTGGAAGACTCCCAAATAAAAATCAAAGACTTCAATCCACAACTAGACAGAAGAGATAAAGGCGGCCACTATAACTAATTAAGAAGATAGAACATTTTTATGGGGCCGGAGAGATGGTTCAGTGGTTAAGAGTACTGGCTGTTCTTGCAGAGAAGCCAGGTTCAATTCCCACCACCCACATAGTAGCTCACAACCTTATGCAAATCCATAAGGTTGTCTCTTCTTGCCTCTGTGGGCACCACACAGCCAAGTAAGTGATACACACACATACATGTGGGTAAAACAGCCATTTACACAGAATTAAATTAAAACATTTTTTAAAAGATAAAACACTTTGAAATGTATAGGCACTAAATGTTGGGGGATTCCCAATTTTATAAAGCAAGTGCTACTACACATAAGAGAACAGATACACAGTCTGTGATGTCAACATCTTACTCTCATCAATAGATAGTTGCTCCAGGTGTAAAAAAAAAAAAATTAATAAAAGGAATTCAGAGTTAATCACACCATAGGCTAAATGCACTTAATAGACATTTACAGAAGATTCCACTCAACAGTTGGGGAATATCTTCTCAGCAGCACATGGAATTTTCTGACTCTCCAAATATTTGAAATTAAAGAAAAAATTTATAAACTCCCAGATTAAAAACACAAATCATCAGAAGCTTTGAGATACAGCAAAGGCATTTCCTAACAGGAAATGAGTAGCTATGAGTGCTTACATTTCAAAAGCAGAGCAATCTGAAATAAACAGCTCAGTGATGTATTTCAAGGTCTTAGAAAAACAAACCAAATCCAGTATCAGTAGACAGAAGTAAATGAGGGTAGAACTTTAAAAAAAAAATCGAGAATAAAAGAATATAAAGAATCATGAAGCTGATTCTATGAAAAGACAAACAAGAGTGAGAAACTCTTAATCAAACAAACCAAAACAGAGATATATTCAACTTCATGAACAATTGAAAAAAGATATTGCAACAAATACCAAGGAAATCCAGAGGAATGCTTTGGAAACTCAGTATTATCCCAAACTAGAAAATCTAAATGAAATGGATGGATTCCTACATAGCGTTAGTATTCTGACTCACGCCTTGGAGACCCGCCCAGCATCCTGACACAAACTCCCTGTAAAAAAGAAAACTGCCCCTCCCCTCCTCCACTCCCACGAGGTGTGCAACCTCGATCCCCCTCCACGCCCCCGCTTCTGACTATCTTTCTCCATCTTTCTATCAAATAAACTCTCTCCACATGGATGCAGTGCCTGGGTGTGAGTGACTGTCCACATGCCACCGCCTGCCACTGCATCTGCCCAGCCAGGGCCTCCCACATGCAGTAGTATTCTAACATTGGTGCCATGACATCGGTGGGCCCTCCCACTGCTTTCTCCTGCTCGTTGGCAGTCTGGGGAACTCTGGGACCCTGTACTATCCACCACTTTTTCCGACTGGAGGACTGTGGGGACTCTTCACCCTATCAGTAAGATTCCTCCCTTCCATTCTGGCCATTTCCCACAAGTGAGGATTTACTCATCGCTCGACTGTGGTCTCTCAACATCCCAGTACCGAAACCACACGTCTTTTGGGCTTTAAGCCCTCTGGCCCCTGTCCCTATGCGGCAGCATATGGAGAAAGCATGTGCCCACTCAATGCCATGGCCCATAGCCTTTGCTACAATGGTCCACTGGCTATCTTGCATCATTATCATTGGTCCTCGTTGGCCCACTGGGACACTGGAGGTCAGTCCGCTGGACCCTGTACCTCACTGTGAAAAATTCGCCTACCCTCTCCTATCCCAGCTCCTACCTCAATGCCTGCTCCCCATGCTCCTCCAGTCTCTGCTAAGCAATTATATCATCACATGTAGCCAGGTTCCTTTCCACATGTGAAACTGCCCACCAGGCAAAGCTCGTTCTCTTTGTCTTTCCCTTGCCTCTAATTCCTCTCCTTGTCTGTAATTTTATCTCTTAAATCTCTTTTCTCTGTTATTTAACTCTGTTGCCAGGACCTCATTTGCCTATTCCACCCATGGGACCTTGGCGTGCAGCCCTGAGCCCCGCTCCACTGGCTGCTGAGCGAAATGTGTGGTCACTTGACTGTATTTCTGCTGCTGCTGCTGCTGCCACTACCACCGCCACTCATATTGTTCGGTCAAGCTAGTCGGAGTGTAGCCCCCAACCCCCAACACTGCCACCCACCCATGGCTTGGGTTCACTCTTCTGAATCAGCTCACGCCATGCCACAGCCTGGGTGGGGGTGCCCCTCTCTCCTGCCCGGCTGCACTGCTACTCCATTTCCCAGCATATGCACCCTTTAAAATTGCCCCCGCAGTGGTGGCGCACGCCTTTAATCTCAGCACTCGGGAGGCAGAGGCAGGGAGATCTCTATGAGTTCGAGGCCAGCCTGGGCTACAGAGTGAGTTCCAGGACAAGCTCCAAAGCTACACAGAGAAACCCTATCTCGAAAAACCAAAAATAAATAAATAAATAAAAATAAAATGGCCCCTCATCCCTTGCCTCTGTGTTGGGGGGCGGGGCGCAGGCTGGTAGGCCTGGGGCGGCACGGGCCGCAACGCCAGTCTACTCATGCTTGCACTCACTAGGTATACATAGTGGCTATACGGGACCCAGCGGCGTGCAGGGGGTGGGGGTGGGGGATAAGCTGTAGCTCAAATAGAGAACTGATGCCTGCTGGAGTTTGCCCCACGTTGGGCACCAGATAAATGGTTAAATGGGGGCAGGGGCTAGATAATGGGATAATTTCCTGGAGTCTATTTGAAAGTCAAAGGAATTTATTCAGGGTTTAAGTCACAACAAGAATAGTTGAGTTGGTCTCGGAATCCAGGAGGGATGGAACACACAGATAGAGAACCAACACGGTTCTCAGGAGAGCTCTGTCTTGATCCGAAGCACCAGCATCCAAGACCACGAGGTAGAGAGGAGAGAAGAACACGGAGTCCTCCCAGTTTTAAGGGGTCTCCATCTCAGCCACGTCCCCCCAGAGGGGGAGGGGGGGACAGGTACCTAGTAGTTATCTGATGCCAGCCGAGGCCTGCCATGTGCAGTATCATAACACATAGGACATACAAAAATGAAATAGAGATGATAAACAACTTAGACCTAGACAAACAATGCAACTGAAGCAGTAACACAGTCTCACAACAAAGGCCCTTGCCTAAACAGTTACTGTCAAATTCTACCAAAGCTTTAGAGAAGAGCGAACACCAGTGTTCTTCAAACTAGGATTCAGGAGGCAGGAAGATCTCTGTGAGTTTGAGGCCAGCCTGGTCTACATAGTAAACTCTAGGACAGCCAGGTCACAGACCTTGTCTCAAAAAAACAAACAACAAATAAACAAAAAACAACAAAAAAAGTCTCAATAAAATACTTGGAGATTGAATTAAAGAACACATTAAGATATATACACCATGAGTAAGTCAGTTTCATTCCAGGGACAAGAAAGATGGTCCAACATACATAAATCAGTAAGTGTAACACTGCACATAAAGAGACTTAAGGACAGAAATCATATGACCATCTCAATTAATGCAGAAAAGGTCGTTGACAAAATTTAACATCCCTTCAGGCTATGAACACTAAAGAATCTAAAAGCAGAACTTAACATAATAAAGTTGCATGTGACCTATAGTCAATATTATGGGGAAGACTAAAAGCATTTCTTCTCAAATCCGGAGCTTGTCATGGGCGTCTACTTTCTCCACTTACAATTAATGTAGTACTCAAGCAGTAAGAGGAGAGAGAAAAAAAAAAGACAAATATAAAATAAGTCAAATCCCTACTTGCAGACATGACACTATATTTAAAAGAGCCTAAAGACTTAACAGAACCTTTAGCATTAAATACACTTTCAGCAAAAGTAGTTGGGTGCAGAATCAATGCAAAAATTCTATGGTTTTCTTACTATCAATAATAAACTTTCTGAAAAAGAAATCAAGAAACAAATCTCATTCCTGATAGCTTAAAAAAATAAAAGACCTAGGAATAAACATAAGCAAATAGGCAGAAAGCTTCTACAGTGACAGCTTTAAAACACTAAAGAAAGAAACTGAAGGCACTTAGATGGAATAAGCATCTCCCAACTAAGTTACATATTAAATTGATACTAAGAAAATGGCTACAGTATTGACAGTGATCTACAGATTCAATGTAACCAGCATCAAGATTCTAGCCACAGAACTAGAAAACAAAACAAACAACAAAAACTCAAAAAGATACACAAAAGACCTTAAATAAGGCTAAAACAGAAAATATAATACTGGAATATGCTAGGATTGCCAGGTAAGATGGCAGATTATTAGCTGTCTACCACCCAGTGAAATAATCTATTCCAATAAGAGAACAAGCTAAAGAAAAGGGATTAAGCCAAAGTGGCGTTTTTCTCAACAAAGCAACAGCCAAGACAGGGACAGAGGTATCAGTTAAGGAGGTAGTCTCCCTGTACACACAGTGGCAATGTGATAACACAGAGCTGAGGAAGACTGTCCAGTTTGTGGGGATGTAACCAGAGCCTGGAAACACTGTGAGGAAAACTGTTGAACTATAGCAGGTTCTGAAGACAGAGCCTGGAGTGTAGAGTAGGAGCTGAGAGATTCTCCACAGAGGCCATGGAGATAAATGCTGGAAAAGCCAAAACCCTCCTCACTGCCTGGATGAATGAATTATACAGGAATGAGGAAGTACCCTGGGGATTTTAGTAGTCTCCTAAGGGAAAGGGCTGGGAAAAGATTTCCAAGTGACAAAAGTAATAACAGGCAGGCACTTGGAAAGCACAATTCTAAAGACATCAGGGACAAGGTTGTAATTGGTGGCAAGGTAACCTTAGAAATTCTAGAAGTTGTCTTCCCACAGGGAAATCCCCTCAACATGAGATACTGACTTATCTTGAACGTTTCACAAAGAATCCAACAAAAGACAGTCGAAGGAGAGGTAGAAACCACATCTTTCCAAGTAGGAAAGAATACTAAGATTATTTTATTCTATTTTAAAATTTTTAAAACTTGTATTCCTGTACTTTGCAATTGTTCAGTTAATGTTTTAACTTGCATCTTACTCAAATAGGCTTTTATGAATGCCCTTTCTAATTTTTTCCGTGTGTGATGTATAGATGTGTGGTCTTTGCTTGTTTTTGTGTATGTAGGAAGATGAATGTACACATGCAGAAGCCTGAGAAAGATGTCAGGTTTCCTGTTCCATCAAAATTTACCTTTGAAACAGGGTCTCACTGAACCTAAAGCTCAAATTTCATCTAGGTTAGCAGGCCAGCAAGCTCCAAGGATCAATGCTGAAATTACAGAAATAATAATCGTACCTGCTAGGGATTTGAACTCAGGTTCTCATTTTCGCACAGCAAGTGCTCTTACCCTCTAAGCCATCTCCTCAACCCACTAGCCAGACCACAGCCTATGTAAGTCACTTAAATAAATCCTCTTTTAATACTTATATAGATTCAGTCTACCAGTTCTGTTCCTCTAAAGAAACCTGACTAATACAGAATTCTTCATAGCTTTATTGGGTATACTTTTTCAATGGCTTTACAAATATTTCCCAAAGTCTTCTTAAAACCAGACCAAACTTAACCCTTTCAAAGGTGTTAATAGCAGGATTCTAATGTAAAAACAAGACAATCCTGATGAACTGTATGAAGAAATATGTAAAAAGCCAGGTGTGGTGGCACATGCCTTTAATCCCAGCACTGGGAGGCAGAGACAGCTGGATCTCAAATTCGAGGCCAGCCTGGTCTACAGAGTTCCAGTATGACCAGGGCTACACAGAGAAACCCTGTCTCAAAAAAAGCAAAGAGAAAGAATTTCTTGTCCTCTAAATCACTCATAGTAAGCTTCTCTTACATACTGTCCTACTACCAACCAATAATAATTTATTCATTAACAGAGCAAGTGGTGTTGTGTGTTTACTTGGGACCAAGCAGCTGTGGGATGTGGATGGGAGAGATTGGTCCCAACCATGTGTCCCAACCATGTGGCCAGGCAGGACCTGGAGAAACTTTTGACTACAAGAACACAAACAAAATACCATACAACAGATAATTCTTTCATGGCAAGTTCCAGGACAGGGGTACACAGAGAAATCCTATCTCAAAACAACAACAACAACAAAAACCAAAATTTAAAAACCTACAGAGAGTATTTTCAGAACAGAAAGCCTACTATCTTTGTTAAAGGTTAGAATAAAGATATGTCAAAAAATTAAAATGTTCTGTATTATTTATCCTTTTACCAGTATATCATTTTTTAACCTTTAAGGTTTCAAACTTTTATCTTGCTTCTTTTCAACTTTCATAACATAATGCTTTCTCCATAATCACCTGTCTATTATGAACTGGAAAATTCATTCACCATTTAATTTTTTTTCATTCTTTCTAATTTAATTTTTCAATCATCTGATTTATAATAAATTTTTGAGCCACATGAAGCCAGAATGTATTGATTATTATTAAATTCTACCCTAAATTTTGTTTATTAAAACTATACTCAGGTCTAGGGGAAAAAAAATTTCATCAAAGTCCAAGGAACTTAAATCTAGTCTGTGGCAGCCTAACCCAACAAAAAATGTATGCTCAAAACTACCTAAGCAACCAATCTTTGTGGGCCATCTGCTGTAAAACTTTTGTATCTCCTAACCCCTTCACACTTTTAAATTCCTAGGGAGCTGAAAGAGTTTTGCTTGTGGGAGTAATTCCTTTGATAGTTACTATATTCAAAATTAAAACTGAAAAAAAATATAAATAACTGAAAACTTGAAGCACAATTCTAATTAGTCTTAACAATAAAAACCCAGAGTAAGAGATCAAGGGTTAAAGCTGAAAGATAGGAGAAGCAGAACAGCAGCCACTAGAGATTTATCTCTACAAATCCTCAAACAGAATTGGGGGGGGGGGGGGGGGGGAGGCGGGATTCTGTCTCCACCCGCCTTTTATTCTTGTTTCTACCTCTCCAATGCTGGGATTAAAGTCGTGCACCACCACTGCCCCACTCTGTTTCTCTTTTAGACTGGTTCAATCTTGTGTAGCCTGGGGTGGTCTTGAACTCCTAATCTTCTTGCTTCCTCCTCCCAAGTGCTGGGATGAAAGGTCTGTGCCCTCACTGCCTGGCCACTATGTTTAACTAGTGGCTAGCTCCACCCTCTGATCTCCAGGCAAGTTTTATTTGTCAGAACACAAACAAAATATCACACAACAAAAACTTAAAAAAAAGAAAAAAGAAAAACCAAAAAGTTAAAAATGAAGTGAGTAGCACTGTTTTAACTTTTCACAAACTCTTTAATGTCTGACTAGCTTAACAAAAACTAACAGAAGTCTCAGCTGCTTCTGTATCCAATCAGTAGCAGAAAGTTATCCTGGCTCAATTATATAAAGAAAATCTGTATCCGTAAGTAAACAGAAAAAGGCAGCATTTAAAAATCTTTTTCAGGTAACTGTGGATTTTCTCTTGACTACATCAGAACTTGACAAGTATTTTTAAATTGATACAGTGATCTCTCTAGCTGCAATGGAACCATATCAACAAATTTTTCATGCTTCATTTACATCCACTGGCTAGTGATAGAACATTTTGGTAGAACATACACGAAACTTTGAGTTTGACCCCTAGAAAAAGAATATATACAAATATACAATCAATACACTTTGAATGGATCTTTTACCTGTTGTGATTTACTAACACCATGAATCACTAATCTGGAAAATGTTAGTTTACTGAATTATACAAATCTTTCAATTATTGATACTTTTCATTATATACAATACCAACCCCCTAAAACACCCAACACATTTGCTCATGCTAATGACCAGAAAGTCTAAATACTGTTAAGTTAAGCGTAGGTGGGCAGTACTGATCTTTCCAATTATAATTTCTGTTTTAAAGTTCTAATTTTCTTGATAGTAAAAAAATATTAATAGGTATATTTCTTGAAGTGATAAATTTACTTTTTTTTCCTTTTCAATGGAATGTTTGAGTGTCTGACTAAATATGATTTGTCAGTTATTCTTTAAAGTAAAAATGTACTACTTATTTATTTTTTAAGTCTTAGTTTAGGTAAGCAATTCACAAGGCATGTCTGTGAAGTACTGAAGCATTATCTTCCATAGACCCAAGAGCTAAATGTAATCAAAGTGATTTCTACATGTTTTTTCTTCTTTCTTTGTGTAGGAATGGAACATAGGGCCTTTATGTGGTGGTTTGAATAAGAATGGCCTCCATATATTTGAATGCTTAGTCACCAGAGAGTGGAACTGTTTGAGAAGGATTAGGAGGTGTGGCCTTGTTGGAAGAGGTGTGCCACTGGGGGTGAGCTTTGAGGTTTCAAAGACCCATGTCAGGTCCAGCTTTCTTTCTTTGCCTGCTGCCTGTGGATCAGGATGTAAGGTTCTCAGCCACTGCTCCAGTGCCATGCCTGTCTACTTCCTGCCATGATGGTCATAGACTCACTTACCTTTTAAAACTGTAAGCAAGCCCCCAATTAAATGCTTTCTTTTATAAGAGTAGCCTTGGTGACAGGCAGTGGTGGTGCACGCCTTTAATCCCAGCACTCTGGAGGCAGAGCCAGGCAGATCTCCGTGAGTTCAAGGCCAGCCTGGTCTACAGAGCAAGATCCAGGACAAGAACCATAACTACACAAAGAAACCCTGTCTTGAAAAACAAAACAAAAAAGAGTTGCCTTAGTTATGGTATCTCTTCACGGCAACAGAACAGTAACTAAGACATCTTGACAGTTAACAAGATACACAGTAGGTACTACCATTTTTATACCACCAGTACAAATTTCAACAAAGTACAAGAAGCATATAACATTTAATTATGATGTGGAAATCTTACCCCAGGGTAAAATGGACTATGGGTCCATGGAGTATACTTTTAAAACCACTGTTTTCAATGGACAAAAGAGTTCCTTAAACAATACATGGGTACAAAGTAATCTTAAATCCATTTATAGATCTTAAATTAGTCTCTGAGAACTCAGGTAGCTATAATAATTATTATTATTTTAAAATATTTTACTTTCATTTATGTGCATATGTGTCTTCCTTCATGTGTGTATATGCATGTATCTGGATGCCCACAGAGGCCAGAAGAGGATGTCAGATCACCTGGAACTGGAGTTCCACGAAGTTGTAAGCTGCCCAGTGGGTGCTGAGAACAGAACCCAGGTCTTCTCAAGAGCTTCAAGTGGAATTAACTGCTGAACCATCTCTCCAGCCCTCCGGTAGCTATTTCTTTCCAAAGGAGAAAAACAAAAATGAAAACAATGAAGCCCACAGTATACAGTGAAAAATTAACTTTAGTCAAAGAAAGGTTTGCCCTTACTAATCTTGAAGGTAAACTTTAAGTCCTTGGAATGACCTACTTTAAAAAAACAAAAAACAAAACTAGAGGTCTTTGTCTATTCCTAATAGTCTAAACAATAAGATATACATTCAGAACTTTAGGCCATACAGCATCTGATTTACCTCTGAAAAGGATGACAACTAAGATCAGCCACATATGTGGTTAACTCTATCTGTGATTGATTATTCAATAAAATCATTGCACACCAAAGCTCAGGTGGGGTATTACTGGTTAGTAAACCTCCACAAGTTCAGTCTTACATCACTATTGGGAGAAGTAAGCATCCACCGACCACACAGCAATAAAAGAGGACACAAAAAAAAAATAGGAAAAATAATAATAATAAAATTTTAAAGATGTGTCGAGTGGTGTATGCTTTTAATCCCAGCACTCAGGAGGCAGAGACAAGTAGATCTCTGTGAGTTCAAGGCCAGCCTGGTCTACAGAGTGAGTTCCAGACAGCCAGAGCTGTTACACAGAGAAACCCTGTCTCCAAAAAAACCAAATCTCACCCAAAAAAGAGGACAATTGCTACCTTGTGCATAAAGTTTCCAGGACCCAGGCCTGTGCATCTTTACCTATTAGTGGGTTAAACCTGTATTACTCTGATGTAATAAACCACATTATTAATTTAACTGTTTTGCTGAGACCTCTAAATCCGATCAAATTACTCAATGGTCTTGGTCACCTCTAAAATAAGGTTGGTCAAAATCAAACTCCTTGGTACATGAAAGCAAATTAATCACCTACAGGCTTGTGTACATGAGACATACCATTTTGCTCAGGGCCCAAAACTAGTGTATCTGTATGTCTCCATGAATATACACATCCATATACATATCCACACAATAATAAAGATGTGGACTGTGTGGCCACACGGAATGTTATAGAGAAAGATTTCTCAAACTCAGCAATACTAAATTTTCAATTAGATGGGTCCCCCACCACCACTCGTGTGTGTTGCATGTGTGTGCAGGTGCACTCACCCGTGTGGGCATGTATGGAGGCCAGAGGTTGACACTGTGACATCCTTCTTAATCCCTTCTCTATCTTATTTTCTTTTTTAAAAAGATTTTTGTGTTTGTGTATGTGCATATGCCATGTTTGGGGATATGTGTGCCTGTGGATGCTACAAGAGGATATTATCCCCTGGAGAACTCTAGTTCTCCCTCAAGACACCCTGAATCATGTCTGTCAGTGTCACCAACTATTCTTAGTAGTCACTATCGTTTCATGTACCAACAAATGTAATCTTCCTTTCTGGAGCTTTTTGTGATCATTTCAACAAACACATTCATCCAAGTTGACTTGTATTCATACTAGGCGAATTCCCACAGTATGCACAAAAGGATTTGCTATTTGGGGTATTTGATGTCTTATCACTAACTACGGAAGGTTGTGTAGAAACCAACTAGGTCACTGAGACAATTGCTACTGGTAACTTACAATGAAAGTCCTCCTTATTGTCTGACATAAACAATTCTAACTAAGCCCCAAGTCTTAGGTGATGTTTTCCACCTTTAATTTTGTCAGACCTTCCATATTATTTAACCTCTTCACTTCTGGATAGTAGTCCATAACGAAAACTTGTGGGATCTTTGTAGTTGTTCTAATATGAAATCTTAGTTGTTATTCTTTAAGATCTTTATTATTTTTATTTATATGTATGTGTGTATATGTATGCACCATGTGTAAGGGTGCCCATGGAGGCCAGAAATGGTGTCAGATCCCTTGGAGTTAAAGTTGTGCGTGGCTGTGAGCTGCCAGATGTAGATACTAGGTAGGAGCTGAACTCTGGTCCTCTGGAAGAGCAGCCAACTGCTCTTAATCACTAAGCTAATATTCTAGACCTTTCTACCTTACATTTTGAGACAAGGTTTATCATTAAACCTAGCTCATTATTTTGGCTGGACTAGCTGGTAAGTCCCAGGGAATTGCCTGTCTAGACCCTCAGCACTGGGTTATAGACACATACCACCACACCTGACTTTTATGTGAATGCTAGAGATCTGAACTCATGCTTATGTAGTAAGCAGTTTACCTACTGAGCCATTTCCCCATCCTCAGATGGGGATGTTTTAATAAAGATGTTTCTTTATTAAAAGGAAATGTCCCATTCAGTGCAAAATTTGAGCAACATTTCTGGCCTTTACCTAGATATCAGAGGCACCTTTCCTCTCCCCATTTTTTTTTTTTTTTTTTTTTTTTTAGGTTTTCCGAGACAGGGTTTCTCTGTGTAGCTTTGCGCCTTTCCTGGACCTCTCTCTAGGCCAGGCTGGCCTCAAACTCACAAAGATCCGCCTGCCTCTGCCTCCCGAGTGCTGGGATTAAAGGCGTGCGCCACCACCGCCCGGCTCCTCTCCCCATTTTTAACAATCAAAAAATGTCCCTAGGTATTGCCAAAAATGAGCAAGAGGAAAAAAAAGTGTTCTTGATGTAACCTGTCTGTAAGATTTGACTTCATCTTTTTATAAAAGATTTATTTTATGTATATGAGTGATCTGCACATATGTCTACACACCAGAAGAGGGCATCAGATCCCACTATAGAGGGCTGTGAACTACCATGTCATTGCTGGGAACTGAATTCAGGACCCCCAGAAGTGCAGCAGGTACTCTTAACCGCTGAGCCATCTCTCCAGCAAGAAGGGATAAACTGGGGTTAGGTAGTGTTAGAAATCTCCGTTCTGGTCCCACTCCTCCCATCCCAGACCCTGCCAAGGGTCAGTTCCTCCCCTGGAGCTGCTCAAAGACCATGCCTAGAGGGTATTTAAGGCCCCCTTCCTTGGGATCAGCCTCGTGGTTTCTTCTCTTCCCTTGAGATCTCCCCAGGATGCTTTGCTCATTAAATCTGGACTTCTAATTCAGTTTCATTTGGCTTATTACATGGGTGGAGTTACCCACTACCAGGGATGTTTTAAAAATATTTGCCAGGTAGCTCAGAGGTTAAGAGCACTTGCTGCTCTTGCAGAAGACCCAGGTTTGGTTCCCAGCACTTACATGATGGCTCATAACTGTCGGTAAGTGCAGTTCCAGGGGAATCTTAACACTCTTTTCTGGCCTCTGCAGGCACCAGGCACACATGTAGTACTCTTATAAACATGGAGGCAAAACAATCATATACATAAAAAGTTTTAAAAAAAAAGAAAGTGTATAAACTAATTTTTAAGTCCATCTGTCCACCTTTCCTCAACTTAATTATCTGATGATAGAGAACAATTATGTTTGGTTCCTCCATACAAGCAGTATTTCAGTAACAGTGATTAATTCTTCCTTCTAGGAACCCAGTCAGGCTACCAATTCCAAGTGGAGTAAACACTGAACAATGATCTTTCAGTAAAGATACAGTGTTTATCATGTGCTTCTTAGGCACAGTATTGTAAGCCACAGAGGGAAGGCAAGTTATCACCTTAACCTTGGATAACTCAAGGTACCTTTTAAAAAATACAGGTGCCAGGTCCTATCTCAGACTTACCTAATCAGTACTCATCATTCATCCACCTACTATTTGAATGTCACTATATATAAAACACTGTTATAAATGATAATGGTATATGGCAGTCCCAGCACTCTAAAAGTTCATTTAATCAGAGGGAAACAGACCATATATACACGTGTCAAACGAATATTATCACTTCAGATAATGCTACTGGAAAATAAAACAATAGGCTCCATTTCTCTATGTTCTTAATACTCTCCATAGAAATATCTTTAAAATACTGAATGTGGTAGGTGAAAATGTTATTTTGATTTACTATGTAGGAAGACCAGAACATAATTATGTGCCTAAATTCAAACTTCTTTGTTATATATTTGGTGCTTGGCAAAATTATGACCTGCCTCCAGCTCTGATAAAACAAAGTTTAAGCTCAGAACTGAATTAGCAAATTCCCCCACAGCTTGAAGTCAAACTTTTATTAGTCTAATAAAAACAGTATGCTAAACTCAAAAATCAGGAAAGCCTACTGATTTGATGAATAAGGATAAAAAGAGCTCCTGCAGTCACAAAAGCAACTGTAGGCAAGAACAGTAGTCCAGGAACAAGGTCTTCTGCAGAAGTCACAGCGGGGAAGGATGGTTGCAAACAAACACCATTGACAAGGGCTGTTAACAGAATCTAGAAAGACTAGAAGGGACATTTCTCCCTCTTTCACTTTATACTGTGAAGAACTAGGAATTAATAAATTTTCTGATCAGTTTTTCCTTAGAAGCAAAGTAAAGCCTCTCAAACATTTCTATGGATAAACACTAGTGAAGATAACGAACATCAAATACTTAAGTAACACTTCCCTGTAAATGGCAAAACTACTGAAAGGTACTGCTGATATATCATGTTCAGCCTTTCTTTAAGAGTAAAATCAGGGCCGGGCGGTGGTGGCGCACGCCTTTAATCCCAGCACTTGGGAGGCAGAGCCAGCCTGGGCTACAAAGTGAGTTCCAGGAAAAGGCACAAAGCTACACAGAGAAACCCTGTCTCGAAAAACCAAAAAAAAAAAAAAAAAAAAAAAAAAAAAGAGTAAAATCAGACACCAAAGGCTGTTTCTTTCAATACATACAACTCCCATTCCATGTATACAAACATAAGCAGCCTGTCCACTCTAAAACAGTAGTTCCCCAATTGTTGTTGCACAAACTTCATGATGAGCTTCCACAATTCCTACTCCATAAACTTACTGCACTTTGCTAAAAAATTGTAATTATTTTTAATGAGTGTATGTATATGTATTTATGTATATGATAGTGTGCATATACACCCATGTGGGAGTGCACAGATGTGCAAATGGAGGCTAGAATACAACTTCAGTTGTCACCCTCAAGAATGTTATCTATCTTCTTTGAGACAGAATCTCTTACTAGCTTATAATTCATTAATAAGGCTAAACGAACTGGCCAGCAAGCCCTAAAGGTCCTCCCATCTCTGCCATACCTGGCATTTTTACATGTGTTCTTCTAGAGATAAAATTTAGATCTTCATGTTTGCAAGGAACTCATTGTACCTCCTGAACCATTTCCCACAGCCCCCAAATCTATAATTACTTATGCCTTCAAGTAGCCAACTACTTGGATAATATTGGCCAAATTTGTGAGGAAATCACAAAGAAAGGAGGAGATTATCTTTCTTTCTACAGCTTGTTTAAGCTATCTCTGAATAAGCATTCTCATTATCCAGTCTGCAAAGCCCTTTCTTCAAGGCTCAAATTTGAAGGGGTCATTTGCCTTAAGTCTCAAGAAACTTTTGACTTTTTGAACAGTGTTGAGACTGTTAAGAGACTATGGGAACTTTGGGAGTTGGACTAAATGCATTCTGTGTCATGAGATGGCCATGGGCCTATAGGGGCCAGGGAACCAAATGTGGTAACCTGAATGTAGAATGTCCTCTATAGCCTAAGGTACAAAAAGTAACACATGTCAAATACTAAAGGAAATTCTTCAGAATGGAACTAGATAGTTGCCAGAATTCATATGAAGAAAATATAAAACAGCCAAAGACAACTGCAGATAAAGGAAAAGTATAAATATATTTACTACTTTTATTTTCTTTCTAATTTAAAAGCTTACTGAATGAAAGAAATAAAATACACTGTTGGGCCTTCCACATATAAAGATGTATATACATAACCGAAACAGCACACAAGAAAAAAGGAGTTATATATAATAAAGCTCTATTAGTTAAAAAGAATGATACTAGTATAGTATACAAATGATAAGAGTATAGGTTAATAAAAATACTATAAACCTTGCTTTATTCTTTAAACTGGTATATACTATAGGAAGAAATAATTAAAACTGTCATTAGATTATGCTAATGACCAAAATATATATAATAATAATAGCACAAAGGCGAGGAGAGGAAACGGAGTTAGCTACATTGAGGTATTAACAGCATTCATATGAAGTACACTGCAATAAATAACACATGACATATGGAACAAGAAGTTGGAAAAATACAGTTTTTTGAAAATCAAGAAATCAAAAATGATAAAATAGGAAGAGAAAAAAACCACACACATATTAAAAAAAAGGATTAAGGCTAGAGATATAGGTCATTGGTTAAGAAGTCGTAGTTCTCTTGCAGAGGAACCAAGTTTGGTTCCCAGCACCCACATCAGTAGCTTACAATCACCCATAATGCTAACTTCAAGGGAAGTGGTAACCTCTGGTGGACTCCTTGGACACACCAGCACTCACATACATACCCACACAGAAACACACATATATACATATATATAATTAAAAAATAAAATATTTTAAAATAAATAAATGGATTAAACACTCCATTAAAAGGAGTTTAGTCAAGTCAGGGCCTGAGTTCAAATGATGGCCTGAGTTCCATCTCTAGATCTCATGGCAGAAGGAAAGAATACATCCCCAAAACTGTCTGTCCTCTGACTTCCACAGGTAAACCACATCACAAGCATATACATACTCAAAGACATATCACACACACACACATTTTTTTGAAAAGATAAATTGACTATTTTAAAAAGAAATAACCAAGGTGAGCATGCAGCACACTCAGGAACCACAATAC
The DNA here is from genome assembly GCF_007827085.1 of Peromyscus californicus insignis. Taxonomy (NCBI): domain Eukaryota; kingdom Metazoa; phylum Chordata; class Mammalia; order Rodentia; family Cricetidae; genus Peromyscus; species Peromyscus californicus. The sequence continues at coordinate 91,513,602 of NW_026294413.1, forward strand.
CAAGGAAGCTGAAGCAGGAAGACCATTAGGTTCCAGACCAATATGAGCTCTTAACGAGACCCCATCTCAAAAAGCACCTCCCACGAAGCAATACCAAATCACTGGTTATATTCTATCTAGACGAGACACTTTCAATATATCTTTCAATATTCAAAGACACATAAAGGCCAACAGGATAGAAAATAAACACATCATGAAAACAATAATGCTAAGATAGAGTTGCTGACAAAATAAACTTTAAAGTTTTTTAAAAAAAGAGACAAAGATATTTTATATTAAAACTTTCAATTCAGCAGAAAATTATGACAAATATAAATATATTGCACTTAATTAAGAAGTCCACAAATAGGTAACTTTTTTTTAAAAAGTCAGAATGACAGATGAAATTGCCAATTAAATAGTTACAGGCAGATGCCAATCTCATCCTCAATGATAAAAGTGTAAGCAGGAAAACAGAAAAGACAATGACGATTTGAACTTCATTCACTACTAACTTAACTCAAAAAACACCAGAAAGAATCCAACAATAGCAAAACGCAAACAAATTCTTGATGAGTCACATTCTCCAAACCATGTCATGAAATAAGTTCAAACTCAAAAGAAGTGATAAAAAGAGCTTTCTCCAATTGTAATTTAAGTAAATTAGAAATCAACAAAAGAATATTTGAAAGTCCAAAACGACTGGAAATTAAATCAGTTCTAAAAGAAAACCCATGATCAAAGGTGACATCAAAGGAACTCAGAAGATACTTTAAGTTAAATAAAAATAAGACACAGCACAAACTTAGAATGCAATTTGTAGCTGTAAACATTAATACTAAAAAATGAAAAATTTCAAGCAAACTTCTACCTTAAGAATTAGAAAAATAAAAGCAAGCTAAGCCCAAAGCAAGCAGAGGAATGGTATTAGCCAGAATCAAACTGAAAAGATGAACAAAATTAGTAAGCCTTTATATAACTACACCCACCACGAAGAAAAGAAAATACAAATTACCCAATTCAGCAATGAAAGGAAGTGAATTACTACCCAACTTAAAGAAGCTAAAATGGTTATAAAGAAAAATATGAACTGGTAAAAACAAACCAACTATGATAAAAATGAACAAACTCCTAGTCAAAACTCCTAGACAAAACTAACTCAAGAGAAAACAGAAAATATGACTAAACCCATACCTTTTGAAATGGAATTAGTACTTAAAATTCTTCCACAAAAAAGTTCTGACCTACATTGTTTCACTGTATCAAATGGTCTAAATAATAAAATTAATTTTTCATAAACTCATGAAGATAATTCAACAGGATAGACTACTACTCAGAAGTATTCTGAAGAAAGCAATACCTCCATATGAAAGTTAAAGACAAAGTGCCAGGAAGCCAAATCCAGGAATACATAGCATATACAATTCATCTAGTCTGCAAACATAAACTTACCACAACTGACAATTTTATTTCTAGGACTACTTCCAGAAAAAATTAAAACACATCTTTACAAAGACTTATATGTGAAAATTCAGAGCAATATTATTCATAATTTCCAAAATTGGGAAACCATTCAAGTTTTCATCAACTGGACTGTATGCAGTATATCACACAAAATAATACTATTAAGCAGTAAAAAAAAAAACCCATTATGTTTAAATATAATTGAACTTTAAAAATATTTATGCAAAATGACAAGAAGCCAGACCCACCCTTGCCAGCAAACACAAAACTTACTTACAATTTTTATTTGACAATGGAAAATGTTTTCATTAATTAGTGAAGTAAGTAGTGTAGGTAGAGTTTTCCTGCCTGGCCCACAGTCAGAGCAAATCTCTCTCACCTGCTAGTCCCACAGCCGCTCAAACCCGACCAAGTAAACACAGAGACTTATATTGCTTACAAACTGTATGGCCATGGCAGGCTTCTTGCTAACTTTTCTTACAGCTTAAATTAATCCATTTCCATTAATCTATACCTTGCCACATGGCTCGTGGCTTACCGGCATCTTCACATGCTGTTTGCCATCGTGGCGGCTGGCAGTGTCTCTCTGACTCAGCCTTCCACTTCCCAGCTTTATTCTCCTCCTTGTCCCGCCTACACTTCTTGCCTAGCCAATGGCCAATCAGTGTTTTATTTATTGACTAATCAGCAACACATTTGCCATACAGAACATCCCACAGCAAAGTAGTATTTTTTTAAGTTGCACTACAATACACAGCATAATTAAGCATTAAACAGAAATCTGGTTAAGCATGGTAGTAAATGCCTGCAGTTGTGGAGGCCCACAAAGTTTCCTAGTGAGATCTGAGCTTGCTTTACTTAGCAGAGTTGCATTAAAGGATTGCTTGACCACTTGCGTGGTTACCAGGTTCTGCCCTTGGCTGTGCTGAGGGAGGTCTTTTGCTCCACCCCGTTGCATTGCTTTAAAAAGCCCTTTAGAGGAGACAGAAGGGGCTGGGAGGGTTTTGATCCAGGCCTTCCCAAGACTATCCTGTGTTTCTGTCTCTTTCCCCTCTATACTTCTATCTAAATATTTCTTACTTCTCCCTACTCAAGAGTACCCTGGGGGAAAAGTGGGAGCAGGTCTCCCACAGATGGCAACTAAACAGGGATTTGGCAAAAGTGGGGAAAGGGTCCCACAGGAAGCAGTTGGACATGTCTAGTATTGTAGTATAATGAAAGCGGGGTTATTTATTCTCGGGAGTCAAGTTAAGCAATGGAATGCCAAAGTTAGAAAGTGAGGCTGCAGTATATATTCTATCTAGGTTTCTTTCTTTTTTTTCTCTCTCTCTCTTGATTTCTATCTATAAAATTAAAAACTTAGGGTAAGAAGGAAAAATATAAAGTAGAATGTAGAAATATAGTATAAGAAAAAAACTTAGAATAAGCAACAAGACAGAGAAACTATGTCCTTGATTTTCTAAACTATGTCCTTGATTTTCTAACTATGGGGTTACGAATGCAAAATCCTAGGGAAGAATCAGAAAAATCTACCAAAAATGAGAAAAAATGGGCAGAAAAAGATGCCTGTGGAAGCTTTTAGCCTGTGGGTGTTGATTTGGGACAGTTTAGATCTAAACCTTGGAGAAGCAGGGGGAATTTTCCCTGAGGCGGACTCAAGAGAAACAAAAGTTTCCACCCGCCAGCAAACACCATTGCAACACAACACCATCAGAAGTAATTTATGTTTGGCTATGAAGCCAAGGATAATAAAGGTCTTACAGAAATTTTAGTAATCTCTCTCTAAAAAACTAAAAGCTTTTCAGGTTTTTCTTAGATTTTTCTCTCTTTCTGTAAGGGCAAAATTTTAACTCACCTGGAAACAACATCTATTAGTATGGGGAAATCACCTGTAATTGCACTAAGAAAAAAAAACCTCTTGGAATATGGCAAATCTTCTCTGCTAGTCCTGGCTCCTCTTCAAGCCAGTATTACAAAAAGCAGCAAGGGGCAGAGTGTTTGCAGAGGAGGTGTGGCTGTTGCAGGATGCTTGGTTGATCCAGGCTGCAGAAGAAGAGCATGGGTCCTAAGCTGGGGCAGTGGCATTAGGGGCTCTGCATCTTGGAGGAGGGGACAAGCAGGGAAAAAAAGAGATCTATCAGGAAGAAAAATCTGAAAAAGCTGTTGTTTCAAGAGCTTTCATTTTCTTTCACTGATCCAGTAAGGTGAAGGAATAAGTCCTGAGTGGTTTTTGCTTCTGGCACCAAAGCACCGATTCAAAAGCACACAGGCAGATAGCTGTGGCCCACTCTGGGGATAATGAAGGAAAAACACCTATGGCCAAAAAAAAAAAAAAAAAAAAAAAAAAAAAAAAAAAAAGGCAAGCTCACTTGATCTTGATTTTCAGTATGAAAACAGACTGTGTGAATGGAAGTTTTCTGCCAGACCCAGAAAGGCAACCTGGGAAATACAGTTCAAAAAGTAGCTTGGAAAATGTAGTACATAATATAACAGAGTGAGGATAGAGGAAGGCAGTATGGGAAATGTAGTTTTTCAGCTCAAAATGCTGATACTGCCCCAAAACTTTTTTTTCAGCTCAAAATGCAGTTTCTTTTCAAAGCAATGTTAGAAAGCTTAGTCCCTCCTCCTAAGAACTAAGAACAGGTGAACTTGCCTCAAAGTTGTTAATTAATTAAAATAATTAAAATGCTAATACTGTTTTTCAACAAGCTACTTTGAACTCATTTAGAAAGCAAGAGAAAATGGTCTTTACACTGAGAAATTGCTTCAGGTGTTAAAAAAAAAAAAAAAAAGTTACCAGATTGAGTTGTGCTTAAGATACAAGAGGGAAACCTTGGCATCATTAAAAGAACCCATGGTAATCTTAAGCTTAAAAAAAAATTAAGAGGGAATTTTACCCTCAAGTTTAAGAGTCACTGATAAATTAGGCTCTGACTTCAAACTCTCAAGAAAACTTTCAGAATGATATCAAAGCTGACTATAAACTCTGAACTTTAGAAATGATTTGTGTACTTTCTGTCTTATTAATAGTTCAGTTAAAAAACCTCTTCTAGATGTTTGCTAAAGGTTGTAATGTAGTCCTATAGAGTTTGCTTTTGAATATAAGTTAGTTCTATTAAAAAATTCTTTCTAGATGTTTGCTAAAAGAGTTTCCTCTTGAATATAAGTTTGGTAAATAGTTCTAAGAAATCTCTTCTAGATATGTGCTAATGTCTGTAAAACAGTCCTATAGTTTCCTTTTGAATATAAAGTCTGTAAAATAGTTCTATAGAGTTTCCTTTTCAATGTGAGTTTGTAAAAATAAGTATATGCTGAATGTGGGTTTGTGAAGGGTGTAAATGTTGAATGTAGGGCTGTGTAAAGTGTAAATGTTGAATGTAAGTTTGTAAAATGTGTAAATGTTAAATGTAAGTTCATACTACAATTATTTTTATTACTCCATCAATATCTGTCTAGACAAATTAGGTAACATTAATTTTTAAAGGAATATGTTTGATAGCCCAAAATATAATTAAAGAAGGTGTCATAATTAGGGGAGTTTTTCTGTTTTCTTCCTAGAAGTTTCCACTCCTTCTGTTTCGGCTTAGAAAGGGGTAGGTCTCCTACAAAGGGTTAAGTCTCCCACAATTGAATAAGTTTGTAAAAGTGTCTTTATAATTAGCTTGGGTTTTGTTTACTTGAGTAGACACTTTGAAATGATTTGAAATGACTGTTTTCTCCTGGGAATCAAAATAGTTTCTTGAAAGTTTTACTGAACATCTGTTAGGAGAGAGTTTTGATCCAGGAAAAGGTCTTGGTGCAGCTGAGACTGCTGTAAGCACCTGAGCCCCATTCCAAAAAGAACATTCTATCTTTATTATCCTCTACTCCTTTACTGGAAGGTGTGGCAGCTATGGAGACTGCTGTGGATGTTTACAAGCTCAGTAGGGACCTGGGCTAGAGCTTAGTTAAGCGCTGTACCCTCTCCTGGTACCAGAGGCTGGTAGTCAAAGATGGACAGCTTTCTTCTTGATAGCATCCAATCTAAGCCAGAGTATGCTTGATGCAAAGTGTATCTCCATGACAGGTAAGGAAGATCAATCAAGGAGAACAACCTAAGACAGGCACAGTCTATCTGAGGGGCCTGGGGAGCCTTTATTATATCAAGAAGGGGGAGTTGTGGAGGCCCACAAAGGTTCCTAGTGAGATCTGAGCTTGCTTTACTCAGCAGAGCGCTGCATTAAAGGATTGCTTGGCCACTTGCATGGTTACCAGGCATTTGGAAGGGTCTGCATTTGGGTGTGCTAAGGGGAGGTCTTTTGCTCCACCCTTTGGCATTCCTTTAAAAAGCCCTTTAGAAGAGACAGAAGGGGCTGGTGGGTTTTGATCCAGGCCCTCCCGAGGCTATCCTGTGTTTCTATTTGTATCTCTCCCCCTCTATACTTCTACCTAATATTTCTCATTCCTCCCTACTCAAGCGTACCCTGGGGAAAAAGTGGGAACAGGTGTCCCACATGTAGTCTCTGCACTTGGAGCAGCTGAGGCAGAAGAATCTTAAGTTTAAGGTCAGCCTAGGCTCTACAGTGAAGACCCCATCTCAAACAAAACAAAACAGAACAAACAAAACCAATCCAAATATTAAAGGGGCATTGTTATCTGATTTTTGTCCAACCTGACTATTACAATCTTAGCTAAAAGGCATACTACACCCAGACATTAATATGAAACAATATATAAGAAAGGGGGGAAATTCAAAACAAAAAAAAAAACAATAGATAAACAATCTATCTAAATTTCAGTTAATATAAGATTAAGAGTAAAGTCTGGAAAAAATTAATAGTAATTCCCTTGAGTCAAAATAAAGAAAAAAAGGCTGAGCTTATAATGCCCAAGATTCTGGATTCAATCCCTACAACAAGGGAGGGAGGGCAAAAGAATTGCAAACTTAAAAGTAATACCAGTAAATAAAATTCTATTAAAATAATTTTGAAAATTTCAAAAAAATCCTTCCAACTTCACACTTGGATGCAATTAGCCACTTCTTCAATGTTTCCAACTCATTGCTAATATAACTGTCCTTATCTAATTTCATTTTATCCCATAATAGGAAGCAGATAACTTGGGGTTTTGTTTGTTTGTTTTGTTTTGTTTTGGAGACAGAGTTTCTCTCTGTAGCTTTGGAGCCTGTCCTCGAACTCACTCTGTAGACCTGGCTGGCCTTGAACTCACAGAGATCCACCTGCCTCTGCCTCTCGAGTGCCAGGATTAAAGGCGAACACCACCACCACCTGGCAATAACTTGTTATATAAATAGATGTATCTCCAGTATCCAGGATCAATAGATAGTAGACATGAATTCTTTTTTTTTAATCCAACAATCAGGGTGTTTCCATTAAAAGTATTACAAAGAAAACAACATACAACAACTGGAAGTCAACTGTTGAAGATACGCCTACCATACAAGTAAGTTTTTAAACACAAATAGCACAAGCTGAGAGCAACACTTAGCAAATCTTGATCCTCAGAAAACTCCAAGTTAATGAATGATCACCTTGGGAGACTAAGGAAGCTAGAATCTACTTAGGCTGACAAGTTCAGGATCTGAACCCGTTGTTTCTAAAGCGGCTCTGGTAACAGGTGGGAAATAAGAGACACGTTCAAGGGAGGAAACAAATTTTCCAGAAATGAAGTAACATGCAGCACTTGGGCTATATATCCTATGGCTATATCTCAAACACACACACCCACATACATATAACCACCACCACCACGAAATGCATGACCAGGTAGTAAATATCAGTTAATTGGGGCCCACTTACTAAGAACAAAACAGCCTTGACCACAGGAAGTGTTAAGATTCAGATTCTAGAACAATATCCAAGGTGATCCTTGGTCTGTGGTCTAACTGGACTCTCACAACACACACATACATCAAGAATTTGTATTTAAGCTTGCCAAGTGATTCCAATATAAACATAAATAAACAGTGGCCTAAGTAGTAAAGAGCTTGGGGCAAACAGAAAAATCATTTCCAAACAAAAGTTTAAAATAATGTTCTGAATTATGATGGACATTCAATAGTAATTCCCACCTTGGGGACTGTAACTATTTACATAAAATAAAAGCCTTGGAAGGAAAACTACTCTAGTTTCAACCAAGATCATGTTAGATATAATTTTCCTATTCTCCAGACTTCAAAACATTATTTCTTTAATCAGAGCAATTTAAGCCTAAGTTAAACAAAGCCCAAGAGAATATAGTTGCTACTTGGCAGAGTCTCTTTGGCCTCTGATAAGCAGTCTCTGGTGGCTTTTTCTTACCTCTTGTAGTTTCTCAGCATTTCTTTCCTCCACCCAGCCTATGTTCTCCATTATATTCTCCTTGATCATGAGCCCTTCTCATTCCCTAAATAAATTCATTTACTTTGATTACTACCTACAACACTCTATGAAATCACTTTCATATTTAACAGCTTACTCAAGGACACTTCAACATTTAGAAGTTCCACCAAAACTTCAATATTTCCAAAATCAAATTTATCTTACTGGCTGTCCAGCATTTCAAATGGATTTAACTTCCTACCAATTCCTGTACTTTACTAATCTAAAATATTATCAATTCTCCAGAATTTATTCAAAATAGAAATCTTGTATTATCTGTTTTGGATTATTCAGGGATATTCAGAATCAAGTTCCAACTCCCTAGAATGCAGACTATTCATGACCTGGCTCCTCTCCAGTAAAATAACTTCTTCACACTCCAATCATATATTCTAACATTTTGGCTGGGAGGTCAGGGGGGTGTTGTTGAGACCAGGTCTTGCCATGTAGTCCTGGGTTGGGCTGGTACTCACTGTAGCTCAGACTGTCCTTGAATTTGCAGCAATTCTCTTGTCTCAACCTCCCCTAAATGTTGAGATTACAGGCAGAGGCCACTATGCTTGGCCATATTTCCTGTCAACAATTCTCCAAAAACATTTTTGTATGCTTTACAGTCTGGTTATAGAATCTGATGTAAAATAGAATCAGCCAATCAAAGGAATAAAAAGTGTTAAATCTGGAATGAAATGTAGCTGACTGAAATTATCAAATAGGAAAATGCTGGAAAGATTTGAGCTTAAATAAAAACTCAAATCCATAATAAAAAATTTGGGGCTTGCTATTAAGGAAGTGTTTAGAAGTCTTAAGGATGGAAAAGCTGTATCAATAAAACAATCTTGGGTGAAACAAAGATTAATTTTTTCTTCCTAAGTTCTTATTTTACTCAAATAGTTACAATGCCCAAGAGGAAACAATTAATATTCATGTTTAAGAAGTTACCAATAAACAAATTAAGACCAGAGGAGAAAATTTCATCAGTCTAGTAAAAGACATCTACAAAAACTCACAGAGGACATCATATTTAATAATGAATGACAGGAGACTATGAACAAGACAAGGATGTGCAACCCAGACATGGTGACTCATGTCTGTAATTACAGCAACTGGGAAGTTGAGGCAGAAGCACTGCCATGAGTTTGAGGCTAGCCTAGGCTACATAGTGAGTTACAGGACAGTGTAAGCCATTACTGAGATCCTGTTACCACTTGTACCCAAAAAACTGTCTATTCTCATCACTTCTATTTAATATTGTACTGGAAATATTGTACTGGAGATTCTCCTCGGTGCAAGCAAGCTAGAAGAAATAAAGAGGATCCATACCAGAAAGAAAAGGTAAAGTTACATCCAGTAAGATGATACATCTTATACATAGGAAAAAAAAAAAAAGGACCCTGGAATCCACTAAAAACCTATTAGTACTAATAAATGAATACTAATGCAGTAATGCAGAGTACAAGAGCAATTAAAAAAATTAATTGTCGCTGGGAGGTAGTGGTGCACGCCATTAATCTTCTGCACTCAGGAGGCAGAGACAGGCAGATCTCTGTGAGTTCAAGGGCAGCCTGGTCTACAGAGTGAGTTCCAGGACAGCCAGAGCTACACAGAGAAAAAAAAAATGTCTTTCTATACACACTCTAAAAATAAAATTAAGGAAATCCATTTTCCAATAAACATTATAAAAATAATAAATTGAACAAATGAAGTCTAAAACATACATTCTACACAGTAACACTGAATGAAATTTAAAAACCTTAATAAATGGGAAACAATTCATAGTCACAGATTAAAGACTTACTTGTAAGATTCAGTATTTCTCAAATTGACTTACACATTAAAAACAATAGCTATGAAACACTCCAAATGTCTTTTCTGACAGATTCAGGGTTGTTGCTAAAATACAGGAATATAAATGACCCATAAAGACAAATTCTTGAAAAATAAGAACAAAGTTAGGATTCATTCCCCATCTTCAAGCCTAATACAAAGCTATAGAAATCAAGCCTATATAGTACTGGTACACAGACACACAGAGATCAGTGGAAGAGAATGAATAAAGTCTCACAGTTGTCTAATTTGTGATAAAGATGTTATAATAAGTCAACAGCATGGGGACAACTAAATAGACATAAAAATAAAATTGTAGTCCTACCACACTGCATATACAAGACTCAAGATGGATTACAAATCTAAATGTATTAAATCTTTTTGTTAGTTTCTTAAGACTACTGTTAAGGCAAACCTGGTAGCTTAAATTGATAGAAATTTGGGCTAGAGAAATGGCTCAGTGCTTAAGAGCATGTACTGCTCTTGCAGAAGATCGAAGTTTGGATCCCAGCACCCATGTTGGGCAACTCACAATCACTGATAACTACAGCTAAAGAGGAACTTGAAGCCTAGCCTTTACAAGCATCTTCACTCATATGTACACACACACACACACACACACACACACACACACACACACACTCACTCTCTCTCTCTCTCTCTCTCTCTCTCTCTCTCTCTCTCTCTCTCTCTCTCTTTTTCTCTCTTAGAAAATAAAAATCAGCCAGGCGGTGGTGGTGTATACCTTTAATCCCAGCACTTGGGAGGTAAAGGCAGGTGGATATCTGTGAGTCCAAGGCCAGCCTGGTCTATACAAAAAGAGTTCCAGGACAGCCAAGAATGTTACGCAGAGAAACCCTGTCTCAAAACAAAACAAAAACTCTTAAAATAAAATAAAAACCAACATTTTTTCCTGTCAGTCATGGAGGTTAACAATCTCAAATTGACATACCCTGAAGATGTTAGGGGAAAAATTATCTTCTCCAATATGGTGGCTTTAGGCATTCCTTGGCGTAGAACTACATCACTGTAAGCTTTGCTTCCATCTCCACATGCCATTCTTACCTCCAGTCTGAGCTGTGCCTCACTGCCACAGTAGTTTCCTGACAAGAGGAACCCAAGAATGGCAGGCTGCTCTATTTCCATAACCTCCTCCCTCCTACAGGGTGGTTTACTGCTTCTTGTGGACTAAGACCTTGTAGGCACTGTGACTGATGGGATATCTTAGTTCTCTCCAAAGTGATCTCAGTACTGTTTTCCTCACTCTCATATGAACTTGGAGACATCCTCATCTGGATGTTTATCACTCAAAGGCACATTGACTTGGGAGCCACCAGTGTGAGTGGAACTCTCCTCACCCACAGGGGTTAGCACCAAACCCAGGTATACACAGAAGTACAACATCTAAACTATGTTGTCATTTAAGGCCTTGTCACTAATGTCCCATTGGGGCTGATCTACACACAGAGGACCTGTACAGAGCACCAACCACTGTTTTCTTCACTGAAAACAGTGAAGAATGGCAACAACTGTTCTTCCTCCAGACCTGCATGATTGCAATTATTATAGATTCTGGAAAGAATCCTCTAATTCTTTTTTGTTTTGTTAGATTTATTGATTGATTGATTGATTGATTGATTATATATATAGTGTTCTGCCTGCATGTCTGCCTGCATGCCAGAAGAGGGCACCAGATCACATTATAGATGGTTGTAAGCCACCATGTGGTTGCTGGAAATGGAACTCAGGATCTTTGGAAGAGCAGCCAGTGCTCTTAACCTGAGCCATCTCTCCAGACCCTAATTCTTTCTTTTCCTTTCTATTACCTCTTAGGACTTTTTTTTTTTTATTAAAAAAAAATCTTTTGTTTCATTATGCATTGCTGTTTTTATTATTGTTGCTGTTATTTTCACAGTCCTGGAGATTGGGCATGCAAGGCTGCTCTACCACTGCTGTGTTCTCTCTCCAGTCTACCTCTTCTTCCTTTGAGCTAATATTTTACCTACTTTTTTTTTTTTACTTTTCAGTCAAATTTTTATCTCTTGCTCTTCTCTTTATTTTTTTTCTTTATCCTTTTTTCTCTCTATCTGCTCTTTTTCACTCTTTTACTAACTTTACTTTCATAGTTTTAATTCCACAGTTTATTGCACATTGCCCTTTCTTTTTCTATGGTTAACAGTGATAGAGCAGTCTCTCTAAGTTTTATTGTATTTCTATATTTGGCTTGCTTGGGTATTACTGCTGTTACCATCATTGGCTTTCTCCTCTGAATAGTATTGGGAACTGAGTCCTCAAGAAAAGGTTGCTCATTAAGAAGATCACATATAAACCAGAAGAAACATCTATCCCAACAGCTGCACAAGCATAGCAGAGAAACAATATGAAAAAGAAAGTCAACATAATTCCTACAAAACTGCATAAATTTTCCATAACCAAATACAGAAATATGGAAATGGTTGGAATGTTAGATTAAAAAGAACTTTAAAAAATTGAATTTTAAAATGATCAAGGACCTCAAAGAAGAGTCAAATAAACAAATAAATGTCAAAGTTAATTTAAGTCTTGGACAAGAAAGTCAACAACCTGGATAATTCAGTGAAGACATACATAATGGGGAGGGTAGGGGCTCCTGGTAATGAAAGCTCAATAATCAAATAAAATACTCAATGGAAAGTACCACCAACAGACTAGAGCAGGTAGGTAGAAGGAAGAAAAGCAGGGTTTGAAGAAATGCTTGAGAATACACACTTTAGACAGCAACAAAGGGGGTAATGTATCATTATCACAACTTTTAAGATCTCCGGGATATAATTAAGAATCAAGAATATAAGTTTTTAGTGTAGAAGAGGAAGCTGTAAAGCTGGGTATAGGGGGTAGCTGTTCCAGCTTTGACCTGGAAGTACTACCCCCATTGAGGCTTCGGTGACTGTCTTGCCTGCAAGGCGGGGCCGAGACCTGAGATCCGGATGTGCCAGCTCTCTTGGTTCCTGGATCCTGGACGCTGGAGGTAGATTGAGCAGAGTTTTCCAGAGAACACTGCTGGACTGCGCTACACCTTTCCTGGACCCTGTAACCTATCCCTTTACTTGTAAGTTACCCCACAAAATAAACCTCCCTTTTAACTACGTGGAGTTGCCTTAATACTACAACCAATAGCTGGATATGATGGTACATGCCTATATTCCCAGCACTTTGGACTCTGAGGTAGGAGGATCACCACAGTGAGTTCTAAGGCAGCCTGAGCTACACAGCAAGATCTTATCACCAAAGGAAGGAAGGGAAGAGAGGAGGAGAAATTATAGTAGAAAACTCCCTAAATACATCCAAGTATAGGACACATCCAGAATTCTTAATTGAAGTGATCAGAAATCCTCTCCATATTATCTTACAGTTACAATGCCCAGAATACAAAACAAATAATACTGAAAGCTTCAAGGCAGAAGTTATGTTCTTACTACTATGAACCTATCAAAATAACAAAAAAGCTCAACAGAAACCCTAAAGGCTAGAAGAGCATGTACTAATATATTTAACATTCTGAAAGTAATTGCCAACCAAGGTTTCTGTATCTAGCAAAACTATCTTTGAAAATTGAAGGAGATTTGGATGGTGGTGTCACACACCTTTTATTCCAGCACTCGGGAGGCAAAGGCAGGCAAATCTCTGAGTTCAAGGCAAGCATGGTCTACACAGTGAGTTCCAGGACAGCCAATGCTACACAGAGAAACCATCTCAAAAAAAGAAAAAAGAAAAAAAAAATTGAAGGAGAAATAATGTCCACAATAAGCATAAACCGAAGTAAGTCATGACTACCAAAACAACAGTGTATACTTCCAATAATACTACACAAAGAGGAAGACAGACAAGCACAATCATGAAAGCTCAAAGAAGAAAGAAAATCTCATTAGGAGAACAAATAAATCAGAATTAGTAAAGAATCAAATTCAATATACCAGCAAACTTCTAAGGTGAATAAGGAGAAATTTTGTACATGCCTTTAATAACCCTAAAGGCAAGGTTTATCTTTCAATTCAAACACACAAACTGGATGTTTAGTTTAAAAACAACAGCCAACTGTGTGCAAGAAAATCACCTCACAAGCACATGCATCTCAAGCAAATAGCAGGAGTAGGTTATACTTGTATATTAAAAGCAGACTTTAAACCAAAATTAAAAGCAAGAAAATGAGTATTAATGGACAGCAATTTGTCAAGTTATGACTATAAATACATACGCACTCAATTTTATCAAACAAGTACTACTTGTGTACATATTACAAGACATGACTTTAATACTCCTCGCTCATGACAGATTGTCTAGATTAAAAAAAAAAACAAAGAAACTTTAAGTTAAACTATATCATAGATCAAAGAGATTTAATAACATCTACAGAATATCCCATCCAAGAGTTGCAGAATACATGGTGTTCTTGGCTACCCAAGTTATTTTCTCCAAAAATGATTGCATTTAGGACATAACAAATTTTTCCTTCAAAGGAAAAAAAAAAAAAAAACATTGGGGAGTGTGCATCTCCTGATGCTGATTACCAAGTCTTATAGTCCACCTTCTCACGTTTTTAAAGGTAACAAGCATTCAGACATAGTTGCGATTTCATTTGGTAGATACAAAGTTATTTTCCAGACCCTCAGAATGAGTCTTCTGAGTATTTCAGGTGTCCTTTGACAAGCTCTTCCTAAGTCAAGAAAACTAACCAAGATGGTGCAGAAAATGTCAAGAGAAAACAAGTCCGGGGATTTGCACAGTAACCACCAGTCTCCAGAGTATTAACAAATACAAAAATATTGAAATAGCTTCTTTTATCTTTCCAAATCAAAACCAAGTGAAACTACAGAAAATATACAAACACAGAGAAAGCAACCATAAATTTTTGAAGAAATTAAATTAAAAATTTCCTAAACCCAATAAAAATGAAAACATTACTAAAGTGGATGAGATATAGAAAAAAAATATGGGTTCAAGCAGGAAACTTATAGCTATGGCCGTGCATATCCAAAAAAACCAAACATCACAAAAGAATAACCTAATGATGCATCACATAGTCTGATAAAACCAAAATTAGAAGGAAAGAAAATCAGGACAGAAATAAATAAAATGGGAACTAAAGCAACAACAGAAAGGGCCAAGAAGAACAAAAGGCTGTCTCTTTGAAAAATTAAGCAAGATTAACAAACTCTCATCTAAACCAACCAAAAAAAAAAAAAAAAAAAAGAGATGACCCAAATTAATAAAAGTAGAGACCAAAAAAGTAGCTTTACCAAAGAATACCAGTGACACAAAGGATTGTTGGTAGTGTTTTGAAATCTTGTGTTCCAATAAATTGAAAATTCTAGAACAAACTTCTAGATATGTATGACTTATCAAAATTGACACAAGAAGGAATATTAAAAAACAAACAAGCCGGGCGGTGGTGGCGCACGCCTTTAATCCCAGCACTCGGGAGGCAGAGCCAGGCGGATCTCTGTGAGTTCGAGGCCAGCCTGGACTACCAAGTGAGTTCCAGGAAAGGCGCAAAGCTACACAGAGAAACCCTGTCTCGAAAAACCAAAAAAAAACAAAAAAAACAAAAAAAACAAAAACAGACAACCTTAAAAAATCAAAAGCAAGCAGTATTACAGCAGTAACAAAAAAAATCTCAACAAGGAAAAATCCTCAAGTAGATGAATTCTCAACTCCTCGACAGCTGAATTCTACCAGATCTTTAAAGAACATTAATGCTACTTAGTCTGTTCTATAAAATAGAAAGGGAAGGAAGACTACAAACTCATTCTACTAGTCCAGCACAGATAAGAAAACAGTAAGAACAATGACAAACTAAAGACTAATTTCCTTGATTAAAAAAATAATAATAAAATATTTGCAGAATAAACTTAAAAATTCACTAAAAGACTAGGATCAAGTCTGTTTCTTTTTAAGGATGTAAGAATATCTCAACAAACACAAATCAATAAATGTAAGGCAACAAATACACAAAATTGGGGGGAATCAATTGACCTTAATAGAAACCTAAAAAGCCTATGACAAATCCATGTCCTTCGATAAAAGGCTGTTAGAAACTAGTGATACAGAGATCATACCTCAAAATATTAAGGTTATTTATAACAAATCTATAGCCAACTTCACACTGAATAGGGAAAAACTGAAAGCATCAAAAATGAGACAGGACTGTCCCTTCTCTACATTCTCATTTACTAAATCTCAGCTGGAGTAATAAGGAAAAAATATGGTGGCACATGCCTTTAATCCCAGCACTCTGGAGGCAGAGACAGGTAGATCTCTGCAAGTTCAAGGCCGGTCTGGTCTATATAGAGTTCCAGGCCTGAGGATCACAATGTTGAAACTCTCACACCTTCTCTAGCTGTAGTTGGTTATTTCTGGTCTTTGACTCCTTGGCAGACTGCCACCCAGCTCTCAAATAAATTATATGGAGGTTTATTCTTTCTTATGAATGCCCAGCCTTAGCTTGGCTTGTTTCTAGCCAGCTTTTCTTAAATTATCTCATCTATCTTTTGTCTCTGGGCATCTTTCTCTATTTCTGTATATCTTTCTTTACTTCTTACTCCGTGGCTGGTTGTGTAGCTGGGTGGCTGGCCCCCTGCATCCTCCTCTTCTCCTTTACTTGTTCCTTGATCTTCCTCCCCCCAGATTTCTCTTTTTATTCTTTCTGCCTGCCATCCCCACCTATCCTTTTTCTTGCTATTGGAAAAAAGTTCACATCTACTGTTACCAACAGAAAACAAAAGTTTCATTTTACTAACAATTTTTAATTTATTTTGTATGTCTCAGTGTTTCATCTGCATGTGTATCTGTATACCACATGTGTGTCTAGTGCCCTAGGAAGTAAGAAGAGTGTTGTGTACCCTGGGACTGGGGCTAAAGACAGTTGTGAGCCACCATATGAGTTCTGAGAATTGAACCTGAGGGTGCTCGGAATTGAACCTAGGCCCTCTAGAAGAGCAGCCAATGCTCTTAACCAATGAGCTATCTCTCTAGCCCCTAACAGTTCAAAAAATATTTTCATCTACTCATAGGCAGAAAACACAGGAATTATTTCTTATCTCCTTAATTACATACTGGCACAAACCGAGAATGCCGTCTTATTCTGATTACTGAATGGATGAGAACAATTTCCTTTATTTGCTTACTGATTTTCTATCTGTCTTCTTTGTGTATCTTATATGTACATTGTTGGTTTGTGTACCTGTGGGTGCATATATGCATATGGAGGCCAGAAGTCAACCTGCAGTGTTATTCTTTAAGAATAAGCCAAGTAGGCTAGGCTGACTGGTCAGGAAGTCCTGGGGATTTCTCTGTCTCTGCCTCCCAGGAGCTGGGATTATAAGCATGTGTCATTGTGCCCAGGTTTTTTACATGAGTTCTGGGATCAAACTCAGACCCTCATGCTTATGTGGGTGGCAAGCACTTTACTGATTGAGCCGTCTCTTCATCTCTAATTTTATATCTATACCATGCAGAACCCTCCTCATGTTTAAACTCCTGAAGAAAACCCTCACTCATTTCTAGCTTCTATGTACTATGCTTTGCAAGATTAGAGAAGAAAACAACAACAACAACAAATTATATTACTCCTTATCTCAACTGTATATAAAGCTTTTGAGTTAGAAGCTACGTCAATTACCTTCCAGGTTTAAAATCCTGTGTAGATCATCCTTCCTCCAAAAAGTACTTCATCTAGCCGGGTGGTGGTGGCACACGCCTTTAATCCCAGCACTCGGGAGGCAGAGGCAGGTGGATCTCTGTGAGTTTGAGGCCAACCTGGGCTACAGAGTGAGTTAAGGCTACAGAGTGAGTTCCAGGAAAGGCACAAAGCTACACAGAGAAACCCTGTCTTGAAAAACAAAACAAAACAAAAAAAAAGTACTTCATCTAGCTGAAGTGCTTTTCCTACAAATGGGAAAGGTTAAACTATTTGCATTCCACTTTGTAACTATCATCACTTCTAACAGCTTGTAACATATCAATACATAAACTGGTTTCTAAAAAGGGCATTTCCCCTTAAATTAGGCAAAATAAACTCAGTTCTTAAAGTCTTTCAAAGGAACTAGATGAGAATTCTTTAGTAGTACAGTAAGTCCTCCCTCACAATGCCATCTCATTAACTTGTTCAAGTATTCTCAAGTTTACAGGTGACATTTTAAGGATCAATATCACCACCAAGTACTAATGGATATTACATAAAACTGGATCAGTATTATAAATGCTTCAAAATTATAGTTCCTAAATACTCAAATGCAAAAACACAAATGGATTGCTTTTATTTCATGATTTTTATAAACTAAGCTGTTCTAAAAATCCACCAGATTCCTAATGTACACAATGACCAAATCACAAAATAATCTTTCCAAAAGTGAAGAGCTAGAACCAAATATGCAGGTATAAAGTGCTACTAGAATAATAAAGAGTAGTGGAAAATCTAGATCTTGAGTTTCATGGTATTAACTATATAAGAATTAGATGATTTAGGCTTGTTATTCAGTTTTTTTTTTTTTTTCTGACAGAACTTTGAGCAATGAAAGGTTTTGTTGTATTTAACACAGTAACCAAGAACTACCTGTGGCTAGCACTTCTGAAAAGTGACTGGCACAACTAAGAAACTGGGTTTTCTTAATTTAACTAATTTAAAGACTCTATACATGGCCAATGGTAACATGTTGGACAGTAGTTATTCACTTAATTTGAAATACAAACTATCAACCCAAGTTTTTCAAAGTATCATACCTTAATGTCAATATCAGTTAAAACTATGTTGATATCAAATGATACATAGAGCCAGCCATCAGCCTAAATAGAATATTCATTTTTCAGAACTTAAACTGGTAGAAAAATAATATAATACATATTAAGTTTTTCCCTATTGTTTTTGTTAAACCTGTGCTCACTTTCGAAATGGTTTCTCAATACATGCAAATAACTTTCCTTTCAAATCTGTTCAGTATCTCCTATTCAGGAAAATAATGGCGAAATAAGTACTCAGCATTAGTAGGTTCCCACGACTCAGAAATTTCACAATTTCCCTTTTCCTTCAAAGAAAGAAAAAAAAACCCAAACATTGGGGAGTGTGCATCTCCTGATGCTGATTACCAAGTCTTATAGTCCACCTTCTCACGTTTTTAAAGGTAACAAGCATTCAGACATAGTTGCGATATTTTTCCAGACCCTCATTATGAGTCTTCTGAGTATTTCAGGTGTTCTTTGACAAGCTCTTCCTAAGTCAAGAAAACTAATCAAGATGGTGCAGAAAATGTCAAGAGAAAACAAGTCCGGGGATTTGCACAGTAACCACCAGTCTCCAGCAGAATCAGTCAAGACTGGTAGGTTTGCTTTCTTCCGCCACCACCTCTCCGCGAGGCAGTGCATTGGACCATGAACCATCCTACGAAGCCAACCCGAGAGCAAGGTCGTGACCTCAGGTCACGGCCGCCAGCACCGCTGCCACTCCGCATCGCAAAGCCACCTGTTAGGCCCGAGCCTCACCTGGCAGGAAAGAGGAGGCGCCTACCCAGCAGCGCGCCGGACGCGAGGGCGGCGAGCGCGGAACCCGCCCCTGTGGTGGCGGCCGCGATCCCCCGGCAGCACGTGGGTTTCCCGGAGCCAGGGCTGCACTGACAGGCGGACGGCCCGCGGTCCCAGGCTGCAGCCTCGCGCCGTTCCCGGCCCGGGACACCCGCTTCCCTCGCAGCCACCGCGCTGAGCGGGCGCCCGGGCGGCCCACGCCGCTGGTCCGCCCTCCTCCGGCTCTTCGGTGGCGCGATTCCGCTCCGCCGTCCCTCACCTACCTGGTCGCGGAGTTTGAGGAACGCCATGGCGGCCGCCGCCGTTCGGCCACTGCCCGGGGCCGGCGGCTAGGTGGCCGGCTTCGTTGAGAAGAGGAGCGCGGGCAGGGGGCGGCGCCGCCTCCCCGGCCGCCCGCCGCCGCCGCCGCCGCCGCCAAGAGCCCCGCCGGTCCCGCCTCCTCCACCGAGGACTCCCGCCCTCTTTCTTCCTTTCTCTCTCTCTCGGCCGCCTCCACACGCAGCCGCTGCCTTCGCCGTCGACCTCACACCCCCTTCCCGAAATACCCCGGCAGCCCCCGCCGCCGCGCCGCTCCAGCCCGCGGCAGCGGCGGCATCCAAACTCCACTCCACAATATTACCACCACCGCCCGCCGCGATTGGCGGCCGCGCGGGGGAGAGGCCAGAGTAAGCCGAGCGCCTATTGGCCACGCCGCCGCGCTCGCTCGCGTCCAGGCCCCGCCTCCCCGCCGAAGGAGGGGCGGGGCACAGGAAGCGGCGACGCGCGGAGCGGGCGGGCCAGGTGGCGGGGCGGCTGAGTGCGCGCCCCGGGCGCGGTGGGCGGAGCCGGGGCGGGAGGTGGGGAGGAACCGAAGCAGGGTACCGACCGGGTAACGGCCCGGGATGGCACGTGGAGGTGGCGCGCATAGGTTCGGCTCAGCCAGGTGTGAATGAAGCAGCCAGAGTGGGTGCAAGGGGGGGGCCTCGGGGCTGGTGCTGCTTCCCTGAGAGTAGCGAGGGCACCGGGGAACCGGACCCGCACGTGGAGGGAGAATGAGAATGCCTCTGCGGCTTTGGGGGCGAAGTGGTTACCGGAGACTGCTGGCACGCGGGACGGAAGGGCGTGGTCTTCATAGCCTGAACAGGTTGTGACCGCCGAGCATTTCTCTCCAAAGCTCCCTTTTCAATCTTGCATGTATTTCTTTTTCCCCTTTCTATATCATCAAAAGGGTTTTGCCTCCCACTCGAGAGGAATCGATTTTTTTGAAAAAGATGTGCAAGATTTCCAATAAATAGCATCCTCGGATGGAGAAGAGGAATGACTCCCTCACCCTGACACACGCACCCACGCCAACCCACTGCTCAGAAGAGGCTTTTCTTTCTTAGGCGGCGGCACACTGTTACCATTCCAGGCTTGTGTGGGAGATTGTTGTTTGCCTATGTCTGTCCGCTTGGGCGGCTCCAGCCCCTGGTTAATAAAAGGTACAGATGGTTAGAACACAAACGTGCGGCTTGGTTTAAAAAACAAAAAAACAAAAACAAACCTCCTCTTTTCCCTGCATCAGTGTGTCTCTTGGGACAGACTTTATTTAGAGAATCGATTTGAGCCTAATGGCAGTCTAGAGAAATGCGGATCTGTGCCAGGACTGTCAGTTTATTATAATACTGCACTTAAAAACAACTCTTTAGCCCCATAAGAACAGAAAATATCAAAGTGCAAGATCAAACGAACTAATACTATGAGCCTTCTGATATAAACATAACCATGCCATAAATCTGTTGAAAGAATCTCTTCTAAAATTATATTTTTCACCATATATGAATTCCGTATTTGCTACTTTAAAATGGAGGAATTCTCCTAACTGATGGAAGAGGCTTCAAAGGAAGACAAATGGTTCTTGCTTGGCCTTTCCTTGAGTACCTGATTCCTTTCTCCATCAGCTCTGGAGATGAAATAAGGATTCTATCACCCCATCTCTCTTTTATCAGTGCATTGAAGACTGAGTGAGTTGATGGTCTGAAAGCCTCAGACTTCTCCGAGACAAAGGTGTTGTGACAACCTTACTACAGTACTTTATGATTACGATTTCCCATGTACTACAGCCAGTCGCGGACATAAGATTTTATGCTCCTCTATATGTATGCCTGTCTAACACTGGAGGTTGACCCAGAAATTAATAGAACTGAACAAACACCCATCCTCAGTAATCTCTCTGGGTTAAACTTCTGGAATTTAAAAGCACAACACAGCACAGATTGACTTTGGAGAGCATACAAGTGATTTTGAGGGTATGAATTGAGAGAATGGACCAAATGTGCATTTCAGTGTCTTAGGATTGAGCTGATGACATTTTAATCAAGAGTAGCTGATGAAAATGTTTTACAGCGGACTATCTCTGTGTTATTGTGGGTATGGTGATACTGCAGAGGTACCTTCAGTCCTAAGTGAACTTACTTTTCTCCATTTTGAACAGTTTAACATCTTATGTCTCTTGCTCACCCTTTACTTAAAAATAAAGAAAGAAGAAAGAAAATTAAGTTTAATCTTACCCAGCCTATTCATCTCACACAACCAAGCAGGATAACAGTATGAAAGGCTGTGGAAATTCTGAAGAATCATCCAAATTTAATATTAGTATTTTAACAACTGTGTTTCCATAGTTGTTGAGATAGTAACAACTGTTGACTCTGGAAAAAAGTAGAAATAAAACTATATAATTAAGCAATAAAATGGAAGTATTCATGTTCAAGTTCCAGTAACATTAAAATACATTATTATTCCTTCATATGTCAAAAATTTAAAGAACTCAGCCAGGTGTGGCAGCATATGCCTTTACTCCTAGCACTTGGGAGTAGGCAGGTGGAACTCTGTGAGTTTGAGGCCATCCCGATCTACATAGTAAGTTCCAGGTTGGCCAGGATAGTGAGAACCTGTTTCAAAAGCAAAACAAAACAAAAAACAATAAATCCATGTTCCTGAAAAGTCCTAACTACATCATAGTAACCAGTGGGGCCAAATACTAAAATGATGCCCATAATCCCCCCCCCACAACCGTGTGTGTGTGTGTGTGTGTGTGTGTGTGTGTGTGTGTGTGTGTGTGTGTGTGCGCGCGCAGCGCGCGCGCGCGCGCGCTTCTGTGCATCTTTACATCTTTGTGGAGGCTTAACAGGATGTCTTCCTCAATCGCTTTGCACCTTATTTTTTCAGACAAGGTCTCTCACTGAACACGGAACACCCTGTTTTAGCTAAACTGTGTGGCCAGCAAGATCTGGAATCTGAACTCCGGTCCTCACGCGTGTGCGGCAGGCACTTTACCCACTAAGCTGTCTCCCAATTCTTAGTCTCTTTTTCTGTACACCATTGACAGTCTCCAGCAACCCTGCTCACACATTGCTTTTCAGTCATAAAATAGTCAGTATTCCTAACAAGACTGAAGTAAAGGCTGACTAGCTGGCTTAAACCCATGTGTCCATGCCTCAGCTATTCACTACTGCCAAGTCTGGGAATTGATGACAGTCTCCATCAGAACTCGTGTCCAAAATAAATGGCGGAGATATAATCACCAGGAAAGTTACTGTAAGCTAAGCAGCCACACAAAGTCTTATTTCCTAATCTCCTATATGTTAGACACTTACTCAGTACCTTCCTTATATTCTTTACCTGATGTAATTTTCATTAACCTCTTTATATTGCTACCTAAAGAAGCTAACTGTACCCAGACTCACACAGCTTACCACTGGCAGGACCTGATGTGTAATACCCTTAAAAATCAGAAAAGTGGCCTTTATGGTAGGAAATAGACTATTTCGAGGGTGTGGTTTTTTTTGGTTTTTTTTTTTTTGAGCCAGATAATCTCTTCTGCATTAAAATGATTTTTTTATGAAGAATCTGAACTACCAAAAGATGCAAATACAGGACTGCTAAAGCAGTGAAGGTTAATTCAGAGCCCCAGAAGACATGATGGGGGCCAAGTGTTTATCTAAAGGAGTTTAGGAGGGGGATAGAGTGTGAATGAAAGGTAATATACATAAAGACAATGTCTGAGTGTTTCAGACTTGAAGGAAAACATGAGGTAAAGGAAGAAACTGATTCTCAATAGAAATAAACTGAAAAGCGAAGCAGGTAGTAATGAAAGTCTAGAAAACCAAGCAAGATATGGAAATGCTGCCATTCATGCTGAGGAAAGCCAAGCTGACCTAGAGGAATGACAGCCCACTTGCCAGCAGGTATTTCAGCAACATGAAGATGATGGGAAAGGTCTCTGAAGGACCGAGAATCCATACCTGAAACACTAGCTGAATTATCTTTGTTTTGTTTTGAGACAGGGTTTCCCTGTGTAGCCTTGGCTGTCTTGGAACTCACTCTGTAGACCAGGCTGGCCTCAAATTCAGAGATCCACCTGCCTCTGCTTCCTGAGTACTGGTATTAAAGGTGTGTGCCACCACCACTAGGCTTAGTTAAACTAAATTTCAAGAGAAAGGGTAAACACATTTTAAAATCCAGACTCACAGATGCTCCTTGAAAGAAGGAGCTAGGGCTGTTGATGTAGTTTAGTTGGTAGAGTGCTTGCTGAGCATGCACAAGGCTATGGGTTTAACCCTGCACTTTACAAACTGGATGTGGTGGTACATGTCAAAAATCCCAGCCTGGGAATGTAGAGACAGGAGGATTATCTTCAGTGGATCATCCTTGGCTACCTATGGAGTCAGGGCTAGCCTGGGCTATAAACTATCTTAAAAAGAAGGAAGGAAGAAATCCTGAAGAATATAGTCTTACAAGAAAAAAAGAGGTTAAATACCAAGAAAGAAATGAGATGAGGTTAGAGATGAAAGAATAAATGAATGAATTAGTAAATGTTTTAGTCAATCTGAAGCTCTAGTTTTTTGGGGTTTTTTTGTTTTTTTTTTTTGGTTTTTTTTTTTTAGATTCTGCTATTTTAGAACTTGAAAACTATATGCAATTAAACTACTAACCCTTGGAATGCAATAGATTATACTAGGAGACAGTTCAGAGTTCAGATGTTCTAGATTTATTCAGAATAGAAATATTCATTGACTTTATTCTTTGACAAGTTGTTATACACATTAAGCTCCTTAGTGGGGAGTGTTGTTCCATGGAGGGGTTTCTTAAAATGAGAATAGTATAGAGTTATTGGGAAAGCTAGAAAAAACAAGTTTGGGCTTTTGAAAAAAAAATTTTTCATAAACCACACGACAGAACTGGCATGATGCACTATTTCCATCAAGCATCAATACCAGGAGCTCAACTTTGCTTCATTTTCTTCTGCTTTCAACATCAGTGACAATTCTCTGTCAGAAACCTAATCTTTAAACCATAAAAATGGATGCTATGTACAGAGCTTATGTACATCCATTTCTCACATTTTCACTGGTCTTTCTGGTTTGCACAGCCTATGCCATAGGCCTCATGCTAGCTGCAAGAGAAGCAGAAAATGAGAGCTCTGCATTCTTTTTTTTTTTTCAACATAACATATCAGTTATTTGGGAATTTCATATAACACATCCCAATTCTGCTCATTTCCCAGTCTCTCCATATCCACCTTTCACCCTTGCAGCATCCTCCCCTGCAAAAAAAAAATAAAAAAAAAAAGAAAATTAAAAAAAAATTAAAACCAAACCAAACCAACCAAACAAACAAACCACTTTGCTCCTTGGTCTTTCCTGCCTCTCCAACATCTCTTCATTTGTCTTAGTGGCATTAGGAGTCACTGTGTGTCACCCAGTGTACCCTTTTGTCTTATCTGCTTTACTTGCAAATGTTCATTGCAATGAGTCTGGTTCAAGGACTCTGGTTTCTGGTACACAATCATCACTGGATCCTCACTGAATCTCCTCTGGGATATCCGGCGGCTGCCCTGAGTCATGGAGATCCTTCGGGTATCATTCCGCAGGACCAGTCCCTTCACATGCTCTAGTAGGTCATAGATGGGCTAGATGTTAGGATGGGCCAACCCAAGGCCCTGGATGTGGGTCTGGGTGGTAGTTGAGCAGGTCAGACCTAGCCACTGTGGCTAACCCCTCAGGTGAGGGGCAGAACCAGCTCTCCTACACCCATGCCATCAGGGCCAACTTTCCCACACCCATAGTGAGGGGGCAGCTCTCTTGCTGCAGTGTCCAGCAAGGGGAAGGACCAGCTTTCCCAGGGCCATTGAATGGCAGGGCTGGCTCAGCCTGGTCCTTGGATTTCATCATGTATGGTTCTTATGGCCTCCTGTGGTAACACGAGCCATAGACAACACAGACCCCAGCTGCAGCAGGACCATGGACCCAGACATGCCCCTCAGCAGCAGCTTTGGCTCAGACATCACCATGACCCCTGTGGCAACTCAGGTCACCCAGATCAGTGTGGCCCAAGCGGCAGCATGGTTCTCAGACACCAATATGGCCTCAGGAGGTGGGCCAGACCCTGGGTATCGGTATGGTCCTCAGTGGTAACAGGAGCCAAGGACATCAAATGAAACTCTGGCTGAAGTAGGGCCATGGACCCAGACATGCCCCTCAGCTACAGCTCAGTCCTGGACATTACCATGGCACTGGGTGGCAGTGTAGGCCACTCAGATTGGTAAAGCCCCTGCATGGCCCTCCAACACCTGTGTGGCCACAGGTGGCAGCCCAGACACTGGGCATCCTTGTTTTCTTTGGTGGCAACATGGGTGACAGATGTCAACGTAGACCCTGTGGTAGGACCATGGACTCAGTCATGGCCCTTGGCAGCAGCCTGGGCCAGAATGTCACCATGATCCTGGGTGGCAAGCAGGCTACTGTAATGAGTCTTTCTCTGTCCTGTCAGCCAATTCCCAAATAACAACATGGAAACTTCTTATCAATTATGAAAGCTTGGCCTTAGCTTAGGCTTGTTGCACTAGCTCTTATAACTTAAATTGACCCATTTATTTTAATCTACATTCTGTTGTGTGGCCTGTTACCTCATCTCTCCAAACTGCCTATGCTGCTTCCTCCACATCTGACTGGTGACTCTGCCTTTCTTCTTCCCAGTGTCCTCTCTGTCTCCAGAAGTCCTGCCTAACCTCTTCCTGCATAGCTATTGACCATTCAACTCTTTATTAAACTAATCATAACAATATATCTTCACACAGTATACAAATACCCCATGACAGGCTACCCATCTCATCCTGCTCCTCACCACCTTCACTTTTTCCATTTTACCTCTTTCCACAGCACACGACCCATTCCACTTCTTCCTCTCCCATTTCTCCACAACACATTTGCTCATCATAATGACACCCTTCTGCCCAGCACTGGGTGAGCCTGTGAATGTCTTCAGCCAGCCCAAGCCTTGAGGACCCAGGCTGGCCTGTGGGTGACTTCCACTTTCCTGAGCCAAGTCGAGAGTTCTGAATTCTACTCCAGGGAGGTGGAATTTATAATCAGGAAGTTATCCTACAATAAGACTATTTAACGTATATGACAGTCTTCAATATAATAAACTGTTACTAACATGTATGTGGAACATTGGGATGCTGCGGAATAATCCTTTTGTACATTGTGAAGATTAGTCACTCGGATTGGTTTAATAAAAAGTGGATTGGCCAGTAGCCAGGCAGGAATTATAGTCAGGACAACCAAACTAGAAGAATGATGGGAAGAAGGGCAGAGTCAGAGGAGATGCCAGCCAGCCATGGAGGAAGCAGAACTTGTAGAAAATAAGGTAACAAGCCATGAGCCGAGTGGCAAAGCATAGATAAGAAATATGGGTTTATTTAAATGTAAGAGTTAGCTAGTAGCAAGCCTGAGCTATTGACCAAGCATTTATAGTTTATATTAAGTCAGTTATTTGGGAAGCGGCTACTAGTTATTTGGGAGCAGATGGTCAAGACAGGAAAACTCTGCCTACATTGGGAGATACTCACCAAAATAAGGAAAATAAAATGTGTAACTTCCAAACCTATACAGGACAAATATGGCCTAAAGAAAATTTAATTAATAAATCAAGAAGAGAAAGACAGAGACAGGGAAACATAGTGGGGAGGGTAAATAAACACCAAGACAGATATTTAGTTCAAGATAATGGAAAGAAGTTCAAGTATATAATTAGTCATAATAAAAGTTAATGGGTTACACCTGTCTATAAAAAGTGACATTATACACATCCATGTTCAGGCTCAATTACAAAAATAAAAGCTATGGGTTATTCACATGGTCAAACATGTGGTCAAAAAAGTTTGGGAAAAGAAGAAGAATTACATACCAAGAAAATACTAAACAAAAGATTGCTCATCTAGATATCAGCATCAAATATATGTATCAGAATTTAAGATAAGTATTGATAAGAATAAATAGGTAATACCTTATCATAGTAAAAGACAGTTAATTAGTCAAGAAGATACATAGTTGTAGGCTGGAGGGATGGCTCGGTGGTTAAGAGCACTCTTTGTAGAGAACCCAAATTCAGTCCTTAACACTCATGTTGGGCAGCTCACAACTGCCTTTAATTCCAGCCCTAGGGGGAATCTGACACCTCTGGTCTCAGCAGGCAACTGCACTCACATGCACATACCCACACTCGATGAACACACATAATTAAAGCTTTCAAAATCTTTTTTTTTAAATACATGGTTGTGAACCTGTGTGCATTTAGTTACATAAAGCAAAATTTTATGGAATTGCTTAAGAAAGTTAGCAAAGACAATATCCAAATAGCACACAAACTAACATGAGGGTCTCACGCTATTAAGTCACTGGGCTTAGCTGTGTTAGACTTTCAACTGCTGTGGCAAATCCTTGAAAGAACAATATAGAGGGCAGAAGCTCTCTTTGGGCTCACAGTTTCAGAGGTTTTACCCAGCAGACATCCCACTTTTGACCAGTGACCACCTGTGTCAACAACAGGCTATTGAGAATAGTTTCATTTACTCCAAGTTTTTCTGAGGGGGACTTTGCATAACTGCTCCCCCTCTGATAATGATACCACGTCTATGTTTGACATATATGAGCAATACATGTAGTAGATTACATAAGATAAACATTTCATAATTATATACACAATATTTTATAAACAAAAAATAAACATTTTGGGAAAATGAAAACAGAGAAAGTTTATGCTAATATTTTTTTTTTTTTTTTTTCGAGACAGGGTTTCTCTGTGTAGCTTTGTGCCTTTCCTGGAACTCACTTGGTAGCCCAGGCTGGCCTCGAACTCACAGAGATCCGCCGGCCTCTGCCTCCCGAGTGCTGGGATTAAAGGCGTGCGCCACCACCGCCCGGCTAGTTTATGCTAATATTAACTGGAGTTATGATTGAATGACAGAAATGAACCATTTGTTTTCTATATTTTGCACATTTTCTTTAATGAGAAATATTTATCTTGCAAAATTTCTTTACTATATTAAGATTTTATGTACATTTATATTATTCAATTATTATAGTCACTAGAATAAGGAAAGACAAAACAAATTACTACAGTGGAAAAAGAGGGGCTGGACAGCAGAGCTCAGGTAGAAAAAATGCTTAGTGTGTTCAGTCTACCCATAGCTAATGTGCTTACAATTACATTTTATTTTTGCCCTCTTTGTTTTAAGTCCTGGAGATTGACCCCATGGCTTCACATACACTAAGTATATTCTTTCAGACTAGTGAGACAGCAAGACCCTATTTTATGTTGCCTACAAGAGACACACCTAAACTGGGAACAAGGGCACTTAGCTGTAATCCCAGCACTCAGAAGTCCATGTTCAAGACTAGCCTGATCTATGCAACAAGGCTCTGTCTCTACAAAACAAGTCCCTCAAAGTAAAGACATTGAAATAAATACCTAAGACTACAAATGTAAGTGAGTTGAAAGCAAAACCAAAGATACAATACACAGTAGTAACTATATAAGATCTGGACTGATTGTATGGCAAACAAAAAAAGCTTAAAACTAGGAAGATTACTGTATATGTTGATAAGAGGCTAATACACTCAGAAGGCATGACCATTGTAATGCTAGGAATTAGCTTCAAAATGAGCTAAGTGAAAACTTGCTGTTTTACCTTTGTCGCAGTGCCTGTGCTTTAAACTAGTGGCCCAGTTACTAAGGTCATAGCCTGGGGGGAATTCTGTTCCTCCAGACAATGGCTCTGTTGCTGCCACTGAAGGCGGCTTTAACAAAATCTCTATCGTTCTAATAAAATGATTCAAAAGCTAGAGGGAAAATCTGGGAGCTCAGAGAGTTAGAGTAGCAACTGGCTACCTTTCTCTCTCAGCTGGACTGGAGTTGGGTCCTAGCAGTCACATAACAAGCTAGCATCCAAAGCATGCGCAGACCTCAGCTTCAAGGAGGTTGATGGGCTTGCTGGCTTCCCACCTAGCCCAAAACCTTGAGCCACGTGTTCATGGAGACAATACCTCAAAAGAGATAGGGACAGAGTGGCGGAAGAGGACACTTGATGCCTTGTTCTGCCCCTCCCCCCACCAATGAATAATGAGGGAGGGATTTCCTAAGAAGACAATCTCACCTATGACAGCATCGAAGTATTTAGGGGGACTGGAGAGATGGCTTAGAGGTTAAGCACGCTTCCTGATCTTCCAGGGGACCTGAGTTTAGTTCCCAGCACCTATGTCAGGCAGGTTGGCTCATAACTATCTGTAACCCCAACCTGCACTCACTTGCACATACCCACATGCAGACACACACACACCTAAACATAATTAAAAATAGTTAAATAAATCTTATGGAATACTTTGGAATGAATTTGACCAAGGGAGTGAAGGACTTGTACATTCCAAACTATTTGATGTTGGATTAAGAAATTAAAGGCATAAATAAATAGAAAGATAGCCTGTGCTCATGGATCATAAAAATTAATATTGTCAAAAATGTCCATGGCACTCCAAGCAATAGACAGATTCAGTAAAATCCTTATCAAAATTCCAAGGACACATCACAGAGATTGTTTCTGAAATCTTAAATTTTTATGGTACCAAAACAATCTTAAACAGTCAATGTAATTCTGAAGAAGAAAAATATCATTCAAGGCCTCTCACATACTGATTGAAAGTTATATTATAAAGCTATAGTAATCAAAACAGCATGACACTTGCATAAAGACAGCTACAGGCCTGTGGGACAGAGTAAAGGACTTAGAAATAAATCTAAAGATATATGACCAACTTATTCTTGACAGAGGCACCAAAAAGACACATTAGAAACAGATGACTTTCTCAATAAACAATGAGGAAACTGTATTTCCATACTCAAATTAATGAAATTGGTTCCCTATCTTATACTACATAAAAAATCAACTCAAAAAGGAGAAAAGGCCTGAAATCATAAAACTGTTAGGAGAAAATTCATTGGCACTGGCCCTGGTAATGATTTGGATGTCTCATCAAAAATTTCAGTCTACCAAAGAAGAAATAAATGAAAGTGCATCCAACTAAGATGTCTCTTCATGGTAAAAAAAAAAAAAAAAAATCAACAAAAACATAACCTATAGGCTGGAAGAATAGGCAAACTATGCATCTGATAAAGGGGTATATAATTTAAAAAGAATTTGTGCAAGTCACAAGCAAAAAAACATATAACTGGATTTTTTAATGAGCAAGACAGTTAGGGAGATGATACTATTAGTAAAGTGCTTGTTGGAAAGGATGAGGACTTGAGTTCAGGCTCTAAGTGTTCAAGTTTAAAAAGTAAAAACACTAACAAGGCCATGCACACCTATAATCACAGAAATAGGAGGATCCCAGACTAGCCAAATCAGTGAGCTGTAGATTCAGTGAGAGTCCCTGTCTCAAGAGGTAAGATGCAGAGTGGTTGAAGAAGATGATTAACGTCTCTGACCTCTACCTGCACGTGCACATGGATGCACACACACACATACACACACACACATCATCATCATCATCATCATCATCATCACTATCATCAGTTTAAAAGGAGATTCTACCATTTGTAACGGATGAGCTCAAAAGACATTATGCTAAGAGAAATAAGCCAGACATAGAAAAATATTTCATGATTTCCCTTTCATATGGAGTCTAAAAAACATACAAATGACAACAAAACCCAGCCAAATAATAGACATAGATAATACATTACCTACCTGAGGCAGGAGGAAGAGAAAATGGGAAAAAATTAGTCAAAGCAAAAGATCAAATGTGTAGGATGAGTATGTCTAGAAATTGAATGTACCAAGTCAATAAGAATATACCGTATTCAGACCTTTTACTACGTGAGTATTGTAGCTGTTTTTGCCACAAAAAGATAGTTATGTGAAGTGATGAATGTGTGAATTTGCTTCATTATATTTTATTGTGTAGGTGTGTCTCCTGGTATTATGTTTTAGATTTTAAATATATTTTGGGTTTTTTGTTTGTTTGTTTGTTTGAGATAGGGTTTCTCTGTGTAGCTTTGGTGCCTGTCCTGGATCTCATGCTGTAGACCAGGCTGGCCTTGAACTCACAGAGATCTGCCTGGCTCTGCCTCCTGAGTGCTGGGATTAAAGGCGTGCACCACCACCACCTGGTTAGATTTTAAATATATTAAAAAATTATTTATTTGGTTTTTTGAGACAGGGTTTCTCTGTGTAACAGCCCAAGCTGTCTTGGAACATGCTTTATAGATCACAGAGATCTGCCTGCCTCTGCCTCCCAAGCGCTTGGATTAAAGGCATGTGCCTTTAAGCCACCATGCGGCTTAAAATTTATTTTTAAAAAGTGTGATTTTAGCACTTAATTCTCAATTGATCAAACAGTTAAGAAATTTGAGACTGACAGCACCATCAATTTAGCTGGTATTTATAGAACATTTCACTAAAGACTCAACATGTCATTTCAGATGTACATAGAAAATCCTCCAGGATAGACCATATGTTAGATCCCCAAATAAATCTCAATAAAATTGAGAGACCACATTCTATAAAGCACAATCTCTAATTACAATGGAATTAAGCAGGAGCATGTAAGAGAGAGAAATCTGGAAAAACATCAAGTATTTGGAAATTTTAAAATATATCTAAGTAACCCGCAAGTGGAAGGAGTCCCAAGGGGAGTTATTTAGGCTGAGTACAAACTCAACTCAGCAGCATGTGTGTGGGGAGCTGAAGCCATGCTTGCATGGAATGTGAGACTGGAGCCGTCTGTGTCAGAAGGGAAGAAAGGTCTTAAATCAAGACCCTCCCCGGCTGCCGTAAGAAACAGGGTCAGGGGCTGTTCAACCCAAAGAACCAAGAGAACAAACGAAACAATCAACACTGCAGCAGGGAGACAGCAGATGAACAAGATGAAACTCCAAATGTCTAAAAATATATAGACACAGAATTAGAATGCCTTTCACTAGACAGACCAAAAAGAACGACAAACAAAAACCAAAACAAACCCCCAGAGAAATGGCACCAATAGTTAAAATCAGGGCTGAAAGCAGGGTATTGAGGGCAACTCCACACACCTTGAAAGTATTGCAGAGTGATACAATGAATAGACTAATGGTAACAAATTAACCAACTTAGTGAAATTCACTTGTAGTCACTACCTAGTCGCAGTAAGAAACAAAATACCTGACTAAACTTCCAATGAGAAAAGACATTGATTGATGATTCAAAATCTCATGAAGAAAAGCCAACACCAAATGGCTTTACTGGTGAATCCTATAAAATATTTTAAAAAGAAACAATGACAATCCTTCAGAAACTCTTTCAGAAAATAGGGCATTTCCCAGCTTCTTTTATAAGGCTAGGATTACCTTGATATCCAAGTCAGAGACTGTAACAAGATGACTGTACACCAATATTTCTTATGAGGAAAGATGCAGAAAGATTCCTCCAAACATTATCAAAGTGAAATCAGCAACATAAAGCAACTATGTGCTATAACCAAGTAGGATTTATTGAAGGAATTTATTGAAGGAATTGAGCAATTTATATGAAGGAATTGAAGGATTTATTGAAGGTGAATTTAATACCTCAAAATCAACTTACATAACACAAACTATTATTGTAATAAAAGGAGGTAGGTGGAATATGTTCTCAATAGAGTGAGAAGAGCCAACAAAGGAAATATGTGGAACAGGAGAACCCAAAAACTTAAAAGAGCATATTTCAAGAAAGAAGGAACAACCTAGGCATGGCAGTGCCGGCTTGTAATCTCAGCACAACAAGGGTGGATCCAGAAGGATCTCCTGGGCTATAGCAAGAGAGAACTTGTCCTAAAAAAAAAAAAAGATGTATGAAAATAAAAATAAAGGAAAGAAAAAAACGAATGTTCACTAGATGAGTACTGCTAACACTGAGAGTAAAAAAGAAAAATGAGCTGAGACTTCAGCTCATGGTAGAGGGCTTGCTGAGCATGGACAAGGGCCCAGGTTCAATCCCCGGCACCACACACAGAAAGTTAAGACTCAGCCATTGAATTGAGCCACATAGAGTTTGATGACAACCGAAAGGCGCAAAGCTACACAGAGAAACCCTGTCTCGAAAAACCAAAAAAAAAAAAAAAAAAAAAGAAGTATTTGGGGGTAATACTACAAGTGAAAGATGGAGCAAGCTAGAAGAGAGTGAGAAAGAAGTGGACAGAAGAAAAACGGAGAACTTTCCCAAGGACTCTTGCTTTGAAAGACAGCAGAGAAGTAAGTGTAGGGCCTGAAGAGAACAGAAGAGGGGATCAGATACCCCTGGAGCTGGAGTTGCAGACAGTCATGAGCTGCCTGATATGGGTGCTTGGAACCAAATTCAGGTCCTTTTGAAGATCAGTGTCTATTTTTAACCCCTGAGCCGTCTCTCCTACCCCCAGAATCAATGATTTTCCTGGAACGTGTGATAAGGAAGACACTGACAAGGGCTTTGTGGGTGGACAGAAGGGAATAATTACTGTGATGGCCCATAGACTGTAGGCTGGATGAAGACGGGAGTGGAGAGAGGAAGGTCAGGGAAAAATCGATGGGAATCAAAAGATCCAGGTTTCGGTTGGACTACAGAATTGTTTGAGAGGGGATTATCAGAATGAGTGAAGCAGGAAGGAAGGAAATACTCATTATAATGAAATGCTTTCGGTGAGGATTTCAGATCGTGGGATAAGAAAGAGCATGGGAGAACGCGGTCAGGAAGGAGTGGAGAAGTTGGGAAAAATACTTAACTGTCCCAAATGTACAGAAAGGGGAAAGTGAAGGACAAAGGACTTCATAATTTGCCCAGTGAACGTGTGACGTCATGTTCACTGCTACGTTTACGTACACAGGGTGCGGAGCATGGACTGTATTCTGTGTTTGCTTCCATCCACCTTCACAAAGCTATGCTTGTCTCTCAACTGCCTATGTTTGACTCTAGCTGCAATACCATGACTGCTTGTGTCAAAGAAACAGAAAATACCACTGCAGCCCATTGCGGGAACATCAGTGTGTAACACATGCTTGAAACGATATGTTTTTTAAAAAAAGATTTCTTTTTATTATTTTTAGTTAAATGTAGGTGCGCGAGTCTGTGTGTGGGTATGGACACATGAGTTCAGGTGCCTGAGGAGGCCAGAGGCATCTGCTCCCCTGGAGCTAGAGTTATAGACAGTCGTGAGCTGTCTGATGCGGGTTCTGGGAACCAAACTTGGGTCCTCTGGGAGAGCAGCAAGTGCTCTTAACCACTGAGCCATCTCTCCAACCCAAATGATACATATTTCCAGGAAGCAAAGAGAGGTGTTTCAATTCAGGAACCATATGCTGCTCTGGTGTAATGACATCAGTGTGTATTTATTTCTTTGGCAATTAACTTAATGAATGGGTCTAATAACCCTTAACATTAGCACGCTGGGGGCTGGGGATATAGTTCAGTAGTCAAGTACTAGTTGACCATACACAAGGCCTGACTTCAACCTCTAACATCACAAGAAAAAAAAATATGAAAAAAATTCTTCTCTAAAATAATGTTGAGGTTGGATTGGAAATCAAGATTTGGAAGGATATAATTCAAGTAAAGGAAATATTTGAACATTTTTTTCTTTGTAATTTTGATTTTAGGCCTATATTTTAATATATATATATAAGAACATTCAGTCACGCATTTTCAATTTCATTTGAGATCCAACTACATGCTAAGGACGCTAGTAAGGGCTCTGAGGATCGTGAAGAGTGAGTCGGGGAAAGCCTCTGTTCTCTTCTCTAATAGGCTTGAGGAGCCAGCAAGAGCTGCCAAACCTCATGGTGGACCCACATGGCGAACGGGAGACCGCTCCTGCTAGTTGTCTTCTTACTTACACACGGTGAGTAATCACTAGGGGGCCATTTCGGAAGGAGGCCATCTGTTGAGGAGCACTAGCCCCTGGGACTTGCCAAGACATCCCAGGCACTGCTCTCTGTGCCTCTCCTCCATCTTCCCCTCCCAGCCCAGGTCTACAATGACCCCTCTTTCTCTCCATCCTTCCTTCCGTGGTCCCTGCTGCTTTACAGACACTCCTCCTGTGCTGTGGATGCTTATTCAGAGCGGATGTTCAGTTTGTCTTTCTATTCTCTATTCCGTTCTAGCTAGGTCATGGCTGCTTATCATTTCTGCTTTTAATGACTTTGTAACTTCCATAAGGGCAGGACATTCTTATATGTCTGTCTACTCTGTGTCACTGCTTGAAATTCCTCACTTGCAATGTAAGTGCCAAGATGCCAGACTTCGTTGTTTATACTTCCTAGGTAGAGGTGGCAGTCTGTTTGTTTGTTTGTTTGGTTTGGTTTTGGGTTTGTTTTGGCTTAGTTATTTTTGAGAGAGGATCTAGAATAGCCCATGTGGGCCTCAACCTCACTCTGCAGTCAAGGCTGGCCTTGAACTTCTGATGCTCCTGCCTCTACTTGAAGCAATGCTCTTGAATTAGCAAACAGGATGAATGAATAGGAGAGCTATTATAGGTTTATGCCCTAGGTAGGTGATGGACTTTCCTGCCCCATCACAGAACAAGGCTTTCTTCCTTTTCTTTGGTAGACATAACTTCCGCTTTTGATCCCCTTGAGCTTTGCCACTTTTCACAACTAAAAATGGCATGAGAAGAGTTGCTTTGACTCTTGACATTTTGGGTGCTTTCCACAAGTTCTGCTGAGGCTGGCATAGGCAAGAGCAGGGTACATATTTATAACCTATATAGTGCATACAACTGCATAACAATAGAGGTAACTCCAAAGGAGTTTTATTTATTTAAACAAATAAATTTATTTCATTTCTATTGAGTCTATCTCCACACACCCACCCCTTGAATCTGAACAGCTTTGTATCTAGCCTTTTAAAACTTACCCTTATTTACTTAGTTTGTGTATGAATATGTGGTGGCAGTGGGGATGGAGTGTGGCATGCATATAAAGGTCAGAGGACTATCTACAAGAGTTGGTTCTCTCCACCTTGTGCGTTCAGGGATTGAACTCAGTTAGGCAAGTGCCCTTTACTCACTGAGCCATTTCTAGGGCACCCTTGAGACTGGCTTTGACCAAAAAGATGCAGTAGAAGTAATATTTTGTAACTTTCGAACCTGATCCTTCAAAGATCTTGGGACTTCTGAATAAACCCACAACAGTGTTGTAGAATGTTAGTTAGAGATGTATTACATTTGTTTATGCTGTGGAATATTTTTGTAATGATGCAAAGATGTGTTGCATTCTTTTATGTTGCATTTGTTTAACTCTGTGAAGCTGTGTATTTTGCCTATCTAAAGCACCTGGTGATCTAATAAAGAGCTGAACAACCAATAGCAAGGCAGGAGAGAGACAGGCAGGACTGCCAGGCAGAAAGAATACATAGAAGGAGAAAAAGAGAAGATCAAGGAGTGAGAAAAGGAGAGAGGACACCAGGGGCCAGCCACCCAGCTACACAGCAAGCCACAGGCCAGCCACCCAGCTACACAGCAAGCCACAGAATAAGAAGGAAAGAAAGGTATATAGAAAGATAAAAGCCCAGAGGCAAAAGGTAGATGAAGTAGTTTAAGATTAAAAAAAAAGCTGGCTAGAAACAAGCCAAGTTAAGACCAGACATTCATAAGTAAGAATAAATCTACAGTTATTTATTTATGAGATGGGTTGTAGATGTAATTCAGTATAGATATAGCCAACGGTTTTATCAGACAAGAACACAGAGCCGATTCAGAGAAGAAAGCCAAGAGGTCAGAGCCAAGAGCCTCACCCTTCCTGATTCAGGGATCCTCCTCAGCCAAGAGAGCTCTCTGAAAGAGGAGCCCTCCTTCCTGTGTGTCTGTCTCTCAAGTATCTCTTTTTCTGGCTTCTGATTGGTTGTAAACCCAATCATGTGACTGCCTCGTCACTGCCTGTATGTACCGCCCTCCAGGTCCTTAAAGGCATACACCACCACTGCCACACACTTGCTATGGCTCTAATAGCTCTGACCCCAGGCAACTTTATTTATTACCACCACAATGGGTGGCAGGCCCCCAAAGAGCAAATAGTAAAAACAAAATCAAAAAACCCAACTACACAACAGGATTAGGCACCATCCTTAAGAAGCTTAGATGAAAGGGCTGAAGAGATGGCTCAGTGGTTGGGTGTAGCTCGAATGCTAAAAGATCTTTTAATAATAATAATAATAATAATAATAATAATAATAAAAACAGAGCCAGATATTGGGGTAAATGCTGAAAGATCAGAGATACAAAGGAACAAGCCACTGCCACGTCTTACCTCTAGGACTTCTCAGCCTGGAAAGCCTTTAGTTCCTGTCTCCTCATGCCTAATATACCTTTCTCTGCTCAGCCATCACTTCCTTTTTAGTGCTGGGATTAAAGGCATGTGTGCTTCCCAAGCAAAGACATGAGATCTTAAGTGCTGGGATTAAAGGTGTGTGACTCCCAAGTATCGGGATTAAAGGTGTGTGCCACCACTGCCTGGCTCTGTTTCTCTCCTAGACTGAGTCAATCTCATGCAGTCCAGGGTGGCTTTCAACTCACAGAGATCCAGATCTCCTGAGTGCTAGGATTAAAGGTGTGTGCCACCATTGCCTGGCCTCTATGTTTAATCTAGTGCCTTGTTCTGTTCTCTGATCTTCAGGTAAATTTTGTTAGGGTACACAATATATCACCACAGTTGGGAGCACTGATTGCTCTTCCAGAGGACCTGGGTTCATTTCCCAGCACCCACATAGCAGCTCCCAACTGTCTGTAACACCAATTCCGGGGAATCTGACATCCTTACAGATGTACATGCAGGCAAAACACATTAAAAATGCACATAAAATAAAAATAAATAAGAAAGAAGAAGCTTAGCTGTGAAACTACATGGAGAGAAGCCATCTAGTTGTGCCCTAGTCTAGCTGCTGTGACATATGAAGTATGAATAAAACCATCTTAAATTCTCTAGCCCCATCCAAGTTGCCCCACTCAATCACATGTAGAAGGAACAAGCCACCTCTGAACACTCCCATGCAAACTGTGTGTGTGTGTGTGTGTGTGTGTGTGTGTGTGTGTGTGTGTGTGTGTATGTATAGGCTTGTGTTGGGGAGGGGTGGGTACACAGGTGTATGTGGAGGCCAGAGGTCAATGTTGTGTGTCTTCCTTGAACGCTCTCCACCTTGTGTTTTTGAGGCAAGATCTCTCCTTGAACCTAGAATTAATCAGTTCATCTAAGCTGACTGACCAGTGAGCTCTAAGGGTTTACCGCTCTCTGCTCCCCCATGCAGCACTGTGCTAGGCTCTCACATGGGTGTTGTGGACTCAAACTTACGTCCTCAGGCTTGTTTGCAAGCACTTTATAACTGACCATTGTTTTTGTTTTGAGATAGTCTCCTGATGTAGCCCAGGCTACATAAATACATACTCAAACTCTCCATCCTCCTTGCTTCAGCCTCCTGAGTGCTGGGATTATAGGCATGTACGATTAAACTTGACTCTAGCTTTTTATTCTACAAATAAAATGTAAAGGAAATGAGAAGAGAACCTAATGATCTTTTTAAAAGGGGACTTAAGGAGTCTATGTGCAAGTTGGAATTTTTGATTGTATTTGTATTCTAATTTAAACAAATATACTAAAAAATATTTATGGGGTAATGGGAAATGTAAACAGTTGTCAGATATTTGATGACATTAAGGAATTATTATTAAGATATGATAATGGTAGTATATTTATGTTTTAAAGGAATATATGGTAGAAATACATACAACATGTATATGGAAAAAAGACTATTCCATTGATAATTTTTCAAAATAGATGAGTTGGTAAAGTGAGTGAAGTTGTACAAGAAACAAAATTGTCCAGAAGTTAGTAATCAGTGAATTTGGCTGGTCGGTTCAATAAGGTTTATTCTTACTATCTTCTTTACATTTTAATTTATTTGAAGTTTCCCAAAATAAAATATTAAAATAAGAAGGAAGGCTTCTGGGGCCAGCATTATAAGAACACTGAAACTGTTTTATTTGTTGAGTCATACTTTTAATCCACTGTTTATATAATAATATCTATATTGATTGGAAGGCACATATCTAAGAGCTAGATGGATACTTAGACCTCTATGTTATAAAATTACAATGGGTTCTTAGAGAATCAATTGTTTTTTGTTGTTTTGCTTGATTTTTAATAATTTCCAGTGTAATTGTTATCTCTTTTTAACTAATGTGTTCAGGGGCCCTTCTCTTCCAAACATATATAATTTGTTCACTCTATTGACACTTTCCTTTTAGATATGGTCTTGCTAGGTCCAGGCTGGCCTCAAACTCAGAATTCTTTTACTTCAGCCTCCTGAAGGATTGGGATTACAGGTATACACCACCAACACCCTAAAGCACTCGTGTGTGTGTGTGTGTGTGTGTGTGTGTGTGTGTGTGTGTGTGTGTGTGCGTGTGTGTGCCTGGTGCTTGGGGAGGCCAGATCCCATGAAAATGGAGTTGCAGATAGTTGTGAGCCACCATATGGGTGTTGAGAATCAAACCCGGATCCTCTGAGCCATCGCTCCAGCTCCACATTTCTTTCCTTAACAAGCACCTAGCACCCCTCCTCCCAGTATTTCATCACCACAAAAGCAAAATGGATGACTATAGCCATGAAATAACAAAGGACCATATCAAGACTTTGAAAGCATAGAAGGGACTGATTACCATGTCCTTAACAGGAGATAGAAAGAGGGCATCTCATCACCTTCTAAGATGCTGCCTCTGGAGAAAATGCAAGTGGGTTCCGCTTATTTGAGAGCAAAGATGTAACCCAATGCATTTCAGTTGACCTCTTGCCCTCCTTTCCCCGGTAGGTGAATACCATGCTCCAGTGGATCTCCAGGTGTGACCCCTCTGTCAGCAGCAACACTATGGCCTGGGAAGGGTTAATGCAAATGCTTGAATTGCACCCCATGCCTATTGACTCTGAAAGTCTGGAGGTGGCCCACTGACCTGTGTTTTAACAAGCCCTCTGGTGATGTTGATGCTTAAGTTTTTAGATCCACCGGTTTAGAGGAAAGTAGGGAGAGCTCTGTGAATGCAGTTTAAGGACGTCCCCCCAAAAAAGTCTGCTCTTTTGCCCACTTTTAATGTTTTTGCTGATTGCAGGGGAAACTTTGAAGGAATAGAAGGTAGAAATAGAAGGCTTGGCTGAGGATATGAGAGCAGTAGCTGTGGAGAAAACCTATGCTCCACAAACAGAACCACCAGGCTGGGCAGCTGCTCTCTGCCACCCAGGAGTAAGAGCAACTAGAGAGGTCTAACTAAGGCTTGTGAGGACCGAGCCTCCAGCATCCTTTTTGAGATGGCAGTCCTTAGCCAGGGAAACCTAATGCCATGGGCTAAGCATAAAAATTACCCTCTGAGAATGAGGATATGCAGGGCAGTCTACAAGGAGTGATAGAACTATATGATGAAATCTTGTCCTGTTTTCATGTGGCTCCTAGAAAGTTCTAACCTATGTAGTTCACAGTCATGACTTGTGTTTTATTTCTATTGATACTGGTCTATAATGCATATATAAAATGAAGGTAAACAGAAGAAAAACATTGATCATGTTCTCTTCCGGGTTTATTTTTATTTTTTTTATTTTTTTTGTATTTTGAGACAGGGTTTCTCTGTGTAGCCCTGGCTGTCCTGGAACTTACTCTGTAGACCAGGCTAGCTCTGAACTCAAAGAGATTGCCTGTCTCTGCCTCCTGAGTGCTGGGATTAAAGGTGTACCACCATAGCCTGGTTCTCTTCCAGTTCTTAACAAGGCAATGGGCATCCAGAAACACAAACTGCCGTTTCTTATTCCTGTATCATTTGGTTTGTACTGTGAAGAGAGCTTAATAATAAAAGCCATTAAAATCACCTAGCAAACATCTTTTATGTCTGTATCCCTACAAAACAGTTTTTCAGTTCTAGGAAAATAGACTTTTCTATTGGGAGGGAATGATTGGTGGGTAGAATCTAGAAAGTATGAGAGTCTGTGCCAATGGGACTGTCCCCCACTCCCCCACCTTGATTTCAGAGAGTTATTGGAGTAGAACATTTTCTCCTCTGATGATCACAGATAAAACAAATGTCCCTATCAACTGTGCTCTGAGACGCTAAGTGGCTGTAAGGCCTGGAGACACACTGCAAAAGGAGAGCTGCCGGATCCAAAGGTTGCATTTTTTCATTATACCACATAGGATAACATGTCATAACAAGAACATGTTATGGAATATTGTTTTCAGATGTGTTACATTTCTTTATACTGCAGAATATTTGTTTCAATGATGCAAAGATGTGTTGCATTCTTTTATGTTGCATTTGTTTAACTCTATGAAGTTGTGTTACTTTGTCTAAAACCTGATTGGCCTAATAAAGGGCTGAACAGCCAATAGCAAGGCAGGAGAAAGAATAGGTGGGGCTGACAGGCAGAAAGAATAAATAGGAGGACAAATCTGGGAAGAAGAAGGAGCAAGAAAAGGAGAGAGGACCCCTGGGGTCAGTCACCCAGCTACACAGCAAGCCACAGAGTAAGACATAATGAAAGGTATACAGGAATAGAGAAAAGTAAAAGCACAGAAGCAAAAGATAGATGGGATAATTTAAGAAAAGCTGGCTAGAAACAAGCCAAGCTAAGGCCGGGCATTCATAAGAAAGAACAAGCCTTCTTGAGTATTTATTTGGGAGCTGGGTGGTGGACCCCCCAAAGAGTAAAGAGTAATAAAACAACCAACAACAAGTACACAGTTATGTTTGCTCATAACTTAGATTACTATACTGGCTTTCTGATTAATATTTATTTTGTGTGTGTGTGTGTGTGTGTGTGTGTGTGTGTACACTCTCAAATGTGAACCCCAGGAGCTGCCTGCCTCTGCCTCTCCAGGGCTGGGATTACAAGAGTACACAATTGTATCCAGCTTTATTTTTAAGATTTATCTTATTTTTATTTATTTGCATGTATGTATATATGTATGTGCACATGCATGCCAAGTACCCAGGAAGGCCAAAAGAGAGCACTGAAT
Source organism: Peromyscus californicus insignis (assembly GCF_007827085.1). Classification (NCBI taxonomy): domain Eukaryota; kingdom Metazoa; phylum Chordata; class Mammalia; order Rodentia; family Cricetidae; genus Peromyscus; species Peromyscus californicus. Next base: position 91,556,109 of record NW_026294413.1, read on the forward strand.
TCCCTTAGAGCTCGAGTTAAAGTTAGTTGTGAACTTTGGGATATGGGTGTTGGGAACCAAACTCAGGTTTATGTGAGAGCAGCAAGTACTCATAACTACTGAGCCATCACTCTAGCCCCTATATCTGGCTTTTTCATGTGGGTTCTGGGGATCAAACTCAGGTCCTCATGCTTGAGTGGCAGATGCTTTACCAACTGAGCTATGTCCCAAACTTGGCTTTTTGGTTTGTTTATTTATTTTTAAAATTTTTATTTTTTATTTATGTATTGTGTGTCTATGTGAGTGTATGCCATGAGTGTGCAGGTGCTCACAGAGGCCAGAAAATGGCATCAGATCCCCTGGAGCTGGAGCCACAGTTGGCCATGAGCCGCCCAACATGGGTTCTGGGAATCAAATTCTGTTCCTTTGGAAGAACAGTGAGTGCTCTTAACTGCTGAGACATCTCTTTAGCCCAAAGATTTTATGATTTATAAATCATTGCCTTCTGAATTTTATTAGCACAAATCCATCCCTGAGAGACTGGGTACCTTTAATAAATTGGCAAACTTGCTATCTGACCTAATGACAGAAAGCCAGGCTCCAGCCCAGAAGTGACCTGTACACAGCTGTTTACTTTCTGTTCCTTCAGCTACACTAGACATCACCACTCAATTTCAGGGCTCTTCTTTGTGAGTCTAGACATAGCCTGAAGTCCTTTTTAACAGGATACTCTAGGAAGCTACTGTCATTTGACCCGTGAAAACGTATTGTTTTGCTGGCCTGTATGACAGTGACCTAACAAAACCAGCTTTCTTAATGTGCAGCCTCAGGACAAACCATGACATCACTCTCCTCTTTATTTTTCTCAGAAGGGAAAAATAGGGTCGACCAACAATCCAGAAGGTTTGCAGTATACAATGGGGACCTTTGGAAGAAAACTGGCATTTTAGAAAGTCAAGACTCATTAGGATGACAGAACTCACATTGCATATTTTCTTGTTTTTCCAGAAACAAGATCAAAGGTCTTTATAAAGTTTTCTTCTATGACTATGTGTGATGTTTTTGTATATGATAGTAATGGTGGCTTGTATTCCTTGGTTATTTTGATCATAAATAATAAAAGTGGCCCACAAACAGTGGCTGAAATGAGATTTTGTTTGTATTTTTGTAAAAAGAACTCCAGGGGCTGGGAGGATTGCTCATCAGGTAAAAATCCCTTGTCCTACAAGCCTAGTGACCTGGATTCTGTCCTGGAACCCACATAAAAAGCTAGATGCAGTGGCATACATCTGTAACCTCAGCACTCCTATGGAGAGATGGGAGACAGACAAATCACCCAAAAGCAGACCAGTTAGCCAGGAATCCAGAGCAAGGCACAGACACAGAGACGCCCTCAACAAAGCTGGAGGAGAGAACTGACTCCTGAAATCTGTTCTCTGACTCCCTATGGGCGCTCTGACACTAATGTACTCACACACATCATACACACATATGCACACATACACAAAACAGAAAATAATATTAAAAACTAAAAAGAACTCCAAAGGAAGGTAATCCTGGAATGGATGGTGACTCCAAGGCTGTTAGGAATACAAGTCTCTTCTATTTGCATTTTTACTGTGTAGTTAGGTTACTTTACCAACTAAGGTGACTACTGAAACACATTTGTGCCAGGAAGGAAGAAGGAAAGACAAGCAGATGTGTTCAGCTCTCTGTCTTCTGTTTAAGCAGTTACAGTAGGCAGAATAATGCACCCCCCACCAAGATGTCCATTCTGATCCTCACTGCTGTCCTTTGGGGATATCTCACATTGTCTGGATGGGCTGAATCACAAAGGATAAAATGTTGGGAGTGGATCCAAACTTGGAAAGGGTATGACAGTGTGTCAAGGCACAAAAGACGTGCTTTGAGGGTAAGCATTGATTAAACTGCTCTTGATAAGATTTTTACAAGGAAATAATATTTTATCAATGCTTCTAATGTTCTCAGTCTAACCTATTAAAAATCAGCCTTGCGCCGGGCGTGGTGGCGCACGCCTTTAATCCCAGCACTCGGGAGGCAGAGCCAGGCGGATCTCTGTGAGTTCGAGGCCAGCCTGGTCTCCAAAGCGAGTTCCAGGAAAGGCGCAAAGCTACACAGAGAAACCCTGCCTCGGAAAAAAAAAAAAAATCAATCTTGCTTAAAAAAAAATCCCTGTGCATTCATAATGCAGAAAAGAGAGTTTTTGATATTTTACTAAACATTTTGGAAACAGTAATTTTTTTTCCTGTTTTTTTTTTTTTTTTGTCAGTCTTGATATATAACCCAGATTAGTCTTGAACTTGTAGTTCTCCTGCTTTAGTCATCCCAAGCACTGGAATTACAGGTGTGTACCACCTATTGATTATTAAGATCGCTTTGCCCTTGTTCAGTTTGCACTGGCATTTTTATGATTATGCACTACCGTGCAAAATAAAAGCTGCGTTGTTATTGGCAAGGCAAGAAGAAATTCAAAATAGCAGGACCATACCAATGCTTTAGTAATGTGAGTGTATTTTAAAAGTATAACTAGGGTTCAAAAATGACAAAGTTACAGTAATATTATAGACATATCTACAATACAAAGCAATAATTCACATAGCTATGTCAATGCTGTGGTGTGGTTGGTATTTTGAACAAATAAAATTTGCCTGAAGATCAGAGGACAGAACAAGCCACTAGATTAAACACAGAGGACAGGCGGTGGTGTCACACACCTTTAATCCTAGCACTCGGGAGGCAGAGGCAGGGATCAGTCTGAATTTCTGTGTGTTCAAGGTCACACTGGGCTACATGAGATTAATCCAGTGTAAAAGAGAAACAGAGCCAGGCAGTGGTGGCACACACCTTTATGCATTTGGGATCACATACCTTTAATCCCAGCACTAGGAAGGTTGAAACAGGAAGTGATATGGCTGAGCAGAGAAAGGAATATAGGGAAGGAGGAGACAAGAATTCACTCTCTTGCAGAGGCTCTTTCAGGCTGAGGAGTAGGTGAGGTAAGAGGTGGTGGCTGTGGCTTGCTCTGCTTCTCTGATCTTTCAGCTTTCACCCTGTTATCTGGCTCCAGGTTTCTATTATAAGACCATTTAGGATTCGTGCAACACTGTGGGCTGTAGTTGAGATTTTTCTGGATACTCATTTGCCTGGAGAACAGCACAGGTGTGAGTTGCTGTACAATATTTCACTGGAAACTCTGGTGGCCAACAGCAGACTGTCTCAAACCTTTCCCTCCTTAAGACATGAGTTTGTGCCAATTAGAAAGCCACTGAGTGCAGGCACCTCAGGACTCTGGCTCCTCTTTCTGGGCATTTTTCCTGGCGCTGCCTTCCATTTGCATACTGGCTCTATTTCAGGCTGGCAGGAAATCATGACAGCTGTCGCGAGCATCAAATGTAGGCAGGAGATGGCTTTTCTAGAGCCTTCTTAAGACTAAGAAGAAGCCCCCCACCACACCACCTCTCTCCTCTTGTTGGTCAGAACTGTACCCCTCAAATGCCATAGCATCAAGGATGGAACACTCTCAAGTCACCCTGTTCAATCCGGGTATAAAGGGTTTAACATAGAATCAGAGCATCCAGGGCAGCCGGGAAAGCAGAGTGTGGGGAGAACAGAGCGGAGACACTCTACCTCAACAAACTCCAAGCGGAAATGCTTAGGTGTGCATTTCCTCAAGTCTGTTCCAGGAAGTTTCTGGAAACCTCTCATCTGCCCATCTATATAGCTACAGCCATTCCCAGAGGAAAAATGCTTTTCTATTTCTGTATCTTGCCTCAGTTCCTATCATGATCATTGACCTGGAAAAGGACAAGGATGGTGTTCTAGGAAGCATGATTCCTGGACCTGGGAAGGAAGGTCATGATACCACATTGGCAGCAGGCATTCTAGAACACCCACTCCTGCCACAGCCCCAGCCAGCAAACAGGGCACTGGGATTGCCTTAGGCCTACGTAGGTTCATCCTTGAACCTAGGGGTAGGCTATGGCCATTCCCACCTGGGCTATACAGGGAGAAATTGACACCCACCCACCATCCTCCCAAATCAGGCCATAACTAGCAAGGGAAGTTAAAAAAAAACAAAAAACAAACAACAACATAAAAAAGTTGGTTAGACAACTGGCAGTATTTCCTACCTTCTGTGCCACACTGTAATTAAAATTTTCATTGCAAATAAACATATTTGTTACTAAAATAGCTAGTTATGTATTTTAAAAAATATATACCATATAATACTTGTCTGTTATACACATGCCTGTTATTACCCACAAAGTACAGTCTCCAGAAAGCAATTCAGTTCCAGGCTAAACTGTAAGATTACAGTTGGCTGATTGGTGATGTTTAATGTTACTGTGCTCAGTAAGAAGTTAAAGCTCCCCTAGAAAACGCCTCCATTAGCTCCTCCCCCTCAAACAGTGGGCTAGATTCATTGGTCTGCTGTATCTACATAGGTTGTACCGGCATCCCGGCACATCCTAGAATTAACCGACTTGTTTGCACAGCTGGTGTTTACAGGATCAGCCATCTCCTCTCTCTGCTGCTGGCTGTCATAGTACACCCATTGGATTCTATTCTAGTTTCTTAGAGACTGCAGGACTGGTTTCCCCTTGGGAAAAAGAAAGCTGGTTCTGAATCCGTTTGGGAACCGGAAGAAAGACTCGACTGTTAGGACGCTGATTTCTGATTTACTCTGTACAGTAAATCCTTTCTATAAGAGAGACCCAAGGGCAAGGTTCTGGGGGGTTATCAGGAAAGCTCTGTGTGTGTGAGGTACTAAGCTTCTGTTCTAGAGAGGCCCACAGCTTGGCATGTCCTCCCACATGCCTCCTCAAATACGCCAGTGGCATATATATTTATAACTCTGCAGTAAAAGAAATGAACTTTATTAGCAGAGATAACTGTCATAATTCAATCAGTTGTACTCCATAGAGCACCTAGGAATGACAGGCATCAAGATTATATATGTTGGGTCAAATCACATACAAGTGGGGCTGGAGAGACAGCTCGGTCAGTAAAGGGCCTGCCTCCTCAAGCGTGAGGGCCTGAGTTTGAGCCCCAACACCCATGTGCAAAAGCCAATCACAGCAGAGCAGCACATCCCAGCCAGCCTAGTGCTCAGGAGGCAGACAGGAGAGTTTCTGGTGGCTGCTGGCCAACCAGTCTGACTGAACTGGTAAGCTCTGGGTTCGGTGACATACCTCTTGAAAAAAAAAAAAATCAAGTGGAGGGTGTTGAGGAAGACATTTGATGTCAACCTCTGGCCTCCTTACCACATGTACACAAATTTATGAGCAACCCACACGTGCACATGTATATTCACATAGACACACATAGTCATATGGGAATGGAGGGGACTTGAGACACTAATTAGGGACAGTGAATAGAGAAGAAGGACTAGAGTTGTGCACAAAGGGGAGCTGGGGATGTGGAGAATGTGCTCCCAGGAGGCTAGAGGGATTCTTCTGGGGGATGGTTAGGTCGAAAGGCAGGATTTTTGTTGTGCATCTTTGTACACACCCACCCTAGTAGCTGGCCTCCATAAATGTTTAAGGCAAGGAGTAAATGAAATATTATTGATCTTGGCAGTACACAATAGTCTTGAATTGGCTTTTATATGTGTACATCTTTCCCCTGGCTTCCTTAACATTTATTCTGCATCAGCGGAGCCATAGTGTACACTAGAAGAGCCACACATGAAATCACTTTAACCTGCGAGGCTCCCAGGCAGTGGTTCTCAACTTTGGCTGTACTCAATAATCACTTAGGGGACTGTGGAAAATCTCAAGGCTCAGGCTTCACCTCAGACCAGCTAAAACCAGAATCTCTGAAGCAGAGACCTGGACATCGGAATGCCACAGCTGCCATCCATTACTCTAAGCTAGCATGGAAATGGCTCTGCCTGGGGGAATGGGGAGGTCAAGAAGAAGAAATCTTTCAGTGCAAACAAGTGCCAGGGCCACTGTCACTGAGGTTCAAAGTACAGAGAAGTCAGAAAGAAAGAATTCAGACGAGGCCAAGGAATGTGGTTTTTGTGAGCATCTGGAATTTGAGTATGAGAGGGTGTGTCACATGTCTTGGGAATACATAACACTTCAGCCCACAAATGCTGCCGCACTGTGAAAGGAGATGGGGAGCTATTGAATAGCCCAGGCTGGCCCTGGCTAGTGACCCCTTCCCAGCTTTCTGACTTCAGGGACACCTGAGCCCCAGGGCTCTCTTGTACTCCACAGCCTCACTCCACAGCTGAGTTTTCTCTGGTGACCTTGTGCCAATCTTGGGGGGAGCTGGGGAGGGGTGTGGATAAGTGTTGTTTTGGTTTTTTAGCTGCCTTGGGTGTTGGAGGGGGAAGGAGGTGCTGAGCTGGAGCAGGGAAGGAGAGCTGTGACTCAGGGGAAATTCTCAGATGCTGCAGGCTGCAGCAAGTGTCTGTCAGTGGGAGGTGAGAAAGGCAAACAGAGGGCTGAAAAGGGAGCCAGGAACCTGCCTAGTGGATAATCAAAACTTGACTATAAATAAACGGAAGGACGCGCCTGTTTAGCGAAGTTATTTTCTAAAGGGGTGTACAGGCGAAAGCAGTGTTTTCCTGGAGCAAATCCTCAAGCCCTTCCAAAAAGCAGGAAGACCTGCTTGGCAGCGGCACGTTGCAGAAACACCTTTTCCAGATAACCAGAAGCTTTCCTCGTAGATGCCCAAACACCCAGCAGTTTAGCCTGTATTTTGAAATCTTTCTAAAATGAGTTCTATTCTCCCTAGAAATGCTGGACAGAATGCAATGCCACTCATTGGCTTTTAGTGACTCAGGTTTCAGTAGCAGAACCTGATTACCTTCTCATTGCCCTCCTAACACATTCTCAGTGTGTGTCCCCTGCCCAATACAGGAGACCTAATTTAGGGGTCCTCAGAGTGTCTTGTTTTGCTTGGGTACAAACGAGTCTGCACAGGTTTGTGACAACTGTCTCCCTCTGAGTCTTTTTACAATCTCAAATATGTTGAGGATAGATATAATTACTGCAAGTCTGGAAAATAACCGAAGTGCGTTTATGACTATTTTTTAGTGTTCTTAAATTGCACTTTGATTTTTGAATATTTTCAAGAGGATCCTAAAATCATTCATATTCTGTGACTCCAGAATACACTCAGGAGAAACAGCTCAGGAAACTAAAATAGTCTGTACCTCCTTGAATCTCATTTCTCAAAATATTTTGTGTACAATCCTCCCTGGCTTTGGTACCCTAACGTATTCCTACATTGACCTATCCAGAATGGCACAAGGAAAGCTAAATATGGTGGCAAGCCATCGATGGGGCAGCTGGCTTTCTGAGGCTTTCACCATTCATTGTGAACACAGAAATAAAACCCTAATGTTCTGGCGAATTTTGCACAAAACCCTTTGCAACTGTGTTACTAGTGAATACCTGCCTCTCCTCCAGGCTTAATGGTTCAGAAGTGTGAATGAAATCGAGCCCGGTGGCAGGTCAAATGACTACCCCTTGATTCATTACTGAGCTAGTGAAGGGATCAGGGCTTCAGTCAAAAGCTGTGACAAGGACAGTGGAAGCTGTCAGATCACCCCCAGCTGCAGACATAACTATGAAGAAGGGCTTGGAAGCCTCACTAGGTAGTGTTTCAAGGGCATCACTGTTAGGATCCAGAGTGACAAGTGAGGCGCCCACTGTAAACTTGTGCCATTAAGAGAAGTCTGCATGTTTCCCCAGTTGGTTTTTCTCCCCAATGCAAGAGAGTCTGTATGCATTACATGTTAGAAGACTTTACATAAGGAATGGTTAGACGGGGACATCTCCTTTGTGTGTGTGTGTGTGTGTGTGTGTGTGTGTGTGTGTGTGTGTGTGCACATGTGCATGTATGTGCATATGCATAGGAAAGCCTCAGGTCAACAACAGGTGTCAGTCCTTGATGGCACTTCACCTTTGTTTTTTTCAGACAAACTCTGTCACCAATGGAACCTGAGCTCTTTGGTTCAGTTAGGACAGCTGGCCAATGAATATTCTACCTTGCTCTCTGTTGCTGTGATAAAACACCATGACCAAGAACAACTTGGGGAGGAAAGGCTTTATTTCATCTTACAGGTTACAGTCCAACATTGAGGGAAGCCAGAGAAGGAACTGCAGCAGGGCAGGGCAGGCTCCAACAGAAACCATGGAGGAATGTCACCTAATAATTCGTGACCCCTGGCTAGCCGGTTCAGGTAGCTGTCTTTCTTTCTTTTCAAAAAAAATTTTAAATTATGTTTATGTGTGTTTGTGGGCTGGAGGCGGAGGGGGGGTGGTGCAAGTGAAAGCAGATGTCTCTGGAGGCCAAAAGAGCTTTGGATCACCTGGAGCTGGACTTACAAGTGACTTTGAACCACCTGATGTGGGCGCTGGGCTCTTAACTATCTGTCCAACACACAGCTCACTTTCTCATACAGCCCAAGCCCACCTTGCCCAAGACAAGGGCCCACCACACCCACAGTGGGCTGGACCTTCCTATCAATTAGCAATTAAGAAAATGCCCTCACAGATGCTGCCACAGGCCAATCTGGTAGAGGCAAGTCTTCCATTGAGGTTCGTCCCTCTTTTCAGGTGCATCAATGTGACAGCTAAAGCTAATTAGGACAATAAACATCAGAGAACCTTTTGCTTCTCTTCCTTCCAGTGTTGGGATTACAGGGGCATGCTGGGAATCTTACTTCAGGTCCTTGTGTTTGCTTAGCAGATAATTTAACCTACTGGGACATCTCCCCAGCCTTAGATATGGACATTTTCAGTGGCAAATTGGAGTTAGGTGTGGTTGTGCATGACCGAAGTCCCAGTAATAAGTAGGCTGAGGCAGGAGGATGACAAGTTTCAAGCCAGCATAGGCTACATAGTGAGCTCTAGACCAGCCTTGACTACATAAGATGCTGTCTCAAAAACAAAATTCAAAAAATCCCTAAAATAACAACAACAAAATAACATAAATAAAATATAGACAAATTAATTAAAAATCAAATGGGAAATTAAAATTGTGTGAGAAGATCAGTTCTGTAGGCTTCTTCAATTCTGCTTAGTATAATGAACGATTTTAAAGGGTGAGGAAGTGAAATTTTAGTTGCTCTGTGTTGAGCAACTACATAGTCCAGGAGCTGAGTTTTCTTATCTTTAAACTGGAAAGGCCCAGGTTTATGCCAGCTAATATATTGCTGCCATTTGTTATCTACAACTATTTAAATGAATTTTAAATTCCTCAGATATAGTTCAAGTACTCCAAAGCTCACCTGTACTAAGTGGCTGCTGTGTCGGAGAGTATAGATAAAAACATACATTGTCACAGGAAGTTCTTTGGGTCTGCACTGCAGATCCTGAAGAGAAAATCTGTTCTACCTCTAGTGAGACTGCCGAGAGATGATTTAATAGTACTATAAAGCACCTCAGGTCTCAGTTCCACCCGGTAGCCATCCATACCTTTTCTAAGCATTGCTCTCTATTCCACAGGGTACGAGTAGGCAGCCATGTTCCTCTAGATTTGAGCTCTTTGGACCAGAGGTGGTCACCTGACCCACGCACAATCTGTCAGAGATTCTTCTTTGGGAATTTGCTACTGAAATTAAGACACAAATTCCTTCTCACACAGCCCAAGCCCACCTGCCTAAATGCCCACCCTGCGCTGGGCCCTCCTACCTCAAGGGGGCCTAGAGATGGGGATGAACGAACATGGGTGCTAAGGGCGGCTGTCTGATGTCAAGCATGCTGGAGATGCAGAGGAAGCCAAACCATGGAGACAAAAACAGAAGAAACAGGCAAACGCATGCAGAGCAGAGTCCGGGCAGCGGCCGTGTGGCTCCTACTTCCCGAAGCCTGACTACATCCCTGTGCTTGGCTTTTTTGGGTCACTCTTTTACATTTGGATACAATTTCTTGTTTTCCCAAATAGACTCAGTTTGGTCTCTGTTACTTAATACAGACGAGCTCTGTCTAAATCAGTAATAATTGACCAGAGTTGATTAAAAACTCTGAAGCTCTATTCAGACTCAGCAAAAGAATACAGTGATTGATCGATGATGTCTGTCAAGGTTCAGAATTGGAAGCTAAAGCGTCTATGTTGAATCTTTTCTGTTCCTGCTCAGTCAACCTCTGCAATGATGACCTCACTCACAAATTCCCTTTGCTTCTCTGATAAATGATTAGTTGTTTGGGTTTCTTTTTTCTTTCTGGTAATGCTGGGTAAGTAACATGTTATTCATTTCCTAATGTTTCCTGCTAACTGTTACTACTGGTGAAATAAAATACAGTGACACTTTAAGACCTTAGGAAAGAGAGATAATAAATTGGAGCTATTAAGAATCAACACTTTAAATTTCATATAAAATGTGAGTTTTCACATAAAATCCAAAAGCTTTCAGCAAAATGTGGCTTTTAGTAATGTCAGCCAAGTTCCCCAAAGCTAGTATCTACATTTTTTTTCAAAAAAAGTTATCACAAGGCTAATTATAAATTTAAATAATGTCAAATGTATTAAGGCAGTTCAGTATAATTAATGTAAAATAACCTTTTTTTTTTTTTTTTTTCGGTGTTTGGAAACAGGGTTTCTCTGTGTAGCCCTGGCTGTCCTGGAACTCACCCTGTAGACCAGGCTGGCCTCAAACTCAAAGATCTGCTTGCCTCTGCCTCCTGAGTGTTGAAATTAAAGGTGGGTGTTACCATATAGCTCAGTAGTAGGGTTCTTGCCTGCCATTCACATAAAGAAACCCCCATCACTAAAGAAAAGAAAAATTGAAAAAAAAAAGAGGAGAAAAATAGGAAGAAATTCAAAGATTTTCTTTTGAAATAAATATGATGTGCTATGTACAGCTGAGTGAACTTTGTCCTTTTCTCATATGATAGTTATGACTAATTATGTAAAAACTGAGGCAGGACATTCATTTCATAACAGTTGTGAGTGTGGGCCCAGAGGCAATAGCTGCAAGAATGCTGAGGTAAGGTGCTAATTAGCTAGGGAGAGGCACGGTAGAATCAGGGGTCAGGACATAGGTCAAGATGTGTTGTCAAAATACACACAGACACGACAGATCCAAAAACCAAGGCAGTCGATCAAAACCAGGATAGGCTGGGCAGGAGGACTGCCATGACTTTGAGTCCAGACTGAATTATACACTGAGTTCTAGGCCAGCCTGAGCTACAACACCCACCCCCTACTGGGATAGACATAAGAAAGACCTTGCCTGTTTAAGACCAACCTGCTGGTAAATGGTAGACTGTGGCAAAGACAATGGGCTGAGCCTGGGCTTCTGAGCTGTATACATTGAGAAGATAAATGTGCTGTTTTAATCTAAGTTTTCTGAAGTGTGTTATACCACAATACAACACTAATATGCTTATTTTGATGATAGTCTATCAAAATAGTTTCAAGTTTTCCCGTAGCCATGGAAAACTGTATTTCAGCAAAGGCACACATAGACACTCAATATGTAAAACAAAATACCAGAATTTCTCCACTTAGGACTGAATAGAGAATGGATCCCCTATCAGTTGAATTTCTAGTGCCCAAGAGAGAGCTCTTAAAGCACTGACTTTAAGACAAACTGGACAAAGATCATAAGCATTCTGATCCAGATGCACCCTAGAGGCTGCAGGAAAAAAAGAGGGGACTTCCCATGGCAGAGAATTGAGGACACTGTGGATGTATCACCAAAGTTTCATTTCCATCACTGTTTCTGGTCACTCTCTCAGTTCCTGAAACCGTGCTACCTGCTTTGAAAAGTTCCATGTATCTACGATTTTATGTCTCTTGCCAGGAGGCCTTCAGTAAAGGAGTGACTGTGGGTGAGTACAAAAGCTATAGCTCCCCACTCTGAGTTGGGACCATCTTCAGTAAGTAATTTATATTCTAGACTTTTCTAGCTAGGTTAGGTTCCAGCTACTCTGCACTCGGTAGAATGGCCTGACATGACACCAGACTTGTTTCCTCTGTCTTCTGCTCCCTCCACTTCCCACCAGTTTCCCTCTGAGTCAATTCTTTAATGATGCTTTGCACAGCAATTCCTGTTCTAGTGTTTGCTTCAGGGAACCCAACTTGAGACACAAGGGCAGCTGAGACTTCTCAACAGCTCCAAGGCCGAGGCCTTTCTATGTGTTTGAGTCTCTTCTAGGTTCTTGTGGCCTTCATGGCCCCTGTGATTCTCACATTCATCCTTTGCAAAGGAGAATGTAATTGTCCTTATGCCACCATGCTCCATGGAAAAGCTCTGATAGGCAGGGTTTTTACCCCAGGCTACCTCAAGAGGCAATTGATCTCTCTATTGTGGGATGCACTTCCACTAGATTACAATGTAGCTCAGCCTTGTTCTTTTAGTTAAAGTAAACAGAATTAGTTAAAGACATAGAATTAATATCAGCTCTTGTCTGACTATAAATGGCTGCTTTATATGCTGTCTTAGTTAGGATTTCTATTGCTGTGATGAAATACAATGACCAAAAATAAGTTGGGGAGGAAAGGGTTTATTTGGCTTACACTTCCATATCACTGTTCATCATTGAAAGAAGTCAGGACAGGAACTCAATAGGCCAGGAATCTGGAGGCAGGAGCTGATGCAGAGGCCATGAAAGGGTGCTGCTTACTGGCTTGCTCCTCATGGCTTGCTCAGTCTGCTTTCTTATATAATCTAGGACCACCAATCCAGGGATGGCACCACCCACAATGGGTTGGGTCCTCCCCCATCAATCACTAATTAAGAAAATGCCTTACAGCGGGATTTTATGGAGACATTTTCTCAATTGAGGTTCCCTCCTTTCATATCACTCTAGCTTGTGTCTATTTGACATAAGACTAGCCAGCACACATGCAAAGATGGCTACTGCATCAGATGCTAGCAGTGATTCTTAGTCTATGGGTTGTGACCCCTTTGGGAGGTGCATAGTAGATATTCTGCATATCCAACATATATATTTATATGATTCATAACAGTAGCAAAATTACAGTTATGAAGTAGTAATGAAATAATTTTATGATTGTGGGTCACCACACATGAGGAACTGTACTAAAGGGTTGCAGTCTCAGGAAGGTTGAGAACCACTATGCTTATCAAAGATGATGTAAATTCAAGAGCTTGAGCTACTAAGCACATTGGTCTTCAAGTAGCAGGCCAAAACATGTGTTTTCAAGATGCACACAGACACGAAAGATCAAAACACCAAGGCAATTGATCAAAACCTGGCTACAGCTGGGCAGGAGGATTGCCATGAGTTTGAGTCCAGCCTTGGCTGGACTTTGCACTTGGAGCAGCTAGGAGAGAGTGTACTTGCTAGTGATTTGGGCAGGATGTCAGTCACCTACAGTGACCTACATATAGAGGAACAGGCCAGGATCAGAGCCATTTGAACATTGACTGGCGTCAGGCCTCAGGGTGGAATCCCAGCAGACAAGAACCCTCTTACAAAGAAGCTTAAGATCCAGGTCCTAAACAAGCAAAGCATTTCTCTTGACCCCCTCTTAGGTATGTTACGTCTCAGCCTCCCATGGCATATCTTTTGTGTGCATCCAAGAAAAGCTGGACTAAAGAAGAGCAGAGAGAACCCCCAGAGGGAGCTAACTATGCCAAGACAGAGGCTCAAGACGAGGTGGCTCCTTGTCCCTCATTCATTCTCCTGAGGAATATTTAGTTGAGTGCCTGTGCTAGGCTACTACCTTCTGAGGCTGTGAAGGCAAATTCCAAGGTCATTTTGTGCAGAGGCAGCATGACTAAAATAAGCGATGCTGTAGGCTCTTCTTAAGTGTCCCCAGAAAGGGACAGGCCAAGAGAGGTGGAGTTTGGGGAGGGTAAAAAAGTAAGCAACAGGCCACAGCCAACTTGCCAGGCAAAGATCTGAGGTCAGAGCTCCAGGCTCCAGCCAAGAGGCAGAGTTTGAAAAAGCAAGTTAAGGTCAGTGTTGAGGAGCCCAGACCAGGGAGAAGGGCACAGGCAGAGGCATGGACAGTGCCAGTTCTGGGAAAGAAGACAGATAACACACTCAGCACTCAGTTTGCCAGGCTGTTGAATCCATTTAACCCTTTCAGAAGCCTTGCAAGATAAACACAAAGTCCAGAAAGAGAAAGCTCAGGCTTTCCTAAGGGTACAAATCACCAGGACTTACAATCCAATTGGAGTTCTGATTTAACAAGTTCAGGTGCATCCAAGCATGTACAGTTCTAAAAATCTCAAGGTGATAATGCTGACTACTGCTGGCCCACAGACCACAGACCACGGAAGTTAAAACCCTGACCACGGGGCTGGGAAGATGGCTGAGTGGTTAAAGCGCTTGCTGCACAGGCCTGAGGACCAGAGTCTGGATCCCCAGAACACACCAAACTGTGGGTGGGTGCAATGGCCTGTGTGTAATTCAGCCTTGGACAGCAGAGACGGGTGATCCCTAGCAAGCTGGTTAGTAAGAATTAGGGTTTGATTGAGAGACCCTGTGTCGGTGAATAAGGTCGAAGAGTGATAGAGGAGGATTCCCTAAAGTCAACATCAGGCCTCTCTATATATGCACATATACGTACTCATACATCTCTGTACCCACATACATGCAAATATGCACACATATACATATACAAATGAAAACAAAAAATTGGGGAAACCTGACCACAAAAGCCAATAATTTTATTTTGAAGTAAAAAGTAGAGAGGGAAGGACAGGGAGAGAGCAGTAGCCTAGTCTGACAAGTCTAGTTTCCCAAAGTCATGGTCATGGACCTGGACTGCAGCTGTCTGCTTTCTGAGTGGGAGCAGCTGTTTGCAGTTGTAGAAGGGAGGAGTGCTGTTCTGAAGACGGTGTGACCCCTCCGGATGCCTTGGCAGACATAGGCACACCAGAGACCCCTCCTCTCCCTACCAGTTTCATGTGGCAATTTTTTGTTGTGGTAAAACATTCCAGTAACACAACTCAAAGAACAAAGATTTACCTGTGGTGAGGAAGAATATCAACCACACCGAGAGCATGGCAGGGCACAGCTGCTCACCTCATAGCTGCCAGGGAGTGGCTGGAGAGGAAGAGGCTGAAGACAAGGTACATCCAGACAGACATAACATCAATGACCTGCTTCCTTCAGCTGGGCCCCACCTCCCAACATTTCTGCCGAGAATGCCCTCAAATGATGAACCCATTGATGGGTTGATCTATTGGTAAAGTCTTGACCAAATAACTTCCCCAAAGCCCTGCCTCTGGTTATGCTGTATTGGCAGCCACACCTTCAACACATTGGCCTTTTGGAAGGATGTTTCACATTCAAACCACCTTAAGCTGGCTCTGGGAGTTTTCCAGGGGGTGACTACATTTGGCGCAATGCATGTATTTTAAGTTACTGTCCACAGTTTAATGATCAGTTAATTTGGATAATATCTATTGTGATTAAATTACTTTACAGCAGTTAGTTTTAATAAAGCCAAATCTATTTATTTTGAGTGTATTTGGTGGGGGGGGATTCGAGACAGGGTTTCTCTCTGTAGCCCTGGCTCTCCTGGAACTCACTCTATAGACCGTGCTGGCCTCGAACTTAGAGATACACTGGTTTCTTCCCTCTCCCCACCAAATACCAGGATTAAAGGCATGCACTACTACCACCTGGTCAAATCTGTTCTTAATAGACTCTTATCCTCCCTTTCTTCTTTTTTTTCTCTTACATGGTCTGTTCTTTAAGAATGTCTCATGGCCTTTTTATTAACTTTCTTCCTCTATGTTACGTGGGTTTGGTGCTAAAGTGTGCTGAACTCTTGTTTAGATTCCCTTGCTCGTCTTTATTTTGATAATTATTGTTATGTATTTTTAAGAGACCATTCATTCATAAGATGTTTTAGTTCCTAAAATACTTTCATTGGCATTTCTTTCATTTTTACTTCCATATAATCCAGTCTAAGTCAGTACCATCAACTCATTTAATAGAGGAGGATATGGAGACACGAGAAGCTGAGTAAATTGCCCAAGGCTATGTGGCTTCGTACGTGGCAGAGATAATCTGTCACATGCTATGCGGAGCTTTCTGTGCAATAGGTCATTAAGTCCCTGCCCCAACTCTATTATTACTCCATTTTACAAATGCAAACATAGAATCCTAGAGGAATTACCTACTTACTTGAAGCCACTGGGGCAATCTGGGGGTTGAACCATGGTCTGGCACCGGTTCTAACACTGTAATGGCATCCACACTAGAAAGGGCATGTTGCAGTGTTTAGAGAGGCCCAGCAAAATCATGGGTGTTGGTGAGGATTTTACCAGCTTGCTCTAGAATGACAACGCTCTTGCCAGCCACAATAAGGACCTTAAGAAACTTAGGATAGTCATTCTCATATAAGGAGGAGGCTACCAACACTGGTGGATGTTAAATACAGCAGTTTCAAATCACCTCTTGGAGCACCGCCGGGGACTAAGTGACAGACTTGGTGCAGCCAGCTCTAAAATAAACCCACCCCATTCTGCAGTGTGCTGGATCTTCTCACTCAGCGCACTCAGCCAGGTTCACGGGTACCACCTTGGTCACTAAATTACAGTTCCATCATGAAACCAGGTTCGTCTCAATGATACAAGCTGAAGAGAATTGTATTTGCCATGAAGGGACTGAGACTGTGACTTGATAAGTAGCCCAGGCTGCCCTCCAAGTCTTGATCTTCTTGCCTCGGTCTCCTGAGTACTAGGATTACAGGTGTGTTCTACCAGTCCAGGCTTCAAAGGCAGAGACTTTAATGAAGAAACTGGCTGTAGAGGTTTGAGTCAAGTCGAGGAGAGGCACTCGAGAGAGTGAGAGGGATGGGGAGAGGGCACAACCCTGGAAACCTGGAAAGAGCCGAGAGAAGAGTTACTAAAGCGTATGTGTGAGTGCTGCACTTGTGAAGGGTGCAGCTATGGCCTGATGTATGCAGAGAAGAAACACCCTGCCTTCTCTCTCCTCCCTCCTGGTCACCTTTTGGAGAATCCGACCCGATGTTAGCTGGCCAGAGCACCTGACTGATGGAGTTCAGCAGGGTCAGAATTCTCAGCACGGAACAGGACAGGAAGCAAGCCACAGCACCTAGTGCAGGAGCACACTGGCTCTGTCCTCCCACGCCAGCAAAACGAGGAAGAACCTCTCCTCAGTTCCATGTGCTGGCTAAAATTCCCAATCCCATCTGTAAAATTCCTTCCCAAGGCTCAGAGTTTTCTGACCTAAAATTCCTTTTTCCCATGAGGTTTCCAGGTAGCAATGAACGTGAAAGACTGACATCCTTGTCGCTGGATGAAAACAAAAATTAGAATCTTCTCAGGCCTAGTGTCTAAGCAGATACGGATTTTTTCTTTTTTCTTTTTCTACTAGAAAAGAGCATGGTGAAAAATATAATAAAGTGAAGCAAATGTTGGCTGTTGGTGGGAATGCAAATAACAGGAATTATACTGAATCAGGTTGGGTGTCTTCGACTCATGTTACTTTTTTTTCCATCTTAGTTTCACCATGGATCAATTCGCTGTGGTAAAACTCAATAATTAACTTGGTGAATACGTATCAGCAATCTACTATAACTCTGCCAGGGAGACACTGTCATGATCTAATGCCTCAAGAACTTCACAGCTTTTTATTTTTATGTTAGTTATATTTTAATTATATTTATGTGTGTTTGTCTGCGTATGAGTATGTGCATGTGAGTGTAGGTGTTTGTGGAGGCATTAGAATCCCTGCTTAGAGTTATAAGCAGTTGTGAGCTGCCCAGCATGGGTTCTGGAAACCAAACTTGGTTCTTCTGCAAGAGCAGTAGGTATTTTTAACTGCTCAGCCATTCTCCAGCCTCAAATTCACAACTTTTTAGAAAACAGAGTCAAACCAGTTAGTGTTTGGCTAAATGTTTAAGAAGTTTCTATTTTTTTAATGCATTTTCTTTTTAATGTGTCTGAGTGTTTTACCTGTATGTGTATACACTACCAGCAGTCTGAATCCAGAAGAGGGTATTGGATCTTATGGAATTGGAATTACAGATGTTGCGAGCCATTATGTGAGTGCCAGATCATCTACAAGAGTAACAAGTATCCTTAACCACTGATCTAGCTCTCCAGCCCCAATATTTAAGATGTTTTTAAATTAGTTTAAGAAAATGTTCTAGTTTGGCTTGGTGACACATGCCTATAATCCCAGTACTCAGGAGATCGAAACAGGAAGATCACAAAGTTGAGGCTAGCCTGGACTACATAATGAGATCTTGTTTCAAAAGAAATAAATGAAAATTTAAGATTCTATTTCCTTCATTAGAAAAATCAAGAATTAAAATTCTTGCTTAACAAGGAGGCTGTAAAGAATAAACAGAAAGTGTCACATGGTACTCAATAAATATTTGTTAGCCATTATTATTATCTATGATTTCACTTTTGAGAAGTCTGATAGGATTAAAAAACACACCTAGTATTTTGATTGCTTTGAGGAATTGGATTCCAGTCTCAGGCAATTTAGTTGTAAGTCTGCTAATATATAGGCTTGTTTATATGAATTAGAGTTGTAGATGTAAATATACAATATTTTTATGAAGTCATCAAGAAATTAAGCTTAATCTTATCAAGCTTCCAGATCCACTGTCTAAGATTCAGAAAACACAGAGGACATAGAACACACACGACATCATCATGGGGATGTAACATGAAGTCAAGACTGCATCCATATGACCTGAATTGTGTTATCCCTAAAACACTGCCTTCACCTCCAGTGTGGCTGTTTGGCAGTAGAGCCGTTAAGGTGGTAATTAAGGCTAACAATATATTTCGGTTTAGTTATATATTTATTGGCGTATTTTTTGAGACAGGGTCTGTCTATGTAAGCCCAAGCTAGCCTTTAACCCCTGACACTCTTGACTAATCCCCCTGAGTGCTAGGATTCTGAATGTTCACCAGCACACTTGACCAGACTACTGTTTTACAGCAAAGAAAGAGACACCAGGAAAAGACTACTCTTTATCTCCTAGGAGCCCACAGGGGAGACACCGCACGACAACACAGTGAGAGGGTGGCTATCTGTCATCCAGGCCGGGAGGTCTTCCCAGCCACCAACTCTACTTGTACCTTTATTTTGAACTTAACACTGAGAGAACAGAGGGAAAATAAACATGTACTGTAAGGCCACCCAGGATGTGTATTTTGTCACAGCAACCCAGAATTTTTATTATTTCTTTTAGGTGTAACAAAGTTATTATCATAGTTTTGTAAAATTATTCATTATTGAAATGTTCACAGCTAAAATGATGTGAGATCTGGGATTAGCTTAGAATAACATGGAATGGGACAGTGAAGGCAAGGAGTGAGAGAATATGAGAAATGAGATTGCCTAGGAGTTAACCTTTAATGAAGCTGGGGTTGGCTTTATGTGGCTTGTTTAATACTATAATCCCTCCACTTTTGTGTGTGTTTGAAATTATCCACAGTAGATTAAAACTAATGTTTTTCTGAAAACTAAAAAATCATTTGCTCTCAGGGTCAGGGATAAGAAGAAATCCAGTTTATTTATAATGTGTTGATGGTGACAAAATTTTGTAAGCTATAAGGATCTTGACGGTGGTGGATATACAGAGCTTCCATGCACATACGTGCAAACTGAGGCCTTGCTATTAAAACTGTCAGTTTGTCAGGCTTAGTTGGTACCCACATATGCATAGGGAGCCCTACTCCTGGGTGCTGCTGATGAGGGGACACTGGCCTTGTAGTTCACAGCACATTTTGTTGCTATGAAAAATCTGTGAGGGGGGCTGGAGAGATGGCTCAGCAGTTAAGAGCACTGATTGCTCTTCTAGAGAACCCAGGTTCAACTCCCAGTACCCACATAGCAGTTCACAACTGTCTGTAACTCCAGTTCCAGGGGTCCCGACACCCATGGCAAAGCACCATTGGACATAAAGTAAAAATAAATAAATTAAAAAAGAAAAATATGTGAGGATATCAAAGGAGGAAGGGATTGCTTTTGGCCCATGGTTCCTGAGATTTCACTTCATAGCTGGCTGGCTCCATTACCGTAGGGCTATGGGGATGATGAGCACCATGGGGGTGGCAGACTATTGGTAGGACTGTTCACTTCATGACAGTAATGAAACAGAGAAGAGTGATGGATAGGGAAGAGCAAGGGCAAGATATAGCAAGGAAGAATACCCCCCAGTGGCCCACATCTCCAGCTAGTCCTCACGTCCTCAAGCTGCCCAGCACTTCCCAGCAGTCTATTTAATTTTTCATTCATCTGCGGATTAATCCATTGATCCACTGAGGAGGTCAGAGCCATCAGGATCCGGTTACTTCCCCATTATCTGCTAGCCAAACACCCAACACTTGATTGACCCTACTGGTTCCATTTCATGTTCAAACCATAACCGCCCTGACCCTTCAGAGCTTCCATTCTAGTGGGCATGATTAACTAAAAATCAATAAATTTCGGAAACTTTCTTTGCCTGATGATAAATGTAATGATCATAAGGACTGGGATAGACTTGGTTGCAAAGGGGCTAAGAAAAAGTATCTCATAGAAGGTGTTTTATAAACTGAGAGACCAATGGGATGAGATGAAAGAGCCAGCCTGGGAAGTGTAGAGAATGTCCAGGTGAAGGAGGGAACAGTGTGGGAAAAGGCCCTGGTTTGGTTTGTTAAAGGAACTAAAGATAGCCAGGATGGCTGAGATGTGGTGATCCAAGAAGCCATGGAAGGAAGGACCTAGAATGAGGCTAGAAACCAGGCATGGTCTAAGTCATGAACCACAGTAAGCATTTGGGTTTGATTCTAGGAGCCGTGGAATTCAACAGGGATTTTTATCAGAAAGTTTGACTTGCTTCAAGACAAGAGTGGACATTTAGAGCAGGCTCTAAAGGACCAGGTGAGTAGGGTGGCCTTTGATCTGGGTTTCTGGAACTGCTCTGGGCACTCAGAACAGCAGTGAGAAAGAACTTCCAAGGGGACTCTGTGTCAACACTTCAGTCAGCATCTTTCTGGCTTTCCCAGTGTCCAATGAGCTGTTTGGTGAGTAGGAAGATCTTCTTGTTATCTGTTGTTATACAAGTTATACCAAAATTTAGTGACTTATGGAAGCAGAAATTGTTTAGGAAACTGAGATTTGTCCAAAGCTTGGTGAGATGGCTTTTCCCTGCCTCACACTATCTCTGGGGTCTTGGCTGAGGTCACTGGGATGGTCAGGATGAAGAGTGAGGTGTTGGCTGGGCCTCTTACTCTCTCTTCATGTAGTCCCAGTGCTTCTCAGTGAGGTTCCTCATGATGATCTCAGGATAGTTAGTCATCCCCTCCAGCAGCTCAGACTCTAGAAGCTGGCAGGTAGTTGCTCCAGGAGAGCAGAGTGGGAATCCCAAGGCTGTCCTAGAGTGAGAGCCCCGAGGCTGTCTTAGAGAGGGAGTCCCAAGGCTGTCCTGCACTATCTCCAGACATCACACAGTGTACTTCCATCACTCTGTTACTCAGGGCCAGCTCTAAATCTTTTTGGGAGGGAATCACATACAGAGACAACTCAGAGGCTGGCCACTGAGAGTTTATATAACCCATATAGTATGTACAGCACCGTGAGAGAGGGATGCTGGGGGACTCCTAATGGAACTTGCTTGGCAACTCATGACTATGGCTTCAATTTTATAGAGAGGAGTATTGCATCTGGGAAGAACTGAAGTACTTGGTGTAGCAAAAAGGACTTTGGAAGCTGCTTGCATATTGAATTTAGAGGGTTGACCAAAGCAGAATCTGAAGGAAGCCAAGATGCTCTGTGAAAGCTGTCAGAGCAAAATGGAATCAACCTTAACAAGAATAAAGAAAGGTACAAGGCTGAGAAGCTGTGAAGGATAGGAATTCATGTGTATGTGGCCTACAAACTGCAACAAAAGACTTCTAGAACCATAGCCTTGCACAAAGGCCTCTACAAACAACAAAAATACTTCTGCAAGAGCACATGCCTAATAAGTTACCACCTTACCTTGGCTCACAGCCACCTCGCTATTGATCTTTGAGGACAAAGATAATTATTTCAAACAAAATCTTATGTAATGTTTTCCATTTTTTTACCCTTAAAAGCTTTTGTCTTCCTCTCCCTCATTGGATATATCCATGTATATTCTAACCACAATGCTCACTCCTGAATAAATCCATTATCTTCGGGGAATCTCTCTCTGCTGTGGTTTGAGTCTGAAATGTCCCCCACAGGCTCATGTTTGGGATGTTGGTTCTCTGGAGTGGGGTAATATTTTAGGAGGCTGTGGGACTCTTAGGAGATGGAGTGTGGCTGACGAAAGTAAGTAGTTCACAAGGGGCTGTCCTAGCTTCCTCTACATCACGGCCCCTGCTGGGTACAGACTTCTGCCACATGCTCTTGCTGTCGTGGTCTGAACTGCTGTACTTGGCCTCCCTTGCCATGATGGACTGTGATCATCCCACATGATAAGCCAAATTTTCCCTTCCATAAGTTTCTTCTGTGAGATATTTTGTCACAGCAACACGAAAAGTAACTCTCCATCGTTAGGTTGACAGTCTAGTGTGGAATGTGGTAAGTTTGTTATGTGGTTTATGGAGTCAATCTCTTCTCTCTGCTTTCAAAAAAATGTTAAGTAAGTGACTTCTTTTGTTAACACATTGTGAGTATTTTCTGAGGGAGGAATCTGTATCAGATGCCAAGTTCTGCTTCAAGGAGGATTTGATTACAGCCCAAGGGAACCTGCCTGCATGCAGGATACTAGAGCACTAAAGAAAAGCTGAACAAATGAACAAATGACTAAATCCAGACATTTCTGTGATCTGCTACTGGATTATTATGATCACTAGCAAACCCGTAATTATGTCTAACCCTGTTATAGGCATGAATTTTGGAACTGGTTGCCTCCATTTCTGATTTCCTCCTCCTCAGCTTCCTTTCTGCTCCAACCTCCTTTTTGCATTGTGAGTTTGAGGGCAAATACTTCCCATAGCGTGGACTCTGCTACAGGAATGACTCTCCAGAATTAAGAATTATTTAATTATCTGATGAAGTTTGAACCTAATTAGTCTTATCAATAAAAATTAGGAGTCAGATATCAGCGTAATAACCTGAAAGACCAGAGAAGCAAAGGAGCAGCCACCAGTGACTTCTTACCTCTCCTGATCCTCTGATCAAATGGGAGGGAGGTGCTCGAGATCCTGTTTCCACCTCCCGATTGTACTGGGATTAAAGGTGTGAGCCACCACCCACCACCACCTGGCTTCTGTGGTTAACTAGTGGCTAGCTCTGCCCTCTGATCTCCAGGCTAGCTTTATTTATTAGAACACAAACAAAATACCACACAACAATCTGATGTGTATTGAATACTACGTGCAGTAGAAAACTCTGAGAAAAGATAGAATTCAAAATCAGCAAAGGATGTAAGCCCAGAATGTTCTATGAAATGGTAAGAAGTGGCTGAGAACTGATAAGAGTAAAATCCTATTGTTTGTATTTAGAATTTTTTTTTGTTTGTATGTTCTTTGTTTTCTGTTTTTTTCTAGACAAGTTTTCTCTGTGTAGCTTTGGCTGTCCTGAAACTCACTCTGTAGACCAGGCTGGCCTGGAACTCACAGAGATCTGCCTGCCTTTGCTTCCCAAGTGCTGGGATTAAAGGCGTGTGCCACTGTGCTCAGCTAGAGTACATTATTTTTATGATCAGAACTATTCCCCATAGACTCATTTGAAAACTTGGACCCTTGTTTGGTGAGGTAATGAAACCTTTAGGAGGAAGAACCTTGCTGGAGGAAGTACGTCACTGAGGGTGGGCTTTGAGGGTTTATAGCCTCACTCCACTTCCAGTTCTCACTCTTTCTGCTTCCTGTGTGGAGTTATGATACAATCACTCAGCTTCCTCCTCCTGACCACATGTCTTCTCCACCATTATGGACATTTAGCCCTCTGGAACCATAAACCAAAATGAGCTCTTTCTTACGTTGCTCTTGGTATGTTGTGATAGCAACACAACAATAACATGGGGCATTTTGGGGGGGCAGTGGAGGGGGAGCTTAGGGGAGAAATGCTTAATGGAAATGGTAGCATCAAACAGAGCCTGAAATTAAAGGTGACATTGTGAAAATCTGTAGTTTAGAGGCTGAATGGGGGGGTGATCTCAAGAGTATGAACTTCGACCCTTCCATCTTGGTATCTCCTGCACCGAGCCTGGCATACTTCAGTTTATCAACGCAAGGTAGCTGAAGGTCCCCGGGTTTGGGACAGTGACACCTGGGCTTGATCCTTAGTCCTAGAGCATTGGGGACTCATTAGATGATTTTCCTCAGAACCACTGAGTCAGAAATTATAGGGGTCCAGTCAAAGTATCCTGTGTTTTAGCAAGTCTCTCAAGAGGTTCTGGTGTAGGCTAAATTATGGTAGCACACATCTTTACTCCTAGGACTCGGGAGACAGAGGCAGGCAGATCTCTGTTGAGTTCAAGGTC
Organism: Peromyscus californicus insignis; assembly: GCF_007827085.1. Lineage (NCBI taxonomy): Eukaryota > Metazoa > Chordata > Mammalia > Rodentia > Cricetidae > Peromyscus > Peromyscus californicus. The sequence continues at coordinate 91,580,484 of NW_026294413.1, forward strand.
AACTTGTTCTACATATCAAATTCCAGGACAGCTAGGACTACACGGAGAAACCCTGTCTCAACCTCCAACCCCCAGAAAAGATATTTCTAGTGATCAGGAAAAGATAAATCACTGACAAGTTGCATTCCTCCTTGAAAAAAAAAATAAAGACTTTGCTTATGAAAATATATTCAATGTTTTAAATTTTTTTTAAATTATTCTATGTGTACGGGTCTGTTTGCCTGCATGTATGTCTGTGCACCATGTGTGCCCATGGAGTTCAGAAATGGAAATCGAATCCTCTAGAAATGGAATTACAGATGGTTGTAAGCTGTCGTGTGGGTGCTGAGAATCAAAGCTGGTCTTCTAGAAGAGCAGCCAGTACTCTTAACTGCTGAGCCATCTCTCCAGCCCAGAGTCTATAGTTTTTGAAATAGACTTTTTATAGACTAGGAAGAAATCAAAGAAAAAAATGTAAAAAAAAAAAAAATGAGCTGTGGTTTTATGTGAAACCACTCTTCCCAGCCAAAACCACATATCCACCCTCCTTGTTACTCTCCATTGTCATCCCTGGCAATTCCCAGCAGCTGTCACCAGCATGTTTCCTTCTAAAGTGAAGAAGCCATGTAAAATTCTTTACTTTCTTGTTCATTCACAATGCTCTGGGACTCATGGGTCAGGAAGTATTAGTGGGATCCTCTGCTTGCCTTGTGCCTTACCTGGACAATAAGGAAATTTTGTGTCTGTCCACACAGGATCAATCCCCCATGGTCTGGAACCTCAGTCATTGCTCAGTTCACATCCAGGCATGGGTGTGGCTTCATGGCTACCCTCAAGTCATCCACAGTCTAGTAGGATGATATGATAAATACACACAGAACACAGGGCTTTGCTTTTTAGATTAGGACTTTTAAGATTAGGAACTGTTTTATGCCGGGCAGTGGTGGCGCACGCCTTTAATCCCAGCACTCGGGAGGCAGAGGCAGGTGGATCTCCGTGAGTTTGAGGCCAGCCTGGTCTACAAAGCGAGTTCCAAGAAAGGCACAAAACTACACAGAGAAATCCTGTCTCGAAAAACCAAAAAGAAAAGAAAAGAAACTATTTTATATATAGGGTTTATTTGATCCTTGTAAGAACTCCTTGGAGGCAGGACTGACACAAGGCAAATCCCTAACCTGTATAGAATGTGGGTGGGCTAAACCTAGAGGGAAGTCTTCTTGATTCACAACCATTTACTGCATAGCTAAAGAGGTGGGTGGGGTCAAAGGAAGGCAAGATGGGACTGTGATTATATCTTTTAAAAATGTATTTATTTGTTTGCATGTATACCAGGCTGGCTTCTGAGATGGTCTGTTGCTGAGAGTGACCTTGAATTCCCGACCTCCCTAATATTGGGATTATAGGTCTGACTCACCACATCCAATAAGTATGGTGCTGGGGGTGGAACCCAAAGCTTCATGCATCCGAGGCAAGCACTCTAATAAAGGAGCGACAGCCTCAGGCCCTCTAAGACTGTTCAGTTGAACCAGTTATATAAGATATGCTCTGAAGTAGGAGGAAGAATGTTTATAAGATGTGTCCTTTTAACTGACTCCCCCTTCTACCTTAACAGACAAGGCAGCTTAGTAGAATGTGCCCACACACATACACACATAATAAATAATTTTTTAATGTAATGAAATAGTGGAATGAGAGACACAAAATTGCTTTTCAGAGAAAGCATGGTCAGAGATGGCCATGGAGGAAGGGGTCAGAACTAGAAATACTTCCTTTCTTCTTTTCAAATTACTTTACTCTTTGACAATTTCATACATGTATATAAAATACATTCTGGTCACACCCTGTCCTCACTTAGTCTCTTATCCCCCTCCCAACCCCACCAACACCTTTCTCTCCCTCCCACTATCGTGTCTTTTGTTTTGTGATCCACCAAGTGTAAGCAGAGCTACATGCACAGGCATGGGTGTGGAGCATGAGAGGCACACCAGTGTCTACACCACTGAAGACTTTAGCTGAAGTTTTCCTGTGTCCTGCCTGGCCCGTGGTCAGGAAAAATTCTCTTACACGCCAGTCCCACAGCCGCTTGGATCCAAGTAAACACACAGAGGTTTATATTGTTTACGAATGGTATGGCCATTTGCTCAAGCTTATTACTGACCTGCTCTTACACTTAAATTAACCCATAATTCTTATTTATGTTTAGCCACGTGGCTTGGTACCTTTTCTCAGTTCTGCCTTCACATCTTGCTTCCTCTGTGTCTAGCTGGTGCCTCCTGACTCAGCCCTTCCTTTTCCCAGAATTTTCTTTGACTGCTTATCCCACCTGTACTTCCTGCCTGGCTACTGACTAATCAGCATTTTATTTATCAACCAATCAGAACAACACATTCACAGCGTACAGAGCGACAATGACTCCCTTTATCCTCTCAGCCATCAACGACCAATCGCTCCTAAGGAAGGGACACATGGGCTTCTCTCTGCTGTAAGTTCATGAGTGTAATGGTTACGTCATGCCTAGCAACAGCTTTTCTAGACCTGCCCTCCACTATCCCGCCTTTATTCCTTCAGGGCTCTCGTCTGCAGGGTTCTCTGCACCTTGGAAAGGGTGATGGAGAAGGGTGATATTCATGATAAGCCCTCATCAGTAGCTTGTCCTCAGCACCATGACAAGCCATGAATATTTTGTTTCTTGCAAATGGGTGTGTGTTAATCAATATTCACATTAATGTTATTGCCATTATCAACTTTATATATTTGATAGATATTTACAAGTAAAAAATAAGGAAGGAGAATGGAGATTAGCGATGAGAAGATGATTGAAGAAGTAAATGGCTATATAGTCAACAACTTGAGGAAGTGACATCTTTTGGAGATGCCAGCTCAGTTTTTCTCTTGTGTCTTCTCTATCAAAATTCTGCAACCCTGCTACATCATGCTGAGAAAACAAAATTAATTAGATAAATGAATAACCCCTAGTGAGGGTAAAATCAGGCCTTTAAAAATGAAGTCAAGATAAAAAACAAATCTGTAAAACCAAGTGTTGTTATTGGTAGTTTACTCTTTTGCTCTTTGGGGGGGGCCCGCCACCCAGCTCCCAATTAAATCACACACGGAGGCTTATTCTTAATTATGAAGCCCAGCCTTAGCTTGACTTAGTTTCTTGATAGCTTTACTTATCTTAACTTATCTCATCTACCTTTTGCTTCTGGGCTTTTCCTGTTTTCTTACTTCTGTATATCTTACTCTTACTCTGTGGCTTGCTGTGTAGCTGGGTGGCTGGCCACTGGAGCCCTCCTTCTCTGGCTCTTAGTTCTCTTCCATCTCTTTTCTTTCTTCTCTCCCCAGATTTCTCCCTCTATATATTCTCTCTGTCTGCCAGCCCCGCCTATCCTTCCTCCTGCCTTGCTATTGGCCAGTTCTCTATTAGACCATCAGGTGTTTTAGACAGGCACAGTAACACAGGTTCACAGAGTTAAACAAATGCAACATAAACAAAAGTAACACACCTTAAAATAATATTCTACAACCAAGATACAAACAAGATGCCCTCCTGAATGGCAAGGGAAGCACCCTGCCCTAGCAGAATGCAACTCTCTGCTTATTGCACATGGGGACGTTTTAAAACAAGCCATTATATATTTTATTTCAATGAAATCCATATAGTATAGTAATTTGATATGTATTTATCTTTTAAAAATGCAAGAACATGGGGCTGAGTTCTTGCTCAGTGGGTAAAATGCTTGCCTTGCAAACACAAGAACACACAAAATTTGAATTCCTAGAACACACATAACTGGTGAGTGGGTGTAATCCCAATGCCCAGGAGGTGAAGAGGTATCTTTAGAGCAAGCTGACTAATGAGGCTAGTCAAATTGATGAGATTTAAGTTGAAGTGAGAGATTCTCCCTCAAATATATAAAGTGAAAGTAATTGAGGAAGACATCTAATGTGAAGTGCTGGCTTCCATGCATACAAACACACATGTACACATGTACTTGCATACACATATGTGCATAACATATGCATGTACACCATATACATGCAAAATACAAGAATAATCTCATTGAAATACTGATAGTCGAAATACTACTTCTAGATAGATATTTTAGAACAAAGATTTCCAAGTTGGACATGGTGGTACATGCTTATAATCTCAGAGCTTAGAGAGTAGATGCAGGGAGGTCCTGAGTTTGAGGTCAGCTTGGGCTACACAGTAGAATGCTATCTTCAAATTAACTAATTAATTAATATTTATCAATTATATCATTTGAAATAGGACAAGATTTTTCTTGAATTTTGTATCATTCTTCTGGTTGGATTCATATCATCGTTCTTTACCCCGTAGAACATCATTGTCATTAAATATAATGTCCCAAAGTCCATAAGGCCATGAGAGGTAGACTCTCTTTTCTGGGTTTAGTTATCACAGGAATTACTGGTGTATATTTAGTCAAAACAACACAAAGGGGCTGGAGGGATGGCTCAGCAAATAAGAGCACTGGCTGCTGTTTCAGAGGACCTGGGTTTGATTTCCAGTACTCACATGGTTCACAACTATCTATAGCTCTAGCTCCAGGGGATTCAGTGTCCCCTTCTGGCTTCCTAGGGTTTCTGCATACACATGGGGTACATACATTCATTCACATAGGCTCACACATATGCTTATAAGTGAGAATAAATAAATAAAGTTCAAAATTAAAAAAACAATATGTTTTGATGATTAGAAAACATAGCTTTTATTGGAAATTGACTCCTTAATGAAAGGGTCTTTTTTTGTTATTGTTTCACTTTCGTATAATTAGTTACATTTATTGTTGCTATTAAAAAAATCACTAACATTCCCCCTTTTTTGTTTCTTTTTGTAGATAGAAATGCTGAGGAATTCTGTTCCTGTTTAGACTGCAGGATTGGAAGCTTTATTGTAGAAATGTCATTTAATTTTTTGAATTCTCTTTGAGTTGAAAAGTGAAAAGAATATCGTGACTTTTTCTCTCAAGATGAGTTTTAAACAGCCATCAGAAGATAATTCCCACCTCTTACAGTTTTGAGAGCAATGAATCAATGCCATTTGACTTGTGAAAATATTTGTTGCTGGTTTACACTGTTCGTCACATTCTCAACAATGGCACCAATATTTCAGGTTGTGGCTTTGCTTGGTAACCTGAGTTTTTGTATCCTGAGGCAAAGAGCCAGTTATTAGGCTTGGGGTGGAAGAGAGGGGGCCTTCTGTGAAAAGAGGGTGAATGCATTGTAAACGAGAATCTACAGCCTTGACCCCGTTTTTTGTTTTGTTTTTAGGTTTTTAGGAAAGAGTACAATTGAGCATGGAGAATTTGGAAAGTGCCCTCAGAAAATCGCTCAGGATTCCAAGTGAGAAGTTCCAAGTGGGAACACTTTTGGAATATGCTCTTGGGACCACTGACATAGGTGAACTTGAGAACCATTAGAAACGCAGAACTGGAGGCCCAGTCCAGACCTGGTGAGGCAGAATCTGCAATGAGCAAAATTCAAGAGTTGAAGAAAGCACTGGGCCAGCTCGTCTCTTCCCGGCCTTGACTCTGTGCACAGGTTCCTTCCAGGGGAAGCAGTCATTTGCTTGTCTCCTGCACTTCTACCTTCCATCATCCAGGGAGTCACCTGGTGGAGGTTCCAGCAGCCCGTGGGGCTGACTGCAGTGGCCTTTTTGACTCTGCACACCATTCCAAGGCTGCCTGTGACAAGCCAGATGGTCCCACGGGGACCCTGGGGAAATGTTGGCTGATAGCCCTGATCAGATTTGGACGAGAGATCCTTTTCCTCTGAGTGTTGCTGGAGCCTGGGATTTTGAATTAGTGGATGTTGAGATTGGACAGACCCATCTGTGTTACAGAGAGGCTTCCTCCTGTCACCTTGTGAGCATTGTGGCCTTGTCTGTCATTAGGAGTGTTAGAAACAGACAGGACCCCCCCCCCCCCCCCCGCCCCACATATACACCAAACTAAAAGCTTATTCAAATAGAAGGTCAAAAATTGCTATTTCTAGCAAAAAGAAAACGGCCGATTGTAGTCTTGAGATGCCTTTTTCTTTCTCTGTGTTTCTGCTGCATTGACAATTGTGCCATCCCAGCTTGGCCCAGTCCTCTGCCTACCCTCTTGGCCTTGCATTCACTTTTCCTGTGTGTGGGATTGCAGATCAGTAAACAAGGGTGCCTGGAGCCAAAGCTTCTCTCTTGGGTGTAAACACATGAGTGTTGGTGAAGTTTCGAAGCCCACGAGCAGTCCGTGGGAGGAAGCGTTTCCCTGACATTATTCTCGCTTTGTCCCCACACCAAGAACAATCATAGCACAGAGAGCAGGGACAGCTCAGAATTCAAATCCTGCCTCTGTGTCCATATTCTTCTGGACTTTCGAGGGTCTGTCTTTAAAATGGTATCTTCTCAAATGGCTTTGGGATAGTTAAATGGCACTTAGCACATAAGTAGGTAAGTGGGTGTTGTACAAAACTGACTGATTTCATCCTTCCCAAAACAAAAAAAAGGCTTCATAAAATCATGGGATCAGGGACAAGGTCCTAAACATTTTAGATGGCGATGATGATGGCGGCATGAGGTATATGCCTGTGGGCATGTGCAAGTGACACTGCTACACGGACATCATAGGATAAGTTTGGGGAGTCAATATTCTTCTGCTGTGGGTTCCCTGGATCTGACCCAGATTATCAAGCTTGTAGGGCGAGTGCCCTCCCCCTTGAGCCACCCCTTCTGCCCTGGGCAAGGTTTTAAGGCCTCTGGGTTTCTGGGAAAAAAATAAGAGAGGAATCTGCAGTAATGAATCAAGTTTTAGATTTCACATAGCACCTAGGTGCTAATAACAACTTGCAGTGATGGTGGCCCAGAAGGGACACATTTTTTGTTTTCCTCTTACAGCTGATTGGCCATGGATTAGTGCTATGGGTCATTGTCACTGCAAAGGGAGAACATGAACAGACAAGGAGAGAGATAAACAGTGGAGCACAAGGAACACCATGGAGAGTCCTCAGACGACTTTCGTTTGCTGCTTCACACAACATTTGCACAGTGAAACTGCGTGTTCATGTCAGTGGTTCTTAAAGTGTGGCTGCCCCAGAATCAACATCTCCTGGACACCTAGTAAAGAATCAGGGAGCCTGGGAGTGTTTCTAGCAAGGCCTCCACATGGCTCTGATGCATCTTGAGTTTGGCGCTTGCTAGCGCACATGAGAAGAGCTTACAGCTCTCTTTCCCAGTGCAAATCATAAACGCCACGGTACTTTAATTTCCTCACCTCTTTGATGGACACATACACACTGCAGAGTTCTCAGACAGTGTTCCTACCAGTCCTTGCACAGATAGGCATGGGCATGGACTCCTCCTCTGATTATCAGGGAGCAGCAATACCAGGGAAGTCTGAACATTAAACAAATGAATCTGCTTTTCCTCCTGTTCTCTTTCTCTTGGCACGTGTGTGAGCGGGTTGCACATGCATGTGCATGTACATGTGGCAGTCATTCTACCTTTTATTTGAGACAGAGTCTCTCATTGGCCTGCAACTTTGCCAAGTAGGTTAGGATAGCTGGTTGGCAAATTCTGGGGAATCTCCAGTCTACAGTGCTCATTGCTCTATCGCTAGGATTATAACCATATACCAACCTGCCCAGCTTTTTTAATATGTACTCTAGGGATTTGAACTCAGGTCCTCACACTTGTGATGCAAACACTTTACTGACTGAGCCCTCTTTATATCCACCTCCCAACCCCTGCCACCTGCTCTTTAGAATTACCATTCTGCCAGAGTTACAGTGTATTTGCAGATGTATTACACACCACACAAATCACAATCTCATCTCTAGAAGCCCCAGGTTGTCTGGATTGTGGTGACATCTGTGATGATGTCATGATGTCCTGCAGGCAGAAGCTTGGGCACCACCACAGTTCTAAGTCTTTATTTTGGATGCCAGTCTGGTTAAGTCCAGGAGAGGGGCCAGTGGGTAAAGGAAGATGCTTTCTGCCAAACTTGTGACAACCTGAGTTTGAGCCCTGGGACCCAGGTGCCTGAAAGAAAACACAGACTCCCAAAAATTTACCTCTGAATTCCACGTTCACCGGTGCACACACCCGAGATAAATACATAAGTAAATAATAAGTGTCATAATTTTTAAGTCAAGGAGAAAGCTAATCCTTGAGAGTCAGTATCCAATTCTGTTCCTTATTCATATACTCACTTTTTTTCTGTTTCTGTGTCTGTCAGATCCCCAGACTGGGGACCCTTACATTCATGCTGTCTGCTTGCTTTCCTTATGAAAGACAAGCATGCCACAAAGATTCACTGACACCTGAGAGGCTGGGAGACTTGTTTAAGAGCTGTGGAGTTCTTGAATGTGCTACTTTTATTATATCATTTCTGTTTATCAGCAGAATGTTCATTACCTACTTTATTTTCATGTAACATTTTTCTAGAGATTTTATAAATGATGTGCTGTATTCATCCCTCTGCAGAAATCAGGCTTGGGGAGGGAGAGAGAGAGGGAGGGAGAGAGAGGAGAGAGAGAGAGAGAGAGAGAGAGAGAGAGAGAGAGAGAGAGAGAGAGAGAGAGAGAGGCTGAGACTCACAGCTAACAGCTTCCTAATGAGGAAACCATGAACACTGTATTTTCAACATCCAACTCCCCAGTTTGAATAATTCATGGGGAAAAAAAAATCTGTCGGACTAGAAGTGACTGGGCTATTTTAATGAAAGTAGGGTTTGGGGAGCTGGGAGAGCAACAGCATTGGTTTTCATGGGGGAATTGAGAGCAGCGAGAGAAGTTAGCCCAGCACACAGCGAATCCTGGGGCGGAATATCCTCTATCTTCAATGTTCAAGATCATAGAGTGATTGCAGGTCTGTCACAAACTAGAACCCAGGACCTATGCCACCCGTGTTCTTTGCACTGAACCTCAGAACTTGCCCCAGAGACACCAGGGGAAAGTCAGATCCAAGGCCCCTCTCGCTGTACTAGTAGAGCATAGAAGGCCAGGGAGATCACTCCTCCATTGTTGGCTTCTACTCAGGCGGAGAGTAGAGTCTCCCCAGGGTGCTTAAACAAATCCCGAGGGTCAGAACCCACCCATAGCAACCAAATCAGTTTCTGGTGGGGCCCAGGCCTGCGCCATAACGCTCACTGGGTGATACCTACTGCCCCCCAAGTTTGAGAACCTAGGTATTCCCTCCTCTTCCTTCTTGCTCCCACACTCTTGAAGACTGGATTCCTCCTACTCTCCGTTGCTGTTTCTTTTTCCCTCCTTCCTTAAAAAAAAAAAAAAAAAAAAGGTTCATTGCCTCAGCCTCCTGTTTTCTTCCTGCTAACCTTGGCTTGGAGCACAGTAGCTACACAGTTTATAGTGGGGTGCTGCCCTCAAACCTTTGTGTCTAGACACAGCCTAGGGATTGTGCTCTCCGCTGCTAGCCTTTCTCTCAGCTGGCCGGAGCCTCCGGCCCCTCCTCCATCCTCTCCAGGGTCACTCTCCAGGGTCTTTGTGTCCCTCTCCCAGGTCACTATTTGCCGCCCCTCTCCTCACTTTCTCTTCAAGCTTCCCTCCGTGGCTTCAGCCCCCATCAGGCATGAGTTTGGACTAGAAGACCCAGTCTGGTACGGGAGCTTCGGAGTGGCTGCTTCCTGTGATTCACGCTCCCAGAGGGAGCGGTCCTCCCAGAAGCCTTTTTTTTTTTTCCCTTGCTGGCTACGTGTGGGTGTGCAGCAGGCTTTTGCTAGGGAAAGCTGGCAAAAAATAAAACTTCTCAAGCTTCGAGTCTGCAGACAGAGAGGCCGCGCAGCAGTTCAGAACTGCTGAATTGGGCTCCGTCCACCCACCTCCCCCTCCCCCTCCCCAGGGAGTGGTGGGTCAAGTTCCCGAAGTTGTGATTTGTTCAGAGCTGCCTAACTTGCGGGGGAGGGGGGGGGGAGGGAGCAATCGTAAGGGTGGCACTTTAAGATAAACCAGCGGACAATTAATTACGGGGCTTTCAATGGAGGATGCTGTTCTAGTCATGAGTAAAACTCAAAGGGGACGCCACCTCTGCTAAGACTGCTTTATGGGCAACGGGGAGAGAGAGAGAGAGCTCAACAGAGGAGACTAGACAAGAAATAAAAAGAGTCATAAAAGGGGGTGGTGGAAGGGTAGGAGTGGCAAGATGACAGCTGTGTGTTTAATTTCCCAGGATTTAAAGCTCTGAATTATTTGTCCAGCCCTTTCTGGGCAACCCTGTGGTAACATCCATATTGTTTTAAGGATGCCATTTGACCCCCAAGGCATTTGTCCCTCTGAAGCTTAGCAAACAGGATCTTAACAGCTGTAGTTTCTTTCTCAGTCTGTTTCCATGTCCCTTCTTGTCACTTTCTCACTCCCACACTCCATCTCCCTTGCTCTCTCTTAGACACATGCATAATGTCTTTGGGTTTCTGTTCTTTTCCCTCCTGGCTATGTAATGAAGTAAATCCAAGTTTTCAGTCTTTTGTCAAAGTAATAATGAATATCACTGGTAAAAATAGCACCAAATAAGATTAACAGCAGCTAAAACTGCATGTAGGGAAAAAATGATTATTGGTGGAAAATTGCATACAGCACCAGATCTTCCCGAGAGGGAGACAGCCATATCTGATCAAGAAAACTTGGTTGACATCATGGCCAGAGAGCAAGTGTTAACAGCAGATAAAATTAGGGATGATGACGAATGAAATCTTGTGGAAAAAGAATTGGTGTCATTGAAAATAAACTAATGAACAAAAATGGTAAAAACTGGAAATGGTGCTGACTGATCAATGAATCTCATCACTTAATGACACTTGTCCCAGAGACTACTTTCTTGATAATCAACCATATTCTGATGATATTATCATTGTCAGTTTTCGGTGGGGGCAAAATAACAGTAGATTTTTTTTGGCCCTCAAGCAGCTGCCTGAAGCAGAAGCAACAACAAGAGATAGGGCTTGGGAATCTGTATTTTTCTTTAAAAAATATTCGATTTATTATTATTATTATTACTATTATTATTATTATTGTATATTGGAGGCTATTTACATTATGGAAATAGCTCAGTAGAAACAAGGGTCAGGCAATAAGCAACCCTGTGAGGCTTGCCTTCTGTGAACTTGCAGTGAGTAGGCCCTGCCTCCCAAAAGTTTCACAGTGCCCACAAAATCATTCCACTAGCTTAGAAACAGTGCCCAGAACAGCCTGTAAGGGACATTCTTATTCAAATCGTGACACTAGCCCCAATAGCACCCACCTAGCTTTGGATTTCTGACTTCCAGATCTACGAGAAAAACAATCCTCTGCTGTATAAGTCTGTGCTGCTCATCATGGAAGCACCAGCACTCAGTCTTTGTAGAAAGGACACCCACAGAATTGCCTGTGAGTAGAACAAGGTGACACCCAAGGCATGCTTTAAAATACTCCAGAAGTAAAAACTGAGAGTAGGAAATTGATAAACAGGACTGGCTAAGAGCTGACGATATTGGAGCTGGGTAGACAGGGCCAGGGAACTATATACTATTCCTTTATATTGTTCAGTGTTTGAAAAAAATCTAGTATTTGATATGAATGAATCGCCAAGTAGTTTCTATTACTTACTTACTTATTTTTGTGTCACTGGGGATGGAACTCAGGACCTTATACATGCTAGGCAAATGTTCTATCATTGAGCCACGTTCTCAGCCCTAAATAAATATTTTTTTTTAATTGGCACTACAATTATGTGAGACTCAGGTGTGTCCAGGCTGCAACCCATGGGCCTTGTACATCCCAACATAGCTATGAATGCAGCGCCATGTCACAATGTCAAAAGGTCGGCACTCCTGGAAGTGTATTCAAGGAGATGGTTACCAAGGAAATTTTCCATAGCCCTGTATTCTAACTAGACTGCTGTGGTCTAATATGTCATTACCATTACTACCACCAATAATAAGGTTGTTTTTTTGTTTTTAAGATTTATTTATTTATCATGTATACAGTATTATGTCTGCATGTAATCCTGCCCGCCAGAAGAGGGCATCAGATCTCATTACAGATGGTTGTGAGCCACCATGTGGTTGCTGGGAATTGAACTCAGGACCTCTGGAAGAGCAGCCAGTGCTCTTAACCTCTGAGCCATCTCTCCACCCCAAGTGTTCTTGATGTATGTGTAGGAGCAAAATTTTATGAAAATATAGCAAGGCAGCAGAGAAAAAAGAATCAAGATGCCAACTGCAGTTGGTAGAACTGTAGGCGCAGGATAGGGAAGAAGGAAGTAGGATGTGTTGATGTCTAACGCGCCATCTTTGTTATCACTGGCTTTGAATACTCACCCAGATCTATGAGGTAAAACTTAACATTCTTAAACCTTTTAAAAAAAGTATTTGATATGAATGAATCGGCAAGATCACACAGTAGAACATGGAGGAGTTGGGATTTGAACTTGTGTTATTTCCCTTTTCCATGGTCTCATGCCTACATATTGCCAAATACTGCACCATAAAGGGCAGAAAAAAACTCTCAGGAGGACAAGGTTATGGAGAAGTAGAGTCAGCTGATGACTAACACGTGAAGATTAATACATGAAGATTTATGTATTAATATGAACCTGGAATTCTAGTATACAGAAGGCTGAGGCAAGAGGATCATTAATTCCAGGCCAACTTGGGCTACTTAGCAAGATGGTGTCTCAAGGGAGAATTAAAAGACACAAGATTGACACATGAGCTGGGCTTTAAGGAAGATGCTGAAGGTAAAGAAAAGATCCTGTGAGCATTCTTAGGATGGAGAAGGATGAAAGATGCAGAAACTTGGTAGCAGCCAGAGAATGGCATAGGGGTGGGAATGAACTGCTGGTTCCTGGGAAGACAGTGAGAGCAGAATTAGGGTGTTGGCCCTGGAATGAAAGGAGATATTTTAAGACACGGGCCTGGGCAAGACTGGAAAAGATTTAGGTAGATGGAAAAATGATGCTTCTGGTCACAGAAAAGGAAGTTGAGAGCAGGTTCAGATGAACATTGAAATAAATGAGCTCTTTTCAACATGTGGAATAGACTAGGGGAGAAAGCTGAGGTGACAGGATTTTAGATTTGAAAGATCATCTTCTTTGACTTTCATTCAAGATCTGTAACCAGTCAATCTCCTGAAATGCAAAGGAGACCTTGTTCCTTGGGTCCCACCTATGCTGTGGTGTAAATCTAGTCATCCATCCTCTGTTGAGCTGGCCAGGCACCAAGCACTATTCTAGTGTTGGGCACAATAGTCCTGGGACTAATCTGAAGACCTTCTTGTGGGCCCTCCTCCTTCTACCTTGGCCTTTTCTCCATTGTTTCCTTTTAGTCATATGCTTTAAGGTTGCTGTGTTGCATGCACAGTCTGTGAGCAGGGACCCCTTGACCTCAAATGTGCTATGGAATGTGTGTTCTGTGTGGCTATGTGTCACAGCCCTGGGCAAATGAGCCCTTTAAAAGCCACATCTTGACATCTCCTTGCTCAAAATCTCTGGGAGCTCTCCTCTCTGCTCTCTGACATGTTGACCTCAGGGCCTTTGTAGGGACAGTTCTATCTAGAAGTGTCATAAATCAGGTACTTTGCCAGCTTGCCTTTTGGCAACTCAGTGCTAGCAGCTTACATCATCATCTGCCACCACCAGGTGTGGTGCATTTCTACTGTTGCTATGAGCTGTGTTTCAACACCCACCCCTTTAAAAGGTCCCTAGCCACTCCAGATCACTCACTCTGTCTTATTCATTCTCTCTGCCTCTCAGTCTCTCTGTCTCTATCTCTCCCTCATGTCCCCAACTCCAAGACAGCCTTTTACTCTCCACCATCCCAAAAACCTCTTGCATTAGATCTGTTGTGTGTTGTGATCTTTCAGCGACACACCTTGGCCCCTACCTGCCAAGATATCTTTCTTGTCCTTATCCTAACAAGAAGGCTCTTTCGGCAGGTTACAGCCTTTAAGACTTTATCAAATGTCATTCTCCACGATGCCTATCCTGATGGCCTCTTGGATTTCAGCTATCAATTCTGTTACACCCCTAATCTACACTGTTTCTACTTGTTTCTCCCTCAGCACCTGCTTCTTTTAACACATTTTTTTTTTCATTAAGAAAATGTTTGTTTCTCTTTAATAAAATAGAAGCAGATAAGGTCAGGTTTTTGTGTCTCAGATAGACAGATCTGTGAGGCTCATTGCCAGCCAGCTTATCCCAAATTGATTTTGTCAAGAGACCCTGTCTCAAAAAATAGATGTGGAGAATGATTGAGGAAAAGCATCTGATGCCAACCTCCTGCCTCTACCTACAGCACTTACATATATGTTCTCTCTCTCCCTCTCTTCAAATGTGATCAAAATGAGTGTGCTGAGACTGAGGTAGAATTGTCCTTTGTCATCCAGGGAACACTAATTGCAAATGTCCTTACAAAAGGGACACAAAGGAGATGCTGCAGCAGCAGAGTGATGCAAAGCAAGATTCTTTCTTGCTGGCTCTAAAGATGAAAGAGATCCAGAGGCAAGGAATGTAAAGAATGCAGCTCTGGGAGCTGGAATTGGCCAGGAATCCCACTCTTCCTTGGAACTTGTGGCAGGGGCCAGGCCTGTGGACACCTTGATTTCAGCTCAGTGAAACCAGTTTTGGATTTCTGACCTCCAGGGCTGTTAGAGAACATCCGTATGTGCTGGGGGATGTCTTTCTGTATGTTGTGAATATATGCTGTTTCCATTGGTTAATAAATAAGCTGCTCTGGCCTATGGCAAGGCAGCTTAGAGGCAGGCAGGAAAGGAGAGAGACAGAAAAGAGAAAGGCAGAGACTGGGGAGATGTGAGCCAGCTGCCCAGGAGCAACATGTAATGGGATGCAGGTAAAGCCACAGAACACATGACAAAACATAGGTTACTAGAAATGGGTTAATTTAAGATATAAGAGCTAGCTAGCAAGAAGCCTGCCATAGACCATACAGTTTGTAAATAATATTAAGCCTTTGAGTGATTATTTTATAAGTAGAACACAGGGTCAGTCAGAACCAGAGAAACCTTCTGGCTACACATATGCTGTTGGAAACCACCGGATTTGTTATTCTTTGTTATAGCAGCCACAGGACACTGGTACAACAGGAAAGGACACCTTAGCAAGTAGGAATTCTATATACAGACAGTTAAAGTGTATAAGTGAGAAACAAGGGGGCTGTCTTAGTTAGGGTTACTGTTGGTTTTTACGGCACTCTTACCCTGTGAGGAAAAGTCACAAAACATGACAGAATCCACTAACAAGAGTTTTATTAAGATAAGGGAGAGGGACAGATGTGCATAGGCCTGTGGAAAGACACGTGTGTGAAAGGGGCCTGGGAATCATGGCGCCAGCTTATAAAGGCTGGGCTGCACCTGTGCACACAGGCCCGTGTGGCTATTCTACGCATGCGCATAGATCACATGGTTGTGTTACGCACTTTACACAACTGCAATCACGTAAAGCCATGGTCCTGGGTCATGCGAGACATTTGACCTGGAAATGACTAGGCGGAAGCGACTAGGTCCCAACGGGCATGCCCAACCGTGAGGGTGTGTTGTGAATTCATATCAGTTACTATTGCTGGGATGAAATAGTATGACCAAAGCAACTTGGGAAGGAAAAAGCTCATTTCACCCACAGTTCCATATAACAGTTCATCATTAAAAGTGGAGAGGGCAGGAACTCAAGCAGGGCAGGATGCAGAGGTCATGCAGGGGAGCCACTTGCTGACTTGTTCCCATGGCTTGCTCAGCCTGCTTCCTTATAAAATCCAGGACCACCAGCCCAAGGGTGGTTGGCAATCCCAAAGATTCGAAGAGGAAGACCACCAGCCCAAATCATCATGACCAAATTAATTAAAGCAATCAACTAAAGCAAACTTTTTTTTTATTTGTTTACACACGCTGTCTCTCCCTAAAAGTAGGGTTCAAGAGGCCAGCATTGGACTTGAGGAAGACAAGGTTCTTATAGCTCAGGGGTAGGAGGTTTCCAAATGGGGGATTTGGTGGGCAAAAATAGGTGAGGTTGCAGGAGCAGAGCATAAGCATAGCAAGTTATGCATAATGACCTCCTGGAACAAAGACATGATTGCAAGGTGGTCGTAACAAGGTAGTCATAACAGCCTTTTGAAACAAAAATAGGTGGTTGCAAGATGGCTATAATGACTTTTGGAAATGAAGACATGGTTGCTGTTTCCTGGAACAGGCAGTACAGAACCATTTGTAGTTAAGGTTACAGGTGGGTCATAGCCCAATCCTTGAGAAACAGAGGTTTAATCATAAGCAGGAATGAACCTAGTTTATCTTACTACAAAATGGCTTTTAAGCCTAAGATGGAGGCAGGCTGGTTCATTAGTGGCACTGCTCACAATGGGCTGGGCATTGCCCCATGAATCACTAATTAAGAAAATGTCCTACAGGCTTCCCTACAGCTTGGTCTTTTGGAGACATTTTCTCATTTGAGGCTCCCTCCTCTCTGCTAACTCTAGCTTCTGTCAAGTTGACATAAAACTAGTCAGCACAGGGCTGGAGAAAGATGGGGTTGGAGAGGTAGCAGGGTTTCAACTGCAGGTGCTTTTCTTGTCACACATAGGAGATGAACAGCCTTCTGTTGATCCAGGAGAATACAATTGTTACAGTAGCCTTGGAAGCTGTAGAGGATGGATATCAGGCTTCTGTTGAGGCCTGTTAAGAGAAAGCTATTTCCTCCTGGTCAAAGAATGGACTGTACCTCTGTCCCTGGGTAGAAACATGCCATTCTGCTCTGCACCAAAAGACATTGCATACTGTTGTTTCCTCCCTTAAGAGTTAATCTAGCTGAGCCTGTCAATTATCCAGCCAAGAGACCACTACTTGGGGAGGCTGATTCACTAAAGCCAAGCTTAAGAGATGGGAGGAATAATTATCCCGTTACTGAGCTAAAGTACTTATTGTCCCTAGGAACTCCACCCCCAGGCAGCTGCTTGCAGAGCTTCCATCAGGCAATACCGTGGAGTCTCTGCCCTGTGACTCATCCACTTTTCTGAGTCTTAACTCAGAAAAGCATCACTTTGCCTCTCCCTTCTTTTGTCAATGCAAAAAACCACAGCTCTCATGTCATGTGGGATAAGAGATCATTTATTCTAGAGCCAAATATGAGTGACCATAGTCTGGGACGATAGATTTAGGTTACTCCAAATTCCATGATGAAGGTTTTTTTTTTTTTTTTATAGCAACAGAAGAAAGTCATGAGTTGAAGCACTTTTCAGATACACTGAAATGTTAGGTAGGTAGGGTAATGCAAAACAGAGTCTTTGCTGTAGGCCTCTGTGCTTTCTGATGTCACTCAGCTTTTGGTTAGTGGAAGCTAATGATCCCTTAAGTAATACATTTAAAAAAAGTTAATCTGTTATAAGGATGTTTGGTCAAAAACAGACATGAAAAAAATGGCTGGCTATTGGGAGATGAAGATAGCTCAAGATAAGTTGTAATTAGTTCTTTTCTGAAACCTTTGTTTATATTTTTCTATTTCTTTTAGATATTGACCAAAACCTGGACATGCTTTTCCTAATGTTATAGGCCTTCTCCTTATAAGAAGCTCTACACCTCTCTCTGCTTCCTCCATGCCATTATGCCATTGCTTGCTAACTGGCTTCCTTCCTTCCTTCCTTCTTTCTTTCCCTTCTTCTTCTTCTTCTTCTTCTTCTTCTTCTTCTTCTTCTTCTTCTTCTTCCTCCTCCTCCTCCTCCTCCTCCTCCTCCTCCTCCTCCTCCTCCTTCCTCCTCTTCCTCCTCCTCCTCCTCCTCCTCCTCCTCCTCCTCCTCCTCCAGGTAGCTGCTAAGATTTACAGCTTGTCTGCTCTGTTATTTTTCTTTCAAACTCTAATAAAATTGTTCTCAAGCTCCTTTCAAATTTATTTTTAAATTCTTTTATTTACAAGCCTAAGAGCCCAAAGAGGGAACCCTAATTTCCCCGTTAACATTTGGTGCCCACAGTGGGGCTCCTCAAAGCTGCTAGTGACTAGACAGCTGTTGTAATGTGCCACCATCGATGCCCTTCATTTCTGTAAGGCTCCTCTGTGAAGAGGAGGCACTCTAGGAAGTGCTACTGGCACTGACCGTTAACCGTTTTTCTGGAACCTCTTTTCTGCACACAGCTTCCTGGCCTGAGCTCATGCGGTTTCCTGGGGTAGCCTGTACTGAATGACCTGTCCATATACACATTCGGAACATTCTAGCTTCAGACCTCTTATGTGGATAGCTAAAACTTTGTTGTGGGGCTGGTGAGATGGTCAGGGTACTTGCTGCTAAGCCTAATGACCTGAGTTTGATCTCTGGAACTCACATCTTAAAGACTGGTTTTCACAAGTTGTCTCTCTGACCTACACACACACACACACACACACACACACACACACACACACACACACACACACACACACATACACCCCAAACAAACATAAAGTCTTATTGTGGTGACTTAGGTGCTCAACTTCTCCATGTCTCCACTCCTGCCTCTTTCGCCCCCTGCCACAGGTGTTGACCCCTCCTTAATATACATCCTATATTCTAGTTTCTGCCTCATTCTTTCTGTTGTAATTCACCCTGCCAATGGGACCTAAAAGATCTCTAAATAAGAGAAGCAAATACAAGATTGACTTGAGTGGTGGTGATAAAAACTCAGATCAGTGTGAGGATGGGCTGGGCTGGGAAAAGACTGGAGGACAGGTGGGTTAGACGTAGTCAAAATGTCTCCCAGCGCTTGTTTCTGCTTATATAGAGGCAGAGAGAATTTGTTCATTTGCCAAGGAGCAAGCCTGAAAAGCAAAAAGGGATTGATCTTGGCGTTTCAGTTTCTTGGGTCTTTCAAGAGAGCTAATGTGAGGCTGGGGAAATGGCTTAGTTGGTAAAGTGTTTGCCATACAAGTATGAGGCCCTGAGTCCAGATCACTCATGCAAAAAGCCAGGCACAGGGTCGTGTGTCTGTAATCCCAGCACTGGGGAGAGAGGAGGATGTCTGGGGTTCACTGGACAGCTACTCTGGCTGAATTGATGAGCTCCAGGTGCCAGTGAGAAAGCCTGTCTCAAAAAAATAAAGCGGAGCGAGAAAGGGAGGAAGAAACATTCTGCTGACCTCTGGCTTCCATATGCATGCACACACAAAACAAACAAACAAATAATAAATAAATAAATAAATAAATAAATAAATAAATAAATAAATAAATAGAGAGCAAAAAAAATGGGAGCGAACACACTAAAAAGTCAGAGAGAGGCTGTGTTCCAGTCAGTCTGTCTCCCCATTTCCTCGGGACTGGGATCTGCATAGGGTCAGGCTAGACTTCTGCTCTGTACTTACTTTAAAAGTGTGTTCCTATTTCTTTTAAAAAATATAATTAAATTGTTTCATTTTTAAAATTTACTTTTAATTAGCATAAAAATCATGACCCTTTCATTGGTATATATTATATATTTGTTCCCCTGTACCTGCTTTCTCTGTCTCTCTTCTACTGGTCTCTTTCTTCCCCCAATAGTTCCCTTCTGTTTTCATGTCACATATAGATAACTGTAATCTGGATTCTGCATATGAGAGCAAACATGATGTTTGTATTTTCTAAGCCTGCTTTATTTCACTATGCAGGGATGGCCATCTTTCCGAGTTCTTTAAGGTTGCAGGCCTGGCAGTGGTGGCGCACGCCTTTAATCCCAGCACTCGGGAGGCAGAGCCAGGCGGATCTCTGTGAGTTTGAGGCCAGACTGATCTACAGAGAGAGCTCCAGGACAGGCACCAAAACTACACAGAGAAACCCTGTCTCAAAAAAAACCAAACCAAACAAACAAACAAACAAAAGGTTGAGGAACCCTGCGTCCACACTTTACATACAGGCAGCGTTCTGTAGCCAGTTCAGTGGATGTTCGGCTCTATCACAATGAGTGGGTTTTCAAACATCTCACCTTTGCTGTTTGGAATCCAGAGGAAGAAGATCCCTAGTGGGGGTTGGGGAGGCGTCACCTGCACTGAGGTGGAAACCCACTTGATTGTCTGCAGCGCATGCTCACTTTCTGCATGCCATCAAGGCATGGGTGGGAGAGAAAGGAAAACTGTTCACTCAATAGTGCAGAAGATGCGGCTCTGGAAGGATGGAGTGTGTGATTCCTTTCCCATAGAAGAAGGCTGCTATCTGGAGGATCCTGTGCAAAATCTGACGTAGCCAGCGGCATGATGGCAAATGTTTCATGGCAGGCTCTGGGGAGTGGGGACTCCTGATCTGCAGATGTTTGCTCATTTGCATGGTATGAACCCTGTCCCCATGGCCAGTCTCCCACTACCAGCATAACTTCACAGAGTATGGTTCTGGGAGAAGTGTACAGGAGTGCACCATTACACAGGTCCCCCCGACCCAGAGTGGTGGCAATTGCTAACTGAAGTATAATAATCAGGAAGCAGTGTATCTTGAATGCTTGACTTTAACTTTTTCTTTTCTTTTTGATATAGGGGTCTCACGTATTCCAGGCTGGCTTGAACTCACTTTGTAGCCAAGGATGACCTTGGCTTTCTGATCTTCCTGCTCCATCTCCTCACTGCAGGGATTAATGGTGTATAACTCTATGCCTGGTGTATGCTGTATTGAAGATTGAACCCAGGGCTTTGCACGTGCCAAGCAAACACTTTCCCAGCTGAGCCACATCCCTAGTGCCTTTACTTCAATTTTTAATATAATTTCTAGGTGTAAGCTAAGATCACTTGGTTTTTAATTATGACTGCATTTAACAGCAAATTGGCAGAACTCCTGAAATTTTAATTATCATGTAGTTCACTTGAGCCAATAGAAGTGGCTTCAGGTTGTCATTAACTCTTGTGGAACTTAAAAGAAAAACAGCCCATGTTTTCTCTGGCTATAGGCATCAAGGGCATTAAAAGCCATACTCACTTGTTCATTCATCTTTATTCAGTTTTTAATCAAGCACCCTGCTAGGGTCTAGAAATTCTGAAATGAATAAGAGACCTTGACAGAGGTAGACAAGTGAGCTGATAACTGTATCCCTATGTGTCATCACAGTGTCTGGAAGAAGCTGATAACTGCATCCCTATGTGTCATCACAGTGTCTGGCAAGTGGGAAATATTTATTTTTTGTTAACTCTTATCAACACACTTAGGTAATAAAATTAATACTACATTTATTTATAGGTGTGTGAAGGGCAGGAGGGTGCCATGGGCGGGGGGGATGTGGAGGTCAGGTTGTGTTGAGCCTGAGTCTTTTCTCTCTTTCCACCATGTGGGTCCTAAGTTTAGAACTCAAGTCATCAGCTTTGGTGGCAAGCACCTTTTCCCTCTGAGCCCACTTGCTAGCTCACCACAAGTTTAAAAGGTATCTATTCTCCTATGTGAGCCCTAATATCTAATTTTGTTGGTTCTTAAAGATGAATGTTTTGTGACAAGAACGTGTTACCCATGGCAGTAGCTCAGGTCTCCAGCTTTAGGGAAGAAATAATACTGGGTTGAACTAGCCACAGAAGAGCTCTTATAACTGAAACTGATTTTGTTTTGTTTAGACTGCAAAAAGTTTCACTGGCCTAAGGGAGGCACCAACTTTGGTAAAACCTTATTCCTGTATCTGGGAAGGTGTTTCCAGAAGGGATTAGCATCTGATTTGGTGAAATGACTAAAGCAGATGGTTTCCCCAGGCTAGGCAAGCATTCCCACCCCCACCTTCACTGAGGCTCCAAGTACAGTAAAACCTGAAGGTGGGTATCTTACACTGCCTTTGTGAGCTGAACAGCATCTTCACAGGTATCCAGCATGTGGACAGCAGATACCTCAGCCTCTGTAATTACACTAGCCACTTCCTATAATCTCCACCTATAGCATACAGATGGACATGTGCATTTTCTGTGGGTTCTGCTTCTCTAGTGAACCCAATACATACAGAAAACATTGATGCCAAAAGCATCAATTTTAGTGTATCAATAGGAGGAACAAATTATGGACTAGCTAAGTGAACATTTATTCACAATGCTTTATTAAAAATTTGTAAGTACTTAATTTGTTGCCTTTCCTTCTTAGGAAAAATAAACATTCTTCTGCGTACACATACCAAGTTGCCTGATGTACATTTTCCCCAATGAAAATATGAAAGATAAAAAAAAAAGAAAAAGAAAATATGAAAGAGTAGCCTGTCTGGATGCTGGGATTTCAGTGCAGTTGGAAGGGTTTACTGTGTCCTCTGGGTCACTGTGTTGTGACTAAATTGGGCTCAGGGTTTTAACCCAGGGCAGGATGCTCCCTGCTCATTTCCTCTCCTTTTCCTTAAATGAGGTGTTTCTCATAGAAGCAGACACTGAGTTAACAAGAACAATGGACACAGGTACACTGAAACCCCACACAGTTCAAAGTCCACCATTTTACGTTTGCTAACAAAGTTGACGTCTTGTACACCTTTACGTGTTAAAATTTTATTTTTATTTATTTATTAATCAAATGTATAGTTTCCAGCTGGCTTCAAACTTGTACTCTTCCTGCCTCAGACTCCAGAGATCTAGGATTACAAGTGTGCACCTGACTGCTTTTTCACATTTTAAAGATGATTACTATTGCTATTAAATTGATGAGGCTCTCTCAACTCTGGCTGCATATAGTAATTACAAAGGACCTTGGAAAAGAAACAAGCAAAAAAGACTCCTGGGTTTGCTCTAGAGCAGTTGAATAAAACCATCAGAGAGAATGAAACACTTAAAAAACCCTCCTGGAATGTTCTAATGTGCCAACCAGATTTCAAACCACTGTTCCAGCTGTGCATGGGAGCTCTTGCTTTGTTTTGGAGGTCTTTCCCTGACACAGTGATAAAAAATGGTAAGGGGATGATCCCAGAGCAGAAACCTCAAGATTTGAAGTAGTCACGGTTCTGATGCTAACTAGACATCTGAACTTGGCCTTTGTGGTTAGTCTCAGGGTCAGGACAAGGGTGTTTTGGGTGCATAATTGAAGGAGACACTGTCAAGGCAGACTGTGCTGATCCTGAAAATATGCATCTCCTAATGCTGGGGAGACAGATCAGTGGTTAGCACACTTGCCGTGTGTGAGGACTAGAGGTCCGATCCTCAGAACCTACATAAATTCTGAGTGGGTGTGGTGACTCTGGAAGCTCAGTCTATAATTCCAGCTTTAGAAGGTGGAGACAGGGGATTCTGAGAGTAAACTGGCTGTCAAGACTAGCCATATTGGGGTGGTCTGGGTTTGACTGGCAGACTCTGCTTCCAGTGCATATGATGAAAGAGTGATGACATCAACCTCCAGCCTCCACATGCATGCCTGTCCACGTATACATGCACTACAGAGGTGTGATCACATGTAAGCGAACATGCATACACACAAAAAAAGAAAGAAGAAAAGACAGGAAGGAAGGAAGAGAGTGTCTGTTGTTGTTTGTTTCTGCTCTTTTGGGGGGCCCACAACCCAGCTCCCAAATAAATCATGCACAGAGTCTTGTTCTTAATTATAAATACCTGACCTTAGCTTGGCTTGTTTCTTGCCAGCTTTCCTTAACTTAAATTATCCTGTCTACCTTTTACCTCTGGGCTTTCCCTGTTATCTTACTTCTGTAAATCTTACTCTTACTCCGTGGCTGCTGTGTAGCTGTGTGGCTGGCCCCTGGGGTCCTCCTCCTTCTCCTCCTACCTCATTCCTTCTTCTTTTCAGATTTCTCCTATTTATCCTCTCTGCCTGCCAGCCCCACCTGTCCTGTCTCTTGCCTTGCTGTTAGCTGTTCAGTTCTTTATTAGACCATCAGGTGTTTTAGACAGGCACAGTAACACAGCTTCACAGAGTTAAACAAAAGCAACATAAACAAAAATAACACACTTTAAATTAATATTCTCCACAAGTGTCTCTTTATATATTGTAACCTCAGCATCTTGTTTATCTTTTTGCATTCCCATGTCTTCTCTGTTTGTGAAGCAAGATGGGCTTGACTCTTTCCACAGCCTTTTCCAGTGCTAATGTTTTATGTCCCACAGAGACATAGCTTAGGCCCACAGAGAACCAATCAAAGCAATACTCATAATTACCCAGGTGAATCTGGCCAATAGCAATGAATAGGTTAAACTAGAAAAACTCTCTTTCTCTGCAATAGAAAGCCCCATTGGCTCCAGTTATTTTCTTTGACTTTTATCCCAGATTGTAATGCCATCTCTACCCTATGATGAAAAATTTACTTGTGTAATCCTAAAGTTTTTAAAAGCATGTGTGTTGATAAGGGCAGCTAATAACAAGGTGTACAGCTAACTATGTCCCCCTAGGGCACATTTATCTTGCCTAATTTTACATTTCAAATAACTCTATAGACCTTGGGTCAGTTTATGCCTACAGGCTGGTGAGAATCGGTGCTTAAAATCTCAAGAATTGGGTCAGCTGCTTGTGAAATACAGTGTCATTAAAATTCAATTAGAGCCAGTCCTGATGGTAGACACTTGTAATCCCAGCACCTGGGAGGTGGAGGAAGAAGGATCAGGAGTTCAAGGCCATCTTCAGGTATGTAGTAAAATGGGGACCAGTCTGGGCTTGATGAGGTCCTGCAGCAAGGCTATGATGCTCCCCAAGGCTCAGGGAGCATCATAGGGGAGGGAGTGAAAGGAAGGTAAAAGCTTGAGGATGGGAGGGGTGCTGTGAAGTCCTGTCTTCTGGTGTGAAGTCGCTGTACTCAGGAACCCGCTGAAGTTATGATTATAGGGACAAGACCCACACAAGAGCAAGTCAACAAGATCGTTCCGCATTACATCATTCAGCACTAACTGTGGGTTATGAGGGGTGGGGTGGGGTGGGGAGAACATGGACATGAAGGTGGGAAGGTATGTTAGGGAAGTAAGGGGAGTGGAAAGTTGAGGGTAGATATGGTCAAGATACATTGTATACATGTATGAAACTGTCAAAGAATAAGCAAGATATATCCTTTAAAGAACCCAAATTTTCTTGATAAACTTACAAATAAATTGTATTGAAAACAATAAGCACTAAAGTTATTCATTTCTTAATTATACTAAAATCATAATTTTCTTGAGGCTATTACATCCAGTGCATCTGTACGATAGAAACCCTGAGTAGAGTGGGCTTCCCACAGTCCTCCCTGACTGTGTGTCCAGTGTGAGCGTCTGATACCTGGAAATCAGCCACACTGGAAGTGTTTACACCGTGGGCATTGCCAGTGGTCACACGTAAGAGCCCTTTCACCCGGAGAACCAGTGTTAAATATTTACCAGCCCACCACTGGTGTGGATTAACAGAAAAGCTAGAAAGTACGGTGTGTGTGGTTTTCTATTGTGGAATATTCCTTTACACTGTGTGACGATGTGTCACTGTGATTGGTTTAATAATGAGCTGAATGGCCAATAGCTAGGCAGGAAGAGGTTAGGTGGGACTTCTGGGGACAGAGGGGTCTCAGGGAAGAAGAAAGGCAGAGTCACCAGCTGGATGCAGAAGGAGCAAGACATGCAGAAGTAAAAGCCACAAGTCATGTGGCAGCACGTAGATGAATAGAAATGGGTTAATTTAAGTTATACGAGCTGGTAGGACAAGCCTAAGCTATAGGCCAAACTTTCATAATTAATAATAAGTCTCTGTGTCGTGATTTGGGGGCTGGCGGTACAGCAAAACCCGTTACAGTTTCCCTTGCCCAGTACAAAGCAGTTACATATGGAGAGAACTCTTCACTGACTAGTTCAATACCACCATTTGCGTTTTTTTTTTTTTTAACTCTTTGGGGGTCCACCACCCACCTCCCAAATAAATACACAAAAACTTATTCTTACTTATGAATGCCAGGCCTTAACTTGGTTTGTTTCTAGCCAGCTTTTCTAACTTAAATTATCTTGTCTACCTTTTGCCTCTGGACTTTTACCTTGCTCTATCTACATGTCTTTCTTTACTTCTTACTACATGGCTGGCTGGGTAACTGGGTGGCTGGCCTCTGGCCTCCTCCTCTCATTCTCCTTTCCCACTCCTCCCTCTTCTTCTCTCTTGAGCCTAGATTTCTCCTCCTTTTTATTCTCTCTGCCTGCCAGCCCTGCCTATCCCTATCTCCTGCTTAACTATTGACCGTTCAGTTCTTCATTAGACCAATCAGGTGTTTAGACAGGCAAAGTAACACAGCTTTACAGAGTTGAACAAATGCAACATAAAAGAATACAGCACATCATTGCATCATTGAACAAATATTCCACAGCATAAACAAATGTAACACATCTTAAAATAATATTCCATAACAACCGTTGTCTTCCAAATTCCCCCCATTCCTCATGCAGGCATTATATATTCCTGAGTTATCTTAGAAGATTGTTGTGAACATGTTTTGTTTTTAATATGAAAATAATTGTGTGGCTTATGATTTTTTATATCTTTTTTGTTGTTGTTGTTACTCTTAATTGTTTTGAAACAGGATCTCATGTAGCCCAGGTAGGACTTGAACTCTTGATTCTCCTAACTCTACCTCTTAGGTGTTACGATTACAGGCGTGCACCACCGTATCTGGCAATTTGTGGTTCATTGAAAATCCTTCAAAAAAAGTAAGCCTGGGGGTTGGTGACATGGCTCATCAGGTAAAGGTGCTTGCTGCCCAACGAGGCAAGCCTGGTGACCCAAGTTCAGTTCCTGGAGCCCCAGGAAAGGTGGCAGGAGAGAACTTGACATAGTTGTCCTCTGACATCTACATGTGCACTGTGGCACATGGGACCCTCCCCCAGTAAGAGTTAACTAGAATTTAAATTTACTGAGTGAAAATCTTTTATGTATACAAGCCATTGTTACAAAAGCTCAAACACGTTCAAGGGAACAGTAAACAGATACTAATATAGGAAGCTAGAAAATGAAGCCTGCAAGGTTTACTTTTACCTTGTTCCCCTTGGTGTGTGGCTGGGTCAGATCGCTGACCGCGTTCTCACACCGGATCCTTGGAACCTGTGCCCTTAGAAGAGCCCTTGACATAACCCAATCACTGTCTGCATGTTTTTGAGACAGTGTCTCTCCATGTAGCCCCGGCCGGCTTGGACCTGGCAAAGTACTGAGATTATAGGTGTGCACCACAACAACTGGTTGTAGCAGATTTTAGGGTGGCAGATTTTGGTCATTCTGGGGTACCTGAGCATCTGACTTACCTGCTGGCTAAAACTAAGGGTTATTATAATTCATAATTATGTTAAGATTTTTCATTTATAGGTAATTTTCACACTCTAAAAACATGTGAACAAAATGTAAAGGTTCATTTATCACTGAATCTTGTGATTCATTCGTTGCAGTGTGGTGGTGATGCTACCTGTCCCCACCCCAGTGCTCACACTTACTCTGAAGTAGAGAACTGTGCCCCTGGGCTGTAACGGATAAAGCCCAACCTTGAATCCTGACCACTCTGGACCGTAAGCCCAATCTGGAATGGTCGGAGCCTGGCTGAGGGCTACAGATACTTGGGGTTCAGTTATGGCAGGAGGTCTGAATCTAATCCAGCCTCCACAGCTTTGTCTGTAGAAGAAAGAATGACTTTTTTCCTGGGTCACCCAGGCACCATTGTTATGAATCAAACAATTTTACTTCAAAGTTGCGCTAAACTTCCAGTGTCTTTGGGTTACCAGGGCCGCATTATGTGTCTAAGGACATCTAGCTAAGGCAGTTCACACAAAGGGTTAAAAACAGGCCTAGCCTCCCACCTCCACAACTACTTGTATTATTTGAAGGTTGAACTGGCTCTGAGAGGAAGTTGCAGTGTGGATCTTTTAGTGGATCCATCAGTCTCACAGAAGTGTGCCATTGCAGCAGGTTCTGGTGGCTGTGGGGATGTTAGTGATCAACAGACACTGGGAAGCACCTGCCGGAGCAAGGTGTCCCTGTGATTTGTTTTCTGTTTAATTACAATAATATATTGCTATTTCATGAGAGTGTCTCCTGTGTGTGTGTCTGTGCATGTCTGGTGCTGGAGGAGGCCAGAGGAGCCAGAAGAGGGTTTGTATCCCTTGAAACTGGAGTTACAAATGGTTGCGAGCTATCATGTGGATGTTAGGAATCAAACTCTGGGAGAACAACTCAGCTCTGAAGTGCTCAGCCATCTCTCTAGACTCCAGGTGATTTTTGTTGCCAGAGAACAGGTTTTATGCTCAAAATAGTTGGAAAACTGGGGCTGGTGAAATGGGACATCAGATAAAGGTGCTCGTCTCCAAACACAATGACCTATGGTAGAAAGAGGAAACCAACTTCTGCAAGTTATCTTCTTCTGAGCTTCACAAGGACACTGTATACACACACACACACACAGAGAGAGAGAGAGAGAGAGAGAGAGAGAGAGAGAGAGAGAGAGAGAGAGAGAGAGAGAGAGAGAGAGAGAGAGAGAGAGAAGGGGGGGATTCTGCCAAGGGTTCATCTGGAGGTTTGTCTGCGATTTATCAGCAGACTTTGAGGCACAGCAAAACAAAACACTCAGAACATATTTAAATGTTATCGTTCCTCATGGTTTTGTGGGTCAGATGGAGCAGCTAATTTGGTGCTGATGGAATAACACCACTTGCATATTTGGTGGTTGGCCCAATGTCAACTGGCTCAGGGAAATTCTTGCCTTTTGTCATCCATCAGGTTAGCCTGTGTCATTTGCTCGGTGATTGCCTCGAGCTTCCCAAGGGCCCCAAGGGCAGTTTGATGGCCCCTGCATATCAGAGAGAGTATGCAGCTTTCTCCTGGCTGCAAAGTAGCTGAACCAGGATGAAACCAATGGCTGGTCCGATGTGAAGACTGAATTCTTCCCTTCTACATTGTGTTGGGATTCTTAAGGGATGGGGAGGACATACTGGCACCACACCCTGCTTTTGAGATGGGGATCACTTTTCTTTTCCTTAGATCACTGGTTCTAGAATGCTGATTTCCAGAACTTTCTACAGTATAGTCCATACCCCGTTCTCCATTCCCACTGTTTTCTGTTCCTGCTGGGCTCTCTACCCACCCTGTGTACATATTGGTTTCTGGGAGAAATGTACTTCCGCCCTCCCTGCCCTTCAGGGCCCATTCATTAACCCTGAGGTGGATGAGATCCTCATCCGTTCCTGGTGGGCTTTATGCTGGGAAGGTTGTGAGGTTGCCACAAGCCAGAGCTAAAGCAATAACTTCTCTCTGCTTCCCGGTTCTTTCTTGTTAGTGGGAGCTCAATCATTCAGTGGTGACCCTTTGAACTGACCTCAGAGGAAGGACCACGATGCTCAGAAGAAGCATCCAGTGCCTCCAGGGACATGATCTTGAAAGCACCCTCCTCCTCTGGAAAGGAAGGAAGACAGCTGCTGACCGTGTGACCACTGCTTGTGTGACAGTGAAGCCTGGCACACCAGTGACCCTCGATGGATGCCTAAGGAGTGGGTCAGCTGTACGGTTAGGGTTAAATTGCCTTCAGTCCACAGCAAGGAGGGATCTGACAGACTGCCCTCCCACACACATACCGGAAAAAAAAAATCAATAAACACCATACTTGCCAAAAAACCCTTGGTGACAGAGTGGAAGTGGAACTTGATGATGGGTGGCTAAAAATAGCAGCTGACAGGCAGATCTCTGTGAGTTCCAGGCCAGCCTGGTCTACAAAGCAAGTTCTGGGCCAGCCAGAGATAAACAAAAAGCCGAATTAATTGCTCTTTTCCAACATTATTCTTATTTTTCTATCCAAAGAGACTGTATTTTCCCACTTCAATGTTCCCTGGTTGGGGGGGAAAGCAATTAAAGACTGTTTCACTTCCGTTCGACTCTTTCTCACGTTTTATCTAGTTTTTCCTTTGAGGAGAGTTTATTTTTAAAGTTCTTTTCCCCCTCTGATAGCACGCTTGAGGCTTTGGGTTCTCCAGCATCCCCTTTTACTCTTTCCTTGGGATGAAATTGATTTGGGTTCCATATGGAGTGGGAACAATTGACTTTGCCCAGTGACCTGGGAGCTGGGATTGTTCACTTGGGTCTCACTTCCTCCTGGAAATCCTCAGCTTCCATAGATAAAGATCTGGCAGACTCGGCTCTGTGCCCTGGTGCTGCTTTGGTGGTCAGAATTGTCAGCATCCTGTTCGTTCACCTCTGATGACGTATTGTGTTCTCTGTGTACAGAATAAACTTGGAAGGGTAACCCATGTTTATTGTCTCTTGTATGCTTTAGACAGTTCTCTGATTTTGTCCAGGGATACCTCCAGTCTTGGGCAGACCTGAGGTTGAAGGAGGCTGGTCCTGCTTTCCACTGTGGTGTAGACACTACAGGTCTGTGGAGGAATCCCATTCCCTCACGACCTACACTGAGGAGTTTAGAAATCCAGATCTTAGATAAGAAATGGATGGTATTCTCCAGGCCAAGTGGCTTGGTTCAGGAACTGGCATGTGATCATTCTGGCCAAAACAAGCCAGCCAACAGACAATCCAAAATGGGAAAGTTTTGTATGACTTTCAGGGCAAGAGTATGTGTGTGTGTGTGTGTGTGTGTGTGTGTGTGTGTGTGTGTGTGTGTGTGTGTGTGTGTAAATCAAAGGCCAGTGTCAAGTCTCTTCCTCAATCACTCTCCACCTTATTATTTTTGAGATAGCATCTCTTACTGAACCCAGAGCTCATCGATTCACCTAGACTGGCTGGCCAGAGAGCCCCAGGGATCCTCCCGTCTCCAGCTCCCCAGTGCTGGGATGACAGGCACACTCTGCTGCATCTGACTTTTTTATGTGGGTACTGGGAGACTAAACTCAGGTCCTCACACTTTCAAATCAAGCAAAAGCAGATAGACGGCAAGACCAAAAGGTGCTACAGTCACCTTGCTAACTGCCTGAGAAAGTGTCCAACCCACACAGAGAGAAGGGGTAAGCAAATCCTAGACAGGCAGAGCTGATGGCCCATGGGACCATGGCTGGTGATACCCAGCATCTAGACCTTTTCAGCTCAGTTGACTGGTTAATCCCTTTTACTGCATATATCAATTAGCATGGAGTTTTTGTCAGTCATGATCCAAAGCATCATTGCCAGTACAGACAATGTTTGCCAAAGAAACAGGAATGGTAAATAGAGAGCTTGGTCTTCTGAAATACTGTTAGCACAAATATGGGAGCACACACAGGAAAGACAGAGCAAAGCTCTCCCTCCTGTGTCACAAACGAAGAAAGAAGCTCAGAGACTTTTGAAAGAGCTAAGTGGTAGTGCACGGGCTTCTGCTAGCCTTCAAAATCCTAGATTGGACAACAACACAGCCCAAGCTGTCCTTTGACAAATTCTTTCAGAGAAATTCTTTGGGTAGCTTGGTACCAGACTTTACCTTCACCAGATCTCAGCCCTTAAGGCCAAGGAGTTTCCTCCTCTCCTTCTCTTCCACCTCCTTCCACTCCCCCTCCCCTCTCCCTTCTTCCCCTCCCTCTTTCTCTTCCTCCTTCCTCTCCTCTTCTCTCTCTTTACTCTCTCCTCCTTCTCCTCTTCTTCCTCTACCTCTTCTAGAAGTCTTATAAACTATCTGACCAGGAAAGAGTTCTGTGTGACTTACTTTTTGTCTTGACAGTTTCATCACTTCTCTTGAAGCAGCTCTGTTTCTTTATGAATATGTCGTTAAGAAGGTGATCAGGAAGGAGGAGGAGGAGGAGGAGGAGGAGGAGGAGGAGGAGGAGGAGGAGAAGAAGAAGAAGCAACTGCCAGGTGTGGTAGTGTATGCCTTTGATTCCAGTACTTGAGAGGCAGAGGCAGGGGGATCTCCCTCTATGAATTTGAGGTCAGCTTGGTCTACAGAGTGAGATCCAGGAAAGCCAGGGCTATGTAGAGAGACCCTGTCTCAAAACAAAACAAACAAACAAACAAAAGAAGGTAAGTGTATTCATTTCTTCAGTGTCCCTATGACCACACCACCTGCTAGAAATAGCTTGAGGGAGGAAGGATTTATTTTGGCTCATGGTTTCAAGACATTTCTATTCATCACAGCAGGGAAGGCATGGCAGAGCAGCTCTGCCTGTGGCAGTGGGAATGTAGGCAGAGGCTGTCCACATCGTTGTGGATATGGAAGCAGAGTGAACAGGGCCAGGAACCGAGGGCCTGGCTGTAGCCTTCAAGGGCTTGTCCTCAGTTACCCACTTCTACCAGCGAGGCCCCATCTCCTGACAGTTCCACAGCTTTCTAAAACAGCATCACCAGCTGGGGACCAAATGATCACAACATGAGGCTGTGGGGAACATTCCAGGTTCAAATCCTAACAACCAGCCCTCTGCTTGCCTACAAACGAGCTTGGCATGTTGATCCAAATAATGCAGTCTGACCCTATCTGGCCTTCACATCCTATTTCAAAGCCATTTGTTAAGGTGCTTTCCTGAGTACAAAGTCCTCCTGCCAAATTCAGTTGGAGCTGGCGGGCGGTACAGTTGCATTTTCCCGGCTACAAATAAATAGATGAATGAATGATCTCTCCTCTGACAGATGACATCCTATTTAAGAGATCTACTACTGCTGCTCCTTTACAACATTTTTAGATCTATTTACTTTATGTATATGAGTGTTTTGCCTACATGTATGTCTGTGTGCCACATGTATACCTAATGCCCTCAGGGATCAGAAGAGGGTAACGGAGCCACTGAAACTGGAGTGATCGTTTTCTCTGAGCCACCATGTGGGTGCTGGGAACAGAACCCAGATTCTCTGCAAGAACAAGTGCTCTTAACCACTGAGCCATCTCTCCAGCCCCCACTGCTGTGGTTCTGGAAGACTCTGTTAGAGCCCTGCTCAGATGTTTACTGTCTTCTTTTAACAGGGTTCTGAACTTGCTGCTGTTTGATTATTAGAATCAACCATTTGAATGGCTTTTCTCAGTATTTAACAATGGGCACACTAGTGTTGTTGTCCTGAGAGCATCATTGTGTACACTGGTAAACACTGGCCATGGCATAGTTACACTTAGGTGATCATTTAATTCTTAAGTCCATGTTTTAAAAACTGGATCTTAATTCCATAAGAGCTTTCACAGAAGAAAACCCTGTAGCCTGGAATATTTAAGATTTCAGCAGCGAATCCTGAGTCAGCCTCCTGGGGTTCAGTTGAGAAAAAGAAAAATGAAAAGATCCCTCTCTCTTTCTCTCCTCCCCTCCCCTCTCTCCCTCTCTTCTTCCTCTCCCTCCCTCCCTCCTTCCTTGCCTCTCTGCTTCCCTCTTTCTCTCCAGGGTCACATGTAGCCCAGGCTGAACTTGAATTTGCTATGTGGGTAAGGATGATCTGATACTCCTGATCCTACTAATACCCCCACCTCCCCAGTGCTGGGATTGTAGGTGCTGTTGGGGTCAAGCCCAGGGCATTATGCTTATTGAGTAAGTGTTCCATAGCTGAGCTACATCGCCAGGCTCTGGTGGTGGGGGAGGGGCATTGCTGAGATAGAGCCTCACTGTGTAGCTGAAGCCTACTTCAAACACACTTTGTAGCCCAAGTTGGCCTTGAACTTGCAATCCTTCTGCCTCAACTTTCTACATGCTAAAATTGTAAGTCTATATCTTCAATTCTAACTTAGAAAAATTTTCTTATCTAAGAAAGTGGTACAGATACAGGTGTAGTGGTAGGAATGTATACAGCATTTAGTCGACTGACCAATCTGTCTGAAGGAGGTGGCAGAGAGTTCTTTTTGAAAGGTAATGTAAAGAAAAATGCTGTGGGATGGTCTGTATGTCAAGTGTGTTGCTGATTGGTCAATAAATAAATCACTGATTGGCCAGTGACCAGGCAGGAAGTATAGGCGGGACAAGGAGGAGAATAAAGCTAGGAAGTGGAAGGCTGAGTCAGAGACACTGCCAGCCGCCATGATGACAAACAGCATGTGAAGATGCCGGTAAGCCATGAGCCACATGGCAAGGTATAGATTTATAGAAATGGATTAATTTAAGCTGTAAGAACAGTTAGCAAGAAGCCTGCCACGGCCATACAATTTGTAACCAATATAAGTCTCTGTGTTTACTTGATTGGGTCTGAGCGGCTGTGGGACTGGCAGGTGAGAGAGATTTGTCCTGACTGTGGGCCAGGCAGGAAAACTCTAGCTACAGAAAAATAAGCCCCAGGCTTGAGAGACGGCTCAGTGGTTAAGAGCACTGCCCTTCCAGAGGACTCAGGTTTGATCCCAGCACCCACATGACAGCTCACAACTGTCTGTAGCTCCAGTTTCAGGCGATCCGACACCCATGGCAAAACACCAATGCACATAAAAAAAGTTAAAAAAATAAACAATTTTAAAAAAAGAAAGAACAATAAGTCCTTAAAACTCCAACTCACAAGGTTGTGGTTTTCTTTCTGCAGATATGTGCAAGGCTAGTATTGGAGGCCAACACAAAGGTTAAAGGCTTTGACAAGTGAACTTGATTGCATAGCAGCTGACTCTGGAGGCTGGAGCCCAGTAAGAGATGAATGAGGTGGTCAGTGTGCAAATGGAACAGGCTGGTTGAAGGCATGGAATGGAACGGTCGGAGCGGGAGAGATCAGGGAGAAAAATAATCTGTATTCCTTGGTGACCAAGTGGCAGTGGACATGTAAATGGAGTAGGTGTGCAAAATGATCCTGAGGTCCATAGGCTTAGTGATGAGCAAATGTAATAACCTCTGGACAAGTCAAGGAAGGCAGAGAAGACATCCAGAGTCAAGAGAAAAGGAAGGGGGTTGGTCTCCTGGTAGTCTGAGTTTGAAGTGATACCAAGACAAGGAAGTAGCATTGCCAGGGACAGAAATAAGGACCCTGGAGCAGCTGGCTCCTCACCAACTGTGTTTGGGCCGTGATGTCCCAGATGGAGGGATACATCACAACATACCAAAATATTTCCCTTTGGTTGGTCTGATGAAAGTGTGTCTGGTTTTGATGGATGACCCTGAAGGACATCTGGGAAGAAGTGGTTTTTGTTTTTGTTTTTGTTTTGTTTCATTTTCTTCCTAGAAGACATCCATGAGGAGGAGGCTGGCTTTGCCTTCATTTCTTTCTTTCATGCATGTGACCCATGAAGGGAGCATGAGGTCTTTGGAAAGCAGCCATCCTGGCTGCTGTGGCAAGCACACTGATGAGGCCAAGAGCGGGAAAGCAAAACCAGTAGTCACTAGCCACTTTTCTAGTCTACAGAGCCAAGTTTGGGACTGTCTTTTCTAGACTTATTTTTACATGTATGTTTATATCAAATGCCTATAGTCAACCCCTGTTAGCTGGTATCTTATTGCTTTCCGCTGAAGATATCTAAACTGATGCAGTTATTAATGTCTGGGAGAATGGGTGTGGCCTGAGAGAGGGGAATATAAAACCTGGAGATAGATCCAGGTTTAGGAGGTGGAGAACACTTCTGAATTACATGTTAAGAGTTTTAACTTAAAAATGAAGTCTTGGGCTAGTAAGATAGATGATTCAGTGGGTAAAGGTATTTGCCACCATGCCTGACAACCTGAGTTTGATCCCCAGAACCCATGTAAAAGTGGAAAGGAGAAAGCTGACTCTACAAACTTGTCCTCTGACCTCCACACACATGCTGTGGCATGTGCATGCCCCTCCCTCCTTGCCAACTCAACATACACATGTGCACATGTAATAATAATAGATAAAAAGATATGGAAAGCTTGCTCAAACCAGAGTCAGCTGCCTGTTGTATATAGTTGGTAAGGGTTTCTTTTTCCCCAGTCTGTAGGCTGCTTCTTCACTCTGGTCCTTGTCTTTACTGGGTAAAAGCTTTTTAATTTCATGTAATCTTGTGTTAGTTCTTGGCATTATATCCTGTGCTATGAGTCCTTTTCTGAGAGTCCTTATCTATGCCTATATCTTAAAGTGTCTCCTCCCAGCTTATATTAATGTCTTTAAAAAACAAATGAGAACCAAGTGCTGGCAAGAGTATGGGTACTGCTGGTAGGAATGCAAACTGGTGCGACTGTGATGGAAATCGGTATGGACGTTCCTCAAACCTCTGAAAATAGAACTATCACATGACCAGCTCTTACATTTCCTGGGTATTTACCCAGAGGACTCTAAGTCATCAAACCACAGAGGCACATGCACATCCATGTTTATTAGCCCACTGTTGACAATTGCTAAGAAACTGAACCAGTCTAGATGTCTATCAACAGATAAATGATGTGGCTGTTTGAATGGGAATAACCCCATAGGCTCATGTGTTTGAATACTTGGTCCCCAGTTGGTGCAACTGTTTGGGAAGGATTAGGAGGTATGGCCTTGTTGGAGAAGGTGTGCCACTGGGGCAGGCTTTGAAGTTTAAAAAGACTGCCATTCTTGTGCTTTCTATTGGTAGATCAAGACATAAGCTCTCAGCTACTGCTCTAGCTCCATACCTGCTTGCCTGCTGCCTCGATCCCCGCCATGACGGTCATGGGCTCCTAACACTCTGAAACTGTAAGCCCCAATTAAATGCTTCCTTCTGTAAGTTGCCTTGGTCATGGTGTTTTGTCACAGCAGTAGAAAAGTAACTAATTCAAATGAATAAAGAAAATGTGGTATATATTTATAATGGAATTTTATTCAGCTCTACAGAGAATGAAATCATGATGATTTCAGGAAAGTGGCTGAAACTAGAGATTATTATGTTAGCTGAAATAAGCTTAAGTCAGAAAAATCAATGGCACATGTTCTCTCTCATATGGGGAATTTAGGTTTAAAATTGTGCGTGCGTGTGTGTGTGTGTGTGTGTGTGTGTGTGTGTGTGTGTGTGTGTGTGTGAGTGTGAGTGTGTGTGTGTGTGGTATTGTGTTGTGAAGCTAAAAGTGAAACCATGATATGGGAGGAAGAATTTGAGGAGGAAGGTGGAGAGAGAGTGTAACAATATGCATGACATAAAAACAAAGGGGGACTATTTTGAAGAAAGGTGGGGACTGGAAAGAGGGGGTTGGGGGACAGGGAAACAGGGAGGGCAGTGGGGAAGAGGACAAGTAGAAAGGCGTATTAACATATATATGAGATGTTATAATGAAATCCATTACTTGATATGCTAATGTTAATAATAATAATAATAAGTCAAGATCCCCTCCCATCACTAGAGTTACCTCTCCCTTGGTCTACCCTGGGTGCATTTTCCAGAGAGCCTGTGTTTCAGACTAAAGGTCAAAAAGGAGATCAGTTTCAGTTGTGAGCTGCAGAGGGCTGAGTCTCTCTCTCTAATGTGATTTGCTTCCTGTTGCTAAAACCCAGTCTCTTCAAAGGACAGCGCTAACTAAATGAGGCATCTCCTTGTCTTTCTCCCTTGGATGAGGTAGAGTAAAAGCATTGGTGTGACAGGATAAGGAGCTTTCTTTATTCCCTGTGGATAGTGGCATGTCACCAGAGAGGCTGGAGTGACAGAGCTGACCCATAGCCCAGGGAGAAAATGGCCTGGATCTTTGACAGAAGTGAGCAGTGTCCAGTTCCTCTTGGGAGAGGGAGGGAAAGGGAGAGGTTACAATGAGAAAGCCGTATCTATTCCACTGAGGAATTAATGCCACAAATTTTCTTGAAAAACCATTTTCTTTCAAGATATTTGAACCCCATCTAGGTAGACTGCACTAATGACTGCTAATGGATACATTCTTTTAATAAATAACGAGGGACAAGAAATTTGCCAGATATTAAACAGAGTCCCATGTGCCTTATCTGAGTCTATAAGGGATCTATCACATGACAGAAGTGAAGGAAATATGACTCTTCAGAGGGTAAAGAGTCTAGTTTTCCTTGGTGCCATCTAAACTTACCACTAGGAAGAACAGTACTTCATTGGCCTATCCTAGGATGTGCTAAAGGGGTCATGTCACAAGTTAAATTATATATTTCCTTTTGGTAGCAAAGAAAATATGAAATTGGCACCTCTGTGTTCTTTTCTGGGCGTTACAGCCTCAAAGTTCTGTTGTGTGTCTGTCTGCCTCTTGGAATTCCCACCACGAACTCAAAGAGCTTGTGTAACTTGTCATTATTTTGTCCATTCTTATTTTTCTCTCCTCCTCCTCCAATTTTTCTCCTTCCTCTATGTTTTTGCCTCTTCTTCATGTTTTTGTTTGTTTGTTTGTTTGTTTTTTTGTGGATTTTTTTTTTTTTTGAGACTGGGTTTCATGTGGCTCAGACTGGTCTGGAATTTACTGTGTGGCCAAGGCTATCC
This sequence comes from Peromyscus californicus insignis, assembly GCF_007827085.1. Classification (NCBI taxonomy): domain Eukaryota; kingdom Metazoa; phylum Chordata; class Mammalia; order Rodentia; family Cricetidae; genus Peromyscus; species Peromyscus californicus. Next base: position 91,618,511 of record NW_026294413.1, read on the forward strand.
TTGAACTCCTAATTTCTCGCCTCTAGCTCCCTACAACTGTAATTACAGATGTGCACCACCACATCCTTAATTCTTCTTTTCTAGTACCTTACACAGTGTGCTTTTGCTTGTAAATTTTAAACTCTATTCTTGGGAGTTTCTCAAGATTCAAGCAAGCCACAGTATTTTACTCTTAGGAGACACTTCCTAACATATAGAAAGAGATCCCATAAATCAATGGTGGAACATCTGGAAGAAAAATAGACACAGAAAATAAACCAGAACTTCAGAAAAGAAGAAATGGTCACTAGTTACATGGAAAGATGATCTGTAGTTTTTTTTTTTTTTTTAATGTGTTGGCTATGTTTGTTTGTTTTCTGTGCTGGGTGGGCATTGAACCTTGGGCTTTGCTCATACTAAGCAAGCATTCTACCACTGACCTACATTCCTAGCCCCCAACTTGCCATTTTCAATTCAACACTATGCTTCTAAGCTTCATTCACTTATAGTATCATGTGTAGATGTGCCCATTTTCATGTTATTAACATTTTATTGCATGGGAATTTTACAGTTTCATTTTCCATTCAGTACATGGAGCATGAATCTATGTATTTACAAAGCTTAAAAACAACTCAGGATTATAAAAGAGACAAAGGATACAGACATATGGTAGAGCTATTAATAAGCAAGAAATTAATAACTGAAACATTACCTTGAGGATAATGTTTTCTTAGGAGAGGAAGAGATTGATTTGGGAACAGGATGAATGATGTATCAGTTACCTCTTGCTGAGTAACAAGACACTCGAAAGCCAAGCGGACCAATGATCGCAAAGCAAACCAATGATTGCTCAAGATTCTCTGGGTCAAGACTTCAGGAAGAGGAAATGGGGGTATTGGCTGGTCTTTGCTCATGCATGCGTCTTTACCTGTAGGTTCAGATGGGCCGTCCCTTCCAGTCTGGGCCCTTGGTGTGGCTGTGTGTTGGCTGAAGTGCCTTAGACTCTGCACCGTGCTTCTCATCTACTCTTCCTCTTCCTCCTTTTCCTCTTCCTTCTCCTCTCTCTCCCCTTTCTTTTCTTCTTCTTCCTCCTCCTTCTTTTCCTCCTCTTCCCACTCTTCCTTCTCCGTTTCTTCCAGAAAGATATATTTATTCTTTCTATGTAGACAGCATCCAAACAATATTTGTGTAACTAAAATTTGATGGCAGTTAAAGTGTATTAACTAACAAAGGTGTGCTCATACTGGAGATATACTACATAAAGTTCCTGTTGGAGATACCCAGAGTGGGGTGTAAAAACAAAACTTTAAAACTCTGAAAGCTTTGGAAGGAGCAAAGAAAAACCTTTTCTTTGTGAAAAGATATGGAGAGATGGCACAATCTTTCCTCAGGGATATAGGGAGGTCTTGGTTACAGCCAGCTATATCTCTCAAGTGGCCCACCTTAAGAGAACCTTGTCATCTGAATTCCATTTCTGTCTCCATTAGGGTCTCCATTAGCATAACTACAGGTAGTTGTGACTGCCACTCCCCCCCCCTCCCCACACAAACATGAGACTTGTCTAGAGGAGCGGCAGGGCCCAGGTCAATATCTCCTCTCTCGGGATCAGCTTACTTAGGTTTCTGCCCCTCCCCACCACCCTGACAATGACCTTCCAGCTGTCTGCTTGTCTCCTGTCTCCTGTCTCTTGTTTGCCTTAACCTCCTGACCTGCTTCGACCAATCCTCCTGATCTTGGACTTATGATCCTTGGGCTTGTCCCTGATGCTTGGTGGCCATAGCCCCTTATATTTTTTATTCTCCTTTAATTGGAAGGTTAGCCCATGTGAATGACAGCAAGTTCAAGCGATACCCTAAAATAAAAGCTCCTTTTCTGTCTTTTCCAGTCCCATAGCCCCCCACTGTCAAACAGCTGAGCAGTCAGTTTCCTCGCAGGTGACTTCCTGTAAACACACCGTCTATGTGTGTACTTGAACAAAATAGGTATCAACACATCAATGTTGCTCTCTAATTCCCTTTCTTATTTAATATCCTATCACACATCTTGGTCCACATCATACCTGTGGCCTGATCTGACTCTAATAGAGGCAATGCTCCATGGTATAGAGGCTCTTTTATTTACCTAGCGCTTTTCCTCCTGGTCAATATCCTACCCCTTATTTTTTGGCTCTTATAAACAGTTGGGAGTGACCCCTGCACAGATGGATCTTTGCATACTTCTGCCAGCTAGTGTTTGTTCTGAAGAACAAGCTCCCAGAAGGAACAGTGCTGACTTGGTATGTGCCTGGCCTCCCTGACTCATTGTGCTCTCACACCTGATGTCTTAGAGATCTGTTGTCACCTGCCTGCCTTTCCTGAGCACACTATGATTTGCCCATTCTCATTGCCTCTCTTGGAGGCTTTTTCCTAGAAGGCTGTTGCTCATCTCCATTGTTATTTCTGCTTAATTATAGTTCTTGCCCCTTGGCATTTAGTAAATAAATAAGGGGATGGATGAGTTCCATAGTAAATTTTATTGATCTAAACATGGGTGCCAGATGCAGATAGCAAATAGTGATAAGCAACATCCAACTCCTTGCTCTTAAATGGACAGTCACGCAATTAGCAACAAACAATTGGAAATACTTGCTTAGATAGATGTTTCAAAGGTCAATGGGGGGGTTGAATAGGATTGGCCCCCATAGCATCATATACTTGAATGCTTAGTCATCTGTGAGTGGCGCTTTGAAAAAGATTAGGAGGTGTGGCCTTGTTGGAGGAAGTGTGTCATTGGGGGTGGGCTTTGAGGTTTCCAAAAGCCCATTCCAAGTCCAGAGTCTCTGTCTTCCCTCTGCCTATGGATCTGGATGTAGAATTCTCATCTACTTCTCTAGCACCATGTCTGCCAGCATGTCAACATACTCCACACCATGATGACAATGGACTAAGCCTCTGACACTGTAAGCCAGCCCCAATTAAACGCTTTCCTTTATAAGAATTGCCATGGTCACGGTGTCTCTTCACAGCAATAGGACACTGACTAGACAGACGGTAAGGCAACTGATACTGCTAGAGACATCTATCGTTCACAGTCAGCTGGTATTTGCACACAAATCTACACAAGGGAAGGACTGAGCTGGCTGTCATAGGCAGAAGGTTCCAGGCATGAGTGGAAGGCTGGAAGGGTCTGAAATAGTTGATTCAGTCGAGGAGCTAGACACTTATAAGGTTGTATAAGGATAGGGTGGACAACCCCTCTGTAAGACTAACATGGGAAACTGGGAAGAAGTTTGTCTAGGGGAAGGAGGATATGATTAGGTATGTAAGTCGCCCCAGTTAAAAATTGAAAATTTTATTTATTTATTTATTTATTTATTTATTTATTTATTTATTTATTTATTTATTTATTCTCTGTGTGTGTGTGTGGTCAGAGATCAACTTTGTAGGGACTGGTTCTTTTTTTCCACCACGTGAGTCCTGGGGATAAAGCCAGACTGACATTGTCAGGCTTGTAGGGCAAGTGCCCTTATCCACAAAATCATCTTGCCAGCCCCCAGCTGGTTTTCCACAGAAGGGATTTAATAGGAATGACTGTTGACAGACTAACTGAGCAGGTAAAGTAGAGCCGAGGAGTGAAATAAGGAGGAGCCGCCACCAGAAAAAGTGGAGGGTATTAAAGCTTAGAAACTCAGAGGGGAGTGTTGGGGCCTGGGGCCCCACCCTCTGAAGAGTGGGCCGCTTGGCTGGTGCCGGTGTCTCAAGTGAGGGCCAATATGAAGCTGCTTCTCTAGGCACTGAGCAAGCTGCAAAGTAGATTAAACAGCTGCGGCAGAAGCTGCTTTTGCTGCCGTGATGCTTAGAGGACCAGTTAAAAGAGAGGCAAACAGGTCAAAGGGCTGGGGATGTAGACCAATGACAGAGCACCTGCTTAGCATCCACCAGGTCCTGGGTTTGATCCCCAGCACCAAAAGGAAAAGAAGGAAGAAATGGAAGCAGACAGAAGGGAGGAGGTCTCTGCCTAAGAGCCCAGTCAGGAGCCTGCTGTCAAAGCATGCGTTTATATCAAAAGTTCCATCCACGACGTTGCGAAGCTAGAGCATTGTGGTGCTCAGCCTCTCTTCCCTGACATGGTGAGGAAAGGCAGGGATACAGGGAAGTGGGGGCCACTGGGAGCCATTTTCAGACTGTCGATGCTGCCGGTCACCTTTCTCCGTGTTGCTGAGACCCGGCTGGTGCTAAGCTTTCAAGACTAGTGACAGCCATTCTGCGAGAGGAACACATTGGGAAGGCTCAGCTGAGTACTTGTTGGGTCTCCTGTTCCAATCAAATTATACTTTATCACAAAGTTAATTCAAGGCTTATGTAATGATTCCCATAAGCATTACGGTGCTGTATGGTAATCAGGCATCCATGTGGTAGGAGGCTCACTGAAATGACTATAATTAGTATTACTTCCACACAGCCAACTCCACTTAACTTTTCTCTTCTTGTTTGTTGTGTTTTCAGTATCTCAGCTTCCACCTTGATGGCTTTCTCTGATACCACCCACCACTTAATGATCCCTCCATGTGCAAACTCGGATGTGTAAACTAAATTACTCTGATTCCAGACACTGTCCCACAGTATTTGGGTGCTCTGCCTCTGCCTCCTTTCCCGTGTTTGCATTTTTCTCCCTTCCCTGAGGGAAACTAAGCAACAGGAGGCTGTGGGCTGAATTTCTTAAGGGAGGTGCTGGTAGTGGGCCCGGCAAAAACTGTTCGAGAATGGTCTATGTGCATTAAAACAGGTTGCCCATAGCTCTCCCCCAGTGGCTCCAGGTGTCTTGGGGGTCATTTTTGCAAAGAATAAGAACTTTCAGATTTCAGCAACAAATGACTAATCATGCAAATGGGAGCAAGAGAACACACTGGCGTTGAAGGAGCTTCGGTGTGTGGAAGCTGTGGCTAGATCCTTCCTTGGGTTGATAAGAAATAAGAAAGGATGGAGCTAAAGGATGAGGGAGGAAAGAAAACAGTAACAGCAGCATGTGGAAGGACATTGGTTTCCAGGCTGCCTCAAAGTCAATCCCTTACTTTTGTCCTAGAACTCACCATCATCTCTGAAGGCTGTGTTGCTGTGGCACCGAAGTGTCCATGCTTTTCTGAGGGCTTTTTCCTTTTATTAATTCTGCCTCTCCTTATGTCTTTCTGTCTCCTGTCCCCAAGACTCCTATGCCACCAACACTGGTGCAGCTGACACTGGACTGGATGTTACATGCTTGTTTAGTGTTTCTGTCTCTGTCTTCTCAATGTTGATTGGTTGATGATTGATTAGTTGATTGATTGATTGGCTCTTGCTATATAGTCCAGGCTGGCTCTGAACTCATAATCTTCCCATCTCAACTTCCTGAGTGCAAGGATTATAGGCCTGTGTTACCATACCCAGCTCTCTCTAGTATGTTTAATAGTGATTGCCACCACCCTGGGGGTAATGAATCCTCAAGTGTCAGTACCCCTTATGGAGTGTGTGTGAGTCCAACATGACCCATAGATTTGAGACTAACAGGACCTCTGGGTGCTGGTTTAAATGTGTGCAAGCTTCTTGCTGTACAGCTCAAGCTAAAAGGAATTAGGTTTGTTCCTCGGGGAACAGCAGGTGCTTTAGCCAGTGTTCTGTTGCTGCGAAGAGACACCATGACCATGGTGATTCTTACGAAGGAAAGCACTTAACTAGGGCTAGCTCACAGTTCAAAGGTTTAGTTCATTGTCGTTATGGCCAGAAGCATGGTGGCACACAGGCAGACATAGTGCTAGAGAGGTAGCTAAAAGTTCTGCTTCTGGATTTGCAGGTAGCAGGGAGAGAGAGAGAAAGAGAGAGAGAGAAAGAGACTGGGCCTGGCCTGAGCATTTGAAACCACAAAGCCCACCCTGCAGTACACACTTCCTCCAACAAGGCCACACCTACTCCAACAAGGCCACACCTCCTAAGCCCTGTCAAGCAGCTCCACTCCCGAATGACCAAGCATTCAAACACATGAGCCTAAGGGGCCATTCCTATTCAAACCACCACAACTGGCAAAGGCAACTGGAGATCGAACTTTGTCCTGCTTTTCTCTAAATTTCTCTTTTGGGTTTCACAACGTCACAGATCCTATTTTAGTAATTGTGTTTTTTTGTTTTTGTTTTTGTTTTTAGTATTATTAACAAAGCAGATGAAGCCACAAGAAATACTCAACCTTTTCAGTGTTTAGGGAAAAGAAACTGCTGTCGGAGATGTAGAGAGAAGGGAAGCCTTGATGCCTTTGGCAGGCATGTAAGTGAGTACAGCCCTCCGGGAGATTCCTCAAGAAATTTAAAATAGAACTTGTGGATGATCCCTTCTGGGTCTACATCCGAAGGGAATGAAGTCCGTATGTTGAAGAAACTTTTGTACTTCCCAATTTATTGGCACATAAGTCACAGAACCAAGAAATGGGCACAACCTCAGCTCTTGTCAGTTGATGAATGGATGAAGAAAGTGTTGTATGTCTACATGATGGAATACTACTCAGACATAAACATAATGGACTTCTGTCATCTGTGACAACATGGATGGAACTGGAAATCATTATGTTAAGAGAATCAAGCCAGGTATAGAAAGATTAGTACTATGTGAACTTACTGATATGTGGGATCTAAAAGAGTTGGTCTCATAGAAATTGAAAGTAGAATGGGGGTCCCCATGGGCTAGGGATAGTATGGAAGGGAGGAATGGGAGGAGGTGACCAATGGGTACTAAGTTACAGTTAGACAGGAGCAAGAAGTACTGGTTGTATTGCCCAGAAGGGTAAGTATAGATGCCAGTAACAAACCATACATTTCGTTCTCACCATCAAGAATTAGTAAATTGTTTTAGGAGATGGAGATGCTTAACTCAATTTAAGAATTACTTGATTGAAAGATCACATGGAACCCCACAAATATAAGCATATATTAGTTAAAATAAATTTAATCAAAACCAAAGGAAATAGAGTCAGGGCCTGCAAGGTTCCCAACAATCTGTTCTTTCATTTGCTCCCCAGTTCTCTCTTTAATGACGGTGTTGCCTGGTACACAGAGAGAAAATTGTTTTCTTTGCCAGTTGTCCAAATAGTGGAAATTTCCTGAATTCTTTGCTGCAGTTTCTCTAAGTCAGTGGACATATGCTGTTGTTTGAAAGAGCTATCTGTTACTAAGGGAGAACAGAAGTAAAAGAGAAAGAGGCTTGCATACCAACTCTCTGGGATAGGGAGCAAAGCCTTCCTAGAGATGTAAAAGACAGTGACCACAGTGGTCAGGCTTGTCGTCATAAAACTGAACCCTGAAACCCAACCTGTGGGTCCCTAGGTCTCAGAGGTATTAAGACAGAGAGGAACCAAGAAAGAAGTCACAATCAGATTGTTAGAACTGGGCTCTGTGCTGTACCACACAGGCTCTGTTGACAGACTGAGGCCACCCTGCCCTCTCTCTTGCTTTTCCTCTCCTCTGCTGCCCCCAGAGCTGCTCACTACTGTCCAAGTGTTCAAGCTGTTCCCTCCCCCATGCTCACACCTCTCTGTCTCTGTCGAGTTCTCCCCATCAGATTCCCCCTTCCTCCTACATTAAATGTGGGAACACCTTCTCCAGGCAGTCCCACCCTGGCCATGCTGCATCCTCGGAGGTGTTATTCTGGGGTGTTCCTACACCCTCTGTCGATCTCCATCATTGCATAAGTCACATGATATCCTGTTTGTTGCTTTGGGTCTGGAGCTCCTCCAGGCATCCAAACACATTGAGGTTAGATGTCAAGTCTGCCCCATCTTTGCACACTTGAGTTTAGGTAGGCTTGGAATATTTGAGGGGCCATTTCCCACCATCTGCTTTCATCTGTTTTGTAAAATCTTGAAATATTTAAAGTCTTAAGGCCCATATTGATATCTCAAGTTTTACCTATACTGATCCAATATAATTAAGTGTTTTGCTTTTTCTCTAAATGTTTGAAGTGAGTTAGTTTCAGTTAGCTAATGTAGTCTAACAAGTGACCTCAAAACTTTGTGGCTTAAAATAACAGTGGATTGTCTCTCACAGAGTGAGTCTTCTTCATCAAGTTAGGGCAGTAAGGACCTGCAGTCTTCTGAAAGCTTGACCAGGGCTTTGGCTGAGGTTGGAATGGCTGGAAATGCCGATGTTTTAGGAGTTGGATCAGGACTGTCTGCTGTGGGCCTTGGTTCTTCTCCTGGCCTCTAGTCGCTTCATGTACTGCTTCACAACATGGTGGCTGGCTTCCAAGGAGGACTATGCCAACAGTCAGCACTCCAAGATGGAGGAAGCAGAAGCTGCCAGGTGCATTAGGGGGTAGCCTGGGAACTGGCCAAGTGTTACTTCCTGTGTGTTTGATGAATGAAAGCACTGAGGAGCCGGCCTGCAGTCTGCAGGAGAGAAGTGCAGAAGGGCAGCTCTGAGGAAGGTGCTCATCTGGGTCATTGAAATAGTAGTTGAGGAGGTTTAATAATAGCTGTTCTTTTGTTATCTCAGATAAATGAAACATGAAATAAATGACCACATGGCTCAGCGATCCCTTTTCTGGGTAAAGGGATCAAAAGAAAGGACTTGAGTCTCTGCACACCAGTGTCCATAGCAGCATCATTCGCCACAGCCAAAGGGTGGGCACCGCCTAAGTTCCCACTGGTGGATGAGTGGCTAAACACAATAGGATGCTGCCGTTATCCATTTGGCCTGCCTTAACAAAGAATCACGGACTGAGTGGTTTACAAGCCAGAGAAGTTTCTTAACAGTATGGAGACTGGCGAATCCATGAGCAAAGTATAGGCAGAATCCAGTTTCTGGTGAGTGCTTTCTTTGACCTCTCTTATTGCAGTATTTTCACACAATGAGAAGCATGAGGAGTCTCTGCGTGGTATCTTTTCATTCTAAGCCTGTCCCCTGTGACTCCATTACCTCCCAACATCACCATGTTGGGTGCTAGGATTTCAGCATATAAATTTGTGGAGTATACAAATGGTCAGACCACAGTAGATGTGTACACAGTGGCATATTGTTCACCCTTAAGACAAAATGAATTTCTGACACAAATGGTAACAAGCCAGACACAAAAGGAAAAACGTGAGTCTCCCGATAGGAGGAAGCTAGAGTAGCCAAATCCACAGAAACAGAAGGTAGAACAGTGGTTACCAAGGGCTGGAGGAGAAGGGAACGGAAGTTAGTTTAGGGTGTAGTTTCACTTGGGAAAATGAACAATGACAGTGGTTACACAGTGTTGTGACTGATTAATCTGCTGAACTGTACAATTTAAATGACTAAAATGGTAAATTCATTCCGCATCTCCTACCACAATAAAATATTCTTCTGAATTATGCGTGAGCATGAAATATTGATGTTACTTTTTTTCCCAGTATATATTATAGCCAAGTCAGCATTGACTTGTTTTACAGGTAACTAACTCCCTGTTTTGTTAAAAGACTGGACCAGAAGTGATGGCACCATTTGGAAATTTGTCAGCTAGAGACTCTCAGGCCCACTGAATACACTGAATCAGAACCTGCTGTCCAACAAGGACCCTGATACTCATGTACTTGTCAGTGTATGAAAAACACTGAATTACTTGAACATAATGCTATGTTTTGTTTTTTGGATATTCAAATAGATATTTGCCACACTAATTGTATTTTCTATTTTTCATTTCGGCATCATTTGGCATTATTTCAACCCTTACATATTTTCATTGGACTTTGAGATGGTCCTGGATCGTTGGCACCATGCCAGGAATGCCTGGAGAACACCATTAGTAAATTCTGGACATAGTCACATCCTCTCTCCTTTTAATGCCTCATTTCCCCCTCTGTGGCTGCATTTCTTCCCATCAGCTTTCAGGTTTCCACTGGGGCTCTTGCCGTTAAGGCTGCTAGAAAGACTGAGCCTGTGGCTGGAGCACCTCAAAGCAGACCTAATTTCTCCCTAGGACACCTTGACCCAGTTCACATTTAGGGAGGCCAAATCAGTCTTGTTCTTCCAATTACTGAATGATAAACTTTTAAGTCCCCATTCCAAACCAAAATGATTTCCTGGAGTTTAATATTCATACAGGAGGGTGCACATATTAGTCTACAATTCAGTAGATTTTTTTCTTTTCTCTCTCTCTCTTTTTTTTTTTTTTTTTATTTTTCGAGACAGGGTTTCTCTGTGTAGCTTTGCGCCTTTCCTGGATCTCACTCTGTAGCCCAGGCTGGCCTCGAACTCACAGAGATCCACCTGCCTCTGCCTCCCAAGTGCTGGGATTAAAGGCGTGCGCCACCACCGCCCGGCCTCTTTTTGGTTTTTTAAGACAGGGTTTCTCTCTGTGTCTTTGGCTATCCTGGAACTCACTCTGTAGATCATGCTATCCTCGAACTTGGAGATCTGCATGCCTCTGCCTCCCAAGTACTGGGATTAAAGATGTGTACCACTACTGCCTGGCTGTTCAGTAGATTTTCATATGCTCTCAGATGCAACCCCTAGATTCAGTAACAGTGTAATTACTCATTTCTAATTCTCCTAATTACTAGGGAGCCTTCTCAGTCACCATCCCCCCAAAGGTCTACCACTAATTAGACCATAGCATTGCCTGGTTTCTGCCAACTTTTGTGCCTTTATAATAGAATGGTGCAGAACATTCATTTCTTTATGAATAGCTTTTTTTCAGGTCAACTCTAAATTTGTGAGATTCCGTATATGTAGTTGTATGTAATTCTTAGTGCCATGTAGTGTGCCATTGTGTGAATTTGTCACAATTAGACATTTATTCTCCTGGAGCATTTGAGCAGTTTCCAGTTTGGGGCTCTTACAAACAGTGCAGGTGGACACAGCCCGGTGCTTCTGTGGGGAAGAAACACCTGCCACAATTCTTTGTTGTTCTGGGTGTGGAATGGCTGGGTCAGAGGATACTCCTAGGGTTAACCAAGCCATTTTCCACACTGTTACCCCCATTCGAATCTAAAAGCAAACACTCCCACCCCCTTTCTGTTCCTTAAGAGTCATGGCAAATTTCAAACAGGACGTTGTCCTCACATGTAAGATTTACAAATTTTCACCGGAACGTTGGTGCCAACACTTCAAACACAAACACTCCAAACCCTCCGTGGCGGCAGAGTGGAAAAGCATGAATCAGATGACAGCTGTAATGCAAGATGCTGAGGGCTTCCTTTGTTGTTGAGAGGGCTGGGGAGCCTTTTGCAGAAGCTGCTGCCTGTCAGGCTTGCCCGTCTTTGTAGGGCTAATTACCAGCACTTGGGCAAGCAAGGGGGCGGGCATGTGCACAGTGATACCAACTGAGCCATCACCAGGCTTATGACTAATTAGAAATGCAAAGTGCTCAAAGGTTCAATCCACCACCACCACCCCGGACAGAAGCCGCCCCCCCCCCCACCCCACCCCACCTCTTCAGAATTCTAATGTCAGCATGCTTGTGATTTGGGGCTTAGGAGCAGGAACGCTTGCAAAAATCTGCCGCTGCTGACTGAATCACACAGCGCGCACCCTACGTCATGCGGCTTCCCTCCCAATCATGCATCGTGGATAAGTTTCCTTTGTGTCGCTCAGGGTTCGGAGGAAGCCTGTCAGTTCCATTTCCAGGACTCCCTGGATCCTAGCATACTAAGCACGTTATTCCTCTGTGCTCACCACGCATAGAGGAGCAGAGCCACGGTAATCCAGGCCCCTGCAGTGGTGGGTGGGGCAGAGCGGTTACAAGCAAGCTTTGATCCCCGCTAGCTGCAAACCACTACTCACACACAAGGCATGCAAATTAGGCCCCAATTAATAGCGCTTATTAACATCTCCTGGAACCAAGCAGGAGAAACTGGGAGGGTTTGCTGGGGAGGAAAGCAGCATTTAAGCACCACATTGAAAAGGCATGTCTGGTCAGGAGAAAAATCCCTGGGCTTGCCTTGCCGGGAGGTAAGAACCAAGCGTCTGCCGCTGGGCTGCTTAGGTGCCCTCAGGTCATTTGGAAAAGTGTCTACATGGTTCCTGCTTGAGGCGTGGTTTGATGGGAGCCAAGGAATCAGATGAGAACAAACTTCCCTGCTTCCCCTTTCTCCTGGGACGCCGTGTGGTCTAAGCTCTAAGGAGTTCTGAATGAACAGCCTCTGAGAGGACTAGGTAGCACAGCCCCAGGCCCTGAAGAAACGGACTAAGCTGGGTGGGGGTGGGGGCGGGGCGGGGCGGAGGTGGGGGCAGGGAGACTATTGTTTAAAAGATGGCTGAAAAATTGCACTAATAGGCGCCTTGATGGCTCTAGGATGGGGCTTCATCCCTTCCAAGTGAAGTTGCAGAATGAAAATTTAAATGCCTAAAATATACCATCATATTACCTTAAGACGCAACTATCAAAATATTTGAAACATAGTACGGCAACAAATGTGCTTTAGAATCACGAACTATTAAACTCCAATGACTGTAATAATGTCAAACAGTGACGGCCAGGGGTGCTATTCTGAGCCATCTAGGGCAACTATAATGTTATACTCACAGGTGCTGTCAGGGTTCTGGTTGGGGGTTGCCTATTTTTATGATTGAAGGAAATGCAAAAACCGTGGTTAGTGGTTACAGAAAATAAAGACGTAATTTCTTCCTTTTCGGTTTTACAAATTCCCTGCCTTTTCAGCACAGGCTTCTAGGTTAAAAACCCATGAAGAAGTCAGGCGTGGTGGCATATGCCTTTAATATCAGCCCTTGGGAGGCAGAGGCAGGTGGATTTCTGTGAGTTTGAAGCCAGACTGGCCTACAGAGTGAGTTCCAGTACAGCCAGGGTTACACAAAGAAACTCTGTCCAAAAAACTAAACCAAACCAAACAAAAAAAGCATGAAGATGGTTTGCTAACAGCTAGTGCCTCCCACTGTATGGAGATGGCAGGGATGGTAAGTTTTTGGTTATTTGGTGTCACTGTGACACCAAATAGAAACTCCTGAATGGAGTTATTTTGGCTCCTGGCTTCAGGAGCTCTTGGTCCATCATGGCGGAGTTCATGGTCACAGGACTGTGGGATAGAAGCTCACCATACCATACAGACCAGGAAGTAGTGAATAGCTGAAACTAGGGGCAGGCCTAGTGCTGTAGGATGTTCTGTATGGCAAATGTGTTGCTCTGATTGGTTATAAAACACTGATTGGCCAGTAGTCAGGCAGGAGGAAGTATAGGCAGGACAAGGAGGAGAATAAAGCTGGGAAGTGGAAGACACTGCCAGCTGCCGCCATGACAAACAGCATGTGAAGATGCCTGTAAGCCACGAGTCACATGGCAAGGTATAAATTTATAGAAATGGATTAATTTAAGATATAAGAACAGTTAACAAGAAGCCTGCCACGGCCATACAGTTTGTAAGCAATATAAGTCTCTGTGTTTACTTGGTTGGGTCTGAGTGGCTGCGGGATTTGTCCTGACTGTGGGCCAGGCAGGAAAACTCTAGCTACAGGGCTATAACCCTCAAGGTCCACCCTACTGACCTACTTCTGTGAGCTAGCCCCACATCCTAAATGTCCCATGCCTTACCTCCAAACAGTGCCCATCAGATGACAGTCTCTCAAAATATGAACCTGTCAGGATTTTTACAATCTGAACTATAACATTCCACATTTGACACATCTCATAATGTAAAAACATTCAGTCCAACTTCGGGAGTCCCTATATTCATTTTTGGTGCGTACTAGAGTGAGGGTCTAACTATGTAGTCTTGGCTGGTCTGGAGCTCACTGTGTAGACCAGGCTAGTCTTGAACTCATAGAGATCCACCTGATTCTGCCTCCTGAGTCCTGGGAACAAAGGAGTGCACCACCATGCCCAGCCCAAGTCCCTATGGTCTTAACAATCCAGTACTGTTCAAAGTCCAAAGCCTCTTCTGAGATAGAAGGCAAACTCTTATCTGTGAGCCCCTGTGAAATAAAAAGAAAATTATGTACTTCCAAAGGACAGTGGCAGAGTAGCATTTTTATTCCAAAAGGCATGAGCAGAATGCTGGCAAGGAAAGACTGGACTAAGTAAAATTGAAACTCAGGGAGGCAAACATTAAATCCTATAGCTCTGTGCTCAGAATCCTACATACGGGGTGTTATGATATGGGACGTAGGTACCAAGAGGCTTAAGCCCTGCTCCTATGGTTCTAGTGCCTGTCACATGAACACTAGCTTCATCCAGTGACTGTAATTCCATCAACAGTTGTCCCATATTCTTGGTATTTCCAGCATCCTAACGTCTCCAGGGCAACCTAGGCTTCCCCCTGAGTTTTGTACGTGGCCTATTCAGGGGTGCCTACCTGCAAGGACTCTGATACTGGTATTCATTGCCTTGCATTCCAGACTTTTCTCTAAAGTCTTGGGACAAGCCTCTATGATCCATAATTCTTTTATTTTGCACACCTGAAACACCAGGGCCCTATGGCCAATGCCAGGTTCTGTTGTTAGCCTGAGAAGTATCCTGTCCCTCTCGGACCTTACTGCAGTGTCCTCTAAGTGCCTTCATGATTGAACTTGGAGAAATACTTTGCTGTTTGTGCCTGTTTGTGCAGGGAATCACTGAAGATCTCATCAGAGGGAAGTCTTCCAATGAATTTTTAGTGTTACACAAAGGGCCTTTCAATGGCAGGGACTCATTCTCAAGGAGATTGTCCTGTTGTCTAGTGCAAAGTGCAAGGGTTCTTGTGTGTATGTGTATGTGTATGTTGTGCTTATGAATGTCCAGGTACCTGGGCCTGTGTATGTATGTGGAGGCCATCAGGCATCTTTCTCTGTACTATGTGTGTATCTTATTACCCTGAGACAGGATCTCTCACTGAATAGAAAGTTTGCTCTTTCTGCTGGTTAATGGACTCTTGGGATCCTTATGTGTCTGTCCCCCAGTGTTGGGGTTCTAGGCATATGTAGCCATGCCAGGCTTTTTACATGGGTGCTGAAGGTTTTAACTCAGATCCTCTTACTTACACAGCAAGTACCATTACCCACTGCATCATTTCCCCATTATGCCAAAGATTTAAAAAAACATTTATTTTTATTCTTGTGTATATGTGTGTACACATGATGTGTGGAGGAGTGTGCATACTACAATGTGAGTGAAGAGGTCACAAGGCAACTTTGTAGGGTTGATCTTCTTCCTTCTACCATTAGGTAGGTTCTGGAGATTGAATTCAGGCTGCCAGGCTTGCTCAGCAAGCACCTTAAACCATTGAGCCATCTCCTAGCCCTGAAGCCGACTTCCTCCTCCTTCTCCTCTTCCTCCCTCTCCTCCTCCTTGTCATCTTCTTGCTGTTGTTGTTGTTGCTCTTCTTCTTCTTCTTCTTCTTCTTCTTCTTCTTCTTCTTCTTCTTCTTCTTCTTCTTCTTCTTCTTCTCCTTCTCCTCCTCCTCCTCCTCCTCCTCCTCCTCCTCCTCCTCCTTCTCCTTCTCCTTCTCCTTCTCCTCCTTCTTCTTCCTTATGAGACAGAGTTTATCTGTGTAACCTTGACTGTCTTGAAACTCTCTCTGTAGACCAGGCTGGCCTTGAACTCACATATATCCACCTGCCTCTACCTCCTGAGTACTGGGACTAAAGGTGTGTGTCACCACTGCCTGGCTGAAGACTTCCTTTTAGTGGTGCTAATTTCTTTAAAAACTGTGGCCCCTTTTTCATCATTTCAAATACATCTGCCCCCCCCTTTTTTTTTGTCAAACTGGATGTTTTTCAAACCTTTCTGCTCTGCTTTTTGCTCCTGATTTCTCTGTGAACATGGCTAAAAGCAGCCAGCAATATTCATGTTATACTGTCTTCAGATTTCCTCCACCATTACTTTTTAAATCATTCTCACTCAAATTTTTACAACACAGGCAGAACATGGACTATTTCTTTGCTAGAATGTAGTACAAATAGACGCTAGTACAATTGCCAGCAGAGTTCACATTCCCATTTGTTCCCTCTATTTCTCTCAGTATTCTCATAGTCTTTTCAACTCCCACCAGAATTGTCCATCTTATAGTATTACATAAGATTACTTATAAGCTTTATAGTATTACAATCTTACAATATTCTATACTATAATACTTACAGTATTTATTCTAAAGCTTTGCCAGCCTAAACTTCAAAGTTTTCCAAATTATTCCTATACACCACTTCCAGAAGTCCTAAGAATCTGATCGTCAGGCTTATGGCATCAACCCCACTCCTGGTACCAATCTTTTGCATTAGTTACTTTTCTTGTCACTGGAAAAAGTATCTGGCAGAAGCAATTTAGAATGTGGAAGATTTACTTCACTGCCTAATGCAGGGACTGCAGTTAGTCCATCATGGTGGGAAAGGCATGGTAGCTGAAGCAGTTGGTTCTTCATATCTCAGTAGACCAGAAAGAAAGAGTGCACAGGCTGAAGTAGGAACAGGCTACCATCCTTGAGTCCTGCTTCTCTGTGACCCACTTCCTTCAGCTCAAAGTTCAACAGCTGGAAACAAGTGTTCAAGCACACAAGCCTGTGGGGGACATTTTACTTTCAAACCATAACAGTTACTTTTGCATTACTGTCTTAGTTACTGTTCTATTACTGTGAAGAGACACCATGACCAAGGCAACACTTATAAACAAAATAATTTAGCTTACACTTTTAGAGGGTTAGTCTATGAATCATCATGGTGGAAGCATACAGGCATGGCACTGGAGGAGTAGCCAGTAGCTGAGAGTTTTATATCCTTTCCTCAGGCAGCAGACAGAGAGAGAAGAGGAGGAAGAGGGAGAAAGAGAAAGAGACTGAGAGACTGGGATGGCATGATCTTTTTTGAAATCTTAAAGCCCATCTCCAGTGACCAACCTCCTCCAACTAGGCCACACCTCCTAATCCTTCCCAAACAGTTCCACTAACTGATGACTTAAACGTTCAAATATATGAGCCTATGGGGCCATTCTCATTCAAACCCTCAATCTCTGTGATGAAATTCTTGACAGAATCAACATATGGGAAGAGAACATTATTTTGGTTGATTATTTTGCCTGGGCCTGTTGTGAGGCATGACATCACCATGGAGGGAGTACGTGATAGAGGTGTTTCTTTACTTCATTGTTGAAAAGAAGCAGAGGGGAATCCTAATAGGAAGAGGCCAGGACAAGATCTATTAGCTCCTAACAGGACTATTTCCTCCACCTGGCCCCCACTTCCCACAGTTTCACTACTTCCTACTAGTATATTCAAAGTTTGAGTCTGTCTTTCTTTCCAAATGTTCTTCGCCTTAAGCAGTATCAATGGTCAATGTTCTTTCTTGATATGCTTATAAAAGAATATTAATTTTACTGTAATAATTTAAAGTATGCTTGTGTAAATGTTATTGTTCATGTCTGAGTCCATACATTTTGGGGCTAATGTCTGAGTTTTTTAAATATGCTATGGTGGTTTGAATGACAATGGTCCCCAAAGGCTCAAAGAGAGTGACATTATTAGGAGGTGTGGCCTTGATGGAGTAGGTGTGGGCAAAATGTGTCACTGGGGACATGCTTTGAGATTTCAAGTGCTCAAGCCAGGCCCAGTGTCGCTCTTCCTGCTGCCTGAGCATCCAGAAGTAGAACTCCTAGATACTTCTCCAGCACCCTGTCCACCTGTGAGCTGCCATGCTTCCTACCATGATAATAATAGACTAAAGCTCTGAACTGTAAGCCAGCCACAATTAAATGTTTTCCTTTATAAGAGTTGCTGTGGTCATGGTGTCTCTTCACAGCAATAGAAACCCTAACTAAGAATATGCTTCTAATGGCATATCATATTTTTATTCTCATTTTATCTCTATTCTAATTAAGTTAAATTTATTATTTAAATTGAATTGCATTTAAAAAATTTTTTTAAAGAAGTCTTAGCTTCACAGCAACATTGAACAATAGGTACAGAGATTTTCCATAAGTTCTCTGTCCCTACACATGCATAGCCTCATTAGCAACACACTACCAGAGTGGTGCAGTTACCACAGCTTGTGAACCTGTGATGATATTTCACTATCAAGTTCATAGTTGACTGACATTAGGGTCCACTCTTGGTATTATAGCTTCTATAGACTTAGAAAGGTATGATGACACAGATGCCGGAAAATGCATGATGACAGACATCTATCATGACACTATCACACAAGATACTCAGTTCTTTCTTTTGGACACCTAAAAAGGTCACTGCTGTGGTCAAGGCCATCTAGGTGTTTCTAACCTTATCAACTCACCTGGCTGACCTTCCTCTGAGGTCTGTTTATTTAAAACCGACTGCAGCCTCCAGGCTACAGATATGAGTTACTGAGGCTTCAAAGTAAAGGCGCTATTCTGTTCTACCAGACCTTGGACCCACCACCTGGAGCACTTTGTCATCCTGGGAGCAAGCACCTGGAGCTGTCCTGAACTAAGTACTAGTGCACAGAGGCCGTGCTGCTGCTGCCAGGAAACACATGGGTTTCGTCATCTCCATCTCAGCAGCGTCTCCTCCACAAGCTTATTTTCGTGAGTCTCTTCTCAGAAATGCTCTCTGTGGCAAAGTCACAAATGTTTCCAAGTGTTGCTGTAGACTGTGATGGCCAGAGTCACTGGAGACAATCTACTGCTGTCACTTGATAGAGTGTGTGAGGTCAGGCAGGGGTGTGCACAGTGGTTTAAGTGCTCAATGGGGAGGGCCATCTGACTCAACCAGCCTAGGAAGGAGGCTGACAGAGATGGGACAGAGCAGGCATGACATTTCTGGAAGGAAATGAGTCTGAAAAGTCTTAGACAAAGGATGGGGCAGCCACCCCCAAGGCTTTCTGGAAATCTCTTTTCATGGACTTGTTTTGTTTACCTCTGCTAATCTGTCCCATAATAAAAGAAAACCAGTGGCCACGTGTTGAATTCTTCCTGTGTGTTAGGAGCAATAGAGTGCAGAAGAGGGCTTGGACAAGCTCTTGAAAGCCAAATGCTCATTTCCAGAAAATTCCACAAGGCTGCTGAGAAACATAGCCATTATTAAAAATTAAATTGTATCAACCTAATTAAACTATATTAAACAAAGGTAGTGAGTCCCCCAAGTCACCATGCTCTAAGCATTTCAGTGCACTGACTGCCCTGTCCTTGGAGTTGTTCCTTCCTGCTGTGTCTGCACACCAGATATGCCATAAAATAATGCGACACCCTGAATCTCTTTGTCACAACAGTGGTTTGAAATTAGCGACAGAAGCAGTGTTTAGCCCACAGCAATCAGCAAAGTACACAAACTCGAGCTTGATTCATTGTTTTCTTTATTGTTTTGCCATAAAAGAACAATAGGGTAAATGTTAATAATACAAATTAAGTCTTAAAATGTGTCAGGTCTACAGCAGATGTATTATGAATAGCATGGAAGTCTGAGAAATTATTTCTTCAGTATTTGAAACTATTATTTGACTTAGCAAAGAAATTGTAGTTGTTGTTAGTCAAGCAGGATGTCACCTGCCTGGAACCCCAGACTCAGGAGGCTGAAGCAGGAGAATCATGAATTTGAGGTTAGCCTGGGCTACTTAATGAAACCTTATCACCACCCAGGAAGCTGTTGTTTTCCAATGAGTGAAATTCTGGCACACGTTTTTCTGTTTACTCTTGTCTTGTTAATGTAAGCAAGCAAAAATATCAAACACCTTCATCTCCATGTCATAGCAGTGTTCAGTGGTCGGTGGCAACTACATAGGATACAGGAATTGAATAAAATCAGTGTTATTTTGTGAGAACTAACTGGCTAAATGGAATTTACAACAATGAATATTTTAAGTCTCATTATTTATAGATTATGTTCCAAATCCTTTCAGAATAGTTTACATGAAATATGAATACTTACACTTTTATATAAATACTTATATGTTTAATATAACTTGCATATAGATTATGTTAAAATAAACACAATAAGTAGTCAAAACTCTTATTTTTCTGGGCTGAGGCTGTTGTATTTATTAAGTATCATTTCCTTTGCTATAAATATATTTCCTTCTTTATCTTGCCTTCCAAATTCCATTGAGTCTAATCTCCCTCACTGGGGTCCTGTGTAACAGCCCTTGTGAACAAGGCCTCAGCTTCTACACAGCTCTCTGAACTTCTAGAAAAGGTAGAGCTGAAGAGGGCCTTGAAAACTCAGCTCTGAGCATCTGTTGGGGAGTTCAGTGCTTGGAACAATGATATAACCAAAAGATGTTGACTGAAAGCTCTGGAGACAGAGGAGGGAGAGAGAGAGAATAGTGTGGTCATATATACAGAATAAGGACAAGACTCTAGATCTTCATTTAACTTTTAATTTTTTAGGCCCAGTGTGGTGGAAGATTACTGCAGGTTGGAGGCCAGCCTAGTCTATGTAGCAAGTTATATAGAGAGACCCCGTCTCAAGAAACAAAACCCCAAACAACAGAATCTAAGAAACAGCATCGACATTTTCTTAGTGTTCTTCAAGTTCTGAACACAAGGCAGTTATTTGACTGACTATACCATCATCGATAACAACCCTTGGTGAAGCTACTTTGATTCAAGTTGGCTATGATCCAACCTAGAGGAAACAGCTCCCAAGTGCTCTTTAGTTACCAGGTAATTACATCATTCCAGATATTTGACACGGGCAAACTCAGCTCAGTAGCTAATTCCTCAAACAGGTTGCTTTGTTTTGTTTTGATTTTTGAGGTGCAGTCTCATTACATAGTTCAGGCTGGACCACAAACTTGTGATCCCTTGCCTCAGCCTCCTGAGTGCTGGGATTGTATGCTTGCGCCTCTACCCCTGACTTCTTCGCTTTTTCTTCAATTGCATTCTCTGACCACCTCATTGCCCATGGCATGTACTGGGCATCCCTGCATCATGTGGAAGGAGAAGAACAACGGGATCAAAATCCCAGGAGAAATGCCTCTCTTCCCAGCCCCTTACTTCCCAGCACATCCTGGCTACAAGCCCCTCCTCACACCCCTGTGCAGGGACCAGGTTGGCAGATTGCCTAGTCTTTAAGTCCCAGTCATTATTGACTGGTTGTCTGAGTTTCCTCTTCAGAATATCTGATCACCCAGCTTCCTAAAATAGCCCCAGCCAGGGTCAGATTACCCCTGGCTGCCAGGTCACACCTGCAAGATGAGCTCTACCAACAAGCTTAAGGAGAAACAAATCCATCATACCAGTCGTGACACCTGGGGAAAGTCATCAGGGACCAGTCCCATCTCCAATCACAGCCCAGTGTGGAGTAGACATGTCAGAGAGACTAGGACAACTCATTTACGTCTTCCTTCCTTTCTCATGCCTTCCATCTTCTCCAAGTCTACTATGGAAAATCAAATGGGGAGCAGATCATCATTGCTCTCCTGGATTTCCTGTGTTTGTCCTTGTCCCCTGCAAGTCTACCCTCAAGAAGTAGAGTGTTTGCCTACCACAAATGAAGCCCTAGGTTGGATCCTCAGCACCACATAAAAGGTTTGGTGCTATGCCAGTAATCCTAGCACTTGGAAGGTAGAGGCAGGAGGATCAGAATTTCAAGGTCATCCTTGAAAAGTTGGAGGCTAGCCTGTGCAACATTAAATAGTATCTGAAGACAAACAATAAGACAAGTACGTCAGGATATATCATTGATTTGCTCAGAACTATCCAACAGCTCCTATCCAGTCAGAGGTAAAGCCTTACAATGGCTGGAGGGCCTGAAGCAGTGATTCTTAACCTGTGGGTCGCAACCCATTTGAGGGCCAAACAACCCTTTCACAGGGGTCACTTAAGACCATTGGAAAACACAGATATTTACATTATGATTTGTAACAGTATCAGGGTTACAGTTACCAAGTAGCAACAGAATATCTTTATGGTTGGGGGTTACCACAACATGAGGAACTGTCTGAAAGAGTTGCAGCAGTAGGAAGGTTGGGAACCACTGGCCTACAGGATCTACTCTTATCCCCCTAAGCCTTTACAAACTTGATTCCCTACTATAGTTTCTCTCTCTCCTTCCCATCCACAATCTTGTTGTTCTTTATGCTCACAGACCCCCCCCCCCCACTCCAGGACATTGGCCCACCCAGGACACTCTTCCCCCAGAGATGCTCTCACCCACTCCTTCACTTCCTCAAGTCTTCCTGCAAACCTCAGCTTCTCAGCAAAGCCTACCCTTTGAATGGAGCTAATTATGCCTGGAGGCTGTCTCTAGTCCCTTGCTACTCCTCTTTGATTATTCCCATAGGATGAATCACCTCCTGGCATGACATATAATTTACCTTTGTTCTCTACCCAGTAGATAGGAAATGTCTAAGAAGACACAGATGGCTGTCTTTTTTGTCTAGCTTGTTTGCTAGTGAGTCTCAGGTGTCTACAACACGCACGTAGTAGGAACTCAAGA
This sequence comes from Peromyscus californicus insignis, assembly GCF_007827085.1. Lineage (NCBI taxonomy): Eukaryota > Metazoa > Chordata > Mammalia > Rodentia > Cricetidae > Peromyscus > Peromyscus californicus. The sequence goes on from NW_026294413.1 coordinate 91,640,768, forward strand.
ACTATTTGGTGTGTGATGAGCACCCTTTGAGATGAAGAAAGTGAGGCCTACTCTAAGTTGGAAACACTGAGCCATCTGGGAGCAGAAATCAGTCCCTCTCTTCTGGAGCCCACATCCACCATTGGCTGTCCATCTGCTTCCCACCCACAACTGGCTTTAGGGGCAAGTTCCAGGGGATTCCCTATGGTGCTGAGTGGACAGATATTCTTGGGATGTCCACATTGACTTGTTCACCAAGGTTAAGAAGATGGTTAAGTCATGTGACGACTCTACAATATGGTGGGGTCTTCTTTAAAAAGCCTCTTTACCTGGGTGCCTATGTCCTTGCTTCAACACTTGCAGCACACAACTCTGGCAAGGGGTCTTTGTTGGTGCCAGAGATCCTGAAGGTGGGGAGGGGGGCCCATGGCTGAGGAGGAAGGATCGACCAACTAAGCTGAGTCATGTGAGCAACTGTATTCATAAAGCCAGGGCCTTCTGTGGGGCAGGGAGCCCAAGGCCATCAAATAGAAAACTGCTTCCATGTAAAGGAGCAGACTTGCTGAGGCATCCTCCCTGAGTCCCTTGCTGTGCCTCCCACTTGGACTACTGGTGACTTCATTTCTGACGCGTCTGAGGGGTTTATGAGTCAGCCTCAAGATTCACTTCCATAAGCTCCTTGTCACTAGACACTGAGGTCATCTCATAGCAATGCGTTTGCCTGACAAATTCCCTCAAACCTCAGTGGCTTAGAAGAACAGCCACTGAGCTGGGGAGATGGCTTAGTTGCTAACATGTTTGCCTTGCAATCACAAGGGCTTGCATTTGATCCCCAGAACCCACATAAAAAATATCCACACTCACAATCTCAGCACTAGCTAAGCAGAAGCAGGTGGATCCTTGGGGTTGCTAGCCAACCAAACTAGCCTATTTGGTGAATTCCAGGACAATGGAAGACTGCCCCAATAAACAAGGTGAACGGCTCCTGAGGAATGACACCCAAGGTCGTCCTTTGGCATCCAAACATGTGCCTAAATACTTACACACATGTTCATCCACCTGAATGAACACACACACACACACACACACACACACACACACACACACACACAACTATTGAATTTCCTTATACCTCTAAGTGGCAGTCACCCTGGGTCAGCTGGATGGCCTTCATGTGCTAGGCAGCATGCCATCTTTAGGTGGTGGCTGCCCTGGTACCCTTCCATTTGGTCTCTCCTTCTTTGGGGACTTGGGCCACCTCAAAGCATGGTGGTCTTAAGGCATAGGATGGACTGAACAGCAATGACAATTCTCCCAGACTCAATTGGCACACACAGAGCACAGATTCAGGCTGTGTTTGAGCAGACGGGACTCCATCTTCCATTGGAAGGATGTGACTATTTGGAATCCATGCACAATGAGATGTAGGTAGTCAGTCCCCACCTTGAATGGTACTTTATCTTATCTCTCTGCTTCAAAAGAGATGTAAGCAGAAGATACACAGAGATGCGGTGAAGAGTCGTGAACATTTGAGTACCCTAAATATATATATATATATATATACACATATATATGTGTATATACATATATATATATACACCCTCTAGAATGCTCTCAATTTGGTCACATTATTACTTTATAAATGTCCCTACCTCTAACTCAGCCTGAATACACATTGCTTCCACTTGCAACCAGTCTTTCTTGCCCCAGAAGTTGCTCCCCAAATCCTAGGCCTCCACTGTCATGGAGCCAAATCGCCCCATCCTCATTGCTTGTACTTATGGCACCTTGAAGGCATGAGGCATCTTTTTATTTCATTTTTATTAACATAAAAGAAATTAGCTGGGCATGGTGGCGCATGCCTTTAATCCCAGCACTCAGGAGGCAGAGGCCGGCAGACTCTGAGTTTGAGGCTAGCCTGGTCTACAAAGCAAGTTCCAGGACAGCCAAGGCTGTTACACAGAGAAACCCTACCTCAAAAAACTAAATATACATATATGGTGAGTCTTTTTAAGCCTAAAATGATCCTAAAACCAAAAAAGGAGTAAATCTAGCTCCATTATCTAGCTCCATTGACTCCTGACTTACTTTATATTGGGATTATTTCCCACAGAAAGCTGTTGTTTTTATCTAAGTTTTTCTATTCACCAATAAAGACTCAGAAGTAAGATGTTGGGGGTGAAAAAGCTGCTAGATCAGAGAAGCTGAGAAACAACCAGCTGACCTTCCTTTTTGACCAGAGACTCAGCAAGAGAACATCTCTCCACCTGTCCAAAACCAAAAAGATCTGCAAAAGTCTCTCCCTACTCCTTCCTGTGTGTCTCTCTATCCATCTTCCTGGGTCCTTCATACTCTCTATGACTAATTCTTGTCAACTAGCTGCTGGCTCTGTCCCCTGATCCAAGGTTAATTTGATTAACACAGTCTTGGAGTTTCACAGTGCGATCAAACAGCCCACAACAGAAAGCTATCAGACCTGCTAAGTCATAAATTTGAGTGGGCTGAAGAGCAATCTGTTGGTAGATGGAGATGGGATACCCAGACACAAGCCCCTGTAGGACCAGAGACTTTCTGAATAGACCAATGAGCAGGAGTCCAGGTCCCCATGGCCCCCACCATAGTTGTACCAGGGCTCCTCCCTCAGCACACATCTATGGTCACATGTTGGGCTCTGTGAGGCCATCGGAAGGAAAAGAAAGAGTCCTGGCTGTTTATATTTGGGTTGGCTCAGTATGTGGACACGGGCCAATAATGAACACTTGCCTTATAATAAACACATCCAGGAGCAGCTTAAAAAACTCGGAAGCTGATGTTTTCACAATGCTCAGGGGGGAAAAGCAGGAAGATAAAGTTTGAGGCCAGCGTGGACTACTTAAGTCAAGGTCTTCCTGAGATATACAGTGAGACCCTGTTTCAAAAACACCAACAGCTGAGGATACGGCTCAGGGATAGATCACTTGCTTAGCATGCATGAGGCGCTGGGGTTAATCTTAGCACTGCCCTTCCTCAATCAAGAAAACAATAATAATAGATATGGAGAACAAAAATCGTGTTGAAGATCCTCTAAAGTCACGAGATCTTTTCTTGGTGTACCTCAGCCCTGCCACTGTTTTCCTTTGTCACTCTGTGCTGGCACAGAACACTCCGTTTCTCTCATCTGAAGGGCTCCGAGGTAGAGGTGGAAGTTTCTCAAACCTCACCCACTCCCTGCATCAGGTGACCAACATCAGCAGGACAAAGAGTGCGTGCGTGCGTGTGCACGCACACACACACACACACACACACACACACACACACACACACACACACACACACACACACACGCTTTCCCCCATCCCAGCCTTGTCCTGTCTGCATTGTGTCCTCGCCTCTTCAGATATGGACGTTGTTTTCCCATCATTTCTTATGTCCCCTCCACCATCGTTTCCTGTGCTCTTTCCACTCTTGTTTCTCATGTCCCCTCTACTATTGTTTCTTGTGTCCTTTCAAATGGAAATCTCAGTAACTGGCTTGTCTGCTAATTAGAGATTTAAACCCTGGTTCTGTAATTCTGAGCTGACCAACTCCCTACCTTCCTTTTGTCTCTTCTCTTATTTCTACATGTCTGTCACCTTTGACTTCTAAAATTGTAACAGAATGGGCCTTGCAATAAGAAAACACATTGTCTCCCATGAACTTGAAATTCCACTTAGCAATCTAGTTGACTTACATGAAGACAGTTCTATCAAAACCTTTCTCCAAGCCTAGATGTTCTCTGTTCTAGGTAATTAAACACCGTGAGTGCTTTAGTTAGGGTTTCTATTGCTGTGAAGAGATACCCATGATCATGACAACTCTTATAAGGAAACATTTAATTTGGGCTGGTTTACAGTTCAGAGGTTTAGTTCATTATCCTCATGGTGGGAAGTATGGTGGCATGCAGGCAGACATGGTGCTGGAGAGGAAGTTGAGAATTCTATATCTGGGTTGGCAGACAGCAGGAAGAGAGTGCCGCACTGGGCCAGGCTTGATCATCTGAAACCTCAAAGCCCATCTTCAGTGACACATTTCCTCCAACAAAGCCACACCTACTCCAACAAGGCCATACCTCCTAATAGTGCTACTCCCTGTGGGCCTATGGGGGCCATTTTCATCCAAACTACCACAATGAGTGATCTGCTATCAATCTTCATGGAAAAAAATTAATACATTCCAAGAAAAAGTTTTATAATGCCTGTAGTCTTGGATTATACTGCAGAGAAACAACATCAATGCCAAAACTTAGAAGGAGGAGGAGGAGGAGGAGGAGGAGGAGGAGGAGGAGGAGGAGGAGGAGAGGACCAAACACCAACACATTCCCACACAGCATAGCCTTTGAGTGGATGAGAAATGGAGACTGCAACTACAGATCATTCAGAGAAGAATGATTAGACTATTCCACAGTGAGAAGGCTGAGGCTGTGCACAAGAAGAGCATGGGGTTCAGTAACTGAGCATGAAGAAAAAAGACTATAAAGAAATGGCTAATTGGAACTTCAAAAGATTGACAAGAGAACATCACCAAGCTAAATAGAAGGAACTGACAAAGCAGAAATGGACAGGTAGAAAAGAGAAAATCAAGTTCAGGACACACACACACACACACACACACACACACACACACACACACACAATTGGAATGAGGGCGATACTATAGATTTACAGGTTTTAGCTCACTGTTTTGCTCGGGCTGACTTTGAACTTGTGAACCTGTCTCTGTTTTCTAAATACCAGGATTATAGGTATGCACCACCTTGATCCTGCCCTTTTACAGATTACATTAGCAGAATATTATGCTCAACTCTGTAGCAAGTCTTTCTCTGTACCATCAGCTCCCAAATAACTACATGGAGACTTATTATTATGAAAACTTGACCTTAGCTTATGCTTGTCCCACTAGCTCTTATACCTTAAATTAACTCATTTATTTTAATGTACGTTCTGTCACGTGGCTCATTACCTCATCTCTCTGTACTGCTCATGGTGCTTCCTCCGTGTCTGGCCGGTGACCCCATCCTTTTTCTTCCCTGTGACCTGTAGAGGAAAGTCCTGTCAAAAGAAAAAAAAAAAGCTTTTACGATAACTAGGATGGAGACTCCCAGGGTATGACAATGAGCTGCAGCGTGTGATAGAGTCAAGCAGGAGGCTTATGAGTGTGGTTACCATTCACACTTAAAATGCGGGCCAGGTCAGTTCTGTTCAACAGGAAATGAAGAAGAAGAAGAGAGAAAGAGAGGGATTATAAAGGAGCATACATTTACTACAGTATCGCTGTCTATGGGTGTGATCGTTCCCACAGCAAGCTGAAGACTCCGTAGTAACTCTCGCACCAGCTCAGTGCGTCCTGGCTGCCAAGCCTCTGCTAAGAGCTTCACTGGCATGATTCCATTCAAACCCCAAGACTCTGGTGAGGTGCATCTGTCACTGTCTATTTATCAGATAAGGAAACTGCTCTGGCTCCAGGAAGGTTAAGCGGCGGCGGCGTTGGGTTTGGCAGAAGAGCCAGGGTCGCCCCGAGCCATTTGCTTTACAGGCAAAGCAGCTCTTTCTCAAAAGATGCCAATCTATGATACATACATACATGTTTAAAAGCAATAGTATTTGTGTAGAACATCAGGTGGTTTGAAAATATCAGGGGAAAGCACATTCTAGTCACCATGGCAATCAGAATTATGTATTAATAAACAGTACACTTAAAAACAGTACAAGGAAAACACAAAATATTGAGAGGCAAAGGGAAAGAATGCACGCATGGAGTGACATGCACATGTATAACTTGGAAATTATTGTTCTAACATTCCAGTTATCCTAGGGGCTTGCTGTGTAGCCTAGACTAGGTTTCAAACTAAGGACTTCTTGCCTTAGCATCCTGATTACTGGAGTTACAATATGTATTACGGTGTTTTTATAAATACTATAAATTAATATTTTTGTCAATACAACCACATTGCTATTATTATTATTTCTCTGTTTTGTAGCACTGGGATTTGAACCCAGGACCTAATGCTATGAAAGTGATCTACCTCCGGAACTATTACCCAGCCCTTAAAATTATTCTTTTAAGAAAATTATTTAACTTTGAAATTTTACTATATTAGATAAATCACAGTGTCACATAAAAATTTTTCTTTGGAATTAAATGTTATTTGTTCAATAACATTCTCTCCCTTCCTCTCTTTCTCTCTTCCTCCCTCCCTTTAGTTCTTTTAGTGTAAACGTCATTAATGTCTCCAATGACCTGAATGCCTCTCACTGGGCCCCGACTCTTACATTTCTACCTCCTCCCAGAGGTGCCCAGATGCACAGCTAAGCTTGTGACATGTGTGCTTTGTGAGACATTCAAGATCCAAACTCCAGCGCTGGTGGGGCTCCCCACAGAGTAAGATCTGTTTGGTTTTTTGTTTGTTTTTTTCTCCTTTAAAATTTTATTTATTTATTTATTTGTATGTTTGTTTGCACATGTATATGTACACCACATATACATATATCTGGTGCCCACAGAGGCCAGAAGAGGGCATCAGATCAGTTACAAGTGGTTGTAAGCTGTTGTGTGGGTGCTGGGAACTGAACCCATGACCTCTGCAATGCTCTTAACCACTGAGCAATCACTCCAGTCTCAAGTTCTGCTCTTTTAAGAAAACTTGTTGCTAAATATTGAAAAGCATGTCACTGGCTTAAGAGCATGTTAGCAGGCTTCATACATGTTCTTTCTCCCTCTCTCTGTCTATCTCACTTTCTATGTGTGTACATACGTTTCAGTAAAAGAGGGAGAAAAATCACATTGTAGTTTCCTATATATGACTAGAATAAGTGAACCAGGTATAGGGTTTCAGGCTTGTAATCCCTACTCAAGGAGGCTAAACCAGGATGATAAGAGAGTTCAAGGCCAGAAAAAGCAATTTCCCAGAGCTAGCAGTGTGGCTCAGTGGTTCATTGCTTCTGTGGCATATTCAAGGCCATGTGCTCAGTCTCAAAAAAAAGAATAAATTGCAGAACACACCCTGTCTCGACCTCAATGCTACCCGAGGTGAAGAGGGTTTCCTTGTGGTAAATACAAGAGTGAGCATGAACTTTCCCTTGATGAACAGACGGTATTTCAAGTTTGCTGACGTTTACCCTGGCAAAAGTGGGGTCAGTAAAATGCACCTAAAAAGACAATGCTTGTCCGTTGTTGCAACGGAGTGGGAGAGAGTAATAGCCCTTCAAAATAAACTCGTGCTTTGGAGAGAGGATGCTGAAAATGGGTAGGTGATTTGAGGCTGAAGATGATGTAAGTGTACCTTCTATAGAAACCAGAGCATGTGGTTTCAAAAGCTGGAAACAAGAAATTCTAACTTTATGTCATACTTAGCTTCAGCTGTTAACTTGACACAAACCTAGAGTCACTTGGGAAGAGGGGAACTCAACTGAAGAATTGCCTCCATCAGATTGGCCCATGGTGCAGTTTCTTAATTGCTAACTGGTGCAGGAAGGCCCAGCTCATGGTGACATCCCTAGGTGGGCCTGGGCTACATAGAAAAGCTGGCTAAGCGTGAGCCGGGGACAGACCAGTAACCAGTGTTTATCCCTCCATGGTTTCTGTTTCAAGTTCCTTCCTTAATGGACTGTAACCTGTAAGCCAAAAAGCCCTGTTGTCTCCCCAAGTTGGTTTTGCTTAGTGTTTTATCAAAACATAGAAACCAAACCAAGACACTGTACAAAAATCTTCTAAAAAGAACTAACCTGTTGCCATTGTGAAAAGATAAAGCCTTCAAATTATTTTACAGGATCAGCTAGCGGGCATCAGTACTCTCGCAGCTAAGACTTTTGCGTGTGAGTGAATAGGACCAGCCTGGAACTCGTAACCCTCCTCCAAGTGCTGAGATCGTAAGTGCTGCCGGGATGGATCTGATTCAAGTGTTCTCCAAAGGTCCAGCTGTTGGAAGCTCAGGACTCAGTGCGGTGATATTTCTTGGAGGTAGAACCTTCAGGAAATGGAGCCTAGGCCATCAAGACGGTTCAGCTGGTCAAGGCACCTGATACCAAGATCTATGACCTGAGTTAGATCAATAGAACCCATGTGGTGTGAAGAGATAACTGACTCCCCAAAACTGTCTTCGGACCTACACACACACACACACACACACACACACACACACACACACACACATACACACACATACACACACACACACACACACAAAATAAAATATGTCAAATAAAGTGTATAAATAAACGTTAAGGATGGATATCTAAATATTTTTGATGGTAACATGATTTTTTAAAAAAAGGGGGTGACATTAGCTTAATGGACAAGCCCAAACATAGCTGTGACATAAAAATGCTTTTATTATCTGATCCAACTACATTTGGATCTTAGTCTCCCCGCCCCGCTAAGACCCATGTTCTGAATTCCACCACAGTGACGGTGCATGCTGATAGGTCCCCGAATTCCCAACCTACCCGACCCACCCCTGCTCCTGCTTGCCTTTCTGAGCTCAGTTCAGTCCTTTACCCTGATGAGAGCATTCCAGACGTCCCGGCTGGGTATATTTTCTGCATACACCTTTAAGACATTGGTCCCATAATTTTGTTATAATCTAACATTTGATTGCCTACTGACCTTGAGGACCATGCTTTATCTTATCTTCTGTCTTTATTTTTAAAATAATTACTTTTTTCTTTCTTTCTTTTTTGACAGACACAGGTCTTACTACGTAACTCAGGCTGGCCCCGCCTTCACCGTCTGCTTATCTCAGCCTCCCAAGTACTGGGATCCAGGCATGCATACACCACCATACATGGCTTATCTTTACTTCCTCGTGTCCCAGTGCAGAGTGTGGTACCCCTTTGCCATTGCAGGAATGAACAATGACCAAAGAGAAGGCACCATTGCCCTAGGACTGTGTGATGTGTTACATGTGCAATGGCCACCAGAGGGCGACAGAAGAACAGTGTCCAGTGAATTCCAGCCCTCCAGAAGAACTGTGGGCTGTAGATTTCAAGATTATTTTAGGGCTGGCAGGGAACTCCAGTGGTCACGGAGGCCTCTGTTGGAAACAAGGATTTTAAGCAAATCCTCCCAGGGAAGCATGGTGATATTTAGAGTTTTGAAAAGTTGAAACATTTGGATATTTTGAACTTGGAAAGTTCAGATTCTGCTTCCAGCTCTAACGTCACTCAGCATGTCTGATTCTAGATAAGATTCTGGATTTGGGAAGCGTTAGTTTGAAAATCTGACAAATGATTGGTATGATGCCCTTTGTCTCTCAGGAGTGCTTTAAGAACCATAGACAGTAAAGCAAATAAACAACCAGAAAATGTAAAATGCCGAGGCAACGGAAAAAGTATAATCTGAATTAGAGAGCTGAATGGCAGTAACTCCCATCTCCTTGTTCTAACATGTGAATTGAAGCCAGTGAATCCCTGCTGGTCAGTGGGTATGGATGTGTGATGGGACATTAAGCCGGGGAGGCTTGAGACAGTCTTAACCATTCCGCTCTCGCCTGGTCATCTCAGGTAGACTGCCTGGCCAGCTCATCTGCCCGCCCACAGCGTCTCCTCTCCCTGGAAACTTCACAGGTGATATTGCAACCGCCAAGAGCCAAGTTCATATCAACACTCTTAGTGTCTAGTCGCATCCCTGTGTTTTGTTTTAATGAACAAATATTGGAAAACATTTCGGATATACTTGTATTATACGCATATTGAACCTACGCAAACTGGACTGTGCAGTCTCAGCAAGAACAACAAAGAAACAAACTCCTCAAACCCTCGCATGTGGCAAACAAAACTAAATCCACATTCATTTGATAGCATTGCTGATTAGAGGCAATCAAAGGATGCTTAGGCTGAATCTGGATGTGATGCTCTCCTCGGTGGGCCTCAAATCTTACAAAAGCCTCCAAAATACAGTATGTTTTCCTGCTTCTGGGTAGTTTGAAGGGTTTTATTTTTTGTTGTGTGTGTTCATGTGTATGCTCCTGTGTGTTCAAGTGCATTTACACATGTGTGCAAGTGTGAAGACCAGAGATCAACCTCAAATGCTGTTCCTCAGTTACTCTGCCCATCTTGGTTTTTTCTTTTACTTTTCCTTCCTTCCTTCCTTCCTTCCTTCCTTCCTTCCTTCCTTCCTTCCTTCCTTCCTTCCTTCCTTCTTTCTTCCTTTCTTCAGACAACATCTCACTATGTACCTCTGGCTGGACTAGAACTTGCTATATAGACCAGGCTGGCCTCAAATCCTCCACCTTGTATTTTGAGACGGGATCTCTCACTATCAAGCCCTAGGAATCCTGTGTTGCCACCTCCCTGGCAGTGGCATTACCAGTGTGTACCATCATACTCAGTTTCTCACTATAGGTTCTGGGTACCATATTCAGGCTCTCACACTCACATGACTAGCATTTAGCAACTAAACTATCTCCCCAGCCTAAAGAACTTTAAAGGGAATACGGGTAATAATTTTATCTTTTTTGTTTGTTTGTTTGTTTTTTGTTTTGAGACAGAATTTCTTTGTTTCTCTATGTAGCTTTGGAGCCTTTCCTGGAACTCACTCTGTAGCCCAGGCTGGCCTCGAACTCACAGAGATCCACCTGCCTCTGCCTCCCGAGTTATATTTTTATCTTTAAACCAGCTCACCATGGAAGGTACTAGCCCACAGATAGAAGGTCTGTGAAACATCTTAACCCAGTACGAGAAACTTCTGTGGGAAGCACCATGCTAGCCTAGAAAGGCTAAGACTCAGAGGCTCCCAGAGATTAAGGTGGAGCCCATGCCTCCTGCCTGCTTCAAGACCAATGCTCTTCACCCCAGAGCTGTGTAAGTTAGCATGCCTTTCATTCTAAGGGCCGGCCTCCACGCCATCCCTGGGGATTCTGTGAACTTAACTATGCACTGATTTGGGGGATACTCTTTCTTTCAGGCAGAACCCATCTTCACACAGTTTTTGCTTACTCACAGTCCTTCTTGGTTATCTTTTCCTTTCTAATCCTTATGGTCCTGTTTTAAATGATTTCTTTGTTTTTATTTTCTGTGCATTGGTGTTTTACCTCCATGAATGTCTGTGTGAGGGTGTCAGATCCCCTGGAACTGGAGTTACAGACAGTTGCAAGCTGCTGTGTAGGTGCTGGGAATTGAACCCAAGTCCTCTGGAAGAGCAGCCAGTGTTCTTAAAGGCTGACCATCTCTCCAGCCCCTATTGTGTTACATTTACATTAGAATCAGAGTGTGAGCTGGAAGACATTTTCCAAGCCAGTTTTGAATCTCAGCCTGGCAACCAGAGCCATGTGGGGAAAAACCTGGGCAGCCTTAAGAAAGCCACCAGCATCCGATCTCCTTCCTTCCTTCCTCTGAAACTCGGAGGCCAGATGCATCCTATCCCCCGAACTCTCTGACCTAGCTTTTGAGTTTCCTTTTCCTCTTAGGTTAGGCTCCCCTTTCTTGGCACTTTTAGCCAAGACTCTTTGAAGACCAAAAGAAAGGAGAGCCTTTCTCTCAAGCAGTGTGCTGGGTGAGGCAACTGGAAGTGTGTCAGAACAGGCACGCTCATGCCTGTTCACTCACTCACATACCCACCAAACTGACCTTGCTTGAGACGCCTGCTTGCAGCCACCTACCTCCCTGGTCTTCCCAGCCGGTGAAGAGACCACATTTTGAGAGAGAAAGTCCAGCATTGAGCCTTCACAACACCAGGCTCCAAAACCCAGTGGAAACTGTGGAAAACAGGATGATCGGGACCCTCATGGCTTGTTGACAGTCTTGGAAAATGGGTCGGAAGAAGAATTCCAAGATGGCTGGAGTTTTCTCTGGCTCCCCTGGCTAGGTGGCCTGAGCCTTCATGAGGAGAATTTTGTCAGATCTCAAAGAGATAGGAACATACCAGAACAGGCTGCGGAGAAGTCTGCTTTGGAGGTCTTTAAAAGTAGTGTGACTCTTTTCATGATGGCCTCAAACTCACAGAAATCCTCCCGCCTCTATCTCCCAGGTGCTGGGATAAAATATATGTGCCATCCACCCTGCCCAAACTCCTCTATGGATGCATCTTCAAAGCTGCTTTTTCTTTTTGCAGCTAAAATTTTTGAAGAAAGACAAATGTGCACCCAGAAAGTGTTCTCATCCTCCATCTTTGAGGCAAACTGAGCATGCCCAAACTCTTCTTGACTTTGAGCTCTACCTGTCTGAAAAAAAAAAAGTGTCTGCCATCTTTCCTTCTTGAACTATCACTTCAAACTGGGCATGCTCAGGAATGCGCCCACCTAATGAGCTTTCTCACGTGACTGTGTAGGCATCCCAGGTAATATCTCCACACTCTGTCTGCTCAGGGAAGGAAGCAGCTCTGGTGCTGTCCTTCCCTGTTGCAGGAAACAAATCTTTCTCCATTCTTACTTCTCGGCTTTTCATCCAACAAGATGTGAGCCCACTGCAATAAGTTATAGTAGTAGGAGGGTGGGCACTGAGTTGTCGAGGGAAGGAAGACCTGTGAGAAGAAAATATTCTGGCTTCCCTGCTTAGGTGTGAATGGAAACTGACAAGTGATGTTCACTGAAAGGGAGCAAATGTCCTTCGGTTTGTCTTTATTTGGGGGAATGAGGCACTTGTTTCTTTTTCCAGGAGCTTACACGTTCATCAATGTGCACACTCAAGCATGTCGGGTATACCCATGTGCATGCTCATGCATGCGCATTGTAGAGGCCAGAAGTAAATGGTGAGTGTCTTCCTCTATCTTGATCCACTTTATTTTTGCAAACAGGTCTCATGCTGAACCTTCAGCTTACCAGTTGGATAGACTGGACAGCCAGCAAGCCCTCAGGCTACCCCTGCTGTACCTCCCAGGCCTGCAGTTACAGTTCTGTGCCCATGCTTGGCTTTGATGTGGACTCTAGGGCTTGAATTCAAGTCCTCACACTTGAGGGTCAAGTACTTTACCCACTGAGCCATCCCTGGCTCCATTAAAGAATTCCTATTTATGTATAGTGTATGTACCTGTGTAAGTATATGCCACCTATGTGTAGGTGCCCATAGAGACCAGAAAGAGAGTATCTGGTCCTTTGGAGCTGGAGTTATAGATGGTTGTGAGCTGCTATATATGGGTGCTGGGAACTGAGCTCAGGTCCTCTGGAAGAGCAGCAGCAAGTGCTCTGAACTGCTGAACTGTCTGTTCAGGCTAATTTTTATTTTTACTTTATTGTATGTGTATGGATGTTTTTCCTGCATGTATGTCTGTGTGCCAGGTGTGTGCCTGGTGCCCACAGGAAACCAGAAAAGAGTGTCAAATCCCCTAGGACTGGAGTTACAGGTGGTTGTGAGCCACCACTGAGCCACCACTGAGAATTGAACCCAGATCCTCTGGAAGTGCAGCCAGTGGTCTTAACCACTGAGCCACCTCTCCAGCCTCACCCCCACCTTCATTTTCAAGAGAAGAAACCACAAAGTTGTCCAAACCTGTTATTGAACTCCAGCATGAAATTTAGATTTGGTCTTTACCCAAAAGTCAATCTTTTAGGAGAATTTTGAATTAAGCTATTTGTGCAAATTTGGATTTCAAGTATGAAAAACCCCCAGTTTCCACTTAAAAAGAAATAAAAGCCTGTGCATTATGTGCCAAAAAGCTATCAAATGTTGGAGACCATGAGCTTCAAACTTGGATGGATAAAATGGTCACCGAAGGAGGAAATATGAGTCAAAGGTCAGTAAAGTAGCCATACTTGTAGTGCATTCGGCTCATGCAGGCCTAGCATGCGGAGGGTACTGGTGGACGACACCATGCATCTCACCTGACTGATCTCTGGGCAGGGACCTCCAGCTGTCGAGTGCTCATGCTTAGGTAGATCCTTATCTCTTGGCTGGGTGATTGCAATGGACTGTATGTGGCTTCCCTAATTCAAGTCTGTAGCTTTTAAATCCCAGATATGATCAGGTCATATTCTTATTAGTAAACCTTCTGTGTACCCGAGTGGACCTCAGGATAAACCAACACCTCAAGCATCCTTAAGAGCTGACAGGCTTGATCTGGCTCCCATTCACTCCCTGGCTCCATCTCTAACCACACCCAAACTGTCCCCCACCCCACCCCCACCCCCCTCGGCCCTTCCCAGTCGCTCTGACTCCATGGTGTTGCAAGCATGTTCACTCTCCCTAGCCCAAGTCCTCGGACAGGCTGTTCTTTCTGTTGGAACCGCATCTTAGCCCCAGTTCTTGTTTGTCCACCAAGAACCACTGCACATGTCACCTCTTCCAGGAAGGACAAAAGATACCTCCTCTGGAGGCCCATAGCAGTTGGGAATCTGTCATGGTGTAGAATAGTCATCAGGGGACGTGTCCATCTCCTCCTCAACAGTAATGTTCCTAATGCTGTCTTCAATTCTGTCTTCCTAACCTCTGACACAGAGCACCTGGCTTATAATTGACGTTTAATAAACCATTATCAATTAGAAGAAACTGGACTGGGGATGTGGATTAGTTGGTAGCATGCTTGCCTGGCACACAGGAAGCTCCGAGTTCAGTCCTCAGCATTACATAAACTGGGCTTTGTGATGCATTTGGGAGGCAGAGTTAGGAGGATCAGAAGCTCGTCATTATTAGCCACATAGCAAGCTCAAAGCCAACCTGGGCTGCACGAGACCCTATCCAAAACAGAACAAAGCTGTAATTCTCCCTGAACTCCACCTATGTTTCGTACCAAGGGAAGAAATCACAGAAAGGTAGGGTGGCTGGGCTTTTAGAGGGGCCCACGTTATGGAGACTTGGATATGATTCTGTGTTCATATCATAGTTTTACCTAAAATTAGTAGCTCTCTATACAGTGGGGTCCCAAGACTATCTAAACCCACAGGAACTAAGCATGCTGTTGTTACTGTTTTTAGAAGTGAAGCCACCATGGACTGTGTGTCCCAGAGTTTGGAATTCACTTATTTAATTAACAAGGATATTTTAAGTTTCAACTGGGCTGAGCCTTGGGCATATTTAAACATGAAGACATGGCTTGTTTTCCCCAAGGGGCTTGTAGTGGGGTGGGGCATGGTAATGGGGTTTGGTTTTGATTTGATGCTATTGTTGCTTAAGCCCTCTGGAAGCAAAGGGTTCTTTGGAGGGAGTACTGGGGAACTCAGCCAACCAGTGTCAAGTCTGTTCCAAGAAATTTTTATATTTTTTTTTCCTGAAGAAAAACAATGCACAAAGCACACCCAAGAGCTTAAATAGAGACGGGATATTAGTGTCCCCACCATGGGAACAGAACATGTTTTTAAACAAATAGCACATTAACTTAACGAATAAACAAGAAGATCCAGGAGGCAGATACTTGGAAATTAGGGAATTCAAACCATGGACTTCTGGTATACCTCAATCACTAGGAGTGAGTGTGGTTTTCTCTTGAGACACAATCTGTCCCTTAAGTCTATAGGAATCACGGTCCAGACTTTTTTATGGAGATAAAATGTCCTTGAGTGAGATGTTTGGTTAGGATGGAGGACAGAGGGAATCCAGGATGGGCTTACTGCCTCATAGGTCAGGCTTTAAGTATACCAACTCATGTTTGAGGCACAGTTGGCATTGGTATTGGAAAGGATTGCAACGCATAGACAGTCCCAGCGACTGGACCTATGTCAGTGGTCAAAGGAATTTAGGATGGATACTATAGGCAGAAATTGCTTTGGCATAAAGCAAAGAGTAGGCAAAAGTGCTGAAACTCTTTTCTGCTGTCCACTCAGCTCTCCGATCTGAGCAATCACTCTCCTCTATGTATGTGCTAAGAGGTAGAATTCTGAGACCTAGAAATATATTTAAAAGAGAATCTGAGGATGGCTATTTGCTTTTCTAATAATCAGAATATTGTAAATTATTGACTCCACATATTTTCCTGATCTCTATCCATATCCTCTGCTATCTATATTTCTTTGTGTGTATTTATTTTTACTCCCTAACCTAGACTTGTTCTTTGGCCAGTGAGGTACAGGAACAACTGATGGCGTAACTGAGTGGAGCCTAGATCTCAAGGGATAAAAGCTGGGTCTACTTGCTACTCTTGTATCTCTTCCATCACAAGAAGAGATTTATCTAGATGGCTGCTGTCCTCTACCCACAGTGAACATACACGCAGCAAACAATGAACCCCCAAATCAGTGAAGAGCTGAGCTGGATCCTTAGCTTGGGGCAGAGCCACCCAGTTGCCATCAACCTACATTCCCAGAGTCATAGCCAACTCTAAAATCCAGAAGCAAAAGTGAATGTTTGTAGTTTATGTCACTGAATTTCAGTTTGCTTTGTTATACAGCAATAACTGACCGATACAAGACCACCCTGTTGGTACAAGGCAGCGTCTTGGCCCATATTTATTTTATTCTTTCCTGTTTGTGCATACAGTTCCTCTGTGTCCTGATGGGGTGTCTGTGTAACTGTGATGAAAAGTCCTGTTTGCAGATCACCCTTGTGGTAGACATTGAAACAGAGGGATTTAGATTAGGGTTGTAGTTGGTACTTATCTTAGTTAAGGTTTTTATTGTTGTGAAGAGACACCATGACCATAGCAACTCTTACAAGGAAAACATTTAATTGGGGTGACTGACTTAGAGTTTCAGAGGTTCAGTTCATTATCATCGTGGTGGGACATGGCAACATGCAGGCCAACATGGTGCATGAACTGAGAGTGCTACATCTTTCAGGCAACAGGAAGTCAACTGAGACACTGGGCTGAGCATAGGAAACCTCAAAGCCCACCCCACAGTGACACACTTCCTCTAACAAGGCCATACATACCAACTCCATCAAAGCCACACCTCCTAATAGTGCCACTCCCTGTGAGATTATGGGGACCAGTTGCATCCAAACTACCACAGTACTCATGGGTTTTAGTTTGTCTTTGTGAATTCACATCTTCCCAGACTGTTGTTTTCCTTGCTCCCCCCTCTTTAATGCTCAGCTATCCTTCATGCTCAGCCATAGCAGCTCCAGCACTGACCCTTCGCCGTGCAGAGATGACATCCGTGTGCAGCTTCATCAGCTCCCTTATTTCTCAGGTCCAATTTCCACAGCAATTGATCATTATAGTGACGCTTCCCCGATCAAGCTGGTCCACGAGCCAGGCCTGTAGGTATGTTTACTGTTGCCAGGAGCCGGAAAACAAGGCGGTGAAACTCTTCATAGTGCAAAGGCCTTTGTCAAACTTCACATTCACCATGGCTGTAAGTATTTTGACTCTCAGTCACCACCCTTAGCCACCCCCACCATCTTCTCAGAACTTCTTTGTGGGAGGACTTTGGCCAAGAGAGAATGAGTGTTAACTGATGAAATCATCACAGAAAAAAAAAACAAACCAATTCCCGGCTTTGGGGCACCGATGGGTGGGGTTAATCACGGATTTGTCATCCGATTTTAAATTCAAAGCAGCAGGAGTTTCCTATAAAGACAAGAGAAAAATAACCTTATTTACCTCAATATTGCTATTTTTATAATTTCTCAGAACAGGTTGTACAGACCAATACCAATGTTATGAAGATAGAGTCAGATGGAACAGAACCATAACAAGAGCATGTCATAACTCAGAAGTGAGGTGGCCCAGTCCACTGGGAGGTGGTCTCAAAGCAATGAAAACAAGCTCCATGTGCACATGGGATAAACAACCTCAGCCACAGACCTGCAAGTTTGGGAAGTGACTCATTGTCAGGAATGAGCCCCTTTGGAGGCTGACACAAGCATTCCTTTTATTTCCCCCTTGTGACTTGGCCACTGGGAGATGCTGCTGCAGCCATGTGCACGTTGCTCTGGCGTTTACTAGGTAGGCACTGGCCTCTCCTGCCCCATGTGGTCTGGTCTTTTTGCTCTTGGTATCCCACTGTCCTCAGGGGTAGCTATGATCTAAAATCAGTGGATTTCTTGGTATGTGGGGAGAAAGTATGAGGAGCCTTTTTTGTAAGAAGGACCCACTGTTTGGACTGATGTGCTATGGCTGAGTCCCCCAGAGCAGCTATGAGCAGAACAGCTTCAAACAGAGTCAGGCACCGTAAGAAGGGATTGAAAAAGAACCTGGAGTTCCAGGCTGGAAGTGGAGGCAGTCAGTAGGAGATGTCTGCAACCTAGAAGCAATGGCTGGGGTCAGGGTCACAGCTGGGGAGGGTTGGAGGCTTGCAGGAGAGCCAGGGCAGGAGAAATTTGGGCCAGAGCTGTGACAGGTCTGAGGGTACGTCACCAGAGGCTCTGACTGGGTGCACTACCATCCTTCTTCCTCCTTCTGAGTGTGTCTCATCACCAGGACTCTGAAGATGTGTCACCCAGAGACTCCAGGCCCTTGGGTGTACAATTCAGAGACAACAGTGTTCGAAATTGCATTATTCCTAACAGCCCTGATCATGACAGCAAGCTAACAACCTCAGCTGCAGAATGGATCAGAAAGTGGTTGTGTATTATTTACAAGCCAATCAAGGCTGATTTCTACAGTGAAATGCTGTCAGTTCATGCTTTCTAGGTTCACCGACTGGGTAATTGTTTTGTTTTGTTTTCAAGACAAGATTTCTCTGTGTAGCCCTGGCTGTCCTGGAACTCACTCTGTAGACCAGGCTAGACTCGAACTCAGAAATCCACCTGCCTCTGCCTTCTGAGTGCTGGGATTAAAAGATGTGAGCCACCACCTCCTGGCACAAACAGAAGAAAACTTTAATTTAAAAAAATTCATTTTTTCCTAGACACTGTTTCTGTTCCAGGCTAGCTCCAAGTCTCTATCCGGAACAGGATGGCCTTGAACTTCTGGCCGCCATGTCCCAAGTTCTAGAATTACAGGCGTGTGCCACCACCCCTGTTTTATGTGGCACTGAGGATCAAAGCTGGATAAACACTGCACCAACTGAGTA
Organism: Peromyscus californicus insignis; assembly: GCF_007827085.1. Classification (NCBI taxonomy): domain Eukaryota; kingdom Metazoa; phylum Chordata; class Mammalia; order Rodentia; family Cricetidae; genus Peromyscus; species Peromyscus californicus. The sequence continues at coordinate 91,659,582 of NW_026294413.1, forward strand.
ACATCCCCAGACTGAAGGTTTGTTCTCTCACAATTCAGGGAGCTAGAAGTCTGAATCAAAGGATCAGCAGGTTGGTTGCGACTGGAGCCTCTAAGGAGCATTTGTTCCCTGCCTTTCCCCTTCCAGCCGCAGCTGCCAAGCTCTGACACTCTCTTGCAGCTCTGTCACTACTAGCCCCACCCCCGGCACCACAAGACCTCCGGGTCTCTGCCTTTGTTCAAACAGCCTTTCCATCAGGACAAGGTTTCCACCTTTAGGACCCCACTCCCCCCAATCTGACATGAACTCGTTCTGACTTAACTGATCCTGTTTTCAAACAAGATAACAGTCTGAACGGGAACTTGGGGGTACACTGTTCTACTCAGTACAGTCCCCGAGGGCTGTGGACACGGTAAGCCACAGTGCACGCCACGCTCTGGATGAAACAATACAGCAGTGAAAGAAGGCACAAAAGAACATAAAGTGTGATGTGACGTCATGAAGCTCAAAGCCGGGAGAACTGAGCTGTGGTGCTTATGGACATACGCTTTGCTGATGATATTACAAATGAAAGCCAGATAAATTTGGGACAGTGGAAGGGAAACAGGGAAGGGAATATGAGAGAGGGTTTGGAGGTTGCTGGAACATTCCATTTCTTCATATGGCTGGTGACTACAGGCGAGTTCAATTTTGAGGTCCCATTGAGGGGTTTCCTTTTCTGGTTGCCTGGGGTTGGTTTGTTTGTTTGTTCTTGTTTTGCAGCAGCACAAGGGGTATTAGGATAGCCAGCAGATTCGGCCACAAGCTGATGGGGCTTCAAAAAACGTCCCCTCTGGACTTCAGTGCTCTCATCTATGGAATGAGGAGGCTGGATGCGATGATCACTCAAGGCCCGTCCTGGGTACAGAACTCACGATTCTGTGAGAAGACAAGGCCTCCAACAGCATGAGGGAGGCTTGGTGGCATCCGATTAGTCTTTAAAGCTGGAAGGACCCAGATTTAAGTCTTAACTCTGTTCTTTCTCCTGGGGATCCTGGTCAGATGATATAGTTCCCTTAGCTCTAACATGTGTGCAAAGAAGAGCCTTTCTCACAAGAGCAAACCAAGAGGAGTGGTTAGCGTAGGATGCTCAGAGTCTAGGAAGCCACAGTCCCTGGGATCCGGGTAACCTGGCAAATGGCAAGCATGTCATGTGATTTCAACAAATTATTCTAGAATAATACCAGTTGTGTAGCCAAGAGTCTTTATATAATTTTATTTTTATTTAATTAATTTTACTTTATTTCAAAGATTTTATTTTTAATTATGTATGTACCCTAGTTAGGGTTTCTATTGCTGTAACAAAGCACCATGACCAAAAGCAAGTTGAGGAGGAAAGGGTTTCTTCTGCTTATACTTCCACATCATCGTTCATCACTGAAGGAGGACAGGACAGGAACTCAAACGGCAGGAACCTGGAGGCAGGAGCTGATGCAGAGGCCATGGAGGAGTGCTGTTTACTGGCGTGCTCCTCCTGGTTTGTTTAGCTTGATTTCTTATAGAACCCAGGACCACCAGCTCAGGATGGCCCCACCCACAATGGATTGTGCCCTCCCTGATCAATCACTGATTAAGTAAATGCCCTACAGGCTTGTGTACAGCCCAATCTTATGGTGGCATTGTCTCAATTGAGGCTCCCTCCTCTCTGATGACTAGCTTGTATCAAGTTGGCATAAAACTAGTCAGCACAGTATGCATATGTGGGTCTGTGCATGTGAGTACAGTGCCTGAAGAGGCCAGAAAAGGAGTCAAATGCCCTGGAGCTGGAATTACAGGCTGTTGTAGACTCTGGTTCTCTGCAAGAGCAGTATGCACCCTTAATTGTGAGTCAACTCGCCATCCCTTGTAATATGGTCTTTAATTCCCACCTCCCCTCTTAGTCACTTGTCTCCTGAGTGTTTGCAGATCATAACTTTGGGGCAAAGCAGTAGAGAATAAGTAGCCTGATCAAAGTGGTTCTTTAGAAAGAACCCTTTTCCATGACTGGCCCTGCCAGCCCCCAGTTCCACTCTGGAGGGGAAGGAACAGCTCATTGGCATAGTCCATGGTACATTCTTCCACACAGAACAAATGCCCCATTGATCAAGGAGGCTGATTTTTTTTTACCGAACATAAGAAGGCTTCAGAGCCCATTCCAATCTGTCCTAGCCACATTGTTTCTCCTTTCCCTGTTTATTTGTTCTATGCATGTGTAGAGGGCTCATAGGAATCGGAGGATCCACGTGTGGAAGGGTTCTCAGGCTGGACCAGCAGAAGGAACCCACTTGGAAGGAAATGGAATAAAAAAAAACTGAGGCCTATCCCTGATGGAGGCTGGAGGGATACAAGACTATGTGACAGGGCTCCTGTGGTCAGCTGGTCCCAGAACTGGCAAGACTCCTAATTTCCCAGGTCTGTGGCTTTAAGTGCAAAGTCCAGTTCATAAAGCTCACTTTCAAGAATGAGTTCAGGGGCTCTGAGGGCACCACACTTGTGTGTGCTCGTGTGTGCTTTCTGCCCTCCTTGGTGTGAAGTTCTGAGGTTAGTTTTATGGTAGTGTAGGCCTCAGTGAAACAGTGGGAAAGGGAGGGTTGATGGGAAAGAGTCTCCTCCTAGCTTCCAGAAAAGCAAAGCTGAGTGTGACTTTGAGAAGTCTGAGGACATGAGATCCACAGGCAGCTCAAGCCCTGGCTGCCCACGTTCCTGGGTAGGATTTCATTTTTAAAAAAATTGTATGTGTGTCTATGTATATGAGTGTGGCATGTGCCTATGTCTGTGTGCAGGTGATGTGCCCATGCACACATAAGGGGGCCCAAGGAGGCCGTGAGGGTGGTGCTCTCGTGTTCTCTGCCTTATCCCGTTGAGATAGTATCTCTCACTGACCCCGGAGCTGGGCTGGTGACCAGCAAGCTTGTGTCCCAGCCCCGCACTGCTGGAGTCACAGGTACATGGACAGCCACATCCAGCCTCCTTTGCTTTGTTTTTGTTTAGCACACGGCTTCTCTGTCTGTCTTGGAACTCTCTTTGTAGACCAGGTTGGCCTTAAATTCACACAGGTCTGTCTGCCTCTACCTCACAAGTGCTGGGACTAAAAGTGTGCATCACCATGCCCGGCCACACACAGCATTTTATGTGGGTGCACGGATCTGAACTCAACTCCTCATACGTATGCAGCAAACAGTCTCACCCACTAAATCATCTCCCCAGTCCCCAAGACTTTGGTTTTTTTCCTCTCTAAAGGGATCTCATTTGAAGACTTAAAATACATAAAGTCTACTGGCAAATGACCCCCATCTGCTTTTGATGCTATGTAGGTCCTGGGCAGGCTGCTGCCATTACAAAGGCCTATCTGATTTGTGGCCAACCGTGCAAAGAAAATCCCACTATTTTATGGATAAGGAAGTTGAGACACAAGTTCAGCAGCCAACAGATAGAGCTAGGATTCAGATCAGTCCTATGCTGTGGTTCTTTCCACCATGCCACACCATGTGGTTCCTGGTGGTGTGCCTGGAGCACGGCAATACTTAGCACAAATGAAAGGGGAAAGGAGCCAGTGAGTGTAGCCTTCCCAAGCTCAGAAGTTTTAGCATCTTCTCACGATGCCGTCTCACACTGCCTCAGGTTCTTCACTGGCAATACGGACAACGGGAAAGCTTGCCTTTGCTTGTGACCATGGTTGGTAAGTCCTGAAGCAGCAAAGGGGTCTATGAACTAGGAGAGTGAAGCCACTTGGCTGGGTGAGTTCGTGATATTTCCATCTCCGAACCTCACATGACCAAGTCCCTTCACCCTGCTACTTTTGTAGAGATTGAATTTGATGTGTTCTCTGAAGTCCTTAGTTCATGTTCTAACTGTTTTGGTTTATTTTAAAAATTTTAATTCAGGGAGACTCATGCCAGAGTAGGGAGAGAGTGAGTGTCTGGCCACTTTGCTTGGCTCTGCTTTGTCTCAGAATTGGTCCACAACATTCATTTGATTCTCAGAAAGGGTTCATGACCCTCAAACATTTAAGAACCACTGCAATTGAATTTGGTTTTTGTTCCATAGTTACAAACCACCAAACTGGGTAGTGGTGGCCCACGCCTTTAATCCCAGCACTTGGGAGCCAGAAGCTGGCAGATCTCTGAGTTCCAGGACAGCCTGGTCTGCAGAGAGTGAGTTCTAGGACAGCCAGGGTTACACAGAGAAACACTGACTCAAAAAAAAAAAAAAAAAAAGAAAAGAAAAGAAAAGAAAGGAAGGAAGGAAGAAGGAAGGAAGAAAAAAACCAAACCAACGAGCTAAGAATTCATTATATGTACATGTTCCTGGAGTCAAGCTGAGGGCTATTCAAACAGAGAGAACTTAAGGAATGTGCCTTTCAGAAGTTCAAATCTTTGAGTATAGTTAAACTAGTAAGTGGATGTGCTGACAGAATTGTGTCATGGGGCAGGAAATGATGTGAGGCCTAGAGGGAGGAACCCACATGAATAAATACTACAAATGGTATGGAGGGAGACAGAAAAAGCAGTCACTGTATTAAAAGAATATATACTTGTTTTATTTTATTTCCCCAAAGAAATATCTAAGAGTCAGTTATTAATATTATTGGGTACTCACTGTGTCCTCGTGGGTTGCTCACTGTGAATGCATGGTCCTATTTAATCCTGAGGACACTGTCTCCATTTCCCACACAAGGAAGCTGTGATTCAGAAGATCCAGTGCCTTGTTATGCAAATAGTAAATTACCATTTTCAATTGTCTTTAAAATTACTTTTTTAGGCACTTTCTCCAACCCCAAGAAGGGAAGACATCAGTTCAGATGCCCTTGACTAAAAGTGACAGCAATCCCCCCCCACTGGAGCTGTATCTTAACAAGAGGAAACTATTTGGTCTGTTAGAGAGGCCACAGGGGACTCCAGGCAGGACACAGGAGAGGCTCTGCTGCTGTCTCTGCAAATCTCTTTATCCTGTTCTTGCATCTACCTGGGGACCAGCAGGGCAGAAGTCTGAGGCAACAGTCCTTTTTAGACCCAGATTTAGTCATTTAGAGAAATCACTGGAAACAGTCCCTTCGTGGGTCTCTTAGGAACAAGAAGATATTTCCAGAGGTTCGAGAAAATTCTCTGATGTTCCCAAGGCAAGGGCATGATCAAATAGCTTCTAAGGGGTTTGTGTCATGGTTTGAAGATGCCCCCCAAAGCATGTGGTGAAACCTTGAGGCCACAGGTGAAGCTTACTGGAGTTAAAGGGCCAGTCAAGATGAGGTTCATCATAGTGGTAATCAGTTCCTGTAAAACAAGAACTTCTGTTCTCTCTCTCTCTCTCCTCTCTCCTCTCTCTCTCTCTCTCTCTCTCTCTCTCTCTCTCCCTCCCCCCCAAGAAAATAATGACTTCCCTTAGCGGGTGCCGACTCCTTGGTGTCGGACTTCAGTTTCCGGAATGGTGAGGTTAGAATTTCTGCATTTTTTTTTTTAAATTTATGGTGAAAAAGTATATTTAGAATTAACCAGCTAGACTCAGTTTAGATGATCCCAATTTTTTTTGGCAACATCCAGAGCATCATAGTCAGGAGCCAACCGAACGTACGCCTTCTTCTCTCCATCAGGCCTTATGAGGGTGTTGACTTTGGCCACATCAATGTCATAGAGTTTCTTCACAGCCTGTTTGATCTGGTGCTTGTTGGCCTTGACATCCACAATGAACACAAGTGTGTTGTTGTCTTCTATCTTCTTCATGGCTGACTCGGTAGTCAGGGGGAATTGGATGATGGCATGGTGGTCAAGCTTGTTTCTCCTGGGTGCGCTCTTTTGAGGATATTTGGGCTGCCTCGGGAGCTGCAGGGTCTTGGGCCACCGGAACGTAGGTGGCGTGCAGATCTTCTTCTTTTTGTGGCTGTGAACGCCTTTCAGCACTGCCTTCTTGGCTTTCAAGGCCTTCGCTTTGGCTTTGGGAGGGGCAGGAGCTTCCTTCTTCGCTTTCAGCGCCATCTTTGAATTTCTGCATTTTTTTTTTTGTTGTTGTTTTGTTTTGTTTTTTCGAGACAGGGTTTCTCTGTGTAGCTTTGCGCCTTTCCTGGAACTCACTTGGTAGCCCAGGCTGGCCTCAAACTCAAAGAGATCCGCCTGGCTCTGCCTCCCGAGTGCTGGGATTAAAGGCGTGCGCCACCACCGCCCGGCTAAATTTCTGCATTTTTAATGTAGCCAGCCTGTGGGATTCTGGTGCAGCAGTAGAAGGCAGACCAGAGCAGCATAGGCTAGTCCTGATGGCTTTATGAGCCACATGGAGCTGGAATGGCCAAAAGGAGAGTCAACCCTGCAAAGTGGCATCTTTGAAACAAGAAATATTGGGGTTCAGGCTGACCCCTTGGCTTTTCCTGATTGTGTCTTGTTTCTCTCTTTGTATGATGCCTGTGGTAGCAAATACCCCACAGGCCATCCTACGGAGTGGGTGGTGTGGTATTGATGAGATGGTTTTTTGTTTTTCTTTTGACAAAAAACTTGAGTCTGACCTTGAAGAAGTGGAGTAACTTGGTAGGAGCCGAAGGAGACACCCTGTCTTCTCCCAGCACAAGGATGGACATGTGACCCAGGATAAGTCAGCTGGGTCATTTTCACAGACATTCAGGTCTTCAATGGAGTGGTAGGGTAAGATGGGTGAGGGGAAAATGGGACAGGATGAGGACAGGATGGTGTCAGGCTGGGGACTGGGAGGACTACGCAAACAGCTAGTGCTGATTCTTCCTGAGCACTACAGATAGAAAAGACAGACCTGTCGCATTCCTCCCGGGACACTCCCAGGCTGCTGTGGTATTGCCCTTTCTCAGATCCCCAGTGCCCTTTTATCTTAGGTTGGACTCCCTAGAAACAGCCCCTGAGACTTTGATGTAGGGTTTTTCATGACCTTGGGTGAAACCTTAAGCAGGCTAGGCAAGGTGAAGCCCAGTGAGGACGCACCTAGGCTCAGCAGGCTTCAGCTGCTGTGGGTGTGTGTGAATGGTGCTTTGACTCCCACTTGTCAATCGGGAGCTGGAGGCTAAGTCCCCAGGGAAGGGCCCTTTTGGCAGAGGGTGCATTTCTGCAGAAGGGTGCAGCTGTATGTTGTTTGTACTCGGAACTCTCAGTGGCAAATGAATGTAAAGAGGAGCCAAATGTAAAGGGACAGTGACATCTGTCACAGGTCCCTGGGTCCCCCCTTTTCTACTGAAATTAGCCAGAGGTAATTTCTGCTGCTTGTGAACAAAAATGACTTGGTTAATTTGTTCTGTAAAGGGCTGGTGGTTATTATAATTGTCACTGATATTTGCTGGTACTATTTTTAGCCATGCTCCCCCAAACCTGCTCCAGAAGGTATATGGCTTCTAAAGAGAGGTATGGAGAGTTTGTTAGAAACTTTAGAGACTCAAGTCAGCACCAGACCAGTTTATAAAGAGAAAAAAAAGGAAGTAAGAAATACTTTGATTTTTTCCCTTCAAAATTTCACTGATTTTTTTTTTAATAAGAAAGGAAATTGAGGAATCTGATTCTGAAACAATCCCTGTAAAGTGCTCTCTCATTGTGCTTTGACTCTTGAGACTGGGTCTCACTCCACAGTCCAGTGCAGGCTGGCCTGGGACTCAGTATGTAGTAGTAGCCCAGACTGACCTAAAGTTCATAGCAATCCTCCTGTCTCAGCTTCCTGAATGTTGGGATTATAGCTAGAAGTCAGTGGAAACAGCCAGGACTCCAGGTTAACTTGACATCCGGTGCTGGGGCGCAGAGTCTTGAGGCCACTCTGCATCACATAGAAATCATCCAAGATGTAACGATTTCACGCACAGAGAAGGAGGGGGAGCTAGTGTCCCCCCACATCTCTCTATCATCACACCCAGACTCTTCCCATGAGCACCAGCGGCAACCCAGCCATGCAAGGGAATGGAATGGTTTTCTTGAAAGCATTTCTTGGAGAGCAAAGTCTCTTTAGAAGAGAGATGTTAAAACATCTGAGGTGGAAAGGCCTTGGGTGTAGGGATCCATATTGGCATGGAGTATCCCAGTGCCATTGAGACCAACAGAGAAGGTGTACACCTGCTGTCAAAGCAGGACATGCTGTCTCTGTGCATTGATAGCAAGGGAGGTTCTGATATCACTAATGGAAAGTTAAGATGGCCGTCTTATTGAATGTGGTTGATGGATTGTGCACAGCCCTGGAGCCAAGAATCATAGGACTTCAGGAAGGCACAAGATCAGTTTTCCCTGGGGGCTGGACTCTGACATACTTCTTCTGGTCCATTGTCTTCCTGAGATGTGCATTTGCTCTGCGGCTGACATACTCCTTCCCACAGGCCCCAGGGAATGACGTAGGGAGCACAAAGCTCACTAAACCAAAAGCGCACTCACACTGATATCTTTGCTTTCTGTTACAAGGAATCCGTTTCTGAATTTTCTATCTTCCTCCTCTAGTCCCACTCCACCTGGAAGAGGCTTTTTCATGGCCTGTTTACACCTCCAGGCAGGCAAAGTCATAATGTGCATCAGTTGTTGCTACCACAATTGTTAGCATCATCTTCTTCTCCCTTTCTCACCCTCACGGATGTCCTGGTGTGGGTTATCAGTGACGTGCTCACCTGTCTGTCTTACTTTGGATCCCCTCTGAAATATGTGTGTGTGTGTGTGTGTGTGTGTGTGTGTGTGTGTGTGTAAACATATATGTGTGTGTATGTGTATACATATATGTGTGTGTATGTGTATACTTATTGTGTGTGTATGTGTGTGTAAACATATATGTGTGTGTATGTGTATACATATATGTGTGTGTATATATGTGTGTGTGTGTAAACATATATGTGTGTGTATGTGTATACATATGTGTGTGTATGTGTGTGTATACATATATGTGTGTGTATGTGTATACATATATGTGTGTGTATATATGTGTGTGTGTGTGTGTGTGTGTGTGTGTGTGTGTGTGTGTGTGTATACAAGGATTTAAGTTCAGGTGGCTTGAGACGTGCAGAGAACACAGTGGGTACAGTAGACAGAAAGAGACTAGACAAGTCCCACAGGAGGATGAAGAGCTGATGAGGAGTACTCAGTCAGCCACCACAGTGTACAGCTGGCATGAACCCCATGGGGAGACTCTCAGGAAAGGTACAAAATGCATGCCTCCGAATCATTCCCCTGCAGGCAGAAGAATCAAAGAGGCTGGCCCCTGAAGATCACTGATTCCCTCCCACTTTCAGGAAGAATGGCCTTTTTGGCCCTCAAGGAGGTGAAATCCCTTGAGCCAAGGGAAGCAGATTGCATGCTGGAAAGTCAGCAAGAGCTTACTCACTAGGAACCTGAAGGACATGTGTGGGCACACCACCATACCTACAACAGCATGTTTCTTCTCATTCAGCCATTCGGCCACCTCCAAGTCCACCAATATCTTCCTACTGCTCAGATTCAACTTCCTCAATGACTTAAGTCTTCGTCTGTCTTTTGTTGCTGAGACATAATTCTCAAGACTCGGTACTGTATAAAGGGAAGAGGCTCAGAGATCTAGAGACCAGTCCTGTAATAATGAGAATTAATCCATGTGAGAAAGACGGCAATCCCTTCATGAAGGATGCTCCCCATGACCCAAGTATATCCCACTTAGGTCCAACCTCCCAGCCCTGCCACAATAGCAATTAACTTCAATGTGAGTTTGAGAGGGGACCAAGTACATTCAAACACTGCTTCCTGGTTCTGTTTGCTCAGCCTCACCCTCTTCGAACTCTGCCTACTTGACTGCTGTGACTGCTCCTTCCTCAGTTCCTTGAGGCCCCTATTGTCTCTGAATGGCTGAGTAATTTTTGAAGGCTGTCCTCTTTTTCCTGGTAACTTTCATTGCAACAGCTTCAACAATTACTTCTCTGCAAGTGGCTTCCAAATCACAAACCTTCTCTGAAGCTTACACATTTTTTTAGTACATTCAGAACCCCTACCTCATTGGAAGTATTTCTCACTCTGAGTCTAGAGCTCTTTTCACTACAGTTACATTGACCATATTTCATCTCTGGGGACCCACCCCCCAAACTTTGCTGTCTACACAATGTCTCCTTACACATGGCCTGTTGCCAGATCAAATTTGACCTGTTCAGACTTAGGGATTCCAGTGTGAAAGGTGATGACAATGATGCTGGACTCTGGAATAATGGTTTCCTTACGGCCCGCCAAGGAGGCCTTCTGCCCCCACTCTTTCTAGTGCAGCACATCTTTTGGTGCCATCTGCCTGGGTGGCTTGCCCTCTCTTCTCTGCCCACTGCCGTAGTCAAGAGGACATTTCCAAATGCCTGGAGTCCCACTTGAAAATGGAAAAGGAGAAAGTGCCTGGCTCTTTGCAGTAACCTTCAGGGAAGGCATAGTCCACCAAGCTTCTGGGACAGCTGGGATTTGGTTCTCCGATGTCACTGGCATTCCTCTGCTGTTACTCTCACCCCAGATTCTGAAAACAAGATTCGCCATCACTACCTCCACTCCTCCCTCTTCATACAAGCACCGCTGGCTCCCTTTTCTTAGTTGCAGGTCTTTAAATATATATATATATATATATATATATATATATATATATATATATATATATATATATATATATATATATATATATATATATATATATATATATATATATAAGAAACCTGGCTGTTAAGAATGGGATCCTATGCCTACTTCAGTGGCCCAAGTACAGGTTGCTAACATTAGCAGCCTCATTTTACAATTAATCTTAAGTGATCAGAATAAGGAAGGGACAATTCCCAAGAGAAAAGTGTCCAGGAGGGGGGATATGTTTCTAGAAGAATGAGGAAAAGGGCTGAGCAGATAAGACAATGGATGTGGCAAGGGCTATTGAGATGACTCAGCGGGCAAAGGTGCTTGCTACCGGGCCTGATGGCCTGAGATCCATCCCTGGAACCTACTTGGTGAAAGGAGAGAACCTACTCCCAAAAGCTGTCCTCTGATCTCCAAGGGCAGAGCACATATACACTCCCCTACTTGTCCAAGCTTGCACAGTCTTTTCTTCCTCTGAGCACTCATTACATGTCTTGGATGTGATAATTCCTGTAGTACCTCTCACCCCCCCTCTTGAATTCATAACCTCTTCTTCTATAATTATTGTTACTTTTTCATCCCATGAGGCTCCCAAGCATGAGTATTTGGCCAGACTGTGCTCAGACACAGCTTGTCTGTTCGATTTTGTTCCTAATGGGCTGCTGTCCACATTGAATACACACAGCTTGGGAGGCCTGTGGGGAGAAAGTTCTATGCTGAGAATTAGGAGACCCAGCTCATGGGTTTTCAAGTATTGAGAAGATGACGGTAAGATGTGTCCTACCTCTCCGGACTGTGAGAACACACTGCGAGCAATAAAGCAATCACTGATTTCTTCCTGATTCGCTATGTAAATGCAGGCTACGCTTGTTTACATAGTGAAACAGAGAAAGCTCTGATGTAGCAGATAGTGTGGTTTTTCTAAGGTATAGTTCTCTCTACTCCTTTGTGTGTGCACAATGGGTTCTTTCCCAGGGTAAAACAACCAAATCTAGAAAAATGGGGACCAGCAGTTAAGCCAATTATTTAATTGTAACAGCTCTGTGAATTTTAAAGAAACTTTAACCATTAATACTGATTTTCAAAACTTTCTAGTGGAAAACTTTACTTATTTAATCTCATTTGGCATCAAAATATCAAACTGGCAAATTTTAGCTTTACTGCTGTGTGTGTGTGTGTGTGTGTGTGTGTGTGTGTCTGTGTGTGTGTGTCTGTGTCTGTGTTTGTGTGTGTGTGTGCGCACACCCATTTTGAGTGACTACTTTGAGAGTCACTGCTGAGAGGGTGAAGCTGCTGTTGCTGCCCTGGAGCATACAACTAACCACACTCATTCCTGAATGTTTACAATACCAGAGCTATGTTTCGGATACCATAAGAGCATGTCCCCCACCAGGGCTACTCAGAGAAACCCTGTTTGAAAACAAACAAAACGAGTGTGTCCCCCAAAGGTTCATGTGATGGAAGGTTGGACCGTTACTGCCCAAGTCTAGAAAGAAAAGGCCAATGTTTGAAAGAGTGTAACATCAACACTTCATTATCAAAAGTAGCTATTCTAATAGTTATTAAGGTATTACAACACACACATACATATATCACACACACACACACACACAGAGCAGTAAAACTGTAATTTGCCAGTTTGATACTTCTATGCCAAATGAGGCCAAATAAATGAGCTTTCCCTTAGAAAGTTTTTCCTAATGGTAAAGAATCTAGATGCTAATTCTCTTTTATGTGTGTACATACATGTGTGTACATGTGTGTGTGTGTGTGTGTGTGTGTGTGTGTGTGTGTGTGCAATCAGAGGTCAGTATCATATCTTTCTGAGATACCATGATAAATGGAGACATCATAGGAATAGGGAGAAACAGGGTGCTAGGGAAGTTCCCAGGAATCTACAAGGATGACCCTACCTTATACTACTAGCAATAGTTGAGAGGGTGCCTGAACTAGTCTACTCAGGCAACCAGATTAGTGAATATCCTAACTGTCATCATGGAGCCTTCACCCAGTTACTGATGGAAGCAGATGCAGAGATCCATGGCTGGGTGCCAGGCTGAGCTCCAGGAATCCAATCGATGAGAGAGAGGAGGGATTCTATGAGCAAGGGACATCGAGATCATGATGGGAAAATGTACAGAGAAGGCCAGCCAAACTAGTGGAAACGTGTGAACTGTGGACCAATAGCTGTGGAGCTCCCATAGGACTAGACTAGGCCTCTCTGGATATGGGAGACAGTTGTTTAGCTTGAACTGTTTGCGGGGGGGGGGGTGGGGGGGGGGGGGGGGGGGGGGGGGGGGGGGGGGGGGGGCGGGGGGCGGGGAGAGAAGTTTTCCAAGCAGGGGGTTTGGGATCTGTCCCTGGTGCATGAGCAGGCTTTTTGGAGCTTAGTGCTTAAGGTGTGACGCCTTGTGCAGCCTTGGTGCAGGGGTTAGGGGATTGGACCTGCCTCACCTGAATGTACCAGGCTCTGCTGACTCCCCATCAGAGATCTTGACTTGGAGGAGGTGGGAATGGGGGGGAGGGTTAAGGGGAAGGCTGGGGGGCAGAAAGAGGGAGGAGGGGGGTCTGTGGTTGGCATGTAAAATGAATAAAAATTTCTTGGTAATACAAAAAATGAAAAAAAAATATGTCTTTCCTAATTGCTCTTTACCTTATTTTTGAGACAAGGTCTCTCAATGAACCTGAAGCTCAAGGACTCAGTTACACTGGCTGCCAGCAAGCCCCAAGTACCTCCTGTCTTATCCTCCCAAGTGCTGGGATTATAGACACAGACCCCTGTGCTCAGCTCTTTATGTGTGCTCAGAAACTGAGCTCAGGCCCTCATACAGCCATCTCCCCAGCCTGTAGTTCTCTTACTCTAACTACAGACAAGTGCTCAGTGTTACTATTCCATGTAAATCAGGTACAATATATGAGGCATGAGGGTCAATAGGGTCCATATGAGTCTCCTGAGTCAGAAGGGTCTCAAGGAGCATCCATTCTAATGGAGAAGACAGACGGTAAAGCCCTTTATAATTATTCACAATCCTGTGTGAGTCAGGGCAGTCTGACTGCTGTAACAAACAGCTCCACTTTGGCTGTAGTAAAGTAATAAACATTGACTTATCATTTGGACTATGTGACATATACTTGTTCACGGCTGTGTGGCTCTGTTCCAAGAAGTGACACGAAGATCCAGGTCCATTCATTCCTATGATGTCAGTTTCTGAGGTCACCAGGGAAGAAGACGGTGATGGTGTAGGTGAAGCAGGAGGCATGTTTTCACCTGTCCTCTGAAGTCACCCAGCGTGGCTTCCGCCATGTTTTATTCATTGATGAGATTACAAAGTCTTGCGCACACCTTTAACCTAAGCTTAACCTGGAGTTTTATGAGAAGAAAAATGGGGAGAGGAATATAGGGACTCATGCAAAACTAAAAAGGTCATGGAGCCCAGATGCCCCACAAGGGACCCACCCTGTCTTCAGAGTATCCTTGCAGTTCTCTGGCCTTGTCAACTCTTGGTCCTTCTTTGATTTCAGTGGATGGAGGAAACTGAGGGGACAGAGCTCCAGAGACACGCTCACAAAGTCCTGTGAGCTCAGAGAAAGCGTGGCCAACATGGAGGAGCTGGAGGTGGGGTGGGGAAGGGCTGTTTTCTTAGTGACATCTTGGTGTAGAAACTGCAGAGGAGCTGTCCCTCTCTGTCTCCCCATGGAACTTCCATAAGCTTGTCTCAGTGTACCCATAGGAAGTGGTACTAATGATTTCCTGTTGCCAAAGTTTCACCCTTGAGTCTCTCTCATTCTGGAGAGAAAAGGACAAGCTGGGCCTGATACTAGACATGGTGGGTAGTGGAATTAATGTTAACTGAAAATGTGGGAGAAGATACAGAGTATGTTTCATTACAACCGAACATATATGTGTGATCATACACATGGCGTCCATGTGCGTACACACACACACACACACACACACACACACACACACACACACACACACGAGACATATTCTTAGGTCATCCTTGTCACCTTTTCATATTTTGCTACTTTTTATAGCATAAGAGACCAACCATGTTGAATTTCATCTTTATATTAACCCAAGACTTGTGTGTGGCACGTGTGTTTCTGGTGCATGCTTGTGGGTACAGGTTCATGTGGCGTTACGCAGATGTGTGCATGAATGTGAGGGCCAGAGTTCAGCCTCTGCTGCTGTTTCTCAGGAACTGTCCACCTTGGTTTTTGAGACAGTATCTGTCATTGGTTCTCCCCCCACAGGTCAGGGAAGCAGATGGGAATTCTACCAACTTCTAAGTTTATCTGTCTCAGTTACACATTCTGGAACTGGGAAAACAACCAGGATGATTTTGGGGACCCACTGGACCGAGTCAGACTCCAGCCAAAACTCCATTAATCACCTAACCTCCATACGCCCCTCCTTTATCCAGAGGACCACAGTGCTTCTTGGGTCTTCCAGAATCAGCGTCAGTTCAGAACCAGTATCCAATAGACCCCGGAATGTCTGATGGTTTCCCTTTCCTCAGTGTACTGTTGCCCGTGTAGACGGCCTTAGGTCTCTCTGAGGAAGGACAGTAAAACTCAGGTATTTTATCAATACCCGACATCCCGCCTTTCAAGGGGTTCTGCGTCTGCAAACTGGTTCAAGTCTGGAAACTGGTTCAGGGCCAAGATTCCCTTTTGCTAGAATACAGTGTCACCTTTCTTTCATTTAAGAATTTTTCTACTTATATCGATCAAACAAATGTGCAGTAGGCTTCTTATGTAGTTCATACCTGGAAACACCATGGTTGATGAACCAGTACCAAGGGTTTGTGTAAGTCATGCCACCATGAAATCCACTTTGCCTGCGCTGCACATGATGGACCAGGCCATTATGAACATCGCTGTGTCTATGCTGCCCATTATGATAACTATGATCACCTTGTCTTTGGCGATTCACTGCTGCCAAGTAGACCCTGATACTTTGGGCTCAACTAAATCCACTGCATTGAATTCATCCAATTGAACAGCAGCATCTCCAACCCTAAGGTCTGGGACAAGGAAAAGGGCAACAACAAAGCTCTTCAAATGTGCTGGTGGCCATCTCACCATTTTGCATCTCACAGGATTAGTGAGGGGCATGGCTTCTGGGCCTTCACATTGTTGAGGATTGGGTTTTACACAGAGTATCCACTCTAGCATTGCAGTTTCCCTGAGCCTTAAAATCCCTTCATCAACACTAAGCCAAGGAATATCAGGCATCTCCAAGTCCTTTTCAGTGGGCTAGCTTTCGACAAATGCTTCAGCCAACCATTCAAAGAAACTTTTGACACATTTTTTTAAAACTGTGCGAGCTTCCAATATTAAACCTAGAGTCTCCACTCAGTGGCCAATATCAATAAACTCAGCCTGATTCAGTTTTCTGTTCCTTCCCCCATTAACCCAAACTCTTAAAATCCATTCCCACACCCATTCCCCAGTCTTCTGCTCGAACAAATTAGCAGACTCATTAAGCTCATTAGTGTAGTGTACTTCCTCATGGACCATACTTTCTACCTCCACTCTAGGAGCCTGTTCAGCCTGAAGTCTGGTTATAGGTCTAGAGGCAACTATTGGTGGGCTCTAAGGGACTTGCCTGGCATCTCCTTCAGAGAAAGTTACTGCTGGTTTAGCAGACAATTAAGGATTAATTTCCTCAATCAAAGGCTGAAAGGCAACATTTTAGGGTTGAGAGGTGGGAGTACATTTGCTGAGGGTGGAGAGACCACTTCCTCAGGTGAGAAAAACCCTTGAGAATCTGAGGATTCAAGCTGGGCAGCTGTGGCACAGCCTTTAATCCCAGCAGAGGCAGGCAGATCTCTACAAGATCTCTACAAAGTGAATTCCAGGACAGTCAGGGCTGTTACACAGAGAAACCCTGTCTTGAAAAACCACCACAGCTCCTACCTCGAGCTTGTGCAGCGGTAGCGTCGGAGCCAAGTGGAGCCTGTCAGGATGATCACGGACATTCAATTCGCCATCTTCACCAACATGCTGGGCGTGTCACTTTTCTTGCTTGTGGGTCTCTATCACTACGTGGCAGTCAGCAATCCCACGAAGCAGGAATGAAAGTACCACTTCCTCCACCCCAGAGTTCCAGGACATAGTCTGAGGCAAGATGGAAGGTGTGAGGGGCTTGCACCCTTCACTTCATCTCTCCTACCCATCACAGCATACAAAGCAACCACACCTGAATTTTTCCAAACAACTTTTATTTCCTCGAAGTCTTCCTTAACCCTACGGAACAAGAAGCTGCCACTGAACAGAGCCCAGTATAGGGGCTGCTTTCTTTTCTACCCCCTCCCCCAAATACAAAAATATAGATATGTAAAAAAAGAAAAGAAAAGAAAAGAAAGAATGAAAGAAAGAAAAGAAAACCACCACCAACAAAAAAATGAATTCAAAGTTCAAATTACAGGATCCTATTCTTTGTCAGTTAATGCCCTTGTTTTAGCCACCAGTATCCTCCAAAGCTGGAACTTGAGTTTTCTTTGTAATTCAGCCAACCTTATATTGAGGGCTTCGGTTTGATTTTCTACAACCTAAGCTCTGTGACTGCTGGAGAGAAGATTCTCTTCTGGGGTACACTTAGAAACCTTTAGACAGTTTATGCTCATCTGGGACTGGTCAGTTTTTTCACTGTTATCCTTTACTGTATTCTGAGATGCTAGAAGTTGGTTAATTTTATCATTGAGATGATATACCCTGCTGTGGAATAATCCTTCTGTACACTGTGAAGATGTGTTGCTTTCATTGTTAATAAAAAGGTGATTAGCCAATAGATAGGCAGGATTTTTGGAGCAGAGGAGGATGCTGGGAAGAAGGATGGAGTCAGTCAGAGGAGTTGCCAGCCAGACAAGAGAAAGCAGGACATATACAAAATGAGATAACAAACAATAAGCCATATGGTAGAATTTAGATAAAAATATGGGTTGATTTGGGTAATAAGAACTAATTAGTAAGAAGCCCAAGCTATTGGCTGAGCATTTGTAATTAATATTACATCTCTGTGTGGTTATTTGGGAGTGGTTGGCAGGACAGAGCTGATTGGAGGTTTGGATGGAAAACTTTGCTTACATTTCGCCCTTTTCAGTTTATCCAGAGCTGCTTGGAGCAACCAACCAGCATCACCATTTTCCTTATTTTTCCACAAATTATCAAAATTATACACAGAGTCACCAAATCCTTTGCGTCTCATAATTGGTGAATCAGGATAATCAAATGCGTTTGTCTCCTTAAGTTTGTAAAATAGTTCACACCATGGACCTTCAGTATTCTCCAAGCTTCCAGGAGAGGCTTCAGTAACTGGAAAGGCTTCAGTAAGTGGAGGTGTTGGCAAAATTGGAAAGCCTATTCCAGATACTCAAAAAATTCATCCTTATACTTCTGTTGCTCTAGAACCCCTCCTGGTACCAAAATCTGTATTAGTCAGGGTTCTCTATAGGAACAGAACTGATATGTGGTGATATTTTGTTTGTGATCTAACAAATAAAAATTGCCTGAAGATCAGAGTACAGAGCTAAGCCACTAGTTAGTCATAGAGGCCACGAAGTGATGGCACACACTTTTAACCCCAGTAATCGGGAGGCAGAGGCAGGAGGATCTCTGTGAGTTCAAGGTCACCCTAGGCTACACAAGATTGATCCAGTCTAAAAGAGAAACAGAGTCAGGCAGTGGTGGCACATACCTTTGATCCCAGCACTTGGGATCTCATGCCTTTAATCCCGGCACTAGGGAGGTGGAAACAGAAAGTGATATGGCTGGGCGGAGAGAGGACTATAAGGAGGGAGGAGACAGGAGCTTTTCCTTATTGGCTGAGGAGTTGGTGAAGTGAGAGGTGGCTGTAGCTTGTTCCCTTGTCTCTCTGATCTTCCAGCATTTACCCTGATTTATCCAGCATTTAATAAAAGGGATTTATTAAAGTAGCTTCCAGCCTGTGGCCCAGGTAGTCCAACAATGGCAGTCTATCAACAGAAAGGCCAAGAATCCAGTAGTTGTTCATTCTACAAGAATGGGTCTCAGGTGGTCTTCAGTATACACTGGAATCCTGGAGAAGTAGGCTCTAATGCCAGTGAAGGAATGGACTTACCAATGAGAGTGAGAGCAAGCAGGAAAGAGAGCAAGCTTCCTTCTTCCATGTCCTTTACATAGGCTGCCACCAGAAGGTATAGCACAGATTAAAGGTGGATTTTCCCACCTCTAAAGATCTGGATTAAAAGTGGGTCTTTTCACTCCAAATTATTTAATTAAGAAAAAGTCTCTCATGGGAGTACTCAGCTGCTTGGGTTTTAGTTAATCTCAGATGTAGTTAAGTTGACAACCAAGAACAGTCACTACACAGACATTTTGTTTCTCACACATTCTCTTCTCGAAAAAAGTCCCCAAAGTCTTCAGTCATTCTATTTATGACCTGCTTTGGAGGCCTTCACCATTTTCTTGACTTTGGGTGTACTATTTGTTTCTCTCCCTCTGAGTGTTGACTGTGTACTGGTCACTGCATCATGCTGTAGGTGTTCTGGTTTCATGTTTATTTCTGTGATAAAACCCTGACAAAAAGAGACGGAGGGGAGAACGGAGTCCATTCAGCGTACACTCTCAGGTTGCAGTTCCTAACTGTGATGAGGTTGAGGCAGGACCTTGAAACAGCTTGTCACAACACATCTGCTGTCAAGAGCACTAAGAAATGACCACATGTATGCTTGCTTCTGCTCAATTCTTTGTCTTCACATTTACAGTTTATGCCCACCTGCTTAGATCCTGCCCAAGTGAGCTGGATCGTCCCTCATCAATTAACTTGATTAAGACATAGACATACGACATAGACTTTATGCTGTTGTGTGACAAAACCCTTCTTGGGGAGATGCAACACACTTCTACTCATCCCAGATAGGAAGCCCACAACACACCAAAGTACAAATACCACCAGCATCCTGCTTAGTGACTGGTGAGTTTTATTTGGGTTAATTAAAGAAGCAGAAATGACTCAAATACAGCTGCATTACCAAAGCCTCCTCAGATTTCACAAAGCTGAGAACCTGGAATGTACTATGTAGTCCACAGGCAGTTCAACAAGCTGGAGAGTGTCCTTCCAGGTGCCTCAGGTGGTCTAAACCTCTTCTAGGCAACTCAGCTGGTTTCTGCTTCTTCCAGGCAGCTGGTCTAGTCTCAGATTCTTTTTTGGAGCTTAGCTTGTCTGAGAGCGACTCTCAGCTTTTATTGCTTACTCTGGCAGAGGTGGGTCTAGTGAGTCTGGTCAATTTCAGGAACTTCCTACAGCTATTTTGACTTGTTTACTTTCCTGATCAAGGAGCTTCCTCGTAGGACTGAATATTTCAATCTCAGGTGAAACTGTTACACAACACACATCCTCAGGCCAACTCAAGGCAGACAATCCCTGATTGAGACTCTCTTTCTTCCAAGGTTGGCTGTGTCACATTGACAAAGCTAACCATCACAGAGCGTAAACCGGAATGGACAACCTAAGGCTGCCAAATCATCTCCGATATTTAAACCAGCTGGCATTAAATGTGCTTAGCTGTGAAGTTTTTCAGAAGGTATGTCACTATCACAACTCATATGATCTTCTACCCATGAAAATCTCTATAAAGGTTTTCAATTTTTTGGCCCCCTTCTGAGGTTTGAATGTGTCTTTCCATCTTTGAGAGCATTTCTTCATGAACAGGTCTGTGCTGTTGGTGAAGGGTTTGAGCTACGAGCTCAATTCAGTCTCTTGCTCTCTTTTGCAAAGCTGACATCCCCTGATTTGGAAGAACGGAGTAATAATATTTTCTCCCTCCCCTCCAAGGCCAAGGCTGGAACTTAGGGATAAATGTCCATGGAATGTAGTTGTTGACAACAGAATGGGTTGGCGAGATGGCTCAGTGGTTTGGAGCACTTGTGGAGGACCTCGTACGATTCCTAGCACTCACATGGCAGCTCACAACCATACGTAACTCTAGTTCCAGGGACTAGGATGCTATCTTCTGGCCTCCACAGGTACCAGACGCTCCCACAGTGCTTGTCCACGCCTTCCATGTGGCTCCTCCCAGGCATTGCTGCTGACCCAATGACAGCCTTGGAAGTGGCGGAGCCTCCAGCAGCACCTGTAGACATGAGGATGAGCCTCTGTCCATCCACTACCCTTTGCAGCCATTTCTGTGCTGCTGAACCTAGGCTCTGAAATACGATCTTTGCAGGTCTTTGCACCCATTTCTATCCCCTGCCCTGTGGCTTATGTAACTACCGCCCAGCTTCCTTCAGCACACGCTGAACACTTTTGGCCAAATCACACATTCCTGTCACTTTTTAATCCCAGCTCTAGCTGGGTCTCCTTCTACATTGTTTGGATTATTTTAGGTACTTTTCCTAGAATATTGCTTCCTTTTGCCCAACCAGTGTCTGGATTGGTAGCAT